>NC_143580.1:69699015-70330264 GCF_048544385.1 Mastigoproctus giganteus
AGGAGCAATGATTGAACAAAATCTATTTTTTGGGTACTATTCATGGAGTGATACCTATTGAGGGCAGAGGGGCTGCAGGTGGCTTCCCGAATGATCTCATCAAAAATGTCCCAGTTAGCCGATCTTATAGAGAACCGGAAAGTATGTAGATTTGGCGAGGGGTAACTTGATCAGTAATACAGTATGTGATAAGGCGGTGATCACTGGTGGTTGCATATTCATGCACCTGCCATTGTTGGAGACAATTGCTGAGGGAAGGAGTTATAAGGGTAACATCCAAGTTGGATTCCCCGGTTCCTGAGGAACAGGTGGTAGGTTGACCCGGTAGATTAGCGATCTCCAATCCGCGGGCAGCAATATTATTATTATTATCTGTTTATTTCCATAAGGAACCACCCCGGGACGGCAAAGTGCCAGGAGGGTGTTAAGTACATATCAGGGTACGAGATACTACGTGCAATTGGTTACATATACTGTACACATAGTCTCGTCCCAAAATATTTTGTACACATTTTATGTTTAATACATACATTTTATGTTTAATACATACAGTATTTACACATTTATGATTGTGTACAAATATTATACAGCTCATATATTTACAATTCATTAATAATTCCATATATAACTTACCTATTTACATAACTGTTACAGAAGGTGTATTTTTCCGATCAACAATTATTATTGTTCTTAAAGTAGAAAGTTTCTCTTTTACTCTCAATTCTTTGGTACTTTGCAGCCGATTCATATTTCGGTAAATCTGTACGAATTCTGGAAGATCTCTTTCCGGTATGTTGCATCCTCACACAGTTTTTCAGCATCTATGTGTAGTGAGTTAAATATTTTCGCTGTATTTGATGGGAAGAATCTTTGCAGGCTACTAAGATTGTTTAGGACTGGACGGAGTGGATTATTTACTTCCCCGCAACGTCTAGCAGTGGCACGCGGTTTGACTAGAATATTATCCAGGACTGGAGCATCTACTCTGCCTGTGAGCATTTGTGCGAGAGTGTGTATGTTCCTGTTAATTGTCCGCTGCATCCAGGGTACGATGTTAAGGTTTGAGTAGAGAATGGCCCTTGAGATAGTAAAAGGGTGGCCAGCAACTCTGTTAAGCCATCGCAAGAACCAGTACTCAATCCCAAGGACGGACTTATAATGTGAATCTGGAGCTGATGACCAGATTTGCGAGGCATACATTGCAATTGGCAGGACACACATTAAAATGTACTTGGTCGCTAGCTGAGGATCCCTAATTCCTACCAGTTCCTGTCTAGTAGCCCATAAAGCGGCTAATATTTTTGTCTTCATATGGGCGAAGTGTTGAGCAAAGGTGAGTCTGTCATCCCACTTAAGACCTAGGTCCAGGTGAGAGTGCACTTTTTCAACGCTAGACCCGTTCACAGAGATCGAGATGTCATTTTTATTCTGCTTGTAAGTTATGGTCATTTGGGCAGACTTCTGTGCATTAATACGGAGCCCGATGCAATCCAGGTAGCTCTCAAATTCTCGGATTGTGCTATTTGCCCTCTGGCAAATACTTTCTGCTGATTCATGGTCTTTGGAAGTGATGAAGAATTTTACATCGTCAGCATGTGTTATAAAGTCATGGTACTGTGCAAGAAACGGCTCCAGGGCGGCCGCGAAAAGGGTAGCCGAAAGAACTCCCCCTTGTGGCACTCCTCGCGAGATGGTAAAGTATGATTGTAGCTTTTGGTGCTTAACAGTAAGTTTTCTATGTTCTAGCAGGCTGGTTATTATAGCTAACAAGAGTGTGCATTGGGGTCGGCTGCGATGATAACATGTGAATCATCAAGCAGGTCAAGAGCCCGTTCCAGGGTGGCATTATGCGGGTGGATGTCAGTGCCGAAATGAAAGTAGGATGTAAGGACTGAGATGCGGTCAAAGCAGCCAGGGGAGGTGCATAATAAATCAAGTCTGGTCACAACTAGGTCCGGGTTGCGGATTATGATGGCTGCAAGTCATAGCTGGTTTGTAGTTTGTATCTTCCAGTATGTAAGTGGATATCCAGAGTTAGTTGATTGATTGATTGATTGTTTTCATTTTATTGGCGCATTAGCTACTAAGGCTATAATGCGCCAAGGATATCCAGAGACTCTACCGCAAACGCGCAGTAGGGTTCCTGGAGGTGAAGGTCAAGGTCAAGTTCTTCCATGATGGGATGGAGCTGAGAAGCCACAGCGATTGATTTTTGTCCATTTATTTGGGCGATGCGAAGTCTGGATGTTGTCTGGTTAGGTGGCCTATTATCCATAATTCGTATTGTTGCGGATCATTTCAGCTGCTCTTTTATATACAAGGCATGCTCTATCCCGAACGGAGTGATTGCTGGGTTTATTAATAGCTTTGCAGTTGGCACAGGTTGGTGGGGAGGATTTCTTTGGACAGTTCTTGTAAAGGTGTCCTGCCTCTGCACAATGCCCGCAGATTAGCTGCTTTTTGAGACACTTCTTGGAGGTATGGCCGTATCCTAGGCAATTGTAACATTTCATAACTGGTACAAAGTCCCAGAAACGGTGTGATGACCAGCCCAAAAAGATCGTTTCTTGATTATGCAGAAATTTTCTAATCCTGGGAGATACCTGGAAAATCCAGTTGAGCTTGTACCGTGACCTGGTAGTCGTTGAGAACCGAATCTTCATTTCATTGGCTGCCTCCTCCCTGTCTATGTGTCCAAATAGATTTTTATTGAAAATCTCTTCCAAGAGCTCTTCCTTCTGGAGTGAGACGTCAACATCGAAGATGATAATGTTCGGCCCTCTAAGTTTCGGGGTTTCAAAGGTGAGGCTCAAGTTTTCAGCTTTTCCACATGTTTGTAATTGCTCCAGATCTGATTTGGAGGCTGCTTCCAGGATTATGCCCGTGTCGCGGATCTTTCGGACACTTTTGATTTTTATGTTTCCCAACTTTCTTTTACGCCATCGCTGTCCACGATATCACAACCCTCTGCTGCCTTGATAATGAGCATATGCTTCTGTTCTGAGGAAGGAACCTTGGGCATTTTGACGGCGGCTGCATATGACAAAGTCTGGGGAGTCCCTTCAAAGGGGGCCTGGGCCTGCGTGGTGGAGGCAATGGTGTTCAAGACCTCGAAAGCCGGGTTGGTTATAGTCGTCGTGAGGGTCGCATTCGTTTTTCGCAACTGCTCGTTCATTGATTTCAGTTGCTCGTTTTCAATTATCGCTTCATACGACATCTTTTCCAATGAGCCCCAGCAGTGTGTAATACGCAAACACGCAGCACTGGAAACTCCATTATTATCGCTGTAAAGACAGCTCGCCGCATAGTCTGGATAATTCTTAAGTTTGGAATTTCCTTGCTTAATAAGCTAGGCTGATCCTCTCCTTCATCATTACCCTCCCTCCTGTGCTTAGAGGGGAGAGCAGAGGTTTGTGGCTTCTTTAATCCTCCTTTCTTGATAAGTGCTTTCTTTCTGGACGTGGCCGGGAGGTCCCGCTCTCCATTCTCCCAATTGTCATCGTTTTTGCCGGGAGAGTTATCAATCACAATAGCATCTTGGTCGTTTTGTGTGACTGTAGACTGTCTAGTCATCCGAAGTCTGTTCCTAGTCATGGAGACAGAAGGGGGGTCCGCCTCTGAGTCTTCGTCGCCTGTTAACTGGAATGTCTGTTTATATGGACTAAGCATAACCTTCTGCTTAATGGTATCCTCTTCAGCCATTGGTTAAAGTAGCAAATAGCACTATATCGAAGTTGGGGCAAAATAAGTCGGCTAAAAGTTCTCAATCCAGATAAATATATGGTCCAAAAATCTGCTATTCGAGACAAACAAAGTCACAAAAAGACATCCAACAGAATCCGAGAACTGGACGAGCACTATAGGTGAAGCAGTAGGGAAAAGGCCAGATATAAAACAGTTTTGTGCGGGGTAAAATCCTTTTTGAAGGTTACTGAAGGGCGTTGAAGAGGACGGTAACCTTATTTCCCACTAAACATCAGCCGAAAGAAGTGAGTAGGGAAACAGGATTAAGTAAAATATTCATCACGTTCAGTTTTTCGTGTTTGCTCTTAGTGCAACTATCTGCAATTAGGCCCCTTCTTTCAAAAAGTCACGGTATAGTCTCTGGGGGTATCGTCCGTTTCCGATCAGCAAACTACGTCAATTGCCGTGTGGAGGGAGGACCTCGGAACGGAACAAAGCTCACGTTGACCTTGGTCGCTGAACATTGTTCGCATTCACAGCCATGCTGCACAGTAAATTACACAAAATGAATATATATATATTTACCCGATGACAAGATAAGCATGCATTTGGTATTAGTCGGTAGCACTCATCTTAAGGAATCTTTTGATATCACATAGTCATTATTATTAACTTTGTAAATTCCGGGAGCACAATTATACACACCCGCACGCTGCACTTAATGGTAGATCTAGATGCATTGCAATTTCTAGCGTAATCTGTATCTAGATCATGTTTAGATGGAAGCCGCGTGTCCCTCCCTCCCTCTCCAATACCTGGAAATTGGTGAAATCATGCGCAGTTAAACCTGCGTGGAGTGTAATCTGACTCTAATTTCTTAAAGAATTACAAATTATTCTCAGAGGTTTCGTGGTACTTTCATCAGCATCACATACCAAACTTTGCGGAATGTGTGTTCTTAATTTATCTGCGCACCATGCCACTAAAAGAATATTAAGATCCCAAATATACATCGATTAGCATCTCTCTGGAAAGACGTACAACTCAATTATGTCTAACCATGTGAACCTTTTACTATGACCTTTTTTGGGACCACTGAGGCATATTTTAAGAAGACAAAGATCGGTTTCACAGGAATGTATAGTGTAGGACTAGTTCAGCAACTTCTTTGTCCTTCCATGGTTGGTTGCCAGACTCGTCTGATCTCAGTCCAAATGTCTGGGAAGTCGTAGAATGGGCTGTTCGGCGGATGGATTCACTATCAAGAACACCTGGAATCCGTGGTATGCAGTATGGTTGGTATAGGTTCAGGAGATGTTAGTGGACAACCGCAATGTATATGGTAATCGCGTTAATAATGCACAGGCATTACTTTGTACGTAGTACGCCACTTATTCGAAATGCAAGAGAAATCTAAAGTTGTGAATAGATTCGCAGTACGAAATGCGTCCAATATTAGGCGATACCAGCTGCCTAATATAAATTGGACACCTACAAAGACATGCCGTAAATGTGTCCATTTCGCAAAGTCTCCAAGCTATTTAAGTACAAAACAGCCCGGCGCTGATGAAGGACGGGCATCCGGGACGACTGTTATGAAATATTAACTGCGGCATCTACACCTGGTATCTCCTTAACTATTAAACTTTATCTCGAAACGAAAACCGGGCCAGAAAATGCGCATGAAGTCAGCGAAACGAGTTCAAATGGATCAGCTGAAGCGAGAATGATTGGGAGGGAGGGAAGAATGGTGGAATAGATAACGAGGCGAGATAAGGGAGCAAATGACGGACAGAAAGGGCAGGGAAATGGACCGGGAGGAGGAGGAGGGGATGCAGTTGGAGGGCGACGGAAGACCATCGATTTGTGTTTCTCTTCTCGACACAAACCACATTGGTTCCAGTAAATAACGGCCATTTGTGACGATTACCAGCACTAATGAATACCGGAAAATGTTCATTCAGCTGTTCGTTAGCGCGACTTTGTGAGATAAGTGGGCGCTACTAGTTGGGACTGCCTTATCTCGGAAAGGTAAAATACAACGCTGGAGAGCGCTGTTTTGATACAACCTCCCGGAAAAGCTGAGCGACCAGAAAATAATTGAATGTCCTCACTGACGCACCAAACAACTCCGCTACATCATGTAAAGGATCGCTACATCATCCCTTATAATGTTTCCCGCATCTTCGAACAAACGACTCGTCTCGAAAGATTTTAGCGCTGCCCCCCCTCCCATCCTTTCTCGAACACACGTCATCTGACGAAAAATACTGGTGTAATAGCTAAACCCGATGGTGAAAATGACACCGCAAACAACTCCAATGATGGACATCTCGCGGGCTGTCTCGGTGTATTCTTCGCGTGTGTAATCGCTGTCATTTCCATCATCCTAATGACCACTGCAGGAGCGACAGTTGCCAGTTCGCCGATGTGGAAACACAGTACGCTATAATGTACCACCCCATTACTGAAACCGTGGCTGCCAAGTTCGTTGCTAGGTTACGCACGTGGCACACGGAGTAAATCCAAGCCGAAAGTTTTGTAAAGAGACACGTTAGTGCTCATTTGTTGTCGCGTCGACTCTTCCAGCACCTTCCTCCCCTCCCAAACTCTCACTGCCCTCCCCTTTTCGTTACTCCCCCCGAAAAAATAGGAAATAAAAGAGCACGGCGCAGCTCAAGGCACTGGTAACGAGATTTGCTATAACTTAGCATATTGATAAAGAGAAAGGGGGCACGGAGGTTAGTTTCTGTGAGATACGGGTCTTTCGTTCGCGCGTAGCCGTTACCTGACAAACTCTAAGGCTCCGCGGCGCAAACAAAGTGCTTCTTAAGGAAGAGCGCTTGTCAGATCATGTCCGGGTACAATCCATCACTGTCATGCATGAGGCGAAGTACTCCATCTTTCCTTTAATCCCTGCATAACGCCACATTAAAGACGCTGTATGGAACGCAGCTACTCGTGCACTTACCGTTTCTCTTTAACAGCTCCGCTAAGAAGTTGCCAAGAAGATCAACTTCTTTTTTTTTCTCTCCCGCCCACCCCTTCTTCAGTAACCTTCTATTCTTATTTCAATGAAATCGAAAAAAAAAAAAAAAAGATCGAATGAAGGCTTAAGGTATTCGACCCTCACCTTAATCGCTGTAAACATGCATCCTATCGTTAGACCCTGACTAATAAATCCCCAGAGAATTCTAAAGAAATTAATTCGACGATTGAGTCTCTTCTCCTTCTTTAATATCGTGCCTCCTTTCAAGAAAATTAACCTAGGAAACCAGCTGTTCTAATACGTTCCATCAGCCATTTGTTTGTTTCTTCTTTTTCTTTTTCCAGGAAGGCAATTTCTCATTAACTAAAAACGGACATGTCAGTGTTTAATGATGTGCCGTACGAACTGTCTCATTAGAACGACGGAACCAGGAAGCCTGCACCTGACAACCTGCTTATTGATAAGAGCTCAACAAGGGTCCCCTAACTGAGTGACACTAATGAACAACTAGCTCTGGTTTCTTGCATTCGGCTTGTTTGCTGGCTCCATAATGAACGTCACTTATCTGGAACAACCGAAGACTGCCTTCAGAAAGAAACCATTTCTGAAAACCATAGAAAAGACACCGAATTAAACTTACTCCACTTATATTGAACTCCAGATCATTTCACTTAAGAAAACACACGAAAAGAAGTAAAGTATTAAATATTTCAATTGCATTCCGAATCTGATTTTTGATTTTTTTTTTTTAATTTTAAGTCGATACTTTACTAACTAGAAATTTTTATTTTATGTATCGCTGTAAAAGAGGATGCATTAGGGCCATAAAATGTTAGACTATACTCTTTATGATATTACCTTCTATATGCGGTCCTAAAAGATCTAGGAGTCACAAACCGGAAAGTCATCCTTAACCGATGCCAGAACTATTCCCCTCAATTAAATCAATTAACATGAAAATAAATGCCAAAACTGAAAAACGTCCTTTCCAATAACATCGTAACAAAACTGTCATGAGCACATAAACATAACTGCAAAATAAATCAGTTTTTGACTAGCTATTGCTAGTTTAATTTAACGACAAATCAACTATTTAAGTGAAATATAAGAAATGGAAACTGTGGTATGGGTGAGTGGAATAATTAATAAGCAGACATGGTTGATGCGCAAAAATAAAAATTCTCGGTTCAAGCACTTCGCATCTACTCTTCAAAATAAAGCCTCTGCTTATTCAATGGGTCTATTTTCGTATTAATTTACTAAGTACATAAAAAATACATTATTATTATTTGTTCATTCCCTTAGTCACAGAAAATGTTCTTGAAATGCGTATCATATTTCATTTTTTATAAAAGTCAGGAAGAAATAGTTAAAAAGTTTCGTGAATATTATGTTTTATGGTACGAGAGCTGAAATGAAAATAATTGAATGCACTTTAAACATTACACGATTCTGTTGACGACTAATTTCTAAACTATTGAAGTTTCGAGAAGTGTACACAATATGACAAAATAAAGGAAACACTTCTTATAATTATTACTTAAAATATGTATTTAGTAACTGTTAACTTAACTGTCAGTAAGGTTAAGGATGCGTTGTGTGTAGAGAAGTACAGAGTGCATAACTATTTTTTTAATTATCTTATAAAGAAACCCACATCCGCCATCTTAGAAACTGATCCTCGACGCTCCTATTTCTGTTGCATTCTTTAAGGATTTATCTTTTATTATTTCCTTATTAGAGAAACTATTTATTGTTCCCATAACAGTGTAATTAACAAATACTCCGAATGGTGGCGCTTTCTACACATTTCACTGCCTTGTCAGCAACTGTTGCTTTCATAATTTTGTCAACACAAGTTCCTCCCCAACACCAACCAAAACTTCCACGTAAAAACGAATGAGAAATTGAAGCCTTTTGCACAATACGAAGGTAAAGAAATCACTCGCTCTGAGAAAGAAAGGTTACAAGTACGTCGTCAGCACTGTTTTGCTATCATCGCTGAAGGTTTTCAATTTCTCGCATCAGTTAACCTCAGCAGAACTCTAACGTAAGGAGAGTGACGTGCTACTGCCATGACCCGTCTAAAACTTACCACTCCAAACAAAATGGTTAGCGAAAGAGTTTAAGAGAGCAAGAAAGACTGCTATGTTATAGAAAACAACACCCTTTTCTTTCAGTACCCTTTTTTTAAAAATAAAGAAGTGCTTTTACTAACATACAGAGTTAGCAACAAACAGTTTTACTAAAAAACAGTGAAAATGAACAAACCATTACGTATATTCAAAATAATCTTTGAACAACAATTCAATTAAAAAATACTCTGAGCCAATTTCATCTGCTAGTCTGTACAAAACGCTTTAAAAAAACGTCACATTTCATCACCACTTGTTGACCTCTGCAGCTCCCACATAATTTTAAAATAGCTACTAGCCCAACAATTTTTAAGAAATAAAATTAATTGAGTGGTTTCCTTTATTATTTCTATAGTTTTTTCAACTTTAGGAGTTATATCTGCTTAAATGGTGTTATGAATAATACACCGTTTGTTTTAACACATACAGAACGATATAATAATAATTTATAAGGCTAATAAAACTGTTGTGGTGACTTTTTGAAAGTTAATATTCATAGTTTTCTGCTGATACAGTGATAGTAAGAGCGATTCCTACGTGATATGGCTACAAAGTTTAAAGAAAAAGCAATGCGCTGATACCATGACCCTTAAGAAAGTCACCAGTGAAAGCTTTATCGTGTTTCTCGCTCATATACCCTTACAACTTACAAGGATAGGATATTTCACGTCTGTCGGAGGGCGAGTCCGAAATTCCTGGATAAATTTCATACCGAAAGTTATGAATTGATGCAAGAAGTTTATGTTGTCTGTAATGTTGAAGGGGAAGTTTTGGTTGCGAAGGGAGATAATCGAATGTACTCGTGTATATGACAATTCTAGATCAGACAGTGCGACGGCAGGGGGGAACTGATGAAACATTAGACGAAATTGATCGTACTGATCGAAGAATAACTGCAGTTGGTTGGATAAAGAGAGTGTTTAACAACTTTTAACCATAAATCTTGAAATTAAAAAATTCTGTGCGAATTTGGTGCAAAACGTTTGACTCATAATCAACAAGTGAGGCGAGAACAGGTTTCCAAGCAACCTTTTGAACAAAATGCAGAATTAGAAATGATGTCATTGTAGCAGAAGCTATACGGTTATTTCAATATGATCCATAGAGAAAGGACTGTGAAAACGCCGGAAGGCAATGAGTTCTCCAAGATCGAAAAACGAGAGGACGAACAATCACAATTCAATACCATAATCTTCATTTTCTTTGATTAGAAACTGTGGCCCACTCAAAATTGGTTTCCTGGGGCTTAATTTCCAATTGGTAGGATATTTTACTTTCATATTCTGCAGCTTTCGGGGCAAAAAGTGTCGAGGACACAAATTGTGGTCGAACAAATGGAGACTACACCACGAAAAAGCGCTGGATTACCATGCGATATCGGTGTGGAAATATCTGACGGAAAATATGGATCTATCAGATGGAACTTCCTCCTTATACCTCCAGTTTCGCTCCATCTGAAATCTTTATGTTTTCAAGTATCAACGCCAGGCCGAAAGGGACACATTTTGGCCATTTGGAGAAAGTCCAAGGTCCTATTTCTTTAAGCTCTGAAACATTTTATTGCAAACGTTTTGATAAAGAGGCACAACAATTCTGTTTAGAGAAAATTCAAATAGAGAATTGAAATTTCAGTAAGGACTCAACCAACAAGCACTTTTAGTACACTTTGATCTTAGGTAAAAGGCCGAGAAGCGAAAGAACTTTAAGTACAATAAAACACGATTATTTTCTTCATGAAAGATACTTAGTTATCATTTCATCAAGAACAATAAACAAATGTGTTTTCGATAACAATATCTCTGTTGATAAAACAGGTGACAAAAAGTAACGAAATAAAATGATCTAGGTGAGTACTTATGTGTACATCATTTCAACCTCTGCGAAATATGGTGCTTAAAATTAAAATAAATTATCATAATGTCAATCAATTGTTTACATGATTATGGCTGACAATTAGACAAAGCCGTAATCCTCGGATTTGTCTACTTAATTTAAATTCTGTATTCTTGAGATGATGGCAATCAAACGTGATCCTAAGTGTAAATATTTGTGATCTAAACATACTCATACCAAGTTGTGTCTTTAGCCTACTTACCATCTGTCCTGAAATAAGATAAGTTATGACTGTCATAAATCCTTCAAAACAAAAAGTAAACATCTGTTCATATCTATTTCATATATTCTCTGCATTTATTCCTTTTTGTCAAGCTTCAAAATATATATATTTTTAAAAAATGTACCTTTTAATTCCGACTGAAATACCGATTTTCTTGTAACTAGCTTGGAAGTAGAATAATTGAAATAATATTGCTCGTGCCAGATCCTAATAATACAAAAATTAACATAAAAATAAAGCAAAACCATAAAATTATACGTAACAAAAAATAATTAAAAAAATTATAGAAAAATAAATAAAACCAAAAATAAATTAATAATTTGTCAATTTTTAAATTAAATGATTTATTTAAATTTTAATAAAAGCAAGTTGCTTCTTTAAAAATTAAATAAAAATATAAAAACAATATTCATCAATCAAACACCTGTTTTTGCATTATTAATCTAATTTAATATTGTTTTTCCTTATTTGTACAAACAGAAAATCGATATTAAATTTCGAACCCAAATTATATACAAAGCCATCTTATATTTCAGTTTCGGTGTGTGCTTATCAGCAAATTTCATCTTGCAGTTTCATCTTGAACTTTTTGTTTCCAGGTGCATCTGTACTTATATTGCCAACATTATGAATAAAAGATAAAAGAAAATGAGAGTGGAAATTGTTTTCAATCACAAAATACAAAACTGCCAATCTATTCATTGCGCATTATATTCAATGTAGGCAACCGGTGAATAGCAATATAATTCCATTGGTTTTTCTTCTCGATGTAAAAGTATTTTTTCTAAATATAAAATGATCATAATTTCAGGAAGAAGCATTCTTGATATTCGAGTAATACGCAATTCATGTAAAGTTTGTGTGTTTATATATATATTTTTTTCTCTCAATAAGATGTTTAAATTGAAAGTTTTTACTCTTTGGCGATTGTACCATAATATAAAGCTTTAGATTAATAAAAGTAGCTCAAAGCAGTTTTTAGATGCAATGAAACTGATTTGTCAAGATTTATAATTGCAGTTTCATTAAAAATTAATTAGGGGAGACATTTGACGAAGAAAATATATTCTCGGTTGATATGAGCACAGCGCATGGAACATTGACTTCAAAAGGCTGAAATAAAATCAGTCTCATTAAATATCGAAAACTTTGCTTCAGACTAATCATTTTTTATAGACAATTAATAATGAATCATGTTTTATAAATCTTGTATTACATTAGTCTTCCTACAATGATATCCAGCGTTTTAAAATAAATAAACAGGGGGATTCTGCAATTGTGTCTAACATTGACAGCCAAGGGGCATTTATCTAAGATTTGTGAAGCATCAATAGTTTGTTTATTTATTTATTTTTATTATTTCATGAATATTACAATTAATTAAGTTATCTTTTACTGGAAAAAAATTAACTTCACTACCATTACTTAAATATTATGTTAAGATTAATCTTTAAATAAAAGGGTAGAATCTAGAACACTTTCTTAGCAGATTGCCGGCTTAAGAATTATTTACAGTATGAGTACCGATTGAGACGCGAAAAATGTAAGTTTGGTTGAAAATCAAATATTTATTCAGAGGTAATTTGTTACGTTATTTAAAGCATCTGCGAGTCCTGCAACTCGATCAGTCTAATTTCATCTTTCCGCTAAGGATGTCGTAGAACCTGAAGAATTTTTTATGCTTTCTTTACAAGAAGATAATTATATATTTTTTGTTTGTTTTCACTTAGTCATAAGTATCAGATGAAACCTTAGAAACGACCGCAGACCTATTTAAGTGCACATTGATTATTTGCAATTTATGGATATTACACTTTTTTTAGTGAATTATTCCGAAAAATTACCAAATTGTAGGATTTTAATATCACTGGTTTAATCATTTTGTTATTCAAGTGAGAAATTGAAAGAAATTACCCGCAAAATAAGACAGATTTTTTTTTTCAACTCTAGTCATTTTTTCCTCCATCAAAATAAGAGAATAACATACCAACGGAATGTTATTCCGTTAGTCTAATGGTACTGCTTCTAGGAACATATTTTAATTAATAGAAATAAGAGCTATTTAAAATGCTTATTTATTTCTTAATCTTTCAATATAATCACTATAAAGAACGCAAAATGTATAACAGGAATTAACTATTTTGGGTGCCAGAAAAATAGCAGTAAGGGGCTCTCGTGGCGTTTGACGACATCTTATTCAATAACTTATAATTGTAAGCTATCAGTGGCGTAGATAGGATTTTATTTTTGGGGATGAGCCAAGGTCCTAAGAGAATGATATTTTAGTATTTATGGTACACTTCTATACTAGTTTGAATTAAACGATCTATGGCTTGTCATATATCGAGTGGCCGAAAAAAATTTTACCAATTATACGGAAAAATCATTATTTGTGTACCTTCATGCTTTCAAAGATAAATATTCTAAGAAGAAAAAATATTAGAAATAACTTTGTCTAATATTACTGAAAACGTATTGTTATTACTATTATTAGCGACAGCGATAAAAAAAATAGTACTCTTCTGAGACACAAATATCACTTGTTCCACTCTTGACAGTTTTTTTTTTTAATTTAATTTAATCATGATTATAATTACTGTCTTATTGGACGGACATGGCTACTATCCCTATTTCACATATAAATCAATAAAATCAAAACTTACACAAAATAATTAAAAATACTTTCACGAGAAAAGCTTATACTAACGTTTAGGAATTCTGTATAATAAGATATAGAGAGCACTGGTTATGCTTATTCTTACACCTATTTGGGGTTCAGGCCGAAGTGGGTTTTTTTACCTTGGGGGAGAGCCCTTCGGCCCTCCCCTATATCAGTAATCACCGAAATCAGCACTACCAAGCTAAGCATTTGTCCTAAGTCATCTATTATAATTAACGACGTGATTTCGATCAAACTCTACCCGATTTCTCGAGACTAATTGAGCGTAAGTAATCGTCATAGACATCAAAAGAATTTTAGGTGAAAATTTCCACTTGTATTCTTACCCATAATTCCAGACTGTTTTCAATGTGCTACGAATGCTTTCGATGAATGAGTCAACAACGTGCATAAATTAAATAAAGTCAAACTAACAAGCTAACCTTTTCATTTGAACTCCACTACTTACATATTCACAGATAGCATTAACCATGAACAATCAACTGTATATAAAACATTCGATTATAACAGAACGCAAATATCTTCTGTTACTAAATGTTAAATTCCCCATATTATAAATAAGATAAGCTATCTGAATTACTTTGCATTTAATTACTATTAGTATGAAGAAAACTGAGAATAAATTTAAAAATATGAACATACATTTCATTTTCCAAATCTTTTTATAAAAATAATTTCTTAAAAACAAGAGTAAAGTTCATTTTTATTTTACATTAGTACATAGTGTTTGGAGAGGTTGAGGGCGCCACTGGTAGTTCCCACAACTGCGCCATAAGTGCTCTTGTGAACTAAACATTACTGTAAAAGCCAGACAGTGTGCGGTATGTGAGCAGTATAATGTTGGGTTCTGGCTTACGGCTCCCTGATGGGAACCCACGTTGCCCATATTGGTAATCGATTTAAAAGTTGTATATAAAAATCGAAAATAAACACACTAACTAACAGATCACTGTTATTTATTTCAATAGGAAACTACATCCGCCAATAGCGTATCCACTATTATGTATGCTATCCAGAGTATCTCATAGGAGCGCGTATAAAACAGAGCTGCAATACATTCAGAAGTGGTGAGCAATTACAACAGCTATAGTTACACTGATACAGGTATGCGTATGTTACACATGTCTACTTGCATTGCAGGCGTCTGTCAATAGTTTCTACGATGGCATCCATAGTTTTAAAAGTGTTATCTCGTGAGTAAAAACATTTTTTTTGTTCATAAAAGTATCACCGATTTGTCTTATACTGGGATCAAACACTCAAGGGGACTAAAATGGCTGCTTTACCAAAATAACTTTGTTTTTGTATTTGGTTTTTATGAAGTTGCAGAATACTTTTAAAATGCAACGAGTGCGTTAAAATATTAACATTCCTTTTTTCTCCTACGTTTGTGTTAATACATTAACATACTGCTTGCGTTAAAACATTCGGTCGCTGATTAAAGAGAATCGTTTTATGGTCAGATAGTTTTATTTACACTAAAAGCTCCCCAGATATTTCTCGTTCGCTTCTTTTCATTAATAATAGGCTGGGATTAAAATTTTTTTATAAAAACTATATTCAGTAATTTCGGTCCACGATCAACAAGTCGTTTCGTTAAGTACGAAAATAAATACTTAAAGAGGTTTGGCTGTTTACACAGCTACAAAACTCAAACAGCATTTTTCTCTTCTGTCAATCTCGTAATTGGTTTCTAAGCGTAGTTTTCTTTTCCTAATGTGACTTAAAAATTTAGCAGTGCACCTAACAAGAATAGATTAACTGTAAACCTATACTCTCTGAATAAGTCAACTCACGTGGCACATTGCGTATCGTTTTTGTAGCTATGATCCTGTCGCATTACATTAATTTGCATACATGCACGCTGCCTACACACTTGCTCAATATAAAAGTTTTCTTTCCTAGGACATATACATTATAGGTAAAAACAGACATTTATAAAAATCTTATTTCCTTCTTTATTATTTTTTACTAATTTTAATCCGATGTTCTGATTTTATTGGTACAAAATCCAAGACTTTTTTTGTTTTTCACTTCTAAAATTTCTTAGCGAATGAAATTCTGTTATATTAACACCTTCCGAGGCAGTTTTCTTAATCTTAATTTTGCTGAGACATCGCTAAAGAAACTTGGACCAAAGAGAAACTCCCCCCTCCCTCCCATAATGAGATCGTCGCTTGGTAAGCACAATGTTAGCTTTACTAAGCAGAATGCCGCTTATCTTGTGATGTGTCATCGTCTTTTCCTCGTTTTCGCTGGATGCACACTCAACGGCACTTCTCCCCCAATTTAAGTACTACCTGTAGATCAGGTGATAATTATTTTAGCTTTTCATTTCGTTTAGCTATTCTCTCTCTCCTCCTGTGGTTCTTTCATTTATGCAAATCTTTTCGTTGATGCCATATAGCGATCTCTATATTCTACCACCCCTCCTCGGTACAATTACCCTTAAATTCCCTTATATTTCAGTAAAAAAAAATATTTGCATAAATTCATCTCTTACTTCCCTCAATTTACCATAAAGCTAAATATCCAATCTTCTTTTAGCTATTGATCTTTCGTATTTTTTTTTTTTTTTGTTTTACTTTAAAAGAGTTTAAACCAATTTATATATGCTTTTTTTTAAATATTAATCTTTCAGTAACACGGAATTCAACTTTCATAATTCAAATTTCATTGTCAGAAAACTAATGGTTGTTCTCCACTTAACAGATATTTCCCCGTTTAACAAAAAGAAAAAAAAAAAAGATACCGAATTTCAGGGCCATTTAAAAATACTATTTTCTTGAAATATTCTTGGTAGACTAGAGTTTCAGGACATATTGGAACTTCTATTTTGTCTTTCGGGTATTCCCACGTGGTAAATTTTTGAAATTCCAAGTTCTAACATTTTTTTTTCCTCGCGCACTAAGAGCATTTTCCCATGACAATTCTTATAAAAATCACTGTCTTCCTTCTGTGGTCAAGATTTTTACAGAGTGGCTGGAAGTTGATGTCCCACTGGGAGACGAGGTACATTGGCAGAGATGAATCACCAGTCACACACACAAACACTAGAAATATAAGTTTGTAGTTGCTGTGGTGGTACAATCAGCGCCTTCGGAAAGCTAAAACAAAACGGTAACTTTCTCCCAGCAGCTATTTGACTCCCTTGTGGTATACTGCAACCAACTGCCTGTTGGTTACTATAGAGGTGGATAAAAACCAATGAAGATCCCTGAACAGAAAAAAATAACGAATGAATCGCACTTCTTTGAGACTATAAATAGCCCTTGAACATGCCCTGGTTATACAGGGTGCATTCTAGTTTCTTGTCTCTGTAGCATCGTAAGTCAGTGGACGGCCAGGACGCTCACTGAGGTCAGTTTGCATTCCGGAGGCATAGCAACGCGTAGGGTGTTATCACCTACAAAGAGGAGAAAATAAGTTTTTAGATAAACGTATTTGCTACATTATATACAAGATAGATATTCAGAGTTGCAAGTTCACTACAAAATGCAAGTTATACTAGAAAAGGTTTATTAATTGCGAAAACAAATGCTGAGGGGACAGTCATTTATGCATTTAAATGGGTTGAAAATGGACGTACTAGTATATCGAGTAAATTAATCAATACACCATGATTATCAATAATAATTTATTCTGTGAAAAATTACACAAGGGTTTTACAACAGAAAAAAACATAATTATATGGATCTATGCTAGTAACTCGATAGCAAGCCACTCAACAAACAAGTGGTATAAAATAAAAAAATAGAAAAGATTCAGTCTTTCGATATGGTTAACATAAACTAGACGTACATTTCCACCAATAGCAAGTGCCGACTGAAGCGCCACCTGCAATATATTATGGACGATTACATTTATTTATATTGTTAATAATTTTTAAGGATGAAAAACGGATATTTCGTTCTTAGTTTTATTCATACTTTTATAAACACTTAGAAAGAAATTAAAAATAAAATGATTATTCCATTTTTATATTTTTGATGCAGTTAATTATCTTGTCAATGGATTTAACTAGATAACGGTAATTCGTTTAACTACATGGAAGGATCTTTTTGTGGTCCAATCGTGTGTGTGTGCACTGGATAAGCCCATGAAATAAAGTGCGGGGAAGAAATAATGAGCAGCGATAAACATTCCCTGATGCTTAAAGAAAAAATAAAAGGGGCAACGGCGCTTAAATACAATGGATGAGTTTGCACGGGGCAATTAGACCAACCACCTCCATAAGCCTCGGGTATTCTTCGTTTGTGCCTGAGAACAATTGTGATTCGCTTACATTAAAAAAGAAACAGGTAGCGAATGAAGAAAAAAAAAGGAAGGGGGAGGAAAAGAGGATGATAAAGCGACACTATTTGTGTTGCAGTCAATCGTAGTTTAATCAGAGTAGGAATTAGATGGAACTTGACGACCGGTTCTCTGTACATTAAAAGAGAGAGCCCCAAAAGGAAACCAATGTCTACAATTACATTTGCAATTCTGTTCGCTAATAATGCCTTTACAGTCAATACGTTTTCAAGGAAAGAACTAAAATCTATGGAGGTGACCTCTTCACCGCGAATCATTTATAAAAGTACGAATAAATTAAACTGGCAAACAAAGCAAAACATCCATTTACATCGGCGCTGATGCATATTTAAATATCTAGACGTTGTCTGATGAATTAGTGATGCCTTTTACTTCTACGGGATGCCTTTTGAGACTGCGATGTGCAGAAGTATAGCGTGTATTTCCTCTTGAGATTTCTGTACATTGATTATACTTCAACCGATCTTTGTGTGTTTGCCGAAGCTGGTGTGTGTGTGTTTTTCTATTAATTTACGGAATTACCGAAAATTTTCTCTCTGGCAACTTCTGTGAGACCTTGAGCAGTTCTACTAAGCAAAGAAATACATCTCCGTTTTCGTCCTTACTTGCCGAATAGCATATTAAACTCTCTTTATTCTAGTTAAGCATAGCCAGACTTTTTGTTACTAATTTCATTCTAATGTTGGTGAAGAAATATCCTTGTCAAAGCGTTTATCTTGTTCACTGAGAGTACTGTAAGGAAACTTCCTCTTGAGATTTCTGTACATTGATTACACTTCAACCAGCGACCATCTAAAGAGGCAAATGAATACAAGCTGTATATTCCTTTTGGGAAAACAACATCGTCACTTACAATGGACCTGAATGGATTTTTTTTTATTGTTATTTTTATATAGAATCACTTGAGAACATCTCTCTCTCGGATTCTTTACAAAAGTATTTTGCCCAAATAGTAGGAAATTAATAAAGAAATAGGCAAACCGAAATTTTCCATTAAGACCAATATTGGTAAATTTGTCACTTGATTTATAAACGACTTTACTAATATTCCAAAGATCATTCATAAATAATAGTCATGAAATTTCAAAGATTATTCATAACTGGATTTGAGATGGCTGTTTAGAACCAGCGCTGAAATTCGGACAAGGTCTAAAAGAAGCCTGTAAAAGTTGTCCCTACCAATATGGAATTTGAAAATAATCCTTTTTCCACATGGAAATGCGACCATATCAACTGCACTAGTAGCGAGAATCTCATAAATTGGACACCTGTCACTAGGTATGTTTATGTGAATAATCCAAAATATTGAAGTAAAGGCTGACCAAGGAAATCATAAACTTCGTCAGGAAATGTTTCATGAGATAATTGCATCTTGCGAGATTCAAATGAGAAATTCAAAATTTCTTCATTTTGAATCAAAGAGAATTCTCTCCCAAGAACTGGAAAGAATTTGCCATGCTTAAAAGTGAAGAAGAGCTGATGATTAAAAGTGAATGAGATCTTAAAGGAAACAACAAGACAAGTAATCAAATCCTTGCTTTGTGACCATCCTTGGAATCAGAAAAGTCCCCACGCATTTAAAATGTTCACCGCAATGTCCGATTCATAGACATTAGTGAAAGGTGACAATTGAAATAAATAGCCATAGTTCTGTAAAGATGGCTTAATGACAGAAAAAATTATAATATCCTTGGTTAATGACAAAGTATGACCATATGGACCGGAGTAGAATCATCACCATCCATTGAGATAAACATATTGCGATGTTTTCACAATGGATGCAAAGAATGAATTTCAGCATAATTTCCTCTAAATTTAGTAAGGCTTCTGAAGCGGTCTCACAGAATGACTTTGGGGATGTAGTATTAGAAGTAAATTTATTACATTGGATAAAAGGATGGTTAAATCGTTGATGACATATTCACTATAGCGGGCTATTACTGTCCATGGTCCAATTTTATGTTTACGAATTCACAGGGATCTCATTAGTGATATTCGTTATGGGTCGCTGTTGGTAATAATATTAATCAAGCCACTGATGAATGCAATACGTTTGATATCACAGCGAGATGATGATACAAAAATTGGTTGCAGGGAATTTAAAACCTAGATGAATTATTCTGACGGTCTCAAATATCGAAGAAAGAGATTTAGGGAAGCTTATACAATCTTATAAGAAGTGCTCAGAGTAGCGCAGGCAGGTGGCCAAAATAGCACATGGAGTTTTGTCGATGACTTGCAGGGACATTGGCAGTAGAGACAAAAAGAAGTGATTATCACTTTGTATAAATATCGCAATGGTTCCCAGCTTTTGAAAATGAGGGTGAAACGTCTGGGCTAAGACAATAGCCATATAGAACCTTGCATTACGCAGGCAGAAGAAACTTTGTACAGGATTCGGATATTTTAATACTCGTGCTATTTAATTTTTTCCGCTACTGACTCTCAGTGATGGATTTCTTGGTTGCTGATCAGAGTAATAGTGGTAAATGATCAAGCAAACTTATATAGCAGCAGCGAAAGTAATAATAATAATAAACCCTACACATTTCACCCATCCTACCCTCCAAGAATAAGTCTAGTTCTTCCTTGAATTAATTCAAACCATCCACTTCCACAGCAACAGGCGGAACTATGCCCCAACAATCAACTACCGCTGGCTGAAGGCAAACTTCCGGACATCTATCCTGCAACCACCTTCCTTAGCATTAGCATATGATGCAAGAAAGCAAGCTTATGCAGCAACAGCCAAAAAAAAAAAAAAAAAGAAAGAAAATCACTCATATTTCACCCCTCCGTTCGTTCGAAATACCTGTCCAGCTGAGCCTTAAATTTATTTAGGATATCAACTTCCACAACAAGGGATGGAAGCCTGTCCCACCAACCAACTACCCTTGGGCTAAAGGCAAATTTTCACACATCTATCCTACATCTGTATTTCCTCAGTTTGAATTTATACCCTCTCAGGTGATTATTCTGAGCAACAGAAAGAAACCCATCGCCATTGAGCATGCTCAAACCATTCAAGGCTTTATACACCTCTATCAGATCACCTCGCCGGTGCCTAGTCTCCAGAAACTGTAATTTGCAAAACTTAATCCTTTCTTCGTAAGAGCAACCCTTTGTTCCATTCACTAATCTTGTTGCCATTCTCTGTACTCATTCCAGCAGCTCTACATCCTTCTTGATATGAGGCCTCCAGACCTGTATATAGTACTCAAGGTGTACCTGACCATTGCCTTATACAAGGGAATAATCACCTCCTTATCACTGCTAGAAAAATTCCTGTATATCATTGACAAGACACCATGAGCTACTCTTGCAGCCCATCTGCACTGCTCAGAAAACTTCATTTCTGCCTGCACAATTACTCCCAGGTCCTTTTCGTTCTCTACCACTGTCAGTGTAGTACCACAGAGTTGATACGTCACTCTGGGGTTGCTGCTTCCCATATGTAGTACTTTACATTTGTCAATGTTAAACTTCATTTTCCACCTCTCAGCCCATCTGCTCAACCTTTCCAGATCCTGTTGCAGCAGCATAGCGTCAGTAGTGTCCTTAAAAACCCTGCAGCCGACCGGGCTAGCCGAGTGGGTAAAGTACCTGCCCGGCAACCCAAAGGTCGCGGGTTCGATTCTCGCCTCGGGCTTGGATCAAAGTACTGCAAAAACCTTGGGAGGTGCAATATGGCCACAGAAGCCGATGCGCCAACAACTACCAAATCAAATCATTAAAAACCCTGCTAACCTTTGTATCGTCTGCAAACTTGGACATTAAGCTTGATATACCATCATCAATATCATTTATAAATACAGAAAACAACAATGGACCCAACACTGAACCCTGAGGGACTCCACTAATAACATTAGTCCACAATGAGCAGTGTCCATTGATTACCACTCTCTGTCTTCTCCCCCTCAACCATCCCTTTATTCATAGCAGCAATTTGCCTCCAATGCCACACTGCTCTAATTTGTGCAGCAGTCTTCCATGTGCAACAGTATCAAAAGCCTTTCTAAGATCCAAATAAATAATATCAAAGTTATTCCAGGCATCCAGTTCTTTTGTGACTGCATCATAGTATCCAATCAAGTTGGTCAGGCAAGACTTTCCCTTAACAAAACCCACGCTGTGTTCGAGCTATAACTGAAGTCTTGTCTAGATGATCCTGCAGTGCTTCTTTAAGCAGTGCCTCCGTTAATTTTCCTGGAACAGAAGTTAAACTCACAAGTCTATAATTACTTGTGTCAGCCTTTGATCCTCCTTTGTGAATTGGGGTCACATTTGCACATCTCCAGTCTATCGGTACCACCTCCCCTGAGTCCAAAGAAGCTCTCATAATTATGGCTAAGGGTTTGCTTACTTCCTTTGCTGCCTCCTTTAATATAACTGGATAGATCCCATACACCCCAGGTGCCTTTTTTATGTTTATCCTCAACAATTTCTCCTCCACTTTCATATCAGTTATTACAAAATCATCTAGCTCACTGCCAGAGTTTACTTCACCTCTGCAATTTCCCTCCTGAATAACTCCTCATGGGTGATGAGGAGTAGATGCAAAATACTCATTTAGTTTGTTAGCCACCTGAGCAGGATCCTCAGCTGTTGAACCATCAATATCCAGTGGACCAATCTGATTCATCCCTTTCGTTCTAGAGTTCACATAGGTAAAGGACTATTTGCTGTTTTTCTTTGCATCCTTGGCCAAAGATTTCTCATAATCTGCCTTTGCCTGCCTAAGTTTTGTGACTTGGTTGCAGACCAGCTTATATCTATCATAGGCTTCCGTGTCACCCATTAATATATATGTATCCCCAGCATTTTTCTTCTCTGCCATATGTCTCATTAGTTCATCTGACATCCACTTAGGCCTAAACCTTGAACAATATTTCTTAGTTGGTATGTAAAGCCTAGTAGCTTCTAAGATAAGTTCTTTGAATGCTTCCCATTTTGAATTTGCTGTTGGTAACATCATCAGTTGGTCCCACTGTATAGAATTTAAATACTGTCTCAGACCATCGTAGTCGCCTTTACGAAATCAAAAACCCTTCCCTTTACCCCTAATGGTAGGTACCTCTTTGAGTAAATCCCACTTCAGCACACTGTGATCACTGCCACCTAGTGGTTCCTTTATCTGCAGATTCTTAATGCATGAAGCATTAAGATACCTTAACTTGAATTTATGTCCCCTCATGTGTAGTCTCAGCAAGAAGAAGACATTCAGCTTAATAAATCCATTCAAGGCCTTAAACATCTCGGTCAGAGCAACACGTAGGTGCCAAGTCTCCAGACGCTGCACTCTACAGAACTGAAGCTTTTATAAGTAAGAACACCACCCTTTTGTTCACTTCACCAATCTGGTTACCCTTCTCCGTACATATTCCCGCAATGTCCGATTCACAGACGTTAGTGAAAGGTGACGATTGAAATAAGTAATCATAGTTCTGTAAAGACGGCTTAATGACAGAAAAAATTGCATCCTTCTTAAAATGAGGCCTCTAGCCCTGTATACAATACTCACGGCCTTGTACGAAAGGATAATCAAATCATTATCCATGCTAGCAAAGTTTCTGTATATCATCGACAAAACCTCATGGAGCTGACCTGGCAGCATCTCTGCACTTCTCAGAAATTTCTTATCTGACTGCACAATTACCCTCAAGTTACTCTGGGATTACTACTATTCATATGAAGTAACTTGCATAATTTTGTTAAGGCAAGGTACTGCATCTTCAGAAAATGTGACGGAAAGACTGTG
Organism: Mastigoproctus giganteus; assembly: GCF_048544385.1. NCBI lineage: Eukaryota > Metazoa > Arthropoda > Arachnida > Uropygi > Thelyphonidae > Mastigoproctus > Mastigoproctus giganteus. The sequence continues at coordinate 69,722,692 of NC_143580.1, forward strand.
GTGGTAAACGGACGATTCATGGCTACGCAACTTAGAGAAAACCTGAGAAAAAAACACAGGCATCAACAACAGAAGAAATTCATTAACCCACCCTTCACGAAAAGACATTGAGCTTCTTGTACTCAAACATGAATCCACCTCTATAATTAATTTTCTACAGAATTCAGCAATATTGTAATGCAATACCGAAACACAATTTTGTTACTTTGATAAGAAACATATTCTCAAGATTGTGATGGCACGAATTACCTTTAGTGGTTGATCAATCAGTGAAATGGACATTGACATAAGGAATACTGAAAATAATGTAATCCCCTTAGTAATCTTTCTTATGAACAGACTAGCATTTTTTTTCTCTTTTGTTATCTGTTTCTCTTTTGTTGTTGTTTTTGTTTTGTTAATATACTACTGGTATCCTCTGAACTGTATGCACACTGTGGTCTATGCTTTGTTCTCAATAAAAATAATAAAATGAAAATTTTTCTTAAATTCACCTTTTATATCAGATAGGCATTTCAACTCTCTATCACATTCAGTTTCTGAAATCTCCTGCAGTTCATCATCCTCTTCTCTGTGTGTGAGATCCCTAACGTCCTCCTCACTCTCGTTGTCCGATTCGTTTACCCTACAGGAAAACAAGAAACATGAATTTTCTCTTTCCAATTATAGTTTCACTTAAAATACTCTAATAGAGAATTTTACCATGACATTACTTTTCATCAATATTTTATTAATGCAAAACTGGATTAAAAGCTGATTATACATTATTATATTTAAGTTTAGGGGCAAATTCAAAATATCTAATCAAAATCTAAGTCCGTTATTTCGTTCAAATTCATGAAGTCTTTGGAGGGGACAATGGCTGCCAGTCCATATCAATTCAATATTATTGAAAAGTAGTAAGGAATGATCTTTTAAAAGACTTTATACATGTACGTGTTTTAATGGGACGATTTACATGTTGTGCAGGCTCAGAAACAGTTCTAAAAATTCCTCCAGTCTCCGACATGATTCGAACTTACACCTCTCCTAACGAGTGAAAAGTAGCGAGACCAATATGTTGACACAAGTAAATTCAAGTTAATAAGCATCTTGTTGTTGTTGCAGTAGTATTTAGGAGCTTCAGCAACTAAAGCCATATTGCTCCGCGTATACTGTCTGTAAGTTGCATGTGTTCTGAGGTCGCGTTCTGTTTGATGGACGAAAAACCAGAGTTTTTGGGAGAAAAAGCCATGCTATTCTCGCCTGAGACTAACTCAGCCACGTTGTGAAAAAGGCCCATAAAAATTCCTCACGTCATCGATGGAATTCGAATTCAGGTCTTTTCCACCCGGGGGTGGGGAGTACGGCGATTCTACCAACTGTGCTATGCACGAGGGCGATAAACATCTTCTTGGGAGCCGTCGCAGTAGCACATTCGATATAATCACTGGCCTTCTCCACACCGAATGGAAAATGGCCGGCTCCAAATCCCGTCAATGAGGCGATGAATTTTTATGGGATTTTTTTCACAACGTGGCTGAATTAATCATCTCTGGCATGGGTAGTATGGTGTCTCATGGGTGACATCAGCACACATGTACGTCCATACGTGTGAAGACTCTCTGGCACTATTTCACGATCCATAGAGGGCTGAATGAGCACACCCTTTCTCACCCAATTTATACCCAACGTAGCTGGTTATCGAGAGAATATAAAAATATACACATCTAAGTTAAGTGGTTAAAATACACCTGACTGATGAACAACGTTAAGGACGATATTACGTATCATATGACTATTTGTAAACTTCTGTAACCTTTGTACTCGTGCCTGATTATAATCAGAACAAACTAGACAGTCGCTACTAGTGACTACTATAAGTAGCTAGACATATAACGGGAGTACACTCGCGCAAATAATTACACACGAGCACAGAGCAAAATTCTGACACGTCCATCGTAATTTTTTTTCCCCATATATATATAGCTCACTGAAAAGTTTGTGATTCAAATCACTTTGAAGTGAATTATTATACATTTACTTTTCAGATCAGAATTTTAGCATTATTTTTATGACTTCTTTTCTTCTTTTTCTCTTTTGTTATTTAACTTTGTGACATTCCTCTTCCTTCTCCATTCTCTTGCATCCTCAGTTCGTTCAACATCCATCCTTTACCTCTCCCTCTGTGAATCCCATTAACTTACTCCACCCGTTGCCATGATTCTGAATCCATTCGTATTCAACTGTCATCCCCCCATCTTTCTACACCACCTTTGCATTCTGAATATCTTGCATAATTCTACAGCTAACGCTTCTTTTTGTTTCATATATTCCCTTTCTTCTTTTCTAACCCTGTCCCTGTGCGTGTAATTTAAAGAGATTTCAGATTACTCTTGTGAAACTGCTCCTTTGTATCCCATCCCTCGTTCCCTCTCCACCACTCGTACACCAAACCGTGCCAGAGTAACTTAAATCAGCATTCATCCTTAATCACGGGAGCAGTTTATCATTAGCGAACGCGCTACATGCAGAAGACATTGGATATTTCATCGGCAGGCTTCGATAAATGAGAAGAAACATGAAACTTCACCAGAATTCATCGTCAACAAAGCAACTGTCTTTGCTCCTTACGAGACATCGATTTCCGTTTTCCTCCTGATGTTTTCTAGAAGATTTAGTTGCAAAGCTCGGATTCATATTTCAAAATCGTGGGGAGGGGGGTTGGGGAAGGAAGAGAGCCAATTGAATTTCGTGTTCTACGCACAAAGAAGTTATCAAAGTTAGATTTTCGTGTGAATGCCTGCGCATAATTTGTTAGGGAGAACAAACCACTGTGACGGGCATCATCCGAGTTCGTTCGTGGGCGACAACTTCATCCGTGGTTTATTCATTTTCCAATGTGACATTCTGCTTAAATCAGCATCTGCAGTGGCTCAGTGATTTATAGTTAAGCGGGTCTAATTAATTTTAGAGATAAGGTTAACAAACAAGCAGTTTTCGCTGACTTCTGGAATAAAATGATTATTTCGAATGTAATTCTTTTTATCGCGAATAAGATATGGCACTTGCGGGCATGCAGCGCAGTATTCGACTTAACAGGAAGCTTAGCAGCTTCCTGTTAAGTCGAATTCGAGTAATTCAACTTGACAGCATTCAACAAGTTAAGTTGAATATCTTAATATTTAAAATATTACGATTTTCTTTTTGAAGTTTAAAATTTGAAATTTATTCATCGATACCTACCAGTTTCCGACATAATCTGCAATCATAGACAAGTTGTTTGTTCATTTGTAGACAGAGCAAAAACATGCTCTGAAAATGATGAGCATTTCTCACTGGTTGAAACTGCAGCTGGGTGTGAGTTTGATGTGGAAACTGCAACAGTTCAGTTTCTACCTCAATGGATTGGGGGATGGGTAATTGAGTAGAGGTCTTCCATGATAAATTTAATCCCATCTTTCTTGTTTCAGTTAGCCATGCCATGAACCCACTCCCCAGCGATTGAAATGTTAGAATAATTTAAAAACATTGGAGCAACTTAAGTGATATTTCTGTTCATTGATGAGGGAGTAGAGGAGAAAGTTATCAAAGTCTGCTGATGATTTAAAGGTAGGAAGAGAAGTTCATAACCAGAACCAAGCCATTTTGCTTCAGAATAGCTTAGATCGATTGCGCAAATGATCTGAAAATTGGTAAATAAAGTTTAATATTTCTAAATGTAAGGTTTTACAGCTGAGGAACAGAAAGCCACGAGTTAATTATAAGCTAGGGAAGAGAAGTTAATAATGGCTCAGGCTGAAAACGCCTTAGAGGTTATGGCATGACGAGATGAAATTTACCATTTAGTGTAAACAGGAGCTTGGCAGGACCATGGATGCTCAACCACTGAAATATTGCAATTTTTTTGGAAGGGAGGATCGAATTATATCACAAGGACTTTGGCCACCAAAATCTGCTGATTTTACGGCTCCTCACTTCTTTTTCTGGGGATTATTAAGCAGAAACTAACGAGAAAAATGCACGAAGCATTTATGAGCTCAAAGCAAGCACTGAAATTATATTCCGGAGTGTATCAATGGAGGACACGTCCAGCTTGTTTATAAACTATTATTCGCTAATTATTCTGAGAGGGAGAGAGAGATTTTTATCCTGCTCCATTATCTTTCTCACCCATTCAACTTCATCACCTTGTGTCCGTTGCCACGAATTCCCAACTCCAAAGTTGAAGAAACGAAAGGAGAAATGTTTCCTCAGTTTGCACAAACAAACACGTTTGCGTGCTCGTCTCTGGCTGTCAATATTATCTGGGGAAGTGAGCAATTTGGAAATAAAAATCACCGAATTTATCTCCCTACTATCGGCAAATCGACTACGAATAACCCTAAGTACTAAGTTTTCTCTTCTTTCTTTTCCTAGCCCTTCCTTCTACATCAACAAGATTGGCAGATAGAAAAGAAAAATCTACATTACAAACTTTCGGATAGCGGAAGCGTCATTAACAACTTGACACTCGCCGCTTTCCGTCGACCACTTTGCACCTTAATGTCAGTCGTCGGCTACGTTTTATTTTATTAGCTTGCAAGCATTTTGGAGCTTTTTATGAGATCGTTTGCACACGTACTTAACTACCATCCACTGCAATTTCGGAGATGCTTTAATGGGCGAGGATAAGATGCCATTCCTCAGCGTACGGTACACTCCAAAGGATTGAAATTATCGCCCAATCCGTGGACGTGGCACGATGTTATTTCCCCTGCAAAGAAACTAGTTGACAATGAGGGAAATAAAGCGCGCCTACTTTACACATTTCAAGTGATGCCAACTTCCTTTATCGTCATCATTCCAGAAACGTTAATTTTACAGTGTCGTATTTCGAGTATTCATATTCAGTAATGGTAATAACAATGATAAGACATTCTTGCATATTTCTGGGCAAGCCGAGCGCGCTTTTAGTTTAAACAAAATCTCACAACTGCTCCATAAAACGCTTATTCTGAAAATAGTCGTGGCCAGAGTAGTGGAACTGCGCAGACGCAATTCGCAAGAATAACGATACGGCCATTTTGCGAGAAGGTGAGTTTTTATGGAGAAGAGATTGCGAAAAAAGAAACTGCTCGTAAACCAAGTTTCGTATTTGCGAATCTAAATCTGCGCCCTTCTTTCTTTCTTTCAGGCAGTTCGTTTTCAGACGAAATGAAGAAAGTCTCCCGATATGGTGCAGTGATGGAGGTAGAAACTTTACTTTTATGGTCTGATACCCGTCTCGAGGACAATTATCAATAACTTATGGAAAGTTTATCAAGTATATACACTAGCCGACCAAAAAATTGGGAAACTAAGGATATGACTGACTCCTATTTTATATATGCGCTGCAGAGAGATGTGGTTGCACTTAATGCATGAGATACAGGTGCTTTGTTTTTAATGTAATGCAATATAATATATATAACTTTAATGTAATTTTTAAATCCGTATAAAAATTAATTGAATTAAACGAAAAGTTCGATGATATTCGTTCATTAAAAGAAATATCATAATACACCGCCAAAATTTTATTGCATAATGATTAAACCGATTAAATGGAATAAGTTGGTAATGGATTGCTAATAGATAGTGGAATCATTCAGAAAGGCTTTTTGTGAAATTAGCACAGATATAGGATACATCAGTCAAATAAACAAATCTTCCCACATCACCCACCCATCCATCCATCCACACCAAATGCATCTCTAGTTCTGCCTTCAACTTATTTAAGGTGTTGACCTCCAACTACTAAAGATGGAAGTTTGTTCCAACTATCAACCACCAGCTGGCTAAAGGCAAATTTCCGCTTAACTATTCTACAATCGTCTTTCTTCAATTCGAATTTATGTCCCCTGAGGAGAGTAATCTCAGCAAGAGGAAGAATCCCATCAGAATTGGGCTTGCTCAACCCATTCAAGGCCTTATACACCTCAATCAGATCATCTCGTAGGTGTCCAGACGTTGCAATTTGCAGAACTTAAGCATTTATTGGTAACAGAAACCCTTTATTTCATTCACCAATATCGTTTCTCTTCTCTGTACGTGTTCTAGCAGCTCTACATCCTTCCTAAAATGAGGCCTCCAGACCTGTATACATTACTCAAGGTGTGGTCTGACCATTGCCTTAAACAAGTGGACAATCGCCTCCTTTTCCCTGCTAGAAAAATTCCTGTATATCCTTGACAGGGCACCGTGAGCTACTCTTGCAGTCTGTCTGCACTGCTCAGAAAACTTCATATCTGACTACACAATTATCGCCAGATCCTTTTCATTCTCCACAACCCTGAGTGTAGTATCACCCAGTTGGTACGTTTCTCTGCTAACCATACACACTACTTTGCATTTGTCAATGTTAAACTTCAGTTGCCACCTCTCAGCTTTCCTAGATCCTGTTGCAGTAGCGTACTGTCATTAACAACCCTTCCAACCTTCGTCAATATCATTGACAAACACAGAAAACAACAACGGGCCCAATGTCGAACTCTGGGGAACTCCACTAAGTGGAACACACGAAGCTTCCTTACTCTGAGTACAACCAGTTTATCGCTTAATATATTTTTCTGTTTTTTTTTTTCCGAGACCATTTGTGGATGTGGCTTATATCTCAGCAAATACGGTAAGTCATAATCGCAGAAAACCACTAGTAGCTGACATATTCTAATGTACCTGTCGATGTGATTAATTCGTCAGCGAGGAAATTTTCTGTTAACGTATGATAGTCCACCCCGTGCTATATAATTTCTTCATAACGCAAAGCTGCGAGTCAAAATTCATTGCATGCGTGATAAATTACTAAGCATTTTACCCACTAAATTTTCTTAGCATGGCTCCCAGTTCTTCCTTCTTTTCTACCAAAAAAAAAAAAATGTCGTTCATGCTCCGTTACACGAACACCACTGAAATCTGCGACTACATTCTCAATCGATGGCATTCGGCTACATAACCCAAAACCCCTAAGTGTGGTGTCATTTTTATCCATCAATTTATTTGCAAGATATCTTACATTAAAATGTCTGGAGGACCTAAGGCAGTATTGTAGAAAAATGGGCCAAGGTATTACACGTCTGAAAAGAAAGAAATTTTTCTATCGATCACTTTTATGACTCTCGCACTGTCATGGCAACAGATGACGGATGAATAAATGGTTTGATAAAAGCATTATTTACTCCTCTCTCTCACACACACACATAACTATGCTGTATAGGAAACATCAACATGTCTCGACTTTCCATACCGACAGGGAATTTCCAACACATTAGCGTCCATTCTTCTCGAAGTAGAAGTGCGCAGAATAACAAAAACAGTGGCGACGAATGACAGAGTAATACAGCTGACATGTAGGTTCGTGTTTGATCTACGGGCATTCAGGAGTCTTTCCGCCTAAATATAATAACAGACACGCTGTCATTTTTCATTCTGTCGGTATGTAGGGCACTATAAGAGATCCCATATTTTCCGTATGGATATTTCTTTGGCTTCTCGGTTTGCCTTATCAGATAAAGATTAATAATAATGACGCGGTATGTGCCTATCGATTTAAACGTGGTGATCGCTTATTCCAATACTGACCACAAAAGCTAATCCCATTACAATGGCACGTCTTTTATCTGATCGGCAATAAAGGCAGAACAGTTGAGATAAGGGAGAAATGGATGCTCTTAATGAATGGAGAATAAATGCTCGCTTGTTGAGATAGATTACACGTAGTTTTATATAATATTTAAAACTAAATGCAAAAGTAAACAAGAATTAAATAATTTACTATTTAAAAATCGATATTTCGTTCAATTAAAGAAAATTTTAAACTACACCAAATACTGTATTATATATTAAAAAATTTGAATTATGTTATAAAACTTGAGAATTTTTCTACTGAAAATTTTAGACGTGTCAGCATGAATGCTTAATTTCGCAACATTATTTTTCTATTACACGAAGTGAACAGCCAGTCAACAAGATGGGCGTACACTGTAATATTTTGTCCATCTATTTCTCTGAAATACTGCTTCTATGGCTGCTTTCCTTATTCTCTATGCCCCTTCCCATTCTTAGCTACTAAGACATTGAGTCTTTCCATTTCAACCGTTTAATTAACAGCCAAAAAAAAATAGTTTTTGTCATACCATGTTATTGTGGAGGAAATAAACGTTCTGATTTCAAAAATCACCATAAAAAGTCTCTACCACGTCAACATCAAAATATGTACCAACTGTTAATAGCCCGTACTCTGGAGGGGTGGTTATGTTTGGAGGATAGATTTACAACCTCAGAACATGTTGATCAGTTAATACTTGGAAAACCTTGGCACAGTCTACAAAGATCTCACCAAACACGCTAAGCTCTTCAAATTGTTGCATCGGAATTTGAACCTAATAACCATAGTCTCATTACGTTTATCACAAGAAAACCGAGGCCAGAATCGATTGCTAAAATTAAGAGAATTAGCTTATATCTGTTAAAATAAATCAGTATGTCATACATTACTGGGTAGATTATGCAGTATATTCTGATATTTAAAAACAGCATTCAAATCCTTGGAATTAAAATCGTGTTGGCTAGTGTAATCATTCTTTTGGGCATTCAGAACTCCTCGTATACCTCTACCAATCTGTTATATACCAACAATACCGTTCAACTGAGCTCATGGACTTGGTAGTTTCTGTGTGGCAATAAAGACCTATCAAGATGCTAACGGCATTATCAGGAGAATGCTCTTCAATCTCAACCTGTGAGTGGGTCAGCTGTGCAACGTGAGTGATTTCACATATAAGACAGCTGTTAACCATTATATATGATAAGTGGCAAGCTGGCCTGAAATGTATACAGTATATTAAACAGAAGCTTTTCTCCACGTTCCACAGCTACAAAAACATTAGCAGAGTACAAACTAATACGTAATGTATGAACACACAAGCTTCATAAATAGAAATATTAAATACACAATAATTATAAAGAAGTATATAAATAAGCTCTCTAATATTAACATAGTAAACAAATATTATTTAAAATATTTTAAGAATAAAACAGTTAATAAAAGTTACATTTTTATAACATAGATATTTTAATAAAATACTTTAGTACAGCTCTGTGCGGACAATGTAGTCTCGATTTAAATTCTTATTTTCTTTCTATCGAGGAATTATTGAAACGTCTTGTGGTCTTGATTTGAACGGATTACTGTCCGTCTGTGAATGGATCCCGATCGAATTTTAGCGTGCAGATCGATACAGTCCTTTAAAAGTAAGCAAACTAAGAAAGAACAAGTTACACGTCTGTAGCTGTGAAAAATTTTAGCCCGTGTCGGGGGGGGGGGGTGGGGATGTGAATCAGATGAAAACAAAATATCGATTTATGATTATGTTACTCTACGGCCGCTTTTCTTTAAGATTTTTATGTTTTTATTATCGCAACGATGTGTAAAAATTTCACAGCATATTTTTATTGGCATCTGGTAAAAATCTGTAGGATGCATCCCAAAGTAAGGTCATCGGATTTGTTTTTGTTTGTTTTTCTGAGTTACTGCCAACCATATCTTTTTTAAAGCTTTTTTTTTTTATCTCACTGCCTTCTGTCGGTGAAATCGAAGCCTGTTTTTTCCAAAAGTAGCTTACTTATGTGTCAAGCGCTAAAAACAGTTGTTAAAAAGCAGAAATGAAACTAAATTAGATTGGATTTTCTGGGTGTAACAAATATTCAAATAAAATTTCGGTAGAAATGATCGCTCTCTGAATAATGATACCCCGAGGATAGGTAGCTTTCTTTCTGCTATCAAATACAAAATGCGACCATCCTGGAGCTATACTTATCGAGTAAGTATTATCGTGGGAGAGTTCAGGCATGCCAATTTGCCCTATGGCGACTGTAGCATGCAATCGGCGTTGTCACAAACATAATGAGGTCTTTACTGTGTTAAGGATAATCGTCTTTTTGTAACTTCTTCAAAGATAGCAGTCGCTTGTCACCTCTACATGATTTATGAAGGACTCCAATTTAAAAACTGCCAGAAACATATTTACTAAAAACTGGTAGTCAGTTTGTAGTCCGGTAATATTAAATTTGTATCCCCATTAGTATAAATCTATACTGACTATTTTATCTATATTTTCTAGTATTATTTATTTCATACTTTTTTTTTCTGGAACAGAAGGTTCCATCATTTCAGATATTTATAACAGAATATTCTCAGAGATCTTTGTACCAAACTTAATGTCGATAGACTAAAGCATTTGCCCTGTTCATCCATTGCTCCCCCTTCCACCCACTTTTAGTCCCCTGGGTAAGTTATCTGATTATCAAAAGAGCCTGAAATGTAACACAATGCACACATTACCTGAACTATTTATTATTGAAGTTGAGAAGGGAAAAAACGGATTCAAAACATAATAGAGATTCAAACTGACATTTAGCAATGTTGACCAAACAGGCCCTTGATAAGGACCTCAAGAAAAACATCGATTCGCTAATCCCAGAACTTTGTTAATAAATATCTGTTAATTGATACCACCGCGTCTGTGATTTGCACTTCAGTTGGGGAGCATTTGTTAGCAATAATGGTTCAAAAAATATCATTTATATACCTCCACAGAAAGAAGTCACATGGTTGTATGTCCGAAGGTGAGCCTCAGGAACCCACGTCGTCATCCTTGGTAGCTTGTCTCATCCATCCTGGAAGTAGTGTGCTATTCTGATATTCATCCATGAAAGTGGGAGAAAGGGTTACCGTCTTGCTCTACATTTCTGATGGGAATTTAATAAAATTGGTCTTCTGTTTGCTATTTGAGATTTTACTGTTATATGCACGGTCAGTGTTTCGTCAACATCTGAAAGTGTTTTCATTTTGAAAGACCCTGTGTGTTTTTATGTGCAGAAAGAGATAACAGAAAAGAAATTGGGCGAAAAACAGAAATAGGAAACACGAAAACTATCACCAAATCGATTTTATGAAAATATAATAAAGAGCAGATTTGTAGTTTGTCCTGAGGAATATATTTAATCTGTTTTGTAGTGGCAGGCGTATGGTGATAAAAAGTAGGACCCGCCAAAATACATTAATCAAATGACAGCAAAAACAACCGCAGAGATAGCCGCACAACGCTGATGAATAATGTTCTAACATAAGATGAAAGCCCTTATCGCAAATTCCTATTCCCTAACTCACGAGTTAACTTGGTTTTCCTAGTACAGAATTTTATCTAGCGAAGAAAAAAAAAAAAAAAGTTCTGCGCAACTTTCTCTGCGCATCCAGAAACGTTTTCCTCTTCCCCCATCTGACTGTGTATAAAAATGTGGAAGATGCATTGCTGACCACATACAGTAACGCATTTGCTATTTAAATCACCGAATTAACTCATCCCAGAAAGCACATTTGGCTGTAGTTGTTGGTTTTCCCAAGAAATTTTTATTTCGTGCGTCAGAAAAGTTTTGAAAAGTTCGCCATATGGAGGGAACCGTGATGTTTGTGTTTAGTGTGATAAACGGAAAAGCGGAGCTTCGCTTCGCACAAAAGGTTTCACGCATCTCACGCTACGATCAAGAATCCAATACACGAAACCCTTATCAGACACAAAAATGAAGAATGAATCCCCCCATCGGTTTGCTGCGCATTGATCTCACCTGTCATTGTCACAATGGGCAGAGGAATTAGTTCGATATCGTCCCAGAGGTGTCCGATAAAATCCCGACCAGCGGCTCGCTAACGGTGACAATTGCTGATGTTGATACCCAGGGTCCGAGGTTATTGACATAGGCCGCTCCCTCTGGCCGAACCATTTACTTAAACGCTTTTCTTCTTCCGACGATTCTGTGAAAATATTCACAAATAGAACCAAAATGAAGCAACACAAAATCAATGACGAATTCAAAATGGCGTGCGAATGACGCAACAATGAAACTGCATGCATACATTACTAATTTTGATAAAAGTGAAACGTAAATGCACACTTCAGCCAATAAGCAGCTACTTCCTTCTAAGCAATATAAGCATATATAAAAATTTAAAAATATATATATAAATATAGACAAAATATATACAGAAAAAAGTATATTAACTGCTCTCAGATATTATAATTAGTTTTCGAATATTTATTTATTCATTTTGATAAAATTATGACACCAGGTAGTAGATAACATCGGATTTATTATAAGTAAACAACAAAGCTACCCGTGAGCAAAATTGTGGGTTTGGAAGATAATAAAACCAACGATAAAGTAGTTCTACTGTTTTAAATAATTCTACCATCTACCACACAGCTTAATAATCCAAACAACACTGAAGAAATTGTGCATCTGAGTCGTTTTTAGCTAAAGGCAGTTTACAAGCCTCGGCCGTGTAGTTGTAAGATTCATTTGGCCTTCTGGTTCCCACTTGGATTCTTAATACTAATGACAAGTAAAGAATCCATAACGTTCACTATACACCGGGGATTAATAATATGATGTAGCTGACCTTTACGTGTTCAGCCAGCATTTCTAGATTAGATTGCATTAAGTCGCACAATAACATTAGCATCGTTTCCGCGTACTGTCTCTTAGTTCGATGACAGTCATTACTTAATAATTGGGAAATATATCATAAATATTAAAGGAAATTTATGCTAAGAAAACAGTAAGAATGAACCATATTTTGTTAGTTTTTCATGCCGATGTTTATAATTAAGGAAATGAAATAAATATATATTTATTTTATGAAAAACTGAATTGGTTGGGAACTGATTATAGAAATAAATGCCAAGGCTTAATAAAATCTTGTGACAACTGGACACAATTCTTAAATGAATTTCACCTCATGAATACATGCTGGAAGATAGAAAATGTTAAAGGTGATATGCTGAAAATTCGATAAACGGAAACTACAATCCTGTTTAATGAAAATTTATAAACCTTGCCGATCTACTCCTTTTTTGCAATTAATTTGGCACCTCGTGCAATTCCCATAACAGTAATAGTAAATGCAGGAAGTACAGTATTGACTACACACTGGGGATTAGTATAATAGGTTACGCTTTAGTTTTTATCTCAACAGCGTATCTCTTAGAATAGGAGAAAATGTTTTGATTTCTAATCTAGCCTGTGAACAACACCTATACGATGCTTTCCGTTTCTGCACGCGCAAACCCTCGCTTCCCAAAGACCAGCAGGTGTACAATAAGTATCTCAATTAATGTAATAATTTTTGACATTTTGGTTGAAGTCTTGCAGAAGTTATCGCTTCTGGCAAAATATCACAAACACGTAGGAAGTTAAATCACACTGTGGCTGTTCATCGAATGAATTCATTCCGCAATTGCCTATTTAATTTAAAGTAATTAGTCCTTTATTCGCTGCTTCCATTAGAATATAATAATACAACGATTGCTTCAAATCCGTGTTTATTTTTACAGTTGATGGAATCACGGGAACTATCTCGTGCCAGCTTGGAAGTCGAGTTTCCAGCAAATTTAATTGCAGCTTTAATTGTTTTCCCCAAGACCTACACAGAGATACATCCATCTTTGCAAGTTTATTGAAGCGTAAAATAGGAACGATTTAGGCGAGCGGTTCCTCGTATCAGAAACCAACTCGTGGGTTGGACATCTCATTAGTATACTGCACCGCTGTTGAAACTCATTATAAGCTGGCACCCTTGAATCCCCCATTTTTACCAGCGTATTTCGCAAGATGTGCTATGAAGTTTAAATATACATATCCTGTACAACGAGTCTGGAACTGAGATAATTAATTTGACTGAAAGAAAAAATAAAAAACAACTATCAAAAATCTTACGCTTCGGAATCAAGTTTGCCAGGTTGGATGAAAAATTATATTTTCGTGGGCTCGGGTGAGATTCATGCTCAATTCACTCTTTTGTGAAATTATTTCCGTTAAAATAATTCCCTCCTCCTCTGAGATCGGCTATAAGAATTTGTAATATTTATTAGCATAAATGAAGTCATTTGACAAATATACAATGACACCAGGAACACTAATTGAACTTGCATTTTATTTTTGCATAACTCACAAAAGTTCATGACCACCATATTCACAGACCCTTTTCGATATATTTTTCTCCGGGTTATTGCGCGTCAAGAAGTAACATGTGTCCTCACCCACCCCGCCCCCCATTCCCCTTATTTTTTTTATTTTTTATTCTTCTCTATTAAAGGTGTTAGAAACGACAGGCGCAGTAACAGGCGTAGGGCATTAGAACCGGCGTTCGGTGGCGTTCTTCCCCGTTGAGTCCATGATACGGATCGATACACTTGTAACAAACCAGACGTGACGCCTTGATCAGCTGGCCGCTCGAAAGAAAATTAAATCTGAAATTTCAGAAAAGACGAATAAGGCGTCCGAGCAAATGGGAAGAAATTTAAATTTCAAGTTTCGCATTTGCCAAGAAGGAAATAGAAAAAAAAAAGGAGAAGAAGGAACGAAGAGATCAGGACTGAGGTGTGATAAATAGGCTGGTGGAAGATAATATATTTGCTCGCATCGGGAGTATTATTGCGGCGAGTGAATTTCGGGTGTAGTGGTGCGTTTAAAATGTAGAAAGAATTCAAATTAGTCGTCATACCAGAAGCGCATTTCCAAAAATTACCTACGATGGAGAAAATTTCTCTTGCTATTTTGGGATTCTGTACAAGGAAGGCATTATACTAGAGATGGGGTTTGGAATCCGTCTTGGAAGGAGATTACAGTGCGGGGCCAATAAAAAATTGGAGATTTGGACGAACGTGGAGAAAGAACTCAAAAGAATCTTCGATCCAATATCGATTCCCTTGCTTGATTACGGCAACTATAAATTTTTAAGTATGTTGTCGGGAAGTTTTAGAAACTGTCTTGGTATTGCTCTCAGAATCAAATAAGGCGGTTATTCGCTTTGTATGATCAATACGGAACATAAATTCCATGAAAATTTTGTTGTGTGAGGAGTAGGGGGGCTGAAGATAGCAGATGGAAACAAAAGAAAAATAAAGTTGGATAAAAGATTAAGAAATAATGAAGCTGGCGAGACCACAGAGAGAGATAAAAGGGGTAGAAATGGAGTGCAAAAAGAGACAAAAAAGAAACACAGAAATGAATTCAAAGATGCAGAGAGAATACAGGTACAATCATGAGGCAGATGGATGAAAGAATATGAAATAAGTGTAGAAAAGATAAAGAGAGAATAGGTATAGAAAAGCTGAAGAAGAGATCAAGAAGATGAATACAAGTCAAATACAAAAAGAGAATAAACACTTATGTAATATCAGTACCAAAATAACATATGATCCCTCGTGGAAGGCTGTCGTTCAAATTAAAAGAAGTTGGAGTCACTGGTAAGATAATATGCTGCACTACACGATGGCTAAAAGATAGATGACAGAGGATTTCCATAAATGATAAGACCTCACGATGGCCCAGTATAATAAGGGGAGTTCCTCATGGATCAGCGTTGGGTGCTATCCTATTTATAATTTTCATAAATTATATTGACGAGGATACCCAACGTAGGCTGGAAAGTTTTATGATTATTTCAAGGCGGTAACGGTGGTTTTAATTCCAAGTCAGGCCGTGGACTGCAAAATTTAACGACCGGACATCTAATGTGAGATCTAATTGAGGTGCATAACGCACTGAATACATTGGGTAAAGTGAATAAGGAAGGTCTGTGCCCACTGTTAAAAAGCACTTGGAATAATAAGGCTTAGAACAGCGCCTAAAAAACAAAAAAAAATCGAGTCTTCATGAGAAAAGGTCCAAAAAACGCCATTGCACTTAGTAAGGTCGATAAAAGGGTGTCCATGAGAAAAGACTCCGAATATATGGGCTACAGAGCTTGTAAATCTGATTTCATCTGACGTTACCAATGGGGAAGACGGATGAATTAAGGGGAAACTTTTGCAGCTGTAACTAAATTATATTATAAGTAGAAACTATAAATTCAAATTACATAGAAAGAATTGTAGACTGCGTTTTAGAAATATTTCTTTTATCTAGAGAGGTGTAAATTACTGGAAAAATACCTGAAATACGAGTACAAAGGTAGGTTTTAATCCCATATTTGCAGCGAAAGCAGCTTACTGATTGAAAAAAAAAAAAAAAAAAAACTAATTAACCACGCGAAAGTACCACCGCTTTCACAAATAAAAGAAGGGACCATACATATAAATTTTGAGAAAATAACAGAAGAGTGGAGATGATAGAGATCCTATGGGTAGATGTTTGTCGAAAATTGTGATAAGCTGCCTCCCAGTGTGGGGGACGAGACAGGACCAGCATGTCTGGTTAGGTCAAAAGCAAAATTGGATCATTAACTTGCGGGAAAAGGAACAGTAAGAACATTCTCTTTTGTTTGTTTTTTTCTGATGCAGAAAAAGTTCCCTTTCTTGTATCAATCGGCCCAACTAATACTAAAAGTGAATTCTGTCTCAAAAAGTTGAGTGGATTATTTCATCCCCCCTCCCAACACAGCATTCCTAATTACCTGTTCCGGCTCACTAAGCAGAAAGTTAAAAACAACTTAGGCATTTTTGATCATTCTTTTTGTACCTGCGGTGAAAGTAGGATTAAAACCGCGTTCCGTGTCACTGTCCAACTTACGGCGATATGCGAAACCAATTAACACTACAGCTTGTCCATCAATATATCCATCAGAACAAGAACTCATCAATAGAGAGGAAAGTGTGGGGCCTCATAGTTTACTCAAATCCTCTACTCCTTAAATCTGCAGATACGGAACTTCTCGGTCTCTATTACTTCATCCTCGTTTTCTGACACCGACTTCATCTGTTCTGTGTGGGATTCGATGGAATATTTCACAACACAGAAGCCACAGATACAGAGACTTTCTGCATTCCTCACTTTCTGCTGACCGCGGTGTTTAACGAACCAGTGTCGGGACCTTGCAGAAGCAGCGTTACTAAGTGAGATTTACAGACTATCCACCTACAGGGTAGGATCTCATGGATATACCAACAATGCTGACACTGAGCTTGCCCAATGTGGAACCCTGGAAATGCTGCCTTATTTCATCTCCAGCTTTTATTCTTCACTCCTCCCCATCTCGAGTTTTACTCTGTTCTCTTCATCCCCCCTTTATCCCCCTTTTTTGCTGTTCCCTATCCACAAGGATGGAGAAAAGAGAATGCTTCTTGCTCTCATCCCCATCCTTTACATATCTTCTCCCTAGTCTTATCTTCTAGTTTCCTTTACTTTGGAATCTCCTGTCTTTTATACCTAGGCATGACTGGAGATTGCCCTGTCAGAACTTGACACCAGAGTGGTCCACTTCTTCATGGTGAGACGGAAGCCAGGAAATTAGGATAAACCTTACTACTAAGTAGTAACATACCCACGAAGACACAGAGCACCTCTAGTTGTTACATCTGGCTTCATGTTGTTTGAAGAGTCTGGTTGGTATACTTAATGGAAGGATATGGTCCTCATTGTACACAGTTTTCCAAATTAAATATCAGCCTTAAAGTTTGAGTGGGCATGGCAAAATCCCAAAAAGTCAAGAAGGCTTCGGTATGTGAGTGGAAACACAAGTCAGAAACCAGTTTTCAGTACAGATTTCAGTATAAATTACCCTTAACTATACGATGGTTGATCCAAGAGTATGAGCAAAAATTCAGGCCGGAAGGTCTTCCCCCCACCTCACATGCCAATTGCTTATGGTCCAGTGACATGTGTGAAACTTTCAAATGAAAAATCACTAGAAAAGAAATCTGTACCACCTCTACCAACACCCACAAAACAAAAATATGTTTCAAAGCTACTATTGAAAGGGATCACAAGTCCTTATCATGTATCAATCCTAAATGCAATCAGTCATATCATAATATATGTTTGGCTGATTGTTTCCTTGAAGAAAAAGAAGAACAGAATCGCTTGATACCAGTTGAAGGCTCTTGTCCTGTTTGTACCCAGCATATATTACGGAGGATCTTGTTCGCTACAGTTGGATGCTATCGGGATCCTTGCCTTTTAGGATTGGATGATGATGCTGAAGAACATTGGACATCGCAGCTGAGAAAGGATACAGCTTATAATGTACTTTTTTTTATGTACAATCATATTATTTATGTTTTTATGTATAATCATGATATTGTAAATTAAATAATTTATTATTTGGATTATAATAAAAGCAATTTGGGTAACCTTTCCAGTGATCATGACTTCCTGGTGGCTAAGAGGCCAGTAATACAACACGATATGCACTGAAACACATTACAATACTTACAGCATGTATCGCTTCTGCACAAGATTACTACAGAAATGACTAAAGTCTTTGGATCCGCCTAAACAAAGAACATAAGGATAAGGACCTATGTGGGGAGTGGAAATAGGATTTTTTAGGGTGCAACAAATGTCCAGGACCTCTCTGCATCACATAGCAAATACTAAGGAATAAAGAACACGAAGGAAAATCAAATGTAGAAAGAGAATACAAGCATAACACGAAGGTGGATAAAATAAAGAAAGGGGAAAGAGTAATAAAGAAAGCATGGAGAAGGGAGAAAGATAAATTGAGGGATAAAAGTACGAACAAGTTAATATACGCAGTACGTTACATTTCAGGCAGGTTAGCAGATAATAATAATTCATAATTCAGTTATTCACGGTATACAATGCATTTGATATTTATGAAATAATCGCCGGATTAAATACTAAGTGCCAGATTTCTATTGGTCCAATTTTAATTAAGTTTCGGGTAGTTAGAAGCGGTTTACTAAAAAGGCCAAACAAAATTTTATGAGACTCTATCCATCAGAAGTTTGGTTATTACATGCGAGCGGTCAGGCAGACATGGTGAAGAAAACAGGCGCTTTACGCGTATATACTAACGAGCCTAAATTTGGAGAATAAGGAAAGTTAAACAAAAAGGTGTAGAGAAGATGGGTTTGGAAAAGAAAGATGGGATAATAGAAAATGGAAAAAGAAAAGAGAGAGAGAAAAAAAAGAATTCGGAGAAGATGAAAAAAGAAAAGATGCACAAAATAAAGATATAAAAAGGGAGAGAAAGTACAGAAAGCACGAGATTGAGATAAGAAAGAAAGAGACAGAGAAAGGATGCAGATGGAGACGCTGAAAAGGCAGGAGAAGATGGTCACGATATACAGGCAGAAAGAGAGAGACAGAGGGGATAGTAGTACTGGGAAAATGAATAAAAGTGAGGAAGAGATAGAGAAAGAAGCAGAAAAGGACGATGGAAAAACTGCAGCGAAGTTTTTTTTTCAGTTTAAATACAAGCTAATCGTATCAGGGGATAAAGATCGCAAACTGAGGGAAATGTTAGACTTCGAAGAAAAATCGATGAAGCGGTTTACCATTAAAAGTCGTTGAGAGAACGAAATAATGTCACCGTGGGTGGAATCGTTTATAGAATCAGTATTTATGTTCGTGATTTCCATAAAAGATACGGCCCTTTCCGGCTGGTATCACTACGCATTTCGTACGCTCACTCTTCAAATATGCTCATATCCGATGTCTCGCGTTCGATCCGAGTTTATGTAGCGTACAACATCACCTTTCAGGACTTAATGTTTGCCCTCTTCTTTCCCAACAGCTGTGAGTTTTTTAAGGACTTCTTTGGCGTATTATTAGAGTCACTATTTTTTATTAATTTTCTTATCACCCGAGCTTCCATTCAACGACCATATTTAAACGTTTACCGTTAATTAGATCCAATTA
This sequence comes from Mastigoproctus giganteus, assembly GCF_048544385.1. Lineage (NCBI taxonomy): Eukaryota > Metazoa > Arthropoda > Arachnida > Uropygi > Thelyphonidae > Mastigoproctus > Mastigoproctus giganteus. Next base: position 69,742,348 of record NC_143580.1, read on the forward strand.
TTGTTTGTTATTACTGCCTTAAGGAAAAATCGATGCGAAAATTACCATCATTAGAAAAACAGGGGGTACTTAAATTGCTTTTCACAGCGAAGTTCTTACCTTGCGTATACGGTCATGAAGATGGATTCCTTTCTATCTCGTGTGATCATCGGTGCGTTAAAAGTGTATGGTGGAGTGTGCGGGCGAAAATACCAGGGAGTGTGCGTTATGAAATAGTACGATGCTCCTGGGAGTTTACGGCTCGCTCAATTTTTATATTGTCTTCTAGAAAAACAGCAGGAAGCGAGAGAATAAGGCAGATGGTGTAGGAAGATTCACCTCCAATCCCCTCTAGAAGGTACGAAAAGAAAATTTAAAGAAATAAAGAGAAGTAAACAAAATCGACAATTGGGTCGGTTAGAATACGCCGAATAATAAAGATATTGCTTTTGTTATGGAGTGCCCCAAATGTTAATGAATAATAGTTCAATGCGCAATTGCCTCATTAACATTTTTTTAAATTATTTTTTGTTGCTTCAGCATTGTTAATGGCCGACTATGTAAACAACATGGCTAAACTATGCTATTAAACAGCATAGAAAATTTTGAAAAAGAAAGATGTCAAAAAGATCCTAAAAGAAGCGCCCTGTTAATATTATGGACAAGTTTAGATCATCTTACGGTTTTGTGAATTCTTTCGCATCCGAGAAATGATTTACGAAATTAAAAAAACGGCCATACAGTCGAGGTGTCAAAAATAACACAATAAACAAAACTCAAATAAACAAAAAAACAAACACTGAGTTCAGAATACAAAACTTTATTAAATTAAATAATTAAATACCTGTACAGTCTTCGATCTTTTGAATTTGAGTAGGATACAGAAGATAGGCTGAAAAATAAAAGACACTAATTGAAATAATATACAGGTGTTTTAAGAAGAGAACAGAAATTAAAATTAACTTCAAATTAAATTAATCAAAAATGAAATATAAAAAAGTAAAATTAAGTACACAATAGGCTGTTAAGAAATTGAGAAAAATTGGAAATTTGCAAATGTCATAGACTGCAAAATAAATCGATCACGTGTTTGGTGATTGTTGAATATCTGCTCTCCTCATTTAGTAATTATGCAAAGCTGGTGAGGATAAGGAAGTACAAAAGAGAACAAGAGAAGAACCGAAAAAATAAATATTTTAGAATGTAAACTAAGCTGAGACCAACTGGGGGTTGTTTCGAACTTTTCCAACTATTTCTTTATGTTCTGCTTAAAGAAATATGCAACCTACGGAGCTCGCAGTATGCTCCGAATATTTATCTCGGACACGCACGGGTTTCTTTTTTCCATCCCTAAGTACAAGATTTCAATAAAGAAATTTGGACAACTGCGTGACCCACTTTCGGACAACCTTGGCTCCGGTGGCAAGATCGTAGGCTCCGGGAAAAAGATTTTTTTTTTTTTATCCATCTGAGCAAAAGTGTTAAAAAGTTTTCGAATAGCCAACGTGTTAAGAGGGTGAGAATAAAATCCTGTAACAAAAAACACAACTTTTTTTCTGCATGTGTATGTTAGCACAACACCAGTAGACTTCATGAATTATGGATAATAAGTAATGCTGGCTTTTTACTCTTCAGGAAATCTTCGATTTCCTGTAGGAAAATTTTCAGATTTATGTACTACAGTTTAATTGATTCTTATCAGGAGACTAAGGAAATTAAGGGAACTGAATAACAGACAATTGTTATCGGCAGTTCCAATGATCTACACACACTACCCGAAACCAAACTTCCTAAGATCCAGCCTTCTGTTATTGCCTAATATTTTGTATCTGTGCAGGCTGATTCTTACCTCTTTTGCCTGTAAAAATATATCTCTCTCTGTCATTTATGAATAACCTTCAGGTCCTTATACGCCTCTGTCAGGAACGCCTAAGATGTCTAGTTGCCAAACTTTGCAGTCCGCAGTTTCTATGCCGATATTTATATGGACCTCTAACATCCCTTCAACAACATGGTTGCCCGTATTTGAACCATTTCAAGGAATTCTATGTCCTTCTTCGGGTGTGGTCTCCAGACCTGAACATAATACTTGAAATACAATCTTACTGTTTCGTTTTCCCCACGTGCGAAGGTCTTTTATATCATAGGCAGTACACTGTGTAACTCCCAAGCCTCTTTCGTCCTGGACCACTATTAAACGCCACTCCATCTAGTTTGTAAGTAGCTTCTGGATTTCTGTTCCCTAGGTACAAAATCTTACATTTAGAAGCATTAATCTTCAGACCATTTGTGCAACCGATCTAAGTCATTTGAATCAAAATGACCTAGTTCTAGTCGTCAACTACCCTTCTGACCTTTCAATCATCAGCAAACTTTGAAATTTTCTCCTGTACTCTCTCATCAGTATCATTAAGGAAGATAAGAAATAGAAGTGGTTCCAACACTGATCCCTGTGAGAGTCCACTTGCTACACTGATTCATCCCGAGGTATATCTACTTACGATCACTCTCTGTCCTTGTCTTTCAGCCGTGTCTTGATCAAAAGAAGATCTTGCAATTAATCAAACTTTTCTCCAGTTTATAAACAGCCTTTTATGCAACCGTATCAAAAGCTTTACTGAAATCAAGATAAATAATAACAAAGCTGTTTCGTGCACCCAACTATTTTATGTCTTCGTCATAATAATTAACCAGACTGGTCAGGCAAGACTTCCCTTTCAAAAACCCATGATACAATTGATGAGGAATACCATTCCTGTCCCGAGATGGTTCTGTATTGTTCTTAATCACAAAATATCTTTAAATCATATGATAGGAATATCAAGGAATAGAATATCAAGTTATGATAGGCACCAACAAATTTTAAAAATCTTCATTTCTTTTAAATGTATATTTAAACTTTATAGGATTGCCCAACTCAACAATCCTTCAGGAAATTTCTTTAAATTGTCTCTTCCCGAAATCTAGGGAAGTCGGCAAAACATTCGACCATAACTACCTTCATCTAGCATTCGTACATCAGATGAGATGTTTTATTCTTGACATCGAATTTGCATTCTTCCATTGAAGCATTTCCAAAATTCCCTTAAAGCGGGCTTTCCTAAATCAATTGGCTCGAACATGATCATATGGTAGTATCTCCTGACGTTACACATTATAATCTGTTCCATCGGCTGTGTGATCCATTTCGAAATGCCATAAAGACTACATCATTCCATTTCCATCATTCTATCACTAATTCATCTCATCAAGGCTGTTGGGGGTAACCGGAGCATTGTCGATGATCCTCAAGGCCGTTCTTGCTGAGGTAAATCTTTACTACAAGAAATAATAATAGCACCGCTCTTAGAACAAAACCCTGCTAACCTAAGCTTTCTTGTTTGACTTCCAAACTACAGAAACTTTGTCAAAGCTCTTGGGATCTGACAGTGGTAAACAAGTGCAGGTTTCAACTTGAAATCCCAAGCGCATTACCTCCCAGAAGAAATCGATTGATTCTTAAATGACTTATGACATAGAACGGTCTTCTCTTTGATGAGAGCTATGTTGGGTGTCTTCTAGACCAGCCCCAATTCATCCATGTTCAAGACTTAATCATACTCTTCTTACCTCCGGAAGGTGCCTACAGCTATTTTACCAAGTGAAATATTTAACTAGTCTATTCGAATGGTAGGACAAATTGAAATAATTAGGCCGAAATAGTCTCAATAACTAAAAAAAAATTGGCTTCGTTTCTAATTTCGATATTAAAGTTTGTTTTTGTGTCTTGAGTTTGGGTTCAGGTTCTCTTCTATGATCGCTGGTTGTAGAAGAGAACCTAAGTAAGAGTGTGATAAAGGTTTCTCCAAAGATAAAAAGTGAGTCTTTAACTAAACTTAAAAACCCGAAGATGAATTTCAATATCGATATCCGAACCATAACCAAATTTAATTATTGAGACTGTCTTTTATTAATGGTATCTTTTTGTCTTTTAATACCTATAAACTAATTAAACAGTAATTATTTTATCTGCATATAAAAGAACCTTCTAGAGACTAGGTACCTGCTAGGTGATCTGACTGAGATGTTTGAAATTTTGAACGGATTGAAGAAGCAAGCTCAATGCTGATGGCATTCTTCCTCTTGCTCAGATTACACACATTAGGGGGGCATAAATTTAAATTAAGGATAGTTGCAGGACAGATATGCGGAAGTTTTTCTTTAGCTAGGGTGGTTTGAATAAATTCAAGGAAGAACTAGACAGAGAATGGACAGGGGATGTGGTAACTTTTGTTGGCGGTTGCTATTTATAAGCTTGTTTTCTTGAATCATTTTTCACTGCTAAAACTAAGGCTAACCGCTAGGTGTTAGTGATCACAATGTGCTGATGTGGGAGTTCCTTAAAGATATCATTACAATCAAGGGCAAAGGTAATGTCTTATGCTTTTGTACTTGTGATTACAATGATCTTCCGCAGTTTTTAAATTCCATACAGTGAAACCAACTGATGTTATCCACAGTTGTAATTAGGAAGCATTCAAAGAAATAATCGTAGAATCTATTTGTCTTTTTACACCAACTAAGAAAAACTGTTCAGACCTTGACCTAAATGGACGTCAGACGGACTAATGAGACGTGGCAGAGAAGAAAAATACATACGATGCATATAAATTATCAGGTGATACAGAAGGCTACAACAGATATAAGCTACACTGCTCAACAAAATTAACAGAACATGTAGAAAACGTGGTGTAACTCGTTCACTTTGCGATGAAGGGGGACAAAATTTGGTATGGTGGTCTACCATAGAATAACGATGAAACAAGAAGACATCCAGATACTTCTGACAGGTATAATTACCAAAAAGGTCACATTACAGAAGTCGATACAACGTGCTCGAAAATATGTCACATGATATCAGTACAGCGTATGATCCCATCCAACTGCTAAACAGGCCTTGCAGCGGTAAACCATGCTCGATATATGGGTGTGTATGATTCTGTGGTAATAAATCTCATTCTTACACCAGAGCATACCTTAGCTCACCAAGTGACCAAAAACAGTTGGCTGTCAGCATGCAATGCGACCCCCAAGGGTATCCTACATATGTTCGATTGGAGTTAAGTCTGGTATTTGCGCTGGCCAAGGCAGTCGTTGGATATCTTCAGTTTCCGATATTCCTCTACTTCAGCTCTCTGTGCAGTGACGTTGTAGTACATGAAAAGAAAATCTGGGCCAGCTGCACCCCAAAAAAGTTGCACACATGGTTCGAGGATCTGTTCTCGGTAGTTATGCGCAGTTACGGTACCCCCATCAAAACCATGAAGAGGGGTGCGACTGTTGATCATCATTCCACACCACATGAGAACACTGCTTCCACCTTAACTGGCGCTTTATCTGAAGTTTTAGGGATGGGCCGCATTCCTCACTGTCTCCAGATGAAATAACGTCTAGAATCTGTTAGTAGGCTAGAACTGGACTCATCAGAGAGCAGAACTGGACCCTATTTGTCAGTGCTCCAAAGCACATATTCTGGCATTAGTGTCGACGAGCTCGGTGGTGGTTTTGGGTTAAAGAGATGAAAACAACTGGCTTCCTTGCGTAGAATCCACTTGAATTGAGCCTTCTTAACACAGTCCAGTTGGAAATGGTTTCACTTTTGGCTGTAGCAACCTCAAGAGAGAGTTGATGGCAGGACATCGTAGGATTCCTTCGCGCTGTTAGAGCCAGACAGCTGTATGTTCTGGTTGACGTAACCCTCGCATTACCTTGGCCAACTCTTCTTGTAGTGGTTCCTGAAACTGCTTCCATAATGCCAAGACGACACTGTATGGCACATTAAGCCACCTGCGATTGCTCGGCTTCAAGTAGTCCAACAGCCATCTATTTCAGAGAAACATGTAAACGACAATGACTTGCCATCCCGAGTACGAAATGTAGCTATACCACTCAGCAAGACAAAGGACGTTAATGAAGTGATGTGGTCGCTATCCGTGTTTTCATAGACATGAATGATTTGCATAAAGTGCGTCTCTGTAAGGTATTAGATCGACTTCTATTGGATACTAGAAATTTGCGTGCCGGGATTCCTATTATATCAAATATTCGCCTTCGGTGACACTCTTCACAATAAAATATTAATGAAAAACATTTTGCGCTGTTAATTTTGTCGGGAAGTGTAGTATGCAATTAAGTCAGAAAGGAGGTTAGGCAAGATAAGGAATATTATGAGAAGTTTCGGGCGAAAGAAGCAGGAAAGAATTCTTTACTTATGTGAACACTACAAGGAAGGGAATGAATCACATTTGCCCACAATAAACGGATGGTTTTACTGATGATGACACTGCTCAGGTTGCTGACAACGTAAATAGGTATTTTGCATCTCAATTCACACGTGAGGAATTCTTTAGAGAAGGGAATGCCAGAAGTGTATAAAATCAAACAGGAAGCTTAATAATTTTACAATAACTGAGGTGGTATAGAAATTGTTGAAGTTAGACATATAAAGTTGCAAGGGGTGGATGGGATTTATTCAATTATATTAAGGAAAACAACAAAAGAGGTAAACAAACCCTTAGCCATAACTATGAGAGCACCTTTAGATTCAGAGGGAGGTTCCTACGTACCGGCAATGTGCGAATGCATCCCAAATTCACAAAAGGGCATCAAAGGATGCTGACTAATTACAAACCTATTAGCTTAACTTCTGTTCCAGGAAAATAATGGAGTCACTGGTTAAAGAAGTCATTAAATACCATCAGGAGTGCAGTTATGCTGCAGTCACAGCATAGATTTGTTAAGGGGCGATCTTTGGTGACCAATCGCGTAGGATACTATATTACAGTAGCGAAGGAACTGAATGCAAAAACTATTTTTGATATCATATACTTGGATTTCAAAAACGCTTTCGATACTGTTGTACAAGAGAAGCAATATGGCTTTAAGGTCAGTTTACTGGCCTTGATCTCAATCTTGAACATCTCTATCAGATCACCCCGCAGGTGATCCGATTGAGATGTTGAAGGCTTTGAATGGGATGGTTGAGTGCGTGATGGTAGAGAGTGGGTATCAATGGGCACTGCTCTTCTTGGAGTCCTACAAGGTTCGGTGCTGAGCCCATTGTTGTTTTTTATCTTTATTAATCATATTGATGAAGGCGAAATGTCTAAGTTTAGTCCCAGTTTAGTGGCAGGCACATATTGTATCTTTACTGTGCAAAAAAGATTTTCTTCTAAGTTTGCTTTTGATACAAGGGTTGGCAGGGTTTTTAACCAGTAATCAGGGTAAGCAACTGCAACAAGATTTTAAAAAAATAGGCAGATGGAATGAGAAATGACAATTGGAGTTTAACATTAACAAAAGCGACTTCATACGGGTAGTAATCAGATATGAAGTTTTCTGAGCAGTGCAGACAGACAGCCAGGACTGCTCATAGGGTTTTGTCAATGATATACGGGAATTTTGCTAGCATGGTTAAGGAGGTGATTATTCCACTGTACAAGGCAATGGTCAGGCCGTATCTTGAATGCTGCATACAGGTCTGGAGGCCTTATTTCAAGAAGGTTGTAAATCTGCTTGAACGGGCGCACAGAACTGCGACAAGATTGGTGAAGGGAACAAAGAGGTGCTCTTGTGGAGAAATGCATTGTTTCTTCAAATTTCAATGTTTGGAGAATAATCACCTGCAGGGTGATATGATTGAGATATTGAAGGCATTGAATAGATTCAGCAAGTTCATTTCTGACGGGATTCGTCCTCTCGGGCAGATGAGGAAGCATAAATTCAAACTGAGGAAGAATGGTTGCGAAGGTTTGCCTTTGGCCAGTGGGGGGGATGGTTGATTGTTGGAACAAACTTCCATGTTTTTGTGGAAGTGAATGGTTTGACTAAATTAAAGGAAGAACTAGACAAACTAACTATTAGAGGGGATGGACAAGTGTTGTGGGAATTTTTTTTTTGGCCGATATTTTATAAACTTGCTTTCTTGCATTATTTGCCACTACTGATAGTAATACTAATATTGTACTTCACGTGATAAAAACGTCATTTATACTCTAATAAAACTTTAATAATATTTTTTATAAAATTATAAAAAGTTTAAAAATCATAAGATTTCATAAAAATTGTAAAATAAATAATTTTACTTTGTCCAAAAATAATTAAAAAAAATATATATATATATATATATATACACTTTTATCCAACAATAGCAGTTTCAAAAAAATAGATTTTTATAAAATCGTACAATATAATTTTTTTAAAATATTTTTATAAAAATTATAAGATTAAATAAATTTAGTAAATATAATTACCCACTGAGAATTACTTTTAATCTTTTCTTTTACATAACACAGCCTGAATCAAAACACTAAAATATTTCTTATCACAAAAGGAAACAACCATTAACAATCTGATTGCTGCACTGAGGGTGGAAAAGGGTACACCGCTCACAGGTAATGATTCAAAGATCCTGGTGTTATCTCCCCATCCAAGAATAGTATCCTAATAAAGAATCTGTTTAAATTAAACCGAACCTAAAATCCCCCAATGATCCATTTGAAATGAAAATGCATTTACAGAATCGATACGGCTAGAAATTTTTATTACAAAACGTATCTAATCGGACTGCAAGTTTCGTGTCTCTCAGAAACAAATTATATCCCCGAAGTGACCTATGAATCAACGTATTGGTTTAGCGACATCATAGATTATAACTATTCCCACACAATGCAGCATACAGTGCCGGATTAGCATCCATTAATATACTTCACAATACACCTGCACTCTCAGCTGCAGATAATTCTTTCCGTTAGTCTACGTTTGGAATGGGAGGTTGCCGAGAACTCCTACTCCCCTTCTACTTCAACCCCTTTCCTCAGAGGGACAGTTAATCACTGAAAAGTTTTACAAACAAGAGAATTCCGTGCAGAGTACCGGAGAGGAAAATATATGAAATATGGCGAGGGAAGTGGCTAGTGGAAAGATATGAAAAATGCATACTCACGGGGAATTTGGTATACGTTGGCAGCAGGAACAGACGGTACGGCAACCCGTTTGATTCGGGAATACTGCTCTTCTTCGCTCTGAAAAAATAATAATAAAATATGGATGTAAAGAAATGAAAGATTACAAACACACACGCGCGTACACAGTGAATAAACAGAGTCCTCCAGGATGATCCCAAACAGTGCATTTTTGATATAGGCAAAAACTAAAATACCGCTATAGGAAATATATTGATTGAGCACTAGCTGGGATTACTTATATCGGGAAGCGAAGTACTTGATTTATTTTCTGAAAGAAAGGCATAGATATTTACCCAGCCTTTCTCCCCCTTTCTCTCTCTGATGTCTTCTTCTTCGTAAAGGTGAGCATGCAATCGATATAGTGACTGCACGAAAGGTAATGAGTTAAACGTAGTCTCCCCCATCCTCAAAAACTTCGGTATTATCATATCAATCAAGCAAATTTGTTCTAAGAAGTGCCATATCTTTAAGAATAGAGACAGCTATGGTCACGAGGTCAGTCTTTCTGTTTAAAGGGCTCAGAATCTGGGAGGGAGAATTCTCGCTCCAAGTGGAATAATCCGTCACTCAGTTAAATACTACCATGAAGATTTTACTATCCCTAAAGCGAAGTAACCTAGTTAGGTCTGCTGAAGAATTCTAAGGTCAACATTTTCACCTAAGAGTATAGAAAAGAATTCACGCCAAGAGTGAGTACCAAGCTAACTGGTATAACATCAAGCAAGTACCAATTTATATTTTTAAAAAGGATGAAACACTCCACAACAGGAAATGACCTTTATTTTTATTTATATAGGCCATTAGTCATGGCCATTATATAGGACAATAGTCATGCTGTACTGTTTGTCTTATTATATTTGTACAATGTTTGTTGTGAGGGCTGAAAATCCTGGAATTACTCACAAAGAAAACGTTACTCCTTCCGCCTGAGATCGGCTAACTACAGCCCCATCCCCTTTAAGAATCTCTCCAGTCTCTGACCGATGTGATTCAAACCCAGATCCTTCAAAATGAGTGGCAATTAGCGACATTATATTGTCACAGATCGCAACGGAAAATAAAATAAAATAAAATAAAAAAGGCAACCATATTACAAAGAGATGTCAAAACCTGCGCGGTGTGATCACCGGCATCACTCATTACTGCATTAAAATGCGGGGAAAGAGAGCAGAACTGCACGGACCATTTTCTTTAAGGAACTCCACTCTTTCCTTTAAACCAAACTTCAAATAAGATTTCCTTAAATGTGTGTGTTGGGAGGAAAGGGATTGGCTCATGATCCTGAGAGGAAAACAACACGGCTATAATTTCTAAAAGAATCAACTGTACAAGTTTACTTAAAGACAAAATACTATATAATTAAAAAAAAGGAAAATAAGATGTATAATTTACATTATACGTCTATACAGAATTTATTTTATTAGTAAAATGCAGTGCATTATAATAAAACAATAAAAAAAAGAGGCTTTGGTTGTTATTTGGTTTTTAGGAGCATTAGCAACTAAGGCCATATTGCTCCGGGATATGCGGTGGTCATTCCCTGAATGACCTTTCCGCATCCTCCGTATTTGGTGGTGACGGGCTCGAACCCCGGTCTAATCAAGAAGCGTGTGCTACGCACTGCTGCTCCTTCCCACCTGGCTACGGAGGCGCCCAGAGGCTTTGGACTCTTCCCTCTGTGGCCGAGTGCCAGTAGCCGCCACAAAAGTGCCCCTAGGAGAAAGTGGAGGTCGTTAAGAAGCTGTGCCACACCCGATATTAATCACCAGCGCATCAACCTCACCCATGTAACCTAAATGGGTGCGGTCTAGAAGACAAGGTTCCTAGGAGTTCCCCTGTGGAGAGAAAGTTCGTTAGGAAATTAAGGAAGTAAGATGAACACGGCTGGCATGTAAAATCCTCGATAAGCTTAAAACATTTAGACTTCCATCACGTGACCCGTCGCAAAATTGAATTAGAGCTTGATGGATAAATATAAGGCACTACCCAGGAAACTGGAGATTCATCTCGGAGAGCACCATCTAAAAATCAGCAATGGAAGAGCTTATGAGACACGAAGACTTGGAAACGACTGGGGTGGGAGGAGGGGGGAGCGCTAATAGCGATAGTTTTTCTTATCTACCACTTAGTCATCAGATAATTTTCTCTCAATGTTGCGATTTTTGTCTTATGTTTCCATTCTTTCTGCTGGTCTCATTACATTTTGGCTAACTCAGATTAATTTTATCTAATTAATCTACATAAAGAAAAGTTTTCTCAAGAGCATTCGCCTTTATCTTAACTTTTAGACAATCCGTACTTGGAACACTAGGCGCCTCCGTAGCCAGGTGGGAAGGAGCGGCAGTGCGTAGAACACGCTTCTTGATTAGACCGGGGTTCGAGCCCGTCACCACCAAATACGGAGGATGCGGAAAGGTCAGGGAATGACCACCGCATATCCCGGAGCAATATGGCCTTAGTTGCTAATGCTCCTAAAAACCAAATAACAAACAAACAAACTTGGAACACTAAAGAAATTAAGTTAAGTGGCATTTTCAGGAAAATTGCAGTGGAAAATTACTGATATCAGATCATTAAAAACTCTGCAAAACAACAAATCGCTGATTCTCCTAAATTCAAACAATTAAAGTACTTCTATTCCAGAAATTTTGCAAAATGTAATTCAGTAAACAAATGTAAATACAATTTAAAGGGCAACCACTAAGAAATAAGGGAAAGGTGTCTAAATAAATCTTCATATAATAAATATTTACCAAAAGAAAGCAACTAAGAGTTCATTAATGAAAATTAATTGAAAAAATCCACATTTTTATATAAAATTATCAGAAAATATGGCAGCAATGTTCTAGTTTCTGACCACTTTCGTCAGCCTTCCACTTGTCAATCTTCACAGCTGTCAAACATCTACGTTGCATTCTGCTGAACCAGAACACCTAACCAGATGCTTCTCTGATTCGCTAAACTGTGCTGTTGTAGTGTACACTTTTATAGCCCAAATGACTTGCGTGATTCAAGGATCTGATATAATTTCTTACGTTAAATTTAAAAATAAATTTAAAAATATTATCCATTACATCTGCTGAAAAATACAAGCATATAAAGTTATTTAAATTTTGGACACCACTGTATGTCACGTACATGCACATGACATAATTCGATGAAAGTGATATCACTATATTACAGCACTTAAGACTCGAACAGACTTTAATCCTGTTGGGATGGAATTATTATTTGGGATGGAATTATTATTTACCATCAAAGCCCTTATTTACTTAATGATGAGGCTATTTGCATCAGACATAAACTGATGCAAATATCCTATTCGTTATCTTCATCAACAAAATGTCGAGAGTATTTTATCTGATAACCATCACTACTAGAGGCATCTATTTATCAAATTTGGACTATCTATGATGTCTCTAGAGTAATCAGGAAAATGACCAGCCTCTAGCAACTTTTATTAATTATGCACGAAATAAATCCTTAAAAGAGCGTAATATGATTAATGCCTGCAATCCTCTTTCGTATTCAAGAGTACTTATTTTATTTTTTTAAGCGTTTCTTTCATATTCTGTAGCAATGAGCAAAATCTAACAGCTAAAAAGCTTAAACCTACCTTGACGTATTTACTCGCAGATTCTTAAAATCGTTTAAGTTCCCCTCCCTGCTGAGAAAACTAAAGAAACATTTTCTGTACAATTTCCTCCTTAAAGAACCGAAATCCATCCAGAAAGTAATATCCTACACATACTTGTAATCATCCAATCACAGCTTAGAGAAACTTCTGTCTCGACTATTAATGTAGTGTTGTGCAATATTTGAAATTTGTTATGTTAATACCATACTTTGCAAGAGGGAAAAAAAGTCATGTCTAAGGTATATAGAAAGAAGATTGCTATATGGGAAACTAAAGAGAGAGTTATAAGTTTGGGCATACATCGTTTTACAATAGTGATGAGGATTAAAAATCGATATATGCAAATTCTCTTGTTACAACGTCTACAGTATTCTACTTCGGGGAGCTTTAGGATGAAAGACGGCGGTACCACGTCCAACAGACACCTCTGGGATTTCATTATACAGATTACTTTACCAGATGTCTAGACAGAATAATTCTAAAGTGCATTGCATTGAGGGTAGCTATTAGGTGAAATGCAAAGCCAGGTATGCAGTCATTTATGCGTATCTTGAGGCGCATAATCATCCAAGATCAAAGGAATCGTTCTCCGTAGTTGATTTTGTTAGAGAAAACATATCAATCCCAGCTACCTACCTCTCTTCTATGTTTCTACCACATAAATCTGAATGAATGTTTCCACATCAGCTATCTTATATTGCAAACGTCAATTGTTTACTCGATATAATACTTTAAAAGCAATATAAAATTTAACGAAATTGATTTTTCTGTTTAACAACCCCTTCCCACTATCTAGTTTAAACAAATGAAGCTTATTTCTTACTCTTAAAAGTGAGTTCTATAGAAAGTATTTCAATGGAAAACAGAATGGAAGCGAAAACAGCCAAGACAAAAATCAATACATGTAAAATAATTTGAAAAGATAAACATTCCTTTACATAAATAACCCATTAACAAATTTGTCAGAAATGCCATATTCGGCGATTGATCACGTTATGAATCATTCACAGGAGTTTTCCCCATCGATTGATCATGTTATGAATCATTCACAGGAGTTTTCCCCATAAATTGATCATGTTATGAAGCATTCACAGGAGTTTTCCCCATCGACTGATCATGTTATGAAGCATTCACAGGGGTTTCCCCTATTTCGCTTGATATGTTATGAATCATTCACAGGGATTTTCCTCTTTGATTGATCATGTTATGAAGCATTCAATATGAGTTTTCCACATCGATTGATCATGTTATGATTAATGATGAATTAGTAAGAAACGCATGCTGCAGCATGCATGCTATACTTCATTTGTAACCCAAAAATTAATGTTTTTATAATATGTGAGATAGTAAATGGTGGTTTTATTAAAGGCTATGCAATTTACAGCAAAATCATTTAATCAGTAGAATTTCTATATATCTGAAATGTATATTATTACACCACTGGTTTTATATATGCAGACATTAACTACCTTCAGTCACTAAATTTATTGATAACATTCGTGTGGTTATAAATGCAATGCAATATTTAAAGATATTCTATATTTCTAAATAAATCAATATATTCGATCAGTGTTTGTAAGCAAATTAATATAGTTTAATGGCGTTACAGTTTTAAATGACTGCCTATTTTGATCGATTTTAAGATCATTAATAACTTTTGGGTAAGGAAGTCATAGTCGTTAACGATTACATAGCTGGTGTAGCTGAAAAGGGCTTTAATCTTTCGTGCAGAAATTTTAATAAGAAGGTATATTCACGAGATACAACAGTTTAATATAATTTTATTTACTTTTTATGAAATAATCAATAACACATTGGAATGATTCATTTTCTAAAACATGCGTTTCCTAATAAATGTTTACACTTTCATTTAATGATAGGTTCACGGTCTTGAAGGATCCTGTCTTAACTTAACTCTGTGCATTAATTCGCTTCAGAAGTCCTTCTACTTACTAATTACAGGATTTCTAAGAAATCGAAACTTGACAGACTCCAAAGAAGTGTAAACATGTACAGAAGAATAAATTTTGTATATCATTAGCACATTATATGAATGTGAAAACCATACAGGCTGAAGATCTTCGTGTTATTTATATTATTTATTCAGAGATTTGTGTTTCATCAGGATATTTTTGCCATATTCCGCGTATATAAATTGTCTGTAAATTGCCGTGTTCCATGGTTGATTTGCCTCTTTGTTGAAACGAAAAACCCGAGTTTCTGGGATAAAGAAACATGCTACCCGCGCCTGAGCCCAACTAACTCAGCCAAGTTGTGAAAAATGCCCTTAAAAGTTCCTCACTTGGTCGACGGGATTCGAACTCAAGTCTTTCCAATCTGGTGTGGGGAGGACGGCGATTCAACGAACTACGTGCGATGACAGTACATGAAGAATCTTCGGCCTATGGTTTCACGTAAATTGGTCTGACACCTTTGTCTTAACTTCTGTATAGATTTTAGTCTTTACTCTAGATTTAACTGAAGACATTCAATGCTATAAATCGTATAATTTGTCTATAAATTATGTTCTATGATTCGTATATCTGGGATGAAAAACGCGAGTTTACAGGATGGATTAGGGAAAAACATTCAAACGCCCCTAGACTAATTAACTTGGTAGGCTATGGTATGAAAAACCTCATTTGTTCCTCCCTATGGGCAAGTGAGTTGGACTTTTGTGGCAGGGATGATCACGCAATCTATGGGTAAGGATGTGATTCATTACCATCCCTTCAAAATGGAATCTTGAATAGGTCCCATTCTAGAAGAGATATGATCCCTTTTCTGTTCTTTCACACCCCGGGCAGATAACGCCCGAGTTTGAATCCCGTTAATGACGCAAGCAACTTTTATGTACTTTTTTTTCACAACATGACTAAGTTAGCTTGTCTTAGTAGAGGTATTTCTCTCAAAACTCGGGTTATTCGTCCAGAAAGCAGTCAAATTGAGCCCAAAATACACACACAGACAAAATATATTAACCCCCTCCTGGCATTAATTTGTTTAGCTCTTAACACACAGCTCTGGCCGAGAAATATATATATGAAGAGCTACGCTATGTTCACAAAATGTTGAGTACCAAATGTCTGCAATTTGATCTAACACCATTATAACACTAGTTTTGTGGTGCGCTAAAATTTCCCTTCACTGAGCTGAAGCAATCCAACTTGATTATTCTGCACCAGACGAGGCAGTTACTGACAATCATGTGATTCCAATTTGTTTGGGCATTCATTACACGAGAATATGTAACAAAGTTACTAATGAGGTAAGATGGGCGAAGGCAAATTATGAGAAAGCACTTTCAAGTAGAACTAAGGACGAGGATAAGGAGTTCACATATGTGAATAGGCGAACGACGACTGAAAATCCAATTGATTCCTTAATTAATCGCAATGGAAGGACCCAAGAAATTCTGGCAGAAATCGCAGGGCTATTCAGATACTCCTCATCGATATTTACAGTCGAAAGGAAGCTCTAGACTCGGGGAATATTAAGGAGTCGGATTGCTGTAAAATAAGGGATGTAATTATCTCAAAAAAACGTTTATTAGAAAAGATACTGAGATTAAAGGAAGGAAGGGCTCCCAGGGATGATCGTATATATATTGTTTAATTAAAATGGCTGCGTATGGATGTATGAAATACTAATGAGAGCATTATTGCACTCCGAGAAAATTGCATTGGCTCGAGAGTGCTAATATATGATTCCAATCCAATGATGGTGGTGCTAAAGAGGGAGTTGATTACTATGGGCAAGTGAGTCGGACTTTTGTGGCAGGAATTATCACGCAATCTATGGGCAAGGATGTGATTTATTACCATCTCTACAAGAATGTAATCTTGAATAGATCCCAGCATGGATTCATTAAGGGGAGTTCATGCCTTACTAATATGGTAAATTACTATGATGTAATCATCAATTATAATTTTGATATTATATATCTAGGTTTTAGTAAAACTTTTTATACAGTTGCTCGTGGAAGATAGCTATATAAACTGGAAGAAGTTGAAGTAACCGACAAGATCCTACACTGGATTGCAGGCTGGCTAAATGATAGGAGACAGGGTTCTTACAAATGGGCATTCTTCAAGGCGGACCAGCATAACAAGTGAAGTCCCTAAGGGATCGGGGTTGGGTGTTCTCGTATTTCTAATTTTCATAAATGATATTGACGAGGGTATCCAAGGAGCTGGTAAAGTTTGCTGATGATTTTGTAAGAAGTAAATCTTACATATATAATAGGAATATCTGTTTTGCTAAAATAAATCCATGAAGGGCGATGGAAAGGGAATATTAAGGTTAAAAATAGTAAGTATTAAGATTGGATATTTGGTTTTAATGTAAATAAGGTTAAAGTTTGAAGAAACACTGGATTTGGGGATGTGATAGCACGTATGTGTTAAATAGCGGCTAAACGGAAACAGATAATTTCGAATAATATAGAGAGCAAACAGAGACAGCAGTCAGCACTAGGGGAGGGGTGCCACTTGAGAACAGGCATGAAAGGGTTGCTGAGGACAAGGACAACAAGACATTATGAAGCATCTCTTTTGATTTAAGCCACCATTAGAAAGTAAACAGGAAATTAATGGACGTCCTGTGTTCGCGTCAAAAGAAAACCGTGTCAGGGTGGCTGATATTTGGGTATGCTCGATATATTTAGCAGAGAAGGTGCGAACACGAAAATGTATGTTTTGGCCGTGATAGGCCGTGACGGCGGTGGTTAAGTTTAAAGATAAGTGAGCCAAGAAGAGAAAGCATGGTCCTGCATCGGAAGGCAGTGATAGGCGTCCTTAGCAACGAAATCCCAAGATCTACCTCAGAAGTTTTGTCGTGTAAGAGACTACACTTGTGTCTACGGTCCGGCCCGTTGAAAAGTGGCCAGTTCTGCAGATATGCGAGCCAAGAAGAGGAAAAAAGCATGGTCCGGCATCGGAAGGCAGTGTGCCCAAGAATTGGAAGAAAGCCCGTCCGCCACTAAGGAAAGCAGAGTGCTCAAGAAATAGGAAAAAGCCTGTCTGCCACGAAGGAAGCCTGAACGCAAGGAAATTGGAAGTAGTGGCCATTCCGGAACGTAAGTCTGTCCCTGTTTTTTTTCTCGAATCCTGAACTCAAGGACCCAATCTAGCTCTGTAAGGAATTGAGTGATAGTTCTTTTAAAAAATGGACATTCCTGTTGCATTAGGCAAGTTAGTTACTAAGGTTGAGATAATTTGTTATAAATGTTAATGATTATGAAATAACGTAAGGGTGGTACTGGGTTAATAAAAGAAAGTAATAGTATAAAGGAATGAGTAAAGAAATTATATTTATAGGGGTAGTACTGTAAGGATATGTTAACCTATATCATTAAATTAGGCCAGGTGCCAACACAAGATAACATACCAGATGAAGTGTAAAGATAAAGAAATTTTATTAATAGAGAAACCTCACGAGTAAAGAGGGATGACTAAGATGGTAACTAGAGAGTAACTAAGGTAGAATGAGTGATTTATAGTGAACATTATTGAGGTAAGAGGATGCCAGTTGTAATATACTTCGTGTGTTAAAGGCTAGAAACAAATATACAAAATTAGTAATAAGAGCTGAAATGAGTTTACTGATGTAAGTGATAAAAATTGGAAATGTAAGAGAATGATTGAGTAATCATCGAGGATTCATATTTAGTAAGATACAACTGATGTTAATAATTTATAAATTGAGAATAGTTGATGAGAGAGAGGTAGTGTATAGTACTAGTATGGTTTATATATATAAAAATTGGTATGCATGTATGTAATTATTTGTTTTTTTTATGTAAATACTATATATAATGTTCATTAAAGGTTGTAAATTTTATTGAAAAAATGTGTCTTTAATGTTCTGCTAACACCCGCTTTACACACCACCCTACAATCTAGAATTTTCTGGAAATTGTAGTCAGATTTGCGTTTGTGGAGTGGGATTGTGACTTCATTAGGGTGGAAGTCAAAACAAAATAAACTCAACAAAAAGACAAATAATAACTATTATTTCTCCTCCTCCCCCCCAACAATTTCAAGAAGGAAACAGTGGTTAACAATCCAAGCTAGGCCAGGTTGCTTCAAAAAGATTGATCGGCTGCATACATGGTCCGAAAAATGGTAGATGTGGTTTAATGTTTCTAAATGTAAGGGTGTGCATTTAGGGGCCGGAAATCCTGAAGTCACGTGCAGGAAATGAGCTAAAATGGTTCAAGACGAAAAATACTTAAGTGTTAGGATTCAGACTGACATGAAATTTTCTACGCAACGTAAACAGGCAGCTAGGAAGGCCCATATCCTGTCTATGATTTATAGAGCTCTGCTAGATCCATTTATCCTTTTCTAGAGAAAAGGATGGAGAGGATTCAGAGAAAGGCAATCACATTGATGGCGACTGTAGAGCGATGACTATATGCAGAACAGCTTAGGAGGTATGTACTGCCAAGTTTGACAACCAGACGTCTAAACTAAAGTGTAGACCTCACTGAATGGATTGAGTAAAATGAATGAGGAAGGTCTCTACTCCTTCACATGTGAGATATGAACTTAGGGACATAAATAAAAAATCCCAGGAAAGAACAGAAGATTGAATGTCATGAAGTTTACGTCGAACACTGGAATAAGTTGTCTCCGACGTGGTGGAGACAGCGAATATAATTATATAGTAAAATTATATGATGGGAGCAGAATGATCATTCTATTTAATAGTTTTTATTTTTGACTGAATTAAATAAAGTTCTCTTTCTTGCATCATTTACCTTTTCTAATACCAGATAAATTTCTTCCATCCTTTTCGTGAATAGTTCTTTATTCCAATGGTGCAATAATCTTTCCTTCTTCGCTCTAGTCAACAGAATCTATCTGAGAATGACATTACGTTGGTCTGACTTTTCCCATTACATTAACAATGCAACTTCTCAACCATTTCTGCCCTCCAGCTAACTTTACAGCAATGTGCCAATACATGCTGCGTAACATCCCATCAGAGGAACATTACGAAATCGATCTTAGGAAAATAAATGTCTATCTTATCGGTTCTATAATTAAGCGTGGCTATAATTTATAATTGCCAGAGGAGCGATATATTCGCACTCTGCAAAGGCGGTGCAAATTTCATATACCATCTCATTACATTAATCAAACACTGTTTGGTACAATGTACGTCGACTGGATTTAATTTTAAAAAGTACTTCTATAGATGAACATAAGCGGATTTTATAGATTAAAAGGAAAGGGAGCACAAGAACACACAGTTCGTCTTCGAAGGCTAATTAAAGAATCTCATCTGGTCTCAATCAGATGAATTAAAATACGATCTTTTGTTCCTTTCGCTCGGAACAAAAGAATTGTTGATTCATGTACCGCACGCCATACAGCAACAAGAGGTATTTTCTATAATGAAACTGTTTGTCATCGACAAAGTCAGTAAGAAAAGAGATCGCTTTGTTTTACAGACCATTACCCCCATCTGTCTCTGAGAAAATGACAAGAGGATGGGTGAAGAGAGAGAGAGAAATGAAATTTGGTTTGAAAGGATGCGGTTGTCTGATAAGCATAATGATGATATTTTGAACAAAAGTAATTTGGTAAGTTCTATTTTCATTTTGGAAACTAGAAAAGAAGGAAGAAAATTAATTTATGAATTCCTGCTTGGCGGGCAGAAGACATATGCAGATAATAGTATCAGCCAGTCAGACATGAGGCAATTTAGAATTACAATTTTACATTTCGAAAAGTGGTTTATAGCACATATCAAAATCGATTTCTTTTTTCTTTTCAAAAGAATTACGAAAATAGAAAATTTTAATAAAAAAAATCTGGAAAATAAATTTTCACTTCCAAAAACTTATAAAATACTAATTTTTAAAGAAAAAAATTAAAGAAAAAAATTGTAATTTTAATTCTGGAAGGCACATAGGCAGAAAAGATGATTATAGTTCTAATTGTAATCAAGATATTGAAAATATTGAGTGGATGGATGGTTAATATTAATTAAACAATAAGTAGCCATTGAGTAGAGTGGATTTCCGATTATCTGTATTAGTTGAGGAATAAAATTTTGATAATCCGCAAATTGGAATAAAAATTTGTAAATGAGACAGAAAAATAAATTTAATTACAACTGTATACCCAATTATAAAAATATACAATTAGACTTACGCGGACCGTAAATTCCCCCTTCCAATTCGGATAATCGAAGGTTTGCCATTTAATTGCAGTTTTTGCGATATGAAGCTGAAAATTAAATTCAAAATGGCGTCTCCTCTTTCGGATTGCACTTCTGCTGAACAATGAAATATTCTCAATTTATTATCTGCACGTGTTAAAGTGAACTTGGCTGTGTAAGATGTAGTTGTTTATTATTCAAAAAGGTATATAAATCATGTCAACTGTTCGGAAATGTTTGGTCAAGTGTAACAGATGAACATCGGTCTGGTAGACCAGCAGAAGAATCAAATCAAAGCAGTAAATTTTTGCTGCTATCGAGAGCGCATTATGGATAAGAAGTAAGCAATATCAGTCAGAAAAAGATGCACTGAGGAGGAATTACTACCCATAAGAAAAGGATTAGAGAAATGGGTTATTTTATCGCCTTCCCTGTTTGCGCTATTTATAGCAGACTTAGAGAGCCAATTGAGTGCCATAAAGCAAGGGATTCAGTTGGTAAACATTATATTCTAGGATTATTCTTGCAGACAATAAATCCTCACAGCCTCGCGTCATCTCGGAAGACTTCTTAAGTATAATTAATCCGAGAAAGTCAAGAAATAACGTGAATGGATAGCAAATATAATAAAAGTGTGATTACACGTGCTAGGCATGTGGCAAGAGATTCACTTAACATTTGCAATTACTGCGCGTTTGTATAGCTTAATAATACTGAAAGCACTTTACCATCTTTCCACTAATATTTATTTAATTCTTAATAACCCCAATCTAGAACTTTCATATGTAGCTAATGTATACTTGAAAGTAATGGTTAATAGAAGCACAAAACGAATTACTACTGTTGGAGCCAAATCTATGTTGACTTAATCCAATGATTTAAACCAACTGTTATCTAAAGAAATGTTCTGCCCAGCGGATAACAAAATTATTGAATTAAGAGTTATGGTTGGCAACATTATGGTTGTTATTTTACTTTCTTTTCTTTTTTTTTTTTTTTTTGGCGTATTTGCCAAAAATAATCATCTCAATATATTGATCTTTTCACGGATCATTAAAAATTGACATAAGATTACCATACCCTGCATTTTATGTTTGGAATTTCATTTATACTTTTGATATATTACTACATTTTTGTCTGAAGGTGGTGTACAGTCTCCTATTATGAATATAATATGAATTAAAATGCATCATCTCCGTCCGATTACAATTTCTTGAAGACCATTAAAGAGTGTAAATCTCCCTCATTTAATATTCGCCCACCCAATCGGAAATGGGCATTGGCCAAACTCTCTGAGGATGACGTGCACATTTAACATAGCAATCTGGAACTTCCCTCCTCAGCTTTACGACAACCCCGAGACTATATATTTCCTGTAGCTCCATATCGGTCAATACAAACCACGACGAAGTGTCATTAACCTCCAACTCTTTCATAACACAGGTTATCCCAGCCTGGCATTACGAAATTGCGCACTGAGTGGCGTTAATTACACAAACTTTAGAAATAATTGATGTGGCAGAAATTGGATGTCATATTCGTGTCCGAAAGAGCCCATTCCGTTTTCACTCTTCGCTGACTACCGAAGTACGGCTGAAAAATCGTTTAAACCCGCCACACACTATCAAGGGGATAACTATAGTGTCCCTGGTTCAATGGCAAAAGAGCGAGCTCGTGAAAATGACTCTGGCTACCCCACTTTAATTCGAGCTCTTTCGGGAACTCGAGTATAATTCTGTATAAGCCAACCACACCCCAGTAATTTATATGTGCTAAGCAGTAGCCGACATTCGAGGTCATCAATTTCTCCGGTATCGTCGCGCACGCACCCCCACTACGAACTCAAAGACGCGTGCACTGGCACGCGCTTGCAAGCATCTCACGCACTGGTATATGGTGATCTAAGAGCTAGATTATTTATCACTATATGATGCATATTGGCGAACTAAAAAGGCGTG
Source organism: Mastigoproctus giganteus (assembly GCF_048544385.1). NCBI lineage: Eukaryota > Metazoa > Arthropoda > Arachnida > Uropygi > Thelyphonidae > Mastigoproctus > Mastigoproctus giganteus. The sequence goes on from NC_143580.1 coordinate 69,765,099, forward strand.
TTTCCTCTCCTGAAACAGGAAACGCTTCTGAAAATTAATGACTTTAGAACGATATTTTTTTTCGGGTGTCTTTACTAGCGGCAATCGATAAAATTCTCTTTTCAAAGGAGAACTCGTTTTACTGAAAAGAAAATAAAGGAAAAATCAAGTGAAGTGTTTAGAGTTTCGTGGAAGTTTTCAAATTATTCAATTACGCTTTAATTAATAAGTTAGTTAAAAACTGACCCTCCAAAATGAGGTCGCTGCGTGGCAGATTAAATTATAAACGTTCAAGAGGTCAACTTAATTTGGGTATATTTGAAAGAGACGTAACGGTTGGCTGCACCAGATGGGGCTGTTTATATCTCTTTAGACACTTGGTTGCAAAATATGCTATTATGGAAAAATTAAAAAAAAAACTTAATTCTTCAGCAATCGATAGAACTTCATAGATGATTAAATGAAGACATACATTTCGTCATATAATGGTGTCTGTAGTGTTGTCCTCGCCAATTTCAGAGTTGACATCAAAAAAGACACTTTCATTAATAAATCATCCCAAGGATACACTTTTTGTAGTATTTTATTTTAAGTGGAGCAGATGCTGGTTTGTAAGTCTGCGTCTTCAGTTCAACTCCCTCACGAAGCTGAATCTTGGTACAGTATTTGCCGGGAAGTGTGTAGTTTCCAACACAGCAAAACTCGATTTAACGGACTATATTAGGTTATTCTATTCTCTGAACTTGTAAGAAATACATACATTAGCCAAATTGCCAAATTGTTGTAAAAAGTGCTGTACTATGGATAAAATATTAAATGTTCTATTACTGCACGTATTCTGTGAAGTAGAAGAGCTGACATTGTGCTAGGCGTTAAATGGCAGTGGAACTTGACTGAAGTCTAAAGACTATCCTCATCAGAGGCTCAGATACACTCTACTGATGTCAGACAAGTTCAATAGACTGATGGAAGTTGATGTGAAGAAAATTCTGACTATTTTGGCATTCTCCTTTCTTGTGAAAACATTCACAACAAAGAAGAATTGTGAAATTAGAATAACTGCAGATTTTTCAGGATTCACTTGAACTCCAAATTGGACAACATACGGTCCACCAGGATACTGTTGATGATTTCTTAAATGTTATTGGTAGGCTTAATTTTAGCCAGAAACGTCAACCATCTGCATATGACATGATATCCGTCCTAACATTAATTACAGGCAAGGTAGGCACAATGAATAGGATGTCTGACGGGTCAAATGTTTGTGGCAAGCGCGCTCTAATTTATCTGGTTTAAGTTTCGCTTCCATTAAAAAGTTAGAAGGCTTGTTGGCAAGTTTTAGAAGATTATAATATATAACAGTTCCACAGAAACTGAGATAATGTAACTAAATTCGCTCGATTTCACTCAATATTACTTCATTGCTGGTTGTGCCATCGAAGAACCTGTCTTAACTTCCCTTAGCAATTCATCGAGCAGAACTACAAGAGAATATTTTTCAGAGAACAGAATAACGAAACAAAACAAATAACTTTTTATTTCTTTGTATGCTCTGTTTCGACAGAAAAAAATACAAATGGGAGTAAAATTGGAGGTATATTGTTCAGTAAGATTAACGTCTAAAGCATTATCTCCGTTTATACTAAAATAGACTAAATTTATATCATTACCTGTTCAGAATTAAAAAAAAAGAAACGGCTATGGAGAAAATAAAAGCTTTCTAGAATGGAGTTTAAGAAATCAAGCTAGCATCATATACTTAACACTACTCGCAAGATTCTACAAAATTCTGAGGAAACAAAAAGAAGTTAAAGGCACATTCAAAACAATGGACCACTTTTATTCGTTAGCAAGATAAATGAATGGAAGTTTCCAAATAAATAAATAAAATAAAAACGCTTACCATAAACTTCTGTTTAACAAGAAGCAGCACAAGAGGACTCTAATTGAAAAACAGACACAAATGACTATAGGTATTTACTAAGCAAATACTTATTTTGAGAGCACATATAAACATCATTCAAAACGAATGGTCTTTAACAAGAAAAAAGGCGCGTGCCATTAATTAAATGCGCCGCAAATGGGAAAACAGCTCGCGTGATTCGAATGGCTTGTTCAATTTATGCCAAAATAAATAAACTCGGCTGCAAGCAAGCGCGAGCGCGCACTCTCGCGTCATGCTTTTGCCAAAGCTGAAAGTGAACAATTTCGAAATAATAAATGAATCGCGAGAGAAGCATGCACGAGGACGCATTTTGGCTGAAAGAAAATGGACAATAATTTAATACGAAAAAGAAAAGAAAGAACATTTATTTTCTGTTCAAATATTAATACATTGGAGGCGCTTTTATAAATATAAAAAAAACTAAGTAATTTATTTGCTATTTTAGTGACCAGATGGAGCACCTATAACGAGATCTTGAGAATAAATGGCTCTGAAGAACATAATTGAAGAGAAAGAAGTAATATTTACGCGGACTTATGACACATGAAGTCTCCTAAAGAAAAGTATAAAACTGTTAAAAATTCATATTTAGTGTGATATCCGTAATTTAATTAGCGAACAAAATTCGTTTTATCTATTATATAAAGCATAGTGTAATCAACGTTAATGATCGTGCCTGCAGTGTAATAGCTAGCGTAGAAAATGCAACGTAGCTTTAATTAGAATTTTTCGTGTTTAGAATTGGAGAAAGAAGGAAATGAAATATTAAAATAAACCGTTGGGAACATTAAATTCTTAAATTTTAGCTGCGCATATTTATCTGCAAGTTCATTTTGTAGTGACAAAATAAACATAGGTACAGTATTCGGGCATATGAAAGACGTTGGACATTTTATTATAAGGCAGGGACGTTCTAGTAACGAGTAGGAAGAAAGATAGAGATACGTTCATTTGTTTAATAATCCTTATCCAACAGTGAGTAATACTGATAGTAGTTAATGAATGTCAACGTTCGTGAAGAATATCAAAACACGCTATAGAATTATCTTGGGTATCTTTTAGAAGGGATTAAAAGGCACTAATGAAGGCTTTCTTTTAACAGATAGAATGTGTGTTCTTTCATTTAACTCATAAACCCGTCAAAAGTGATATGTATTATGTCCCATTCAGTGGTTTATTAAAAGATAAGAGGTTCTGTTAATTGATATTTAACATTCATGAAGAACAATTAGAATACAATGACAACCGTTAATTTAAATCCTCATATTCTCAATTAAAAGAAACACAAAACTATCGTGTCATTTAAGATTCATCTTCATATTTTAAAAATTTACTGAAAATTTTAGAAAATGACTCAATGAGAATAGCAATTTTTTTCAAATATCCTATTTAAGAATGGGCTTGGCCTAGTAACAAAGCGATTCAAGACAAGAGGTATGTCGTGGCTGTAAGTTGAGTGTGTTCTACAGATCACTGGTAAGGGGCAGAAACCTCTCCTTCCAACATCATTTTAGAAAAAAAAAAAAAAAAAAAAAAAATATATATATATATATATATATATATCAATGCTGTTCTTTGGATTGCTCGACAAGAACAGGCTGGATTTCGTAATATAAAACTAGTCATAACATGTCAGTTCCATCACCCCCATTGCTCTTTATGTCCCAGGGATTTGGGCATCGGAAGCGTATAGTTGGAAATCTCCTCATCTCCAAGGGGTTTTACTCTCACTCTTGGTAACAACTTCATGGATGCTTGTAATTGACACCCGATATATCATCACCCTCACTAAACTTATAACTGGAAAACCTGATGCTCCGGACATCTATGAACTCAAGTTACAAGACTGTTAGTCTTGCTGCTTTATGAGTAATTGCAGGCGAACGCGGATTCATCCCTCCCTTGATCAGCTGAGTTGTTTGGGTAACACGTTCTCAGTTAACACATTCAGATATGACGGAATGAACATTTATTGATCTTCGGCAGATATGCGAAGATGAGGGTTACAAAAAAAATCAGTTTCCTAGAAACGACTATTGTCATCAATTCTCTATTATCAGTCACTGATAAGCTGATCATAAAATATGCTAGCTAAGTTAGATTTCTTATATTTTTCCATATAATTTTCAGTGGATGAATGCCTTCCAATCTGTTAAGAAAACTTGAAATTTAAGACAGGGGATTCTTGTTTTTCGTACTTTGAAAATAGTCATTCTCTATATCGTTACTGCCGGGATAAAATGTGTATTCGGAGTAGTTCTAAAGAGTAAAATTCGAATCTCTAATGAGATTTCGCTTGTAGCTGATGGGCAGTATTCTTGAATATGTTATCTGAAGGCAAATGCAAGACGCAGTACCAATTTCCGTATAACTCTACTCAGGAAATATGTGCCTAGACGTTCTAGGCGTATTAGGGTGTCTTATTACGTCTAGGAATCTAAACTACTCTATTCATAATTTCCACTGGGAAATTTGTGTTGATTCTGGATTCCATCACAACATTCGATACCCAGGATTATTTATGTAATAAGAGAACAAGCAGATAATCCGATTGTCAAAATGTGTCCTGAATTAGGGAAGATGTCGTCAGTTACGCTTTTGCAATATATGTTGTTGTGTACACGTCAATATATTACTCAACTGCAACTTAAGCTTCGTGTATTTATAAGAGCAGCTGGAAATTACCAAGTATTATTGTTTAAATCTAGTAGTAGAAAGCAGATTACTTGAAATTAAAGCCAAAATTGCACTGGTTTCCAATGCTCAAGTTCTGTTTGTATTGCTTACACTGCTCTACCATTAATATCCGTTGAGAGTTGGGCGCGTTGTATCCAATCACTACTTATGAGCCGCAATTATATATATGCTGGTAGACTTTTCGAGGAAACAGAACTATGTTGTAAATGCAAGTTGCTTCGATCGATGAAGTTAAAAGGCTATCAGAACGGATTGATAATAGGGTGCCACATAACCAATCGGTATGTACATGACATTTCAACGGCACTGAAGATCCCTATGTAAACGATTGTTGATGTGATCTCGAAATGGAAAAGGACCGGCTAAAACCATCTCGGAATCCTCTGAAGCTGATGGACCGTGACAGGAGAGTTCTGCAAAGATTCGTCCCCTAAAAACAAGTCGAATTTGTCGCAGCACACAGATGCCCTAAGCGAGATGATTTGGACATATTCCAGCACCAGTACAGTACGCAGAATGATGTGGATTACCACAGTCGTACAGCCATCCGCAAAGACACTAATCATCTCGACTAATATCAGATACCGTATAGCTTGTTGTAAACCCTGCCGTTTTTGGACCGTTGACCAATAGAAAGAAACTGTGCTTTGGAGTGACGAGCAGGGGCAGTGTGATGGTCTGGAACTCTTTTTCATGGTTCCACTTGGGACCATTGGTTGTTTTGGACAAAACCATAAATGCTGAAGTCCACTTAGACATTCTGGGCAATAATGCGTTACCTACGTTGTGGCAGCACATCGAGAAAGGTCCACGGTCCCTACTATTAATATCCATCCGGATATTAATGGTAGGCTAGTGTATATGTTTATAAAATTTGGAAAATAACCTGTTTGTTCGAAATTGACAGCCATATCCGTTGATTCCTTCTTATTATATTATCATTTATTGCAAGTTCTAAGCTATTTTTATGTTTTAAAAATCTGGAGTGTAAGGAGGTACGAGTGGTTCAATGAAATACTATTACGTCACTCTTGGAAAGGTACAGCGACAACATCTGTAATCCGTTTATTGTTAGAGGGATTTGGTGCTTTATTTTACTTAAATCTCTTTACATTCCTTTCAAAGATTACTTAAATAACTTTATGTCTAGCGATATCAACCAGATGCAAGTCCAGGAAAAAGTAGAATACCCACGACAGTATTCAATACAAAGAGGGGGGGGAGGGTTCACGTAAATGAATATTACATTTTCTCTCATCGACAGACACGGTACTTGCATATACATTGTACATCCAATATACGCCTTCATCCTCTTAGATAGCACACCCCTTTTAAGGAATTGCAGTAAAAAAAAAACATGCGCATAGCTTTAAGAATAATAATCCAAAGTGCTTTTTGTTGTTATGCAAGAGAATTTCTAATTCAGAGACGCGACTTTTATTCCTGTAAGAGCTATCTCCAAAGACGTACGTGAATCAAAGTCTCCGAAAACGCACGTGCATTTTCATATTTCAAGATAAGATCCTAAACAAAAAAAATCCTTATAAACTGCGCTTATTTGGAATATGACGTTACTAACTTCGGTTAAATTTTAATGAAAGAGGAAAAGAAAAGGGAGAAAATATCCCTGTAGACAACTCAGGCGTACAAAATAATGCAAAGAAATATTCCAGGCGACTTAAGAACTTGTGGGGGGTGGGGGGAGGCTGTGCCCATATTGTTCAATCGCTTTGAATTCTATTGTGTCAGAGAAGCGAACATACGGCATTGTAAATCCCTAATAATAAAAAAAAAAGAATACATTGGCATCGCGCGTGGAGCTCTTGCTGCAACTCGGCGGGTGGCATTTTGAGGGTGGGCAGGCATTGCGTTCAGCTATTTTAATGCTTCATCCGATAGACCTGAAGGTCCTGCTCATAGATAAGGCTTTTCTAGACAAGGGAAAGCGTCCGTAGTACCGTTTCTTTGGCGTTGTCTTCAAACAGAACGACCTCTAGGATTAGATTTTCTTTGCAAGCTTAACAAAGAGGCTCTTTTTTATCGGATGTTCCGTCTATATATCTCGCGTGAGCACGGGGCTATTATGAAGTGACCGAAGTTGTTTTTTTTTTGGCTTTAAGTAGTTTAAACAAAACTTACCATTTTGGAATGTGAATGAGAAGGTAAAAAAATCCTCCGAGATAAAAGAAAGTTGAAGATATTATCGAAATCCACACAAGGTAATTAATATTGTTTTGAAAAGAAAATGAAAGAATTATTAAAACTTTAGAAGTTTGGAAGCAGTAGGAGAAAAATTGCTAAGAACATGATAAAACGCTACCGAATCCTCTCCTGACAAAAGCGAAGGAGGGAAAGGAAACGGCTAATATAATAATGCAGTAAAAAACTGAAGGAAAATGCAATTGTTTCTTTCAACAAATTTATTGATGTGTATATTGTTAAAAGTGGGCCTTGAATGTTTAAAAGTTCTAGAAATGTTCGGTATTTTATCATAAGTGGCGTGGTAGCCTGAAAATATATTATTTTTAAATGAGAACCACAAAAAATGGAACGGCTGAGGAACCAAAATCGGTTAGGTCCTACATGGTAGCTTAGTCGGCACAGTATATCGTCGTCTGTCACTCGTTTTGAGAAGACTGGATCCATTCTCCGTCGATGACTGGAACAATTTCTGAAGTCTTCTTCAATCGAAGTAATTCCTAGCCCATCTCAACCGGAAGGAGATGGTCCCCAAGTTAGTAATCCGAAGAATTTAAGACCCGAGTTTAAATTCGGTCCATGAACGTGAGTAATTATAGACTTTTGACCAATCGCATCCCTCTTCCATACTCAATTTACTTCAAAAAGCACCTTTCCTCTGCTAATTAAGCAATTCTTCCTCAAAATTTCTCTCATGTGGCAAGAAAGGTTCTTCGCAGTAGCCAATAGAAGCTTGAAACTTCTTTGTTTGCTTCTAATGCTTCACTATAAATGGGCAGTTCGATTTGGTTTTTCTTGACCTTGTATCTGCTTTTGACTCTGCAGACCATTACATGCTTTTCTCTTTATTGGACTCTTTCTTTGAAATTAAACGAGGTATTTTAATTTTATTCATTCTTCTCTTTTGAATCGCACACTGGTTCTCTCTTGTGGTAATCAGATTCAACCTAGAACTGGGATTCTTCAGAGTAGTATCACTCTGCTAGCACTCGATCGATCTCCCTCTGATTTATCGTGTTGGTGATTTAAAAATGTGGTACAATTCTCGGAATAGTGATTAAGCCACACTCAACAATATCAAAATCAATCTTTTTCTTTAGAATGTTAAAGATAATTTCTCTAAGTTTGGGCTCATTGATAAATCTGCTCAAATGCCTTCACTGCTCTCTCTTTGGTTCATGGCCATCCCATCTGTCCTTGTCCGTTTAAAAAGATCTTGGCTTACTGATTCATCTTAAATTTCTGTTTAAATGTTTAGAACTTCCTCAAAAAGGTAAATGTACTACCAATTTTAGACACACACACCAACCGTTTACGACTGGTTGAATAATGAAATAAAATAAAATAAAATGATAGAAAAGACTGTAAAATAATATTTACAAAAAACTTTTAATCATTTACAAAAAACTAAACTATAACAAAAGTAAAATAAGTAAATAAGTTAAAATGCATTAAAATATAAATATAAAAGCGATAAAAAGACGATAAAAAACACTAGAGCTTTCGGAGGTGTCTTCCTCCTTCCTCAGTAATAGTGAGACTTAAATGACACATCCTTGAATACCAGGTTCACGGCACACGTGGATGACCAGGCGCATACTCAGCATTCCTTTCACTTGTGCCGGAACCGGAAGTGGGCTGGACACGTGGAAAATTAAAACGTTTGTCTCTTGTCAAAAACACCGCCTCAAAAAGGGGGTGAAGCCTAACTCCCCTGTCTCTGTTTATACTATTGTTACCAGAGGATCCAATCCACAGACTTTCCAGCCACTTGCGGTCCCAGAATCTGTGCGCCCGGTCAAGGATGACAGCGTTGTCGGGGGAGATCTGGTGTTGTTTTTCCCAATAGTGTTCGGCAATGGCGGATTTATTGAGCTCTGCGGTCCGTATCGCTCGTGAATGTTCTCCCAGACGGTCCTTGAGACGCCGTCCTGTCTCCCCCACGTAACACTATTGGGAAAGTGTTTTTCCCAATAGTGCCGAGCACTATTGGGAAAAACAACACCAGATCTCCCCCGACAACGCTGTCATCCTTGACCGGGCGCACAGATTCTGGGACCGCAAGTGGCTGGAAAGTCTGTGGATTGGATCCTCTGGTAACAATAGTATGAACAGAGACAGGGGAGTTAGGCTTCACCCCCTTTTTGAGGCGGTGTTTTTGACAAGAGACAAACGTTTTAATTTTCCACGTGTCCAGCCCACTTCCGGTTCCGGCACAAGTGAAAGGAATGCTGAGTATGCGCCTGGTCATCCACGTGTGCCGTGAACCTGGTATTTAAGGATGTGTCATTTAAGTCTCACTATTACTGAGGAAGGAGGAAGACACCTCCGAAAGCTCTAGTGTTTTTTATCGTCTTTTTATCGCTTTTATATTTATATTTTAATGCATTTTAACTTATTTACTTATTTTACTTTTGTTATAGTTTAGTTTTTTGTAAATGATTAAAAGTTTTTTGTAAATATTATTTTACAGTCTTTTCTATCATTTTATTTTATTTTATTTCATTATTCAACCAGTCATAAACGGTTGGTGTGTGTGTCTAAAATTGGTAGTATGAATAATCCCAACCTCAGAGGCCTTATTGCAGATAAGGTAAATGTAGTTTATTAAACAGATCTTAACCCACATCTCTCATTATAAAAATATATACTGTGGCCTTGTTATTCTCATCAAATCTTATGTCTCGGATGTATGGTTCATCTCTGCTAACTCACATCTTAAGCTGATTCAGTCATCACTTTTCGGGTAAAGTAATTTGACTGAAATGCCCAGATGGGCAACTGAAAATTAGGATTTCGTTTAACCACATACATGACATCAAATATTAATTTCCCTTGTTCTCCAAATTAATTAATATAAAATCAATAATTTGGTGGTTTTAAACTATACATTAGTACATAGCTGACTCTCTTTTCCTGGTTAGTAATACCCTACATATCCCTTCTAAAAACATCAACCAAAAATCTGTATTAGTTTTGCTAAAGAATCGCATTAAAGTCTATGTTTAATGTGTCCATTCCTTCCTTGGTTTTTAGTAAACAAACATGAGATTGATCCATCTATGTTATGTGTAGCTCTCTATAGAAAGGAATTTATTTTGTTTTGTATGGTTCCTACTACATTACAGGGTTTTTTTTTTAAAGAACACTGTCACTACAATGTCTTGCTTTTCTTTGCTGAAATATATTCTCCATTGGGATATCTTTCTATTGACATTAGATTTCATTAAATGACTACTTTTTTGTAATTTAACAACCAAATAGAAGTTTCTCAAATGTCAATTGACGTCATATTTCGGATTAAACAAATATCAGGCATATTCTGGAATAAAGAATACCTTCCAAATCATGCCAGGAACTTATGGTACATCAAAAGTGAATTTTTTTTGGAGAAACGAATTTTATTGAAAAGTTCTGTTTCTTCTATGAACAGCAAAACACACAAAAAACATGATGGACGGAAAGACTTTCTGAATTCATCCCTAAAAGTTTAGGATTCAAGTGAAGTTTTCATGTTATGTAGAAAATCTTATTTCTTTCTTTTTTTTTAAAGCCTAGCCATGAGATTAGGTTAAATCTCGGTTTTAACCCACTAAAGCCAACTTTCCTTTCTTCAACCAACGACTAGATTTTCCTCCTTTGCTTATAGTTTTATCTTTTCTCTTCATGTCTCGCCGATATAAAGGGGAGGATATAAAAAGCCCTTGGTACTCTGTCGGCTTCTATTCCATTTCTACGTCTCAACTCACAGGAAGTTCTGTTTGTTTATTTAACTATTTGTTTTCTTCCGAGGCCTTTCGTCTACTTTTCTTTTTATTCTTAGATCTTAAGAAAGGATGTTCGTAGTCAAAATAAGGTTGGGGGACTGTAATCCAATTGGGAATGATATCTTAGCGTTTGAGTATGGCCCACTATACTAATAAAAAAAGACTATTCTTAGTAACGATACATAGAACTAATATCTCTGCTTTCTAAGAACAATCTCTCTGGATATTTAAATAAAAATAACAGAAAGTGACCGTATTTTAGTATTTATATCAAACAATTCATATTAACGTGATAAAATAGATGAATTTGAAGAGAAAAACAAACTGTATCATGAAAATTTGTTACGGACACAAACCATTAATTGGATAACGGATTCCATGGACCGTACCACAGACCTCATTTTAGGCAATTGTCTATCGACCACTATGTCAATAAAGTTAACCCACAGAGAACACCAAACTGATGGGAATTTCTGGAAACCGTACGTATTGGAGGAGACATGCACGTATTAGGAGATTTTACTAGGAGGTTGTCTTCAGAATAACTAGAGGTCGTCTGAGAAAACAGAGAATTAACGTAGTTACCAGTAATGGAATGGTAAGAAAAGTAAAGATATCAGTAAGATGCAGGGGCCTATAACAAGTAACCTGAAAGAGCTTTTCGTAGTTTTATTGGAAGGAAATAGCAATGGGGGTGTACAGAATAAACGTCAAGGGCGTGAGTAAATTGGATGGCTGGCCTATTCGGGATGAAAATCCAGAGTGGCCGTGATAAAAGTCTACAATCCTCACTAGACTATAAGCAATTTCAGTACCGCGTTTGAAAGCCATAAAAAATTTCTCTTCTTAAGACGACAGGTGAACGCTAGGTTCTCTAAATTGTGTGTATTCTAAAGATTGGCTTGTCATTTTCGGTTCACTTTAAATAACCGTGTCATTTTACCCCGTCAGACAAAAAACAGAAATACATATTAAGTGCTTCGAAACGTAGCATAATAAATTCATCGTTATTTGCATTTTATTTCCATCCATTTAGGGATAAAATATAGGGGACGTCGCTTAGAAACTTAGCGCGTGAGTGGAAAGAAATAAATGCGCCTCTTCCATCTACTCAGAAGAAAGGTCGCATCCAACCATGTGTGTACGATAGGCACACGAGTCTCCGCTTACGCAAAAATTTTTTTTCCCATTCGAAACCGGGCCACGAGCACGTAACCAAGGCAACCGACAACGAGATAGATACACGCCAAGTTTCAGGTTGATGGAATAGGAAAATCAAAACCGTACCGACTAATGTGGTGAGTACTGCTACATTACTTAATGTATTGGGAACAAGATCATCATTCTCCACGAGGCAATATTCGGCTGAGGGAGATCTGAGTCATAACATTCACCGTAACTTACCTTCGCATTGCGATCTCGGTAACCCCGACATGGAGAGGTTTCACGAGAAGGAGAGTAGTTCTTTATATATATACGATAAGTAGAAAAACAGATAGCCGAAATAGCCCAGATGACAAGTTCCAAGGAGCTGAAACCATGTAAAGAAACATTAAGGCGGATTCCTTCGGAGCGACTGACAGACAAGCAGAACTAATCATTCCTCAGCCTCTAATAAATGAACAGGGGAGAGGAAAAAAAAGAGAAGGTAATAAACGGTGGAACTTACCCTTCGCACAGGAAAAGGAACGTCGTACGTATGACTTCCTGGAGGGTCCGTTGGAGTTCTGGTACTCGATCGGAGGCTATCACATTCACTTCCCTCTTCGATGACATAGCCGGGGACGCGTGTAGTGGCATAAGGCGAAGGAAAATAAAGAGACTCTTTGGGAACTTCGTAAGCTGTTTCTCCTCGTGCCTTTTTGCCCAGAATACTCATAGTTAAAGTGTCGCCTTTCTGGGTTTGGCGGGAATGGCTGTCTGGAAAAATAGATGAGCGAAAATATTCAGTTCAATCGAAATGAAGAATAATTGGCAATGATTCTAACAGGGTCAATTTGCATGCAATATCGGTACTATCTTATGTCAACGATGATACGTATATGATAATCCAACAAACCATGAATTACGGTATTCAAATCAGGGCGGGTACTCACCAGGGAATCACAAATTACGGAAAATCATATGGACTATAGCCCATTAATGGCCAGAAACCACCTTTAACTGCTGTAGATAATAGTCACCAATCGCATAAAATTGTTATAAGTTATATATATATATATATAGCAAATTAGCTAACGTTCAGGGACGAATAAGTGACCGTGACTGGTATATAAGGAAAGCGTATGAGCCACACAAATTAACTGTTCTCGTTTGACTAGGCTTACTGATTTCGAGTGGCGTGTTACTGTTGGATGTCACGCTGCTGGTTGTTGATTCGTGCTAATGATTTCATCATTAGCACGAATCTCGATACCCCATATTTCATGTGGGCGAGTGTATAGGACTCCTGAGGAACGTCTGCTGCTGTAGTGCACTGCACCTACAACGAAGTTCAGAGCAGGTAGAGTTATGACGTAGGGTGTTTCTCGTTGTATGGTGTGTGACTTTGGTGATCGGGAGGAGAATAATGAAAGCAGACGCTTACATTAACATTTTGGATACTTCCATGCCCTTATAATCTGACTCATCCATGTTTCAATAGGAAATGCCTTAATGCAGATATAGTTCGAGACATGGGAATGAATGTACAAAAGTTGGAATGGCTGTCACAAAGTTCTGATTTGAACTTATGGGGTGGCTCCCCTTTGGATGGTTGTTCGACTGCATTTGAGCCAAGTCACCGTAGACTCACAACATCACAGAACATGAGCACTTAACTATGTTGGTTGTTGTCGAGACTGGCACGTGCACGTCTTGCCCCCACAATTATTCCAATTTCGTAATCGGAAGATTTCGACGTCGACCCATTCTGCCTCACAGATACTCAAAGACTGATTGCCACGTGGGCGACTACAATCTTATATCAGCCGTTCCGACTTTGAGCCTTCGCCAATTTCGCAGGTCACTCAATTCCTACACAAGGGTGGGCTTTTTTTGCTAATGCAGCAAAGCTCACAGAAATTACTCTTGAACCTGTAAATCTGAAACAAAATTTAAGACCCAAAAGTAATAGAAAACAATTTTTTTAAGAAATTTAAAATATCAAGACACCATTTTCTCTGTGCCATATTGGAAAAACTTATTTCGGAATTCTACTTTAGTCAAAGCCAAACTCTTTCATTTACTGTATAACAACCATCATCAAAGAAACGAAAGGGGTCTCTTCGAAAATACGCCTTTCGTTCAGATACCCCAATATGACCGAAAAGGAATAATTAAATCAGGCATCTATATACAGTTTACTTCAACCTATTTTACCTCTTGTAAAGTTGTAAATAATATCAGTATCAGATTCAATCACGAACTCGGAGGACTATAGTTGAGGATAGTGGAGATTTCTTCGTCTCTACGATATTATTTACATTTCCTGGTCTCATGTGCCTGAGCCTTTATCCAAAACAACTTAGATAAACTACTCCTTCTTTAAAGCATCCAAAAGGTATTATATTTGCCTTTTTTTGCGTGCTTACCACTCCTTGTCCAACTGAATAAGATGTATCTAAGTAATCAATCTATCAGAAGGCAAAGGACACGTATTCGCCGCCTATTCTGGCAACCAGATAGATTAAGTGATGATGGATCGGGAAACTACTTATGTCATTGATCTCTACGGATGTCACGAAGCCAACGTTCAAGTGATATGCGATTCTTATACGTCAAAGCCTCCAACTAGCCCTGATACATCTGAATGCGGTAATTACAGATATCGTGGCATTTCTGCCAGATGTCTCAGAAAAAGGGTAAAAATTAAAGATCCCAAATAAATAGTTTCATTTCTGGGCGAATTCCAATAGACAATGTTGGGTAGGATGCTGTCCTCTCTCATAATTAGATACATAATGATACATATTAAATTGCACGGGTGCACTTGCACGTTCCATTTGACACAAAGGAAGGTTAAAAATAAGGGATCGTAACGTGTCGTAAAGAATTCTGAAGTAATAAAAAAAGACAAACTCGGACAGCAACTGCAATCAGAAAAATAAACCATTGCGATAAAAAATATTCGAAGTTATAAATTCTTATCTGCCCTTTAAAACTGCTGACAGAGTTTTTTTGTCTCCAAGGCTTCAATAAATGCCTGGGACTCTTCAAAAGTCTGGTGGTAAAAGGGAAGTTTGAACGTTTTACATCCGGGAGTTGTGAAGAATTCCAATTTGAAGCTAATTATTTATCTCTTAGTATCGTAAACGCTTTAGCTTAGGATACTAAGGGAAAAAAATATTTCCGAAGGGGTTATTTTGTTATTTAAAATTTTAATTACCCTAAAAACCCATGTAGGAGAAGAAATGAGGGCAAAAAAAAATTACTGACAGTGAATTTCAGTTTCGTGGCACTAAAAAAGGGTGGGTGGTTATCTATGGCACCTGCAATAAACCCCGTAGCAAGTCGTTACAAGAGAAAGACCAGAGAAGGGGAAGTGGAGGAGGGATGGGGGGAAAGAATGCGATCATGGGAACGAAATTACGAGCAGCCAAAGTCTTTGCAGAAAGCTAATATGCTACCGGGTCGACGCTTCCAGGTTTTTATAACCATCCCAGTCTCAAGTGTAAGAACAGTTTCCTAAAGAAAAACGCCTCTAATCTTCTTCGGCATGGGTTGTAAAATGCTGCAGAGTACCGCAAGCCGGCTACTACGATGAAAGGTCACGGCACTTCTACTACACGGTGTTTTGTTGGCGTCTAGTAGTTCAGGGGTGATGAGCAGGAAACGGAAGGCGGGGGGGGGATGTCTGGCGAATCTGGTTCTTGTAAATGGAGCAACTCGACCATACCGGTATGATGGTGTTAAGGCTAGGCATTAAATAATCATCTCGCTACGGACGGCACACAACAAAGCACTCCTCTAAATCGTGGATTAACTTGCACACAATTAAGGTCTCCTACCATGATATTAGAGTAGCTGTTTATAAATCAGTAAAGGAAGCTTCAGTTGCCTAAGAACGCAGAACAGATGGGAGATTTGTAGCTCAGAATATCCGAAATTATATTAAAATTTGAAGATCTGATTTTGCAAAAAAGAGGCTTCACATTTTGTAAGTCCACATATTCCAGAAACATGGGATTACAAGGAGCAGTACACTATTTTTTCAACCATACGAGGCAATAAAGTTTTAGAAGGCATTTTTTTGTTAAAAATATATTATTACACTACATCTAAAACACAAATTCTCAAGTTATTGCAGAAAAAAACGTTGGTATGGACCCTTCAAGACTTGTGGCAATTGTCGCTGGTCATTACCAATGTAATTATCTGAACGTTGACGTTTTTCAAGGCCTGCGTCATCAAGGGCATCGGTAATTCTACACTTAGGTTGCACAAAAAGTCGCTTCCATGAACCATTCAGCCATTCTAATACCAAATATTGTTAAAGAATCCACTTTTTAAACCGATTTGTTGACTAAACTCAATTTATCGTATATTTCATATGGGCTAACCAATTATTTGATCATTCTAAATAACCCAATCAGCGCGTGGGACTCCAAACAGTTTGTTCTGCCGCTCTATCGAAGTAAACTGGAGTGACAAGCCACAATAATTCCAGCCACCGAAGAACAACAGCGCAGGATTATCTCTTTATAATATAAAATCCCCACCGATGGTATCTCTACCTTTATGGATGACTCAGAAAGGAGTTGAAGACCATGAGAATAAGAAATTGGACAAGTTTGACTTCTGGGAAGGATTATTGGTGGCACATCGTCGAGAAGGCTGAGACCCATCCTGGGTTATAACTCCAGAAGAAGAAGAATATAATATTATATCCCATTAAGTTGAATCAATCGGTTTTGTGATTCTTACTTTTTGTTTTAATACCTCTATGAGTTTTATTCCACATAAAACATGCAAATTTAATCAGAGTGCGTTAGAATCTTGATGTTGGTGAATAAATATAATAATTATTTTAAATGAAACCAAAATGTAAACGGCGTTGGAATATCTCAAGAGATAATGTGAAATATATACGTACCTGTGGAATAAAGGATGCCATTTAAAAGTAAGGATAATAGCTCGTACATCATGAAGTTAAATGGAAAGACAGAGTATGTATTAATGAAAATGTAATTTGTTGAAGCCACCGAATGCGAAGGAATTCTATTATACTTCCTAATGTCTCTGGCAATTACGTATAATACTGGCATGTATGCGTTTTAATGCGAATATTAAGACCTATAAAGGCAAGCGTTTAAACCTATTAGTATTCCTTTCATTTGGTTGAGTTGCTTTTATATCCCTCGGTCTACAACATGTATACGTTGAATGCAACAGGGAAATAGATATTAAAAAAAATTTCGAGTTGAATGCACGGGGTTCGTCTATAATACGATTTTACGATTACTACGTTACGACAGTCCTGGAGTTGTTAGTCCACCTGGTGCTCTTAAACAAATTCGAAGCGGAGCCCATGCAACGGAGCAATACCATCGCTTGTCTGTAAACAGTGTACGCTTATATATCGATAATAGAGTTACGCATGTGCACTGAAAAGAGTCATAAAATGGACTTTTACATCGTGTATCCTTGTCCAAGAATTTATGACTACCTTTATTTGTTTTATGTACGCTGTTAACGATGTTTACCAAGGAGTTTAACTTTAGGTGATCTTCATCTGAAAGATATCAAAGAACCATAAGCTGCACCTTCATGATTTTGGAAGAGGACTGAACCTCATTGACCATTGTCTTCTTGCGTTTACAAGATAGTTCCATACTGGGAATAGAGTATAGAAGTGGTGTGAAATAGGTAACTTTTAAGTTCTCTCGTTCCGCTTTCTAGATGGATAAATTGGCCATGAAATTCTCGGTGTATTTATTGAATAAATGAAGGATTTATCTCCACGTTTCCTTTTTGTGATTACATGATGTTGGGACAGAATAATGAAAATTCCTGGTCAATGCATTTTCCGTTTTTCTTAATCAGCACTACGAATTAGCTATATGAAATTAATCAAGCAGAGTAGAATTCCAGTTATCCGAAATCTCGACTATCCGATTTTCTTTTTTGGAATTATTTTTTCCATAATTTCATTTATTAAAACATTATAATATTTAAACCTTGGTGGTTTTCATTATACACCTCGTTCTCCATGAATTCTGTAATAAATAATTTGGACATTTCAGAAGAAAATGTAAAAAACTGGGACATAACACGAACAGCTCGTCAAATGTTCCTTCTTAATGATTCAGGCGATCGTTGTTTAATGTAATGAAACATTTCATTGTTAAATGCTGATCGGAATCAGATAGAAATTGAAAATGAAGAGAGCAATATTGTGATCAATACATATACCACGGAAATCCGCCAATAGTCAGGTTTAAGGCCTTTCAGCTGACAACAACTATTTTAAAGTTGTGTAGTAAATCGTGGTATCAAAATATTAAAGAATTTAGTTAAAGATAACATAGATCTTCGAAGTAGGAGCAATCAACTGAAAAAAAATGAAAAAAAATTCTGAGAGAAAGGAAAAGAAAAATAAACAGAAGGCACAAACGAAGAAATGAAGACATTGAGAGAGCCCGAAGGAAAGGCAGCAACTAAATCATTGACCAACGACCAGAAAGGGAAGCTGCTCAGTACATCTGACGAGCGGCTGATTAAAAAAATAAATAAATAAAGCGAAAAAGAAAAGGAAAACCTCAAAACCAACGAAGGAAGCTCTGAATGCACCCGCCCTTTTACGACAAGCAAAACGGTGTTGTTGATGACCACGCTGTTACCAGCAAACATCCTCAGCACGCCCTACCGAAATTGCTAAATAAAAACGGACCTCCACCTTCATTTACGATGTGGAAGCCGTTGCGCGAGCCACTAATCAAATGTTCCGTCTCGGAGGACGCTGTGAGGAGGTCTTAAACGCATTTGGTGGGAGTGTGCGCGAGAAGGAAAAGATGCTCCATAATTACCTCCTTGGTCGTAAGGTGGCCTCATCCGATTGGGACTGTGTCTCCTGGTGTGAAGCACGCAGATCACTATGGTCACGACAATCACGATCACCACCGCACACACCACCGGAACGATAATACTCAGATGCTTAAACAGTCGCCGATCGTGGCCCACGTGAGAGGTCAGGGGAGGAACGGTTCCTGAAAGCATAAAAGGAATATCGCATTAGATAAGAGTTGGTGGAGTGATGGTCACAGCAAATAATTTATTAACTCACGGTTAGTGTTTTCTTCTGCCTTCCCAAAGGAAGAGAGTTTTCTTTATTTTTTTTTTTTTTTACTTGTCTCTTTTTACATCTCTCTCGCAACTTGGGAAAAAGAAGGAAACGTTTGAATCCAGACATTCTCATATTTAGAAATAATAGCGCTTAACACAGACTGACAAAAGGAGCCCAATAAAGTATAACTTTGTTAGTACGTCCTCAATTTTAAATTTTCCCGGATATAAAGGCATCTTTGAGTATGTTTTTTTTTTAAGTACAAGATGTCTGAAAAGTTTTAGGATGATGTTTTTAAACGATACTACTAGCGCTATGCATTGGCCACTTCTAAAATTATTCGCGATCAAGTCTCAACCGGCTCTGTGCCAAGTTTCATCAGCGTTCACAAAGGCGTTCTACTGGAAAGTCGTGTTCAAGTTGACGCAGTAACATCATGTTGCCATGGATTCAAGGACCGAGAAAAGAATGGCGATAAAATTTTTGTTTTAAAGCCGAAAAATGTACAAGTGAAACAGTTGCAATGGCGAATGCAAATTGTTGTCGTGAAGCACTATCACGACCAACATTTTTCGCTGGTATGGACAGTTCAGTGAAGAGCGGGAAGATGTTCAGGACGATGCGCGGAGTGGTCGCCCATCTCAGTCTTGTACAGACACAACTATCCAAAAAGGTTTGGCAGCTGTTAATGGAAAATCGTCGCCTGTCCCTCCGAATGATACCAGACCAACTTCACATCAGCTAGGATACCGTGCGTTCAGATAGTCAACTCTGAATTTTAAAGAGGAGTGATGGACAGACTGTTGAAAAGAATTTGGCGTGTTAGGCTAGCCATGGCCGAGTCATGTTAGTGGTTCTTTCTTCACTACAATGCACCTTCACACGACGCGACCATCGTCAAGTCGTTTCTCGCGTGGAATGGCGTTAAAGTCCTTCACCATCTCCCGTATTAGCCGGATTTGGTACAGGCTCATTATTTTCTATTCCCCAGAATGAAATTCCAGATGAAGGGGCTGTTTTGACAGCATTTCATAAATCCAAAGATCAAGTCCACAGAACTATCCAGAAGCTGTACGACCTACAAAGAGGTGTACCGAGTTAAGAGGGTTGTACTTTGAAGATTAAATGGTAATAAATATTTTCCTTCCGGTTTCGATTTTTTATGATTGTGGTCCTAAAACTTTTCAGACACACCTTGTATTACATTTTAGTTATGTAAAATGAGATAAATAAATATTGTATTACATTAAAATTCTGTAAATTGCCAAGCAATTCCAAGCTTTCATCCCCTTGAGAGTACACAGCGAGTCTGGCTATTTTGTCGCTGTTGGAAGTAATTCTTCAGCCTCTGTTTTTAAGACCATTTTCCCAACATCCTACGATTTTTTTCTTGGAAAATCTAAAACTTCGCACATTTCAATGAAAATTTTAATTTCACAAACAGCAATAAATCTGGGAGCTGTCTGAAGAATGAGGAGAGTGCAGCAGTACAGTCATGTGGCCTCAGAATTTGTGGCACACACAAGGTACCAGCTCGAGTAGGTCCGCAGTAATTCCAAAGAGCAAGCTTACTATTTTTCGGACATCAGTGTGAACATTCATCAATAATTTTTCCACTCAGCCAAATTGTCAATAAAGATTTCCAAAAAAATAAATTGTACAGTGGCTACTGAAAGATTTGCTACGACAAGATCTGAAAAATGGCTTGCTGGACATTGGGTACTGCTCCCTGCAGTCAATGTCTTACCACGAATAAGACTGCTTAAGACTCTTAAGACTCCACGAATAAGACTCTTACCACGAATAAGACTAATTTTTCAGATCTACCTCCTTTTCTTATTCACAAAACCAAAGTTTTCAACTCGAACTGCAAATATTTCACGAGTCCAAAAATCGGAAAGCCTCTTGAAGGAGATCACAAAATAGAGATCTCTGGAAATAGTTTCTACAGACACAGAACTGGACTCGCTGTATCAAGTTTCAGGTGGATTATTTAGAGGATTCCAGTACGAAATACCCAGTAAGTCATAACATTTCTTAAATACAATCCGAGAACTTTTTCATCATACCTCGTATATTTTATAACGCATTGCAGCGCTCTTTTGGACATACTAATATCTCCGGAATAGTCTATGCAATATACATTATGTAGAGTAGAATACCTGTACTTAAACTATAAATTTAAGGTTAAGCTAGTTTACGATATAATACCATGCATTTTGTAAACCCAAAAATCAACATCAAATGCAAATATGGCAGTATTATGAAAAACTTCAATCTAACAATCAATAATCATGTTTCTATTTTTAATTACTACACAGGTAGTTTACATATCATCTTTCTGAAAGAAATTCACCTGCCGAGACTGACCTTTTCTACAAAGAGGAAGGGCAAACATGAAGTGAGACAGAAACTGATGAGTCCAGAACTCGAACTTGACAGCATCAAGTAGGTCTGAGCAGTCTATTATAGAAGGAGTCACTTATATAAAAAGTAATCAACATGGCACTGCCTTCGTTGAGAACAAAAGTCGATGCCCAAGAAGCAATTCCGTGTTTCTTAATCACCCGTGTGGTATACGTCATCCCTGTGGCTTAAGAATTTGATGAGGCGAAGAATTGAATATTCTCTTACTGTTCTTTAAATGCAAAGGGATGTAAACTCAAGAATGAGAGTACCAGTTAGGCGTACAGGGATAGCGGATTCATCTAGATAAATATTTCGGTAGAAGACCGCAAAGCCTATGATCCTGCATGCAGAGTTGATCTGTTTGTTGATGGATCTAAGGAATGTGTCTAGTCTTCAAGTTATTAGTATTAGTAAGGGTCGCATAGTGCAAGAAAGCCTATGGTTTATGCTGCGCCAGCCAAATAAAAACGGAATAAAACAAATATAAAAAAAAACTAAAAATTAATAATGATAAAACAATGATACAAACAAAAAAAAATATAAATAAAAAATAAATAAATAATAATAATTAATAAAAAAAAGGAAATTAAACCGTTCATCCTATGCGCTTCCCTGACCCGAAGGTACTATCCAGATGGCCTTTGAATTTCCCCAAACTGTCAGCCTCTACCACCCATGTAGGCAACTTATTCCAGTAATTTATAACTAGCTGACTAAAATAAAACTTCCTGCAGTCCAATCTAAACATTTCCCCCGTAACTTGAATTTATGTCTCCTAGTTCTAGATTCATTTATAATCTTGAAATTTTCGTTCTCATTCATTTTACTGATGCCTCTCAGAGCCTTAAACACCTCAATCAAATGTCCTCTAAGGTGTCTAGTTTCCAAACTGTGCAACCCACATATTCGAAGTCTTTCTTCATAAGGACGCCCTTTTGCCGATCTCACCAGGCGAGTTACCCGTCTTTGCATCCTTTCAAGAAGCTCGATGTCTTTCTTTAGGTGCGGTCTCCAAACTTGACACAGTATTCCAAGTGTGGTCTAACAAAAGCCTTATATAATGGGATTATCACGTCCCTATCTCTACTTGCAAAAGTTCGATAGATCATCGACAGGACACCAAGGGCCTTCCTTGCAACCTGTTTACAATGCTCAGAGATTTTCATGTCTGACCGTATCGTAGCACCCAAGTCCCTTTCCTCCAGTACTGGGTTTAGTTCAACTCCACCAAGTGAATAAGTTTTTTTGGGATTACTGTTTCCCAGGTGTAATACCTTACACTTTGTTGGATTAAAGCACAGCTGCCATTTTTCTGACCATCCCTGAAGTCTATCTAGGTCTCTCTGAAGAAGCTCAGCTTGACTGGGATCATTAACTACTCTACCATTTTAACATCATCTGCAAATTTAGACATCACGCCCTCTATCCCTTCATCAATGTCGTTTATGAAAATTAAAAACAACTGTGGTGCTAATACTGATCCTTGGGGAACCCCACTTCTTACATCAACCCAATCTGAGGAATAGCCATTTATCACAACCCTGTGCCTCCTGCCCAGAAGCCATTCTGATATCCATCTAAGGATTTTTAAAGTGATTCCAACCTGTTCCAGCTTATAAAGCAACCGCTCATGTGGGACTGAGTAAAAAGCTTTGCTGAAATCTAAATAAACAATGTCGAAATTATTCCCTAAATCTAGCTCATGAGTGACCCTTTAAAAATAACGAACCAGATTTGTTAAACATGATTTTCCCTTTACAAAACTGCTGAGTATCCTTGAGCATTTCATTTCTATCCAAATGATCCTGAATTCCACCCTTGATCATTGCCTACATGATTTTCCCTACCACTGAAGTCAGATTGACAGGTCAATAATTTCCCACTTCACTCTTAGAGCCACCCTTATGAATGGGAGATACATTGGCACTTTTCCAATCCAACAGAATCTCCCCAGAGTCTAGTGATTCTCGCATAATTATCCTCAATGGTTCAATGCACTCACTTGCCGCCTCCCTTAAGATTATAGGGTATATTCCATCAACTCCAGGAGCCTTACTGGTCTGTAGGCTCGAAAGTGTTTTCATTAAATAATCTTGCGAAATTTCAATATCATTAATTACATATTTTTCAACTTCGTTCCCACAATTTCCCATTTCCACGAAAGGTTTTTCGTTTGTAAATACCAATGCAAAATAACTGTTGAGTTCATCTGCAACGGCAGCTGGTGTATTTAATACTATCCCCTTTCCCTTACATAAAGGTCCGATCTGATTTGTCCTGCTCTTCTTGGCATTTATATATGTGAAGAATTCCTTATCCCCCCTCTTTGCTCTGTTTTCTAGCGATTTCTTATAAACTGCCTTTGCCTGTCGAACCTTTTCTGTGGCTCTATTACAGATCATCTTGTAGCTGTTATTGGCTTCAGTACATTTTATTTCTCTGTAATCTTTCCATGCCACTTTTTTTCTGCTCAAGTAATGTGGCAACTTCACTATTCATACAACTTGGAACCCTCCTCATGGAGCATTTTTTAATGGTAAATACGCATTCAAGGCATCTGTGATTAATGTTTTAAAAGCATATTACTGTTCAATTGTATTCGTTCT
The DNA here is from genome assembly GCF_048544385.1 of Mastigoproctus giganteus. Classification (NCBI taxonomy): domain Eukaryota; kingdom Metazoa; phylum Arthropoda; class Arachnida; order Uropygi; family Thelyphonidae; genus Mastigoproctus; species Mastigoproctus giganteus. Next base: position 69,788,964 of record NC_143580.1, read on the forward strand.
CTGCGCGATATCTACCCAGTTAATAGAGGCCATGTAGTACCTTAAGGCATCGTAATTTCCTTTTCTGAAATTAAAACCCATTCCTTTGTCTTTTACTTCTGCTACCTCTCTCGTCATCATCCACCGTAGAACTCCGTGATCACTTCCTGCTACTGGTTCCTCTACTGTCAGCCCTGTTATGTCATCTGATTCATGTGTGATGATGAGGTCAAGGATATTCTTTTCTCTAGTACTTTCCCTGACATGTTGATACAAATAACAGTCATCTAGTTGATTTAAAAATTTTGTTCCCCATGTCGAGTTTCCTTCCCATTTACTCCAATCAATTAGAGGCAAATTGAAATCACCCATAATAAGACATTGACGCTTACTTGTCCATTCCATTTGCATGTAGAGGCTTTCATCATAACCTTCACAATCACCTGGTCTGTAGATTACTCCTACTCGCATTATACCTTTGTTTCCAACTATCTCACACCATACAGACTCTATACTAGCATGTGAAATGTCTGAATCCGGGAAAGCTATCGTCGCACTCAGGCTGCTTCTGATAAGAAGCATTACCCCACCACCCCTTCTATCTAACCTATCCTTACTAAATACATTATACAAGCCGTACTGTATCTACAAATTAATTTGGAATTACGACATCTAAATATCAAATGTGCGTCTAACTGCACATCAAAATCTGACCTCTGAGGAACGTCGACATTTGTACGTATGTTGCCAAATAGTGCCATTAGCTGGAGGTATCTGGAATCCACTCGAGTGGATTCCAGATACCTCCAGCGTTGAGGTTCTCCGTAAACTGATAACAACGTGTTTACCATAAAGAGCAAGAAATTTTAACTGTAATTTAAATTTTTATTAATTATCTGAAACTTTCCGTGGTATATTTATTTTAATATTTTTATTAAATTTCACGCGAGCTTATATTTTTCGTTGGAAATTACTTCCACCCTTCCTAAACCTATTTAATACATGCCTAAATTACTTAGGCATGCGATATATTTGTAGACCTTTTCAATTCATTAAATATTCGCAAAATTCGAAATTTATGTCGAATAATTTAAATCGGATTGTACAAAATTACAATGGTGTAAATTATTTGAAAAATATTACAAGAAAAAATTACAATACGTTTAATTATAATCTAGGACACCAAGGTTGTTGACCCTCGTATATTTTATTAACAGGAGATGGGTTCGAATGGCAAGAAGCGTCTTAGATGATTTGATGAGAACTATTCTGCTGTTACCTGTTGAACAAAATTATGCATTTTGGATGCAGAAGCAAGAGTAGGGCACTTTCTGAATATGAATACGAATAAAATATTTGGTAAAAACAAAGGCTGATGGGGAAAAAAAAAACATCAAAATTCAGCTTGGCTGCAAGCAAAAAGAGGAAACTATAAAGGAACCGATTATTTAATGAGAGAGGGTGGAAAAAAGAATTTGGATATTCAAAAAAAGTTGTTTTTCGCTTACCACTTAGTGTATCAAGTAGGTTGGAAGAAGATGACTGTTGTCCTTGAGTGAGTAAAGTGGAGAGCGTTGTTCCAAGAGAAAGGTTCATATGTACAGTACGAGATCAAATAACCATAAAAAATACTCATTTCACTGTTTTTAATTTCAATATGAGAAGATGGAAGCGACATTTAAGTACCACCAAGTTTATTTGACAGAGATAGAACAAGACCGTTGTCATAGACTTACTAGAAACTTTCAAGTGTGAGGTTAAATAGGAGGAATATAATTCGATAATTTGAGATAAACATATCATAGGGTCGGATCTAGCTATAGAATTGCACATGTTGTGAACAATTCATATTTGAGGCTCTGTTTTGGTCTACGAATATTATTATCGTGTGAAGTTCGATTGAAACTCGCTAAAATACTCCAAAATATAGTAAAAATTTTAATAGATTAAGGACACACGATTTCATTTCCAAAATTGAACTTGGTGATGATGATCCAGTTAGGACAGCCTGGTCAACGGACCGATTTAACAAAGATTGATTTCAGATACGCAAAGAGACAGGTAGAAACACGCAAAGAGAATTTTCTGTACTTTCCATCTATTGGAACTTTGTGCTCTAATGAGGAATTTCATACATTCATGAAAACTTTTCTTTCACTCACTAAGGCTAAATGATCTTATTTTTAAGTTTAACAAACCTTTGGGTCTGTTAAATAATAAAGGATTAGTTTATGTTACGATGCTTCGGTACTTTCCAAAGAACTTAAGCGTACTGTGACTTTTGCCTCACTCTGAATTTCGCCATTGTTTTAATCTTGAAAAATCCTTAAACATTCTACAATATAAATGTCGCCGGAAATTAGCTTCCCAAAGGGGAATTAGCTTCGAAAATTTGTTTCCGCATAAATTTAATACAACGGCAAACTTTCTTCCTTCTCGGTGTAACTAAGATGGTAATTTGATCAAATAAATCACATCTAATTACATCTTCTCCATAGATGTCGACACTCCTACACAACTGGTTATGGTACACCACTTTTTAAAGTTAAGCTTTCAAAGTGCAAATGCGTAGAATTTATTGCGGACAAATATTGGTATTACCATGATTATGCACAGCACAGCAAGTTTCTCGACTCAATCCACCCCATTAACCTATGCCAATCTCCAGACATTATTGTTGTCATCGGTTTGAGTGTCCTCTCATCAAATATCGTGGATTTCCTGGTGAAGTTACGATTTCCATCACACAGGTCACTGCCTTGGTGCTCTCAATAGAGTGCCAAGCTAATAGATCACAATGCCTGCCCCACTTACGGCCTATTCTCGAGTGACAGCACTCTTGGAGACTATCCATTCTCATCCTCCATCTGCCCTGGTAATTACATGTCTTCCAAATCACCTGGAGTGTAAGCAGTTGTGGCTAAAACTTTGATCGCCTTTTCGTAATATATCAGGTGATTAAGTTTTCATTACCCCCAGTCTATTAGCATGCATCACTGTGGGCAAACTTGTTCCTCCAGCGTCGACACGTGACCTGCAAATCGATTCTACCCGAACTAACAGTGTGGATTACTTGTCGCTGTCCTATACTTCTAATGGCCAACCTTAATCCTTCTAATCACTTGTAATGTGATCGGATTCGCAGTCAGAAGAGACGGGATTGTCCTAGTAATACTAGGTTTTAAGTTTGTTATTGATTGAGTCAAAGTCCCTGTACGTTTCGGCCAGATTATTCAGCGAAGTATGCATAAGATCGCATTCCCATTCCACCGTGTGCCTAAGTAACGACTTTGACTTTACCCTAGGATCTATGGCGTAGTATATCCACAGTTCTAATCTCTATACAATTCCGCATGGAATACACTATTTTAACTGCGTCCTCACTGACTTAATTAAAGCCTTTTGCTACTTTTCGAGGTAAATAATAGCTGGCAGAGGTTACTTTTGTGGACAAAAGGCTTTGTGCATACTATGATAGAACCGCATCCAAACTACTCTTAGTTAAAGCAATCTGTTTCTCGAGAATAGAGAGATTAGCATATATAAATAGGATGGATGCCGAATTCTAGCAGAGTCTTTGCAGGATTTAGTATTAATGACATCAGAAGTAGACTTGAGTATAAGGCATTTTCATTTTCTCTGCAAGCTGGATACCAGATGGCGTTGCATTAACACGCTTATGTTTTCTCGATAAACAAATGAGCTTTTTTTGTTGATGGTGTTAAGGGGGATGTAGTACACTTCAAATGAATTTCTGATTAATTCTGACCTTCGTTCTCTTCCCCATTCATAATATTTGTTTCTATTGTTTGGCCAGCGAAGACAGAACACTATTTTTCAAACGGGCTGCAGATACCCACTCAGAATAAATTCGCTTCTTTTTAAATACGTTAATATTGAATTAATGTGTTGATAAATGGCTTTATCATCCTAATTGTTTTGTTCTGAACTTGGGGAAAATTTCCCAGCGTTGTTTAAAGCTTTGTCGGCGATTCTGTCAAATCCTTTTTCGAAATCAATTAAGCTTAATATTGATGGTTTCTGTCACAGTACTTATAACAACATCCTTAATGATTATTTGGTGTAGACTCAGTGGAATGAAATTGCCATTTAGGAGACAAACAGCGCTTTCAGATGGTGGGCAAGTGGATTTTTTTATCATTCCCAAAATATTATCCTGCATTCGCAGAAATAGTACAAAATAACCTTTAAGGTTATTACTTTATGATCTATATTTAATAATGACAGATTCTGTTCTGGTTTGGGTGTATTGCATTCGTTCTAATTTTGGTACGCTGCTAAAAATCGATTATTTTCCAATTCGTTGTTGTCAAGTCTATAGAAATATTTTATTGTGTCCAACCTGTGCCAATTACATTATTTTAATGTTTAATTTAAATTGGGGTGGTTGTTTTTTCAACGTTTCTTCAAAAAAAGGGCCCCATCTTCAAATTTTATAGTGTGGATATTTACAAAACAAAATAATAAATAAACAAAAATGGCAATATCTGTTTATAACATTCAAATGCATCTGCGTAAACTTTTTCTGATCGAAAATGTCTGCAGAATTGAAGTACGAGTCCTGGATTAAACAGTTGGGCTGCGCATGCTCTCAAATATATTATAAAATATTGGGATTTGTTTTGTTTCCATCAGGCATACAACTACAATTGCTGACAAAGGACACGAAATCAGGAAATGATGTTTGTTGTAGTTTAAAGTAGTTGAAGCAAACTGAAGAGATGCAAGGGCTGGTGACAAAATGAATACCAAAAAGTATCCTAAGGTGGAAAGATTATAATTAGAAACTTTCGTGCATTGCACAGGGAATACAGTCTGCCAAGTTCGCCGAGTGGATATTAGAAGAATCTAGTGAACCCTTCTGCGTATTAATTTTCACGCTTGATGTATCTGTTAAGGTATAATTAGCATCGGGCGAAGATTTTCCATTAATTACATAAGTGCATCTCCAACTTGCACAAAGATGGACTGAACCTTCGAGCCACCGTGTGAAGAACAAGTTAAATACGAAGCTAATCCTTACCTGTGTAATGTGTAAGCGCTGTCGCCTGAATTACAAATCTAATTTGAAACAATATGTGACATATAAACGCTCGTGCCTTCCGGGCGAAACTGACCTGGTCAATCAATTCCCGGCTTCGCTCGCTAATGGGATTTCGAAGAAAACTGGGGGCATTTCCATAGCGCTATAAATAAGATTAATGACATAATTTAAGGCTTGTTTACAGGTGTAATTAACTTCGTATTAAATTCCGATAACGCCTGACTTCAAAAGCTAAACGAACTTAGACGTCACGTTCTCGCGCCTTGCGGTTGCTATGGCAACCGCGCCCGGTTTCTGGATGCGCGAAAGAGCAACAGGTTGTCGATTCGATTTGTCTCCCTATCTGAGTTCCTCTCAGTATTACATTTATTATTAACGGATTCGTTTCTCTCTTTTTTCTGATAAAAAAACGTCCGATATACAACTGTGAAGACTGAACTTATTTAAAAGATTTTTCAGCACTGGCTGTTAAGATAGCGGCTAGTAAGGGCCGGGTTTCCAGCCCGGGACTGTTGAATACGGTACTGTTTCTTGTAGTCTGTCTATCTTGTGAACTCGCCTGATCGTTTGGTCGTCCCTGAGTATAAATAGAAAATTTATTTATTTATTTATTTATTGGTGTGTAAGGGGAGAAAGATTTATAAAGGTTTGCAAGAGATACTGAGTAAGATTTTCATATTTTTAATGAAGTATACACTGCCCTCGTGAAAGTTATAGTCAACAATTTTGTTATATATGTTTGAAAAACCAGCGTTGTACAGCATTAAGGTCCAAACAAGTCCTTAGTCTTAAAAATTTATTTAAATATGTGGAAGTGAGAAAATTAAATGCATTAATATACATTTATTCTGACGCCTTATTTTTCCAACAGTAGTATTTGATCAGGTTTCATCTTCATACAGATTTGATTATCTGTATGAATATGAAATCTCCGACGTGTGAGAGATGAATAATAAGGTCCGGGGAATGACAGAGCACAAATTAATGTAATATAGACTAAGTAATGTTGACTCTTTCGTGGGATTTGGCACTATAAATTGGAATACATTATAAGCAAGTTTTATCATCTCTGCTATTTAAATTGTTGGCTGGATATCCAATACAAGATATTATATTTCTTTTAATATAAAATGTATTTATTGGAATTTCTAAGCGTTCAGGAACTGGCTCAGTATGTGTACGTGCTGTCTTAGCGAGAAGGTTGTTATAAAAGTGTCTTAATTCCTCAGATGTATACTTCGTTGCATTAAAAGAGGACCACGGATTGTCATCCGTATCAATGATGATATTCTCGATTCCTGATAATATTTTGTTTGGCTAATCCTCCAAAGTTACTGATGTTTTGTCAAAGACCTAGATTAGAGATCTATGTTTTGGGATAAACACAGATGGGGCCAGATCCATGACCAGTGGTAAGTCAGGTGATGGTCACAAAATGACTTGCTTGTAAGACTTTAAAAGCCTATATTTGGAAGAAGGGCCTAAATTGGGTTGGCAACATATCAGCGTGCGTTATCATGAAGCAAGATCATGATTTTCGGTAATCTTCAGAAATAAAAAGATACTTGTAAATAAACAAGTTTATTTCAAGGTTCGAATAATAAATGTTTTATAATTTTTTTATAATCTGCATAAAGCAGATATTTAAACAACATATCCCATTTCATAAACTGTTTAATACTAAAATTAATTATATTTTCTACATTTTACGGCTCTATATTTTAACACGCTTATAAAATAAAATTAATCGGAATATATCAGTTAAAATAAAATGACTAGAGGGTACAGCAAGTAAATAAATAAATCAATTTAAAAAAGGAACTGTAGTTGAATATTTAAGAAACTGAAAATTCATTCTAGGTTGAATTAAGAGGAAGATTAGAATTGTATGAAGTCATTGACATTCCATATCTTTTATTTAAAAAACAAAAGTCAGCGCGATAATCGTAAACCAGGTCTTTGGGCCAAATGGTGGATAATTGGCGAATCTTCGATGCTGACGTGCTGCAAACCATGAGGAGGCATTTCGATGGCTTGGAAACAGGGTGCTGTAAGTGCATTCCCGAACAGGGCAACTTTTAGTGGATAAGAAACACTTTACTTGTCAATGTCCAAAACATGGTGTAAGATATAGTTCTTACAACTTTAAATAAGAATATTTGTTTTTGCTAAAAGTAAGGTTAAAGTTTGAAGAACGCTAGATTTAGTAATGGACAGTTTTAAGCGTGAGAATTAAGAATAGTAGCAAAGGGGTAAACAAGTAATTCAAATAATACGAGAGAGCAAACAGGGACAGCAGGACTAGGTAAAGGGGTGCCATTTGAGAACGGGCGTGAAGGGGTTGCTTAAGGAAGAACAATAGGACGTGAAACGGGTTTATACGAAGCGCCTCCTTTGATCTATGACACCGTTAGAACTAAAATAGGAAATGAGTGGACGTCCAGTGTTCGCGTCAAAATAAAACGGGTCCGGGCTGATTGATTTTTGGGTATTCGGATACATTTAGAGAGAAAGGTGTGAAACGAAATGAGTGTTTTTGGAGGTTACTGGTGTACATGAAAGTCATGCTGCCTGTGAGAAAAAAATAAGAAAGTTCGAGAAAAGGGTTGGTTTGCGCGTTGGGGAGGCAGCTTGGGAGAATTGTGTTAGCAAATAGGAAGTAACGGAAATTTTAAACAGAAAAAGAAGATTGGTTGGAGTCCTTGGGGGAGGCGTGCCAAACTTGAAGGGAAGAGTGAAGTTCGGGGAGAAGAAAAATTGAGAGAGGGAGCATTCTGTGTCTGACTTCTGTGTGGTGTGGTCTAAGGGATGAAGGTCGTGAGTTGCGGGTTGAAGTAGAGGTAGGCGAGTTTGGTAATGTAGGTCCTTGTGAAGAGTCTGAAGGAAACCTCGCGAAGGAACTGCTCATGGATTCTAGTGCCGTCCACTGAGAATGAGCCAAGTATGTACTCCTGTGAATATATCGTCTATACAAGAAGGAGCGTCATGTCAAGAGTGACTCGGAAGTGAAAGTATGCCTGTCAGTCTCGAAGGAAAACCGGAGTGCCCAAGAAACTTAAGTAAGCCTGTCAGCCACGTAGGAAACCTGAACGCAAGGACATTGGAAGAAGCGGCGAAGTCGGAATGTAAGTCTGTTCTTTGTTTCTCTATTGAATCCTGAACTCAAGGACTCATAACCTAGCTCTGTAAGCAATTGAGTGATAGTCCTTGTAAAAGAAAGAAGCATTCCTGTTGTTAATGATTATGAATAAATGTAAGGGTGGTTCAGGAGTAGTAAAATCAAAGTAATAATATAAAGTAATTAGCAAAGAACTTATATTTATAAGGGTAGTACTGTAAGGATAGGTTAACCTATGTCATTACATTAGGCCAAGTGCCAAACAAGGTAACATATCAGATGAGGTGTAAGGAGAAATAAATTTTATTAATAGAAAAACCTCATGAGTAAAGAGGGATGACTAAGACGATAACTAGGGTTGACTAAGATGTTATTTAAGGTGGAATGGGTGACCTGTAAGGAATGTTATTGAGATAAGAGGGTACCAGATGTAATACGTTTTATGTGTAAGAGGCTAAAACAAAGATTCTAAAGGAGTAATAAGAGCTGAAGTAAATATTATTGATGCAAGAGAAAGACAGAAAAAAAATTGGTAAGGTAAGAGAATGATTGAGTAATCATTGTGGAGTCAATTTTATGTAAAATACAGGTGATACAAACTGATGTTAATAATTCGCATATTGAGAATAATTGAGAGAGAGAGATAGAGAGACAGTGTAGTGTATTGTAGCATGGTTTGCATATGTATATGAAATTGGGATGCTTGTATGTAATTATTTGTTTCTTTTATGTAAATGTTGTATGCTCATTAAAAGTTTGTTAAATTTTGTAAACAAAATGTGTGGCTTTAATGTTCTGCTAACAACCGCTTTACACACCCTAGAAATTGGAATTTTCTGAAATTGGTAGTCAGATTTGCGTATGTGGGGGTGATACAGACGTCAGTAGGGTGTTCAGCGAATTGAAAATTATTTTTAGTTAAGTTAATCAGAGAATAAGCTAATAATAAAATAATATAATATAATATAATAAAACACTCTTCTCCCCACAATGGCCAAATAATAAATCTGACTTCAGAAGGAGAACAGCTATTGAAGCTCTCATCCACGTGATAGGAGGATGATTACAGGTTTGGAGTCAAATTCGAGAAGTGGAATTTATAGCATTAGCAGAGGGATATGATTCAAGAAAGCAAACTTATGCAGCATCAACCAAAAAACCCTTCCCATTCACTCCAAAAGTTTGTGCAGCTTTTTCTTGAATTTATTTAAACTATCAACTTCCACAGCAACAGGTGGAAGTTTGTTTCAGCAATTAACAACCTGCTGGCTAAAGGCAAATTTCCGCACATCTATTCTACAACTGTCTTTCCTCAATTTGAATTTATGCCCCCTCAAGTGCGTATTCTGAGCAAGACGAAAAATCCCATCAACACTGAGCTTGCTCAGACCATTCAAAGCCTTATACACCTCAATCAGATCACCTCGCAGGTGCCTAGTCTCCAGACTCTGCAATTACAGAACTAAAGCCTTTCTTGGTAAGGTTGGTTGTTAGGAGTTTTATAGCGCATTAGCATCTAAGGCTATTTTGCGCCAATTCTTGGTAAGAGCACCCCTTTATTCCTCTCACCAATTTCAGTGCCCCATCTCTATACTCTCTCCAGCAGCTCTACATCCTTCCTAAAATGAGTCCTGCAGACCTATCTGCAGTACTCAAGGTGTGGCCTGACCATTGCCTTATACAAAGGGATACTCACCTCCTTATCCCTGCTAGCAAAATGCCGATAAATCATTTACAAGACTTCATGAGCTGCTCTGGCAGCCTGTCTGCACTGCCTAATTACCCCCAGGTCTTTTTCATGCTCCATTACCCTGAGTGTAGTACCGCACAGTTGATACGTTACTGCAACCGATATACAGTACTTTGTATTTGTCAATGTTAAACTTCAGTTGCCACCTCTCAGGCTACCTGTCCAACTTTTATAGACCTGTTGAAGGCAGGGGTGTTAATGACAATAATGGCAGTAGCACACTGCCATTATTGTCATTAACACCCCTGCCAACCTTTGTATAATCTGAAAACTTCGACATTAAGCCTGATATACCTTCATCAACATCATTGATAAATATACAAAACAACAGTAGGCCCAACACCGAACCCTTGAGGGACTCCACTAATAACATTAGTCCACGAAGACCAATGTCCATTGATTACCACTCTGTGCGTTCTCCCACTCAGCCATTCTTTTATCTACAGCAGTAAGTTTCCCTTAATGCCATACTGCTCCAATTTGTACAACAGTCTTTTATGTGCAACAGGGTCAAAAGCTTTCCTAAAATCCAAGTATGTGATATCAAAATTATTTTTTGCACTCAATTCCTTTGTGACCACATCGTACTATCCAGTCAAATTGGTCAGACAAGTCTTCCCCTTATCCAACCCATGTTGTATCTGAACTATAAGTGCAGTCTTGTCTAGATGACCTGAATGCTTCTGTAACAAGTGTCTCCATTATTTCCCTCGGAACATAAGTTAAACTAATGGGTCTGCAATTATTCATATATCAACCTGTGATCCTGATCCACTTTTGTGAATTGGGGATGCATTTTGCACATCTTCAGTTCGTGGGGACCTCCCCTGAATCTAAAGATGTTCTTATAATATTGACTAACGGTTTGCTTACTTCCTTTGATGCCTCCCTTAAAATAACTGGATAGATCCCATCCACCTTAGGTGCTTTTGTTCTGTTTAACTTCAACAATATCATTTATCTCCCTGTTAAAGTTTGATAAACTTCTGGCCTTCACTGCCCTAAAGAATTCCTCATGTATGAATGAATGTAGATGCAAAATACTCATTCAGTTTTTCAACTACCTGGGCAAGATCGTCCATAGTCTAACCATCGATATCAAGTGGACCAATCTGATTCATCCCCCTCCTTCTAGAGTTTACATAAGTAAGGAAGACTTTGATGTTTTTCTTTACAACCTTTGCCAAAGATTAATCGTAATCTGCCTTCGTTTGCCTGATCTTCTTTGAGAGTTGATTACAGGTAAGTTTATAGGCTTCTTTGTCGCCTGATAATTTATATGCAAACCATGAATTTACTTCTCTGCCACGAGTCTCATTAACTCATCTAACATCCATTTAGGCCTAAACCTTGAAGAGTATTTTCTTAGGTGATATGAAAAGCCTAGTAGTTTCTAAGATTAAGTTTTTGAATGTTTTTCATTTAGAATTTGCTCTTGGTAACATCATCAGTTTGTCCCACTCCACTTAACTGTCTGAGACCACTGTAGTGACCTTTACACCTGATGGTAGTTTCATCTTTAAGTAAATTCCACATCAGTATACTGTGACCACTGCCAACTAATGGTTCTTTTATGTACAGATTCTTAATGCATGAATAATCACTGTTGATAATCAGATATAAGTAATATGTAATATAGTATATAATATATATTTTAATAGCACAGCAAGATTTCTGAAAAGTTTTCACCCCAGCCACTTTTAATATGAACATTATTTCTCTTTGCTTCAACCAAAGTTTATGCTTCTTTCACAACAGATAAATATACTATTCCAATATCATAAGCAGATGTCTTTTATGAACCTAAATTAAATGTGTACCTTCTGTGAGTTTCCCCTTTTGTTTTATAGATATGTTTGTTGATTGCCTTTAGATTTTTGAAAGTTTCAGTAATTCTTGTTTTATGTAATGTAAAATTTATATATATATATTTTTATAATTATAAAAAATGAAATTACCAAGAAAATTTATTTATTCTATTCTGTCGTTTTATTCATACAACTCGAGAAAAATCAAGAAAGGAATGAAGCAAATTCTCTCCTTAAAGAAGAAAATAATACAGTATATATCGCTATCCACAGAGAACATCTGTACTGCCCTCAACCTATGCTTGTCAGGCAGCGTCATTATCTTCGGAGATTCCCTGTTTAAACAGATATTACTGAGTCTCCCATACCTATTACAATGTGGTGCAGATACGTCGATGACATCTTCACCGTCATCCCACGTGGTTCAGAGACAACACTACTAGAATACATCAATTCTTTATCACTATTCGTCCAGTTCACTTCAGAACTAGAAGTGGACGGGTCCCTTCCATTCTTAGATGTTCTAGTAAAACGAGTGGGCCCACATCTGGAAATCTCGGTATACCGTAAGCCAATGTAGTGGGGGAAGTTTACCAACTACAGATCTGGCCACGCCCCTTGCCACCAATTCGCAAAAGAGGGGCAATTGAAAACTCCAATTGCTCTTCTTTTGGGTAGCGGAGTGGTACACCGCTTAACTTGCAAAGATTGTGGCAGTTGCTCTATAGGGGAGAGCTCGAGACGCCTTCAAGATCGCCTTGCAGAGCATGACAGATCAATTCGCCTTGGTGACACTGACCACTCCGCAATCGCGGAACATTTCTGGTCGACCCACCATGACCTTAACCTTAAACGCGATTACGAAGTGATCGACCAGTCCCGACATCGCCTTTGGCAGGAATCATTAAACATATCATGCAATTCAAAAACCTTGAATCGCTGCAAGGGCACGAGACTACACCCTATCTTGGAATCAACAGTCTTGAAGCTTGATAATCGCTGGCAGCAAACCCACACAAGTCCGCCTACCAACAACGAACACCAATCTAGTAGATGAGTGTCAATCTCGCGGCCATATACACACCAGAGCACGCACAGCTCGTATATCTATTGAAATTTTATCTATAACGTCTATATTCTGTGAAAAACTGTATACGTTTGCTGAGGAAGGTGACCATTTGTCCTGAAAGCTTCATTCTTTATCATTATACAGTATACTGTTGCATTTAAATTCTCTCCTGGTGCAGGAGACAACAAACAAAGGCTAAAAATGCGAACTAATTTCATAAGCAGTTAATTATAATACGTCACTTTAGAAAAATAAAAGGCATTTTTAATACATTTGTATTTATTAAGAAGACATTTAAGATTATTTAAATTTCGATATTATACTCCCAATAAAATTAAAGATTACAATTTCTCATAGATATCAATATTAAAAATATCAATGAAATATCTATTTAAATTACTATTTTCCAATTATTCAAACATAAACTTACCACCGGCTGATGTCAACGTTGCAAAAACATACTCGGCATCTGTAGAACCGGCATCATTTTGAGCAGTCATTAGCAAATTATACCACGTTCCTGAATTAAGATCAGACAGAATCAATCTTCCAGTTTCAGGCAAAACGTGATTTGAAACTAGAAACCATTCTGTCTCACCCTGAGGCTTGTATTGGACAACGAAGAAGGAGATTGGACACCCTCCACTGTGCCACGCTTCAAGGTGCAACACTATGGACGTTGTGTTGATGGATATAAAGGAGCTCTTGTCAGGAGCCACTGGCGCTGAAAATATTAAAAGATACAAAATTAAATTATATAGGAGTCTAAATTTAAGTCGGAGAACTTAACTATAAAATGTATTTTCGTCAAAAATGAGTCAATCGGCTGATAATTAGTTGATGAATGCACGAATGTATCGTAAAAGGCAAAGAGACAAATGTTTATAAGTCAATATTTAGAAAATAAACACACATTGTTCACGGAGGCATCCTCGGCTTGATTTCTAGCTTCTGTTATTTACATAAGTGATCAGTTGTCTTTAACAACACCTTTAGTTAACGAGCAATGTGTCAGACATATTGAGAGAGAGGAGAGAAGCGAATAACCTAATTCTGGAAAACGCTATTAAGCAAACATTGCACAAGAGCATTATCGCACACACAGTACAACACAGTTGTCACTTAAAGAGGACGACAAGTTGTGCCTAATCACCCGTGATCAGATATTGAACTGCGTGAAGTCTGCCCGTGTCACGCTTCTGGTAGGACGGTTGCACAATTGCTAACAAAGCGGTAGCTGAGTTGAGTTAGAGGAACCGAGAGAAAAATCGATCGATTCTTCCAAGCTATCAGGACAGTTTGGTGGGGAAAAGGTAGGGGGAACGACCTGTTTGATGGAGAATAGATCCAAGACTGCATTTGTCTGGTGTACCTGTACGGTATTTATCTGATTTCTAAGACAATTCTTAAATAATCAAATTCAAATAATTCTTAAATGTCTGTCTGGAAAGCAAATCTACATGGTTCTTCAGAATCCTAAAATACTTTCAATAACTTGTTTAATGAAATCAAAAAGAGGTAGAGCAGTCAACAAATATAACCCTAATGTTGCGTCAACAACAGAAAATATTGATAATGTTCATGGCCAAATTTTGGAAGATCCTCATTTCGGGTTACAATATGTATAAAGACACTAATCATATTCTGTTCACAAAAAATCTAAGTGAAACTGTACTAAAAGGATGAAATTCATTGGGGAGTGGATTCAAACACGTTTGTCAACAAATTGGTAACTACGGATGTAAATTGGATTCATCTCAATGATCCGAAGACCAAAAATCGTTCTCTAGAAAGAAGGGCAATAAGATCTGTAATCTCAATAGATCTAAGTGTTTCATTTTAGAGGTAAGGATTTACCGCACGAAATTAAAAATGTAGACTAATCGAAAAACATAGAAAATCCATAAAATTTCAGTTTGTTATTGTGATGACGTTATTTCATAAACTAAGAAAAAACTGGAGGGAAAAAAAACTAAAATCTCTGAAAGGGCTAATTTATTCCGAGTAAATTCCCTGAATAAATAGCCCATAACTTGTGCATTTATATCAACTTATTTTCATATAAATGAGTATTTGCACAATCGAAAGATAAATGAAACGGCGTGGTGAATTCAACAGTCATCATTTATTCTTCTCTTTGAATATAATTATTCTAAATCGATATTCACGATTCGGACGGAAAGAGATTTTCATTTAATGAGTAGTTTGAAATTCCCATCTGTAAAGAAATGGATTAATATAATGTGAACGAATTACTTTATTAATGATATTTTTATATAAAAATTTTACGATCTGTACATTCATTTTCTTTTTCTCCTGGCTCCATATGTTCAAAATTAACTTCTTATTTTAGAAGAGCTGTCAGAAAACTTCTAAACCTGCTAGGTTGAAGAACATGTCGCTAACTCAGGCCGTAGGGAGCTGTGCGTATGGTCACGGGCCACTCTGGGAAAATGGCAATACGGGGGTCCACCCAATACATGAAATAAAACAGCACTCCATGAAATCTTGGATCAGTCGGGAGTTACACGCAACAGAATTGCGTATTCAAGAGCATTGGTGCAAATATTGGTGCAATAAATGTTCAACACGTGTATAACGCGGACTAACTTAAAGGGATCGATATAAAATGGTCTCTTTTAGCAGAAGAATTATTTCGTGATGGAGATTTGTACACTAAGTAAATGTGGGGCCATTCAAAAGAGGGCACCTACACTTTAATCGATAGTAGGAGTGTTTGGTATACACTCAGGAGTCAGCATGTCGGTTGTTTAAGGAAGTAGGTACATTAAAAATAGCATCTGTCCATATCATCACGTATAAACGGGAAATGAAAACATGTCTTCGATAATTACCTTCAGCATAAAATAGAAATAAGGAAGACACGAAGCACAAGACAAACTCATAAAAATATAATCCTCAACTATTACTAGGTAAATGCCATTATAGCTACACATAATGAACCACTCACAGTCAGTAAGTTTCCTTTTCCACGCATCGTGGTTTACAATAACCGCCACCATCATAATATTGCACGTGACAACAAGTAATCCTCTCGCTTCCCTCCCTCCCTCCCTCCCTGTTTTCTCAGAATCTGCATTACGCCGATGGTAACACGCAATATCTTCATAGAAGACACTCAAGAAACGCGAATACGCAATTATGGGTTCTCTGGATGCACTCGGCCAACGCACGCTACTTCCAAATCATCCGGTTGAGAAAATGAACGGCATCAACGTCTCCTTGCATGTCTTAATGGCTCATCTCCATCGGATCTACGCTTTTACATTCAAGACTGGAACAGATCGCAATTTCGCGATATGTATAAGCTAAAATACACAACTTTCTGCTGGTTTCAGAAACAAGTTCAGCACTTCGTGCGTGTTAAAATAGATGCCCAACTACACAGGCAGTTTTACTGATAATCATGATGTAAACATTAGACTCTTCGCTTAATATAAACAGCTCAGTTGTTAATTTTGTTCAAATTACCTCTCTGAGATTCTTAGTTTGAAAGGAACAAACCAGAGCCTTTTTCTCTACTGATTTGTTCAAAGCGAATACCTCACACTTTGATCTGTTCGAATTGGCAGTCTAAATGTTTTCCAGTTATCATAATCGGATGCTTATCTTTCTTTGTACATTTATTAGGAAGAGCTAATATGCAGACATTGGTGCCCTCAAAGAGGTAATTAGGCTATTTGTTTTTGGCTCCTTAATCACGTATATCTTCCACACGACTCGTGATGATCCGTGAATAATTTTGTACTTTAATGTGATCAATCTTGAGTAATCCGAGCTAAAATTGGTGTTATAATCTAATTTGTTTCTTTTCTCTTAATGCGCCCTGATATATTATTTATTCTTACGACGAAGGCTTACAGTTGTCATCGTATAAAGAGTTTATAATGAGTTGGAATTTATCTTCCAAACTCTTTAGGGTTCGCTAGATAGAAAAGAAATTATTTGCGGTTGAGAGAATATGTGGTTGCTTTTATTTTTAATTTCTCTTAATTAATAAAGTTTATCTGCTGGAACAATTCTGTAATCCTTGCCAATTATTACTTATTTTACATTTTATTACACTTAATTTAACATTTACATCCGAATAATGAGATATAAAACTATACAATGTAATTATATATAATTAAAAACAATGTTTGACCAAAGTTTAAAGCCAAATTTGCGAAATTTTGGTTGTGTTAAACATTATGCTTAAATAGGTACAGAATTACTTTCTACACAATCAAAAAATATGAAAAAAACGAGATATTTTAAAAAGCATCTTTAAATTAAACATTTCTTAATTTAATACCTTTAATTTTATATATATAAATAGCAAAATACACCCATAATCTAATATAGTATTGTAATATGTAAGTAGTTTTAAGTTAACTATATAGTTTTTTTTTTCTTGAAATCCATGTTTCAGATGATTTAAAAATACTGCCTAAAATATAAAAATGGCTTTAAATAGCATTCAAGGATGCTTTTATCCAAACTTATAAAAATATTCCTTATTCAAGTTTTTACACCACTTCTAATTCCCTATAAATTAAGTATTAACAATTATTTGTACTATTTAAAAATTTCAGTGATTATAAAATAATAAAATTTAAAATGTATTTTTAATAATTAAAAATAAACTATGCAGTAATAACGCGTAATTTATTTCTCAACAGAAAGTATTTAAATGCTAAAAACATTTGATGTAAACGGTGGCACCTAACCTACACAGTTTACAAAGCCAAAACAGCTGCAATGGTCGCTTTTATCAGTTCTGTCACACACGCAACGTTCTATCAATAAATCCCGAATATTATGTAAACCTGTAATCAACAGTGGTTCTCTCCCATTGACCATATATTGCAACTGTCATTAGTCACTAGCCAGAATCCGTTTCGATTGCTACTGGGAATAACTTCGGTGTCATTGGAGACCGCAGACCCTTTCAAAACGCATAATGATTTGTTATATGTTCACTAAAGATAAATACAGCAACGTGTCTATAGAGGGATCATTCATCTTCGAATGTAGTGAATCAGGAAGAACAGAATTAAACAGATCTTAACCGTAATAATAGTGTAAATTTAATTTTAGCTTTCCCTTTAAATTGCAAGCTTTAAAATTATGGAAGCATGCAGCCAAATGATGCATAATCTAGTACCATCTATCACGGTATTTAACAAATCATTTATATTATTACAGTAATTATTATATTTGGCTGCGGATTTTGCGTTATGAAAGGTTAGAAGTTTGAGATTTCTTTGCCAGTAAGAATGTCAACCAACAGTTTATTTTCCACGACTCGCACTTCCATCTCCTGGTAAATAGGTCACGCACGGAAAGATGACTCATTATCAAGCAACAATCCGTCTGACCCCTTCACGGAGAATCCACCACACCACATGTATCACCTGCGTGTCACGCAAGCCGCAAGTTTGAGTGATGAAGAGATGGAACTTTTATTTTTTCTTCTTACTTTTCCTTAATACTGCTTCTGATAACGTTATCCAAGGAAAGAATTATCCTCAGTTTCCTATCTCTTCCAACAGTTAATTTTGTCTTCAGAGATTATTAATGGCCTGCACGAACAGATTGGTGCGAGGTAATTAAACTAGTAGTGCGCATACTATAATGGTTATTAAGCGATATTTTCTTTAGCAATTTCAATTTGGGGTACTTTTCATAATAATTAAATAATTAACTTAAATATACTTGTTCTGGTAGCATTTAAACGGAAACACGCTAGCTGCTGCTTGCTTTCGCTCTATCTCTCATATACACCTAATCTATTTCTCTCTCTCTTTTTATTCCCCCAATCTGTCTTGGAACTGTCATGTCCACTTCCCCTTCCACGCGCAGACATTAGAAAGTAATCAGTCACTGCAGAAGTGTGCACGGGCGCAAAGGATACACTCTATATCTCCAAATTATCTGCGCAACGATCGCCTCGTTTACACTAACCTTTTACTGACAACTCAGCGTCAATATGAAAAATTAAAATTTAATTTCTCAACACATCACGTTCTTCCGATCCATCAATATCCATAGGCATTATTAATATTCAAATATTTTCAATTATTCAAAGTATATCCGCGTGTTATACCTTGTTTCTGAAATCCAAGGATCATAAGAACTATTCTTCTATCTTTCCTTTAGTTTTATGCACGTCCGATAAAGTGAAAATATCGAGAAAGAGGATCTTTCGCAATACAGATGGAGTTTAAAAATTCGCATAAAAACTCAATAGCTGTGAGTTAGAACAGCTAAGGAAATCTCTGGTGGATGGAGTTGATTTTTTTAACTTCTTGTCTTCTCGAAGGAAAAAGAGGTTATCATTCTTTTTCGCTTGCAAATGATGCGCGTTTTAACCTGCCATTCTCGGAGAAGTGGAAAAGATTTCTTTAAAGGGATTTGAAAATCTTCTAGATATATCTTACAAGGAACAATCTTTTCGAGTTTCTTTTTTATTGAATACTATATGTAAGTTTTATCGGAAGTTAAGTTAGCACACGCTCTACAGCTGCCTTTACTGTTCAAGCATGAAGGTGACATTTTATTAGCCAGTTCAATAACTGGTTAGAATTAACAGAAAAAAATCTTGGTACTACAGCTATGGAAGTAAGAATGTGAACTACATAACAGTGAATAAATTTTTTTTTTTCTGTCTTCTCTACTCTATTTCAGCCTTTCATATTTTCCTAACTGCAGTTATTATCTCTGTTAAAAACTAAAATTATAATCAATTATAAATTTAATAAAATATATTCTCTAGATGAAATGGCTATAATAAATACACTCTGTTTTTATTTATGGTGTTCTCTAACATAATAAGAAATGTGATATTATATAAAATTATATCACATTGTATTAAATGATATTATATTATATTATATTATATTAATTCCTGTTTTGGTTTAGAGACATCCTTAAGTTATTTAACTGTGGTAATAATTGAACACAACTAACAAAGAGCCGTTTTATTTTACAAAATGGAGAAGTATTAGCAGCAATAATGAATATTTCTAAGAGCAATGAGTATAATAATAATATTTTCGAAAGAGTAATAATAATTTGTGCGAATAATGGCAGTACTGCATTTTATAAAAAATCTAATTGGTGAATTGTTTTATGTAAGACACCAAATTTAAAGCCAATGAATTGAGTTGAAAATGTTTACAAAATGTTTACAAAATTAAATGAATAAACATTTGAACAGAATAAAATATCTAGTTGGATTTCTAGTCATTTTTCTATGCTGTTTTTAAAGTTCAATTAAATTTCACTGAGAGGCTGTTGTGTATGATTTTCCTGCATTTTTTTCAATCAGAGTAAGTGTACATGTGGTAAAAAAAAAGTTCTGCAGGTTGGCTCACAACTGATTAGTTTTAGTACATCAACTATGTTCGCAGGTTAATAATAATAATAATATGTTCTGGCTAGCACTTATCCCGCTATCCACCAGGCTCAACAGTAGCAAGTACAAACATAACCTCAAAGAAGAAGGGAAGAATCTGTGCACCCTCACCAACCTGATGTACATGGATGACATCTAGCTCTACGTGGGAACCGAAAAGCACCTCCAGCAACTACTCTAGATCACGAAGAATTCAGAAATGATATTAGGATGGAATTTGGTCTAGACAAATGCAAGACCCACGGATTGCACCAGGGAAAATTAGTCAACCGAAGGAGAACCCCCCCCCCCCCAACCAGGAAGCATAAACGAATCTAGAGAGATAGGCAGAGAAGACACTACAATGATCTCCATCAAGATCACATAGATAAAATTGCTTCTAGTGCATGGCTCACGAGCGGGACGCTCTTTCCCGAGACTGAAGGATTCATGCTCGTCATCCAAGACCAGGTAATCAACATCAGCAGGAACTATAGAAAATACATCGCTGTTGTTGCTATCTGGTTTTTAGGAGCATTAGCAACTAAGGCCATATTGCTCCGAGGATATGCGGTGGTCATTCCCTGACCTTTCCGCATCCTCCGTATTTGGTGGTGAGGGCTCGAACCCCGTCTAATCAAGAAGCGTGTGCTACGCACTGCTGCTCCTGCCCACCTGGCTACGGAGGCGCCAAACACATCGCCAAGGAGTGTTAGATAACACATGTCAACGATGCCACCTGGCCTAAGAAACGATCCAACACATCACCGCGGGATGCAAGGTGATCACCCAGACTGAGTACACTCATAGACACGACCAGGTAGCCAGGATAATACATCAGAAGCTAGCGAGGAAATACCAGTTGATCGAAGAAAGTGTACCGTACTACAAGTACGAACCACAGGCAGTACTCGAGACCCAACCAACAAACTGTACTGGGACCGCGCCATAATAACGGATAGGACAAATCCCGCACAACAGACCGGACATAAACCTTGTGGACAAAAAGGTAAAAGCTACCTATCTGATTGATATAGCGGTACCCAACACTGACAACCTGCAGAAAACCCATGGGGAAAAAATCAGGAAGTACACGAACCTAAGACAGGAGATCAAAGAAATATTCAACAAGTTGCGACCATGCCAATCATCGTGTCAACCACCGGTATGGTACCGATAACTCTACATAGCAGCCTCGCAGCAATAGGTCTCCCAGCGAACACCTACAAGGAACTCCAGAAAGTCGCAATCCTGAACACCTGTAGGCCAGTCAGAGAGTTCCTCGACCAACAGTAACACCAGACATAACAACAGCCACCAATGTACTTGGTAGCAGTACCCGTCACGAGGTGGAATCCCCAATCAGGGAAAAATAATATAAATATAAGAGCAATATAATAATAATATTATTATTATTACACAGAGAACCTAAGAAAACAATGACATTTGTACCATTTCTGCTAAGACTTCATAGTACATCTTTACATACGAAAAACTATTAAAATATTTTTATTTATAAAACTGCTACGCCTCTCTGATATTCCCCCTATTATTGTTTAATTTCTCACCGACATTGGCATTTTATATAATAACCCTGGTCGGCATCAATTTCCTCCCTGAAATAATTTCGACAGATTCTCGTGGGAAACTTAAATATGTTCTTATAAAGTTCTCATCACCTTCAGTTTTCAAATATCGTTGGTTAATGACCAAAAACCAAGACCTGTGGTTAAAGCTTCATTTCCTACATTCCCATTTAGACTTTTTTCCCTGAAAAATTGGGAAGGGTCTCCAATGAACATGGTCAAAGATTTCAACCAAAATATTTCTCAAATGGAAAATGGAGTCCAAATATGTTGGCAGACTACTTTTGGAACCTCGCACGGGAGACACTAATGAACAATTATAAATTGCAAAAAACGAGAAAATAATTGTTTTACTCTCAGCTAAACATTTTTGGAAATGGAGTAAGATTAATAATAGAACTATTGTTCAATACTTTGTACTGTATGTAACATATTCTTAAAATATATTAAATCCTTTTTACCAGAAACTTTGTTTTTAAAATTAATCCCCTCTCCCTTAAAATTGGTGGGTGGTACAGCAATATTACGGCCATATTTGAATTCAGAAACGTCAAATTACAAGAATCACTCTGGATTTTAACAGTCAGCGAAAAAAAAAACGAATCCTTTCAGTTTGCTGAAATAAATTCTGAATCCAAATCTTTTCATCATCCACTTTAAAAGGAGTCAACTTGAAAGAACACGAGTTCTTTTCAACAAGTTATTATTTTTTTGCAAATACGATGAATTTTCATCACTGCACATTAACTAGTCTCGTTGTAGCAGAAGAATTTTAAAAAAAGCACGAAAATTTCCCTTAAAAAGCTTTCTCTATTTCAAAGTTTATATACAGAATTATAACTTTATCTGTTTAATTTATATCTATATGTGAAATACCTAAACACATTTAAATAAATGTAAGTTGTTTTTAAAATTCAAATTCCCTCCTACAACAGCACCAAACTAAAAAAAATATAACGTTTATACATGAATGGTATAATGAATGGTAAATCAAACAAAACAAACGAATTTTTCCTGATATTCATCTCACCGTCTCTCACTCCTGCTTAGTATTTTATTTTGAATTGAACAGCCTTAGAAAACGATACCATTTTCTTTTGAATCCTTGCTTTTTCTTACAACTGCCACTGTCAACAATATCCAGCAAAGTGACGCCCGATGGTCTGCCTCTCCTACCCTCAAAGATACACGAAGACAACATCTCTAGAAAGTCATTTATAACTTCTGACGCACACTTACCCGTTCCTTCAGTTTTGACCTGCAGGACGTCACTGGGTTCGCCGCTGCCGGCTTTGTTATGAGCGGAAAGATACAGTTGGTAGCGAGTGCCACACCGCAAAGGTTGAAGAACATGGGATGCTTGCTCGGCAGGAATGCGGTGCTCTGCCCATTCGCCTTTCTCTTCTCGGTAGAACAGAATGTAACCTAAGACGAAAGATTAAAAGGAAATTCTATAAATAACTTGGTCGAGCTATCCGGTGAACAATAGATGTCAAAGACATTAGGCGTGCACAATAGGTAACTTATATCAGGGATCAATTTAATTTTCCGCCAAGCAAATAATGACCCAGCAGTGCCAGTATTGTTGAAGGCTGCCGTAGTCATCAAGTTGTTTGTAAGGAACTGGTTTCTGTACAACAGAAGCTATTAACAATCGCCAGTGTGGAAAATCAGATTACAAGACATCAGAGACAGTAGAGAACCCCATGATATACGTTCATTACATGGGTAGGTAGGCCTTTAAAAATAATAAAAAGCAATAAAGAGACATGGATCATATGATATCGCCACGACTCAGGTTGCAGTTGCTAGAGAGAACATAAAGACTGTTATGATCAAAGATAGCAAAAGTTCCACGCGCTGCACGTTCGTAAATCATGTAAATCTTTGTTTCGCTGGTTTTCATACGTTGGTACGCAGTGTTACCTCTTGAGGTTCACCATTAACGAAATAGAAGCCTAAATCTCGTTATCTTCAGCAATTACAGATTAATGTTGACTCTGTCAAAGATTAGGAGTTATATAAAGGTTGGGTGGATTATTAATCACGTCAGGCTTCGCTAACGGTGGTAAGCTGACCTCATAATTACACAAAGAATCTCTGTTGTCAACTTGATCCGGTAGATGGCGCACACGACGCTTCTAGAAAGGCTTGAAATCACCAAATTAATGGAAAATCCCTCATTACGCATTCAGTAAATCTTAAAAATTAGCAGTTAGAGCAAACATATTTATGTTTTTCACTGGGGTGAAGTTCCCTGCGAATTTTTTAGTAGGATCCCCCATCCCTCCAGGCACCTTTGTAAATTACGTGTATTGTTTTGAAAGTCTGCCGATTGTGCTGGATGAAAAATCAAATTTTCAGCCAAAGTATGAAAAATACGCGAAACTATTGCCCGAGACCGGCTAACTTGGCCACGATATTGAAAATGCAAAACAAAATCCTCCTAAATGCGAATAACCTGTGCGTTGACCATAACAGCTTTAACTTATTATTTTTTAAAGTTTATTTTGTTTCATGCGTTTATACTTTTAATATTATTTATTAAAAATATCTTAATTAAATGCATTTAAAATTAAACGTGGCGATTGCTAATCAAAAGGTTAATCTGCGCAGTTCATTATCTTCTCACAAATTTCAATAATCCTCTTTGTCACAAAGTCTCTGAAATCAATTATCAGCAATGTAATGACTGTAAATAGCAGATATAACCATCTGATGAACGAACCGCTTCCTTCCCATGAACTAAAGCTGTATTTGTATAGTCCTTCGTTATTCATCGAATTTATCTCCTTACAGCTAAATATCTCATTCTTTGGAGATGTTTGCTTAACGTGAGCGAAATTAAATATAAATGTACATCTAATAAAGATTTTCAATGCTTTGCCGTCTCCTTCACTAGCCAGCAGCACTCTACATAGTAGGACTCGACTTTAATTACCCAAAAGGACTTGTTCACCAGCAGATGTCGATGCAGTAGTCAATTATAAAGCAGTAACGAATCATCTTTTGATGGAACAACATGGTACTTTGTTACTGTAAACTTTAGAAAAATTGTCTTTCATAACTCCATCGGAGATAATAATGCAGGACGAGAGTCGTTAATCTGCGTTGTTTTTCATTCAAGATGAGCCTGTTTAAAGAGTACTTAACTATCATTATTCTTCGAGATGCCCTCTTTGACTGCGTCTACGTGTTTCGATCGAAAACTATCCCCGACAGTTACAATCATACAGCCTACATCGAAGGCTAAAGCTGTTACCAGGTGAAAAGGGGAGTGGGGGTGATCGCTGACGTTATTAAACCCTCCTTGGACGGGATTAACGCATTTGCAAGGTTTCATTAGCAAGCGGTAGACAGAGATTACAAATGACAGTTTAATGGTAACGTTACTGAGTTAAGCCTAACTGTTAGCTTTCGGTGTACAGTGAATATCAAAGATAAGAAAAGGCTAACGAACCCGAATGGGGCAAAAAAAAGTAATGGAGATCGTTGCAAATGATGCAAATTACCCAAAATATGAAATGAGAAGGAAGTATAGGCACCGAGTGCGAGAGTATGAACAAGAAAGTGAAATCATGGTAGTTAAAATGCGAATTGTAATGCAAGTTTTGGAGAAGTTTGAAAAACGCGAGTAAATCTATTTTTACTTAAACGGATAGACTGCTGTGAAGGCCCACATACTCTTTTTGAACAAACAGTTAGTCTAAAGGTTTTAACTTTGAATAACGTTTTGGGTTCATTTTGTCCAATCATCTGCAGGATTAAAATACATTTTATACATCTCTTGACTGCAGGAACACTTTGTACGGCAGCACGATTTCAGGTTCTGCAATTTAGCTAATCCTTAATCCAAAACAGAATGATAACCATTATCATTCTGTTTTGGGTTCTCTCCATCAGTGCATAACTTATAGTAGATCTCTACAAATTTGTTGGATGAAAAATTGAAACTCTCGTGGAATTTTCTGGAACAATTATAATTATCTTATGAAAATTAAAAGTTGGTTCCATGTCTTTTCTAACATCCAAACTTGTTCAGTCCCAAAACTGGCAAATTTAACCTTTAATTTTTTTAAAATAATATTCAAAATGATGAATAGCAGTGTATGATGAATAGCAGTGTTTCTTTTTATTAGATATTTCTGTGTTACAAAAATACAGCATATTTGAACATCTAATATTGTTATTTAAAACATTCATAAGGTGGAAGTTAAATTATTTCATTATTAAATATTTAAACTGGTGTGAAATAAACTAAATAATTAATAGCAGCCCATGAGGTTCACACACTACTGATTCGTTAAAATAATATTATTTAAAAATTGTTGAAGATTAATTATATGAAGGAAAAGAAAAATATCCCCAAAAAGCCATTGAGTGCTCCTTTCGTTTTTATTGAAAGGAGCACTTAAAGTTTGCATAATATTAAAAGTCTGATACTGGACACCATAACACATTATAAAGCTGATATACTTTTACAAAGTTGTTCCTGCCATTCGAGTTTTTCGTAAAAATATTATCTCTTCTTCTGTTGTACGGAATATGAAACCGTGTTCTTCATTTTCTAAATTAACGTATAATGAATATTGATTTTCATTCCAACCACAACCTGCTAACTGCTTTCTGATGATTTGGTCCATTTGAGAGATTACCTCTATATCCGTACGTAGCTTAATTATATAATGGTTATCATTATCTGGGTGCCATTACTGCTTCTAGTAACACAATATTAACATACCATTTGTAAAAATCCATTTTTAAATTCAAACCTTGAAAAAAAACTTTACAAAATTTAATATCAAGAAAGTAATTTTAATGTCGATGACGTACGTACGATCTTGTGAGGCAAAAAATTGCAAAAATAACATGGCAACATTAAAATTAATAAACAAATCTTCAATTGCAGAAAATACTCCTATTAAAACATTACCAATGAAATCATAGAGGTTTTAAAGGGCTTTTTAGGGTGTTCGGATCTTCTATCCAGAAGATTTCCAAGCATCGGGAAAGTTACAAAACCCCAATGAGCATTTTAATGTCTGTTATCATTTTAATGGTTTAAAAGGATCTTGGAGTGTCTCGATCTTACATTCGGTAGTTTTCCAAGAATCAGGGAAGGTTTCAAATCCCTATTGAGCATTTTAATGGTTGCTTCCCGCTGAGCATTATCAATTTTGGTGTTTCACTTGCAAGCTATAATGTATTAAGTTCTGAGTAGATTCGTTCGGCAAATTATCATTGCCTACATGATTACAGAGTGGACAATTCTGATAACATTACATTGCTCATCACTGAAGTGCAGAAAAGACAAATACCGAAAAAAATTACAGGCATAATAGTGATTTGTATGGACGTTTGTTTGTGGTTTAAGGGCACAAGAACCTCTTAGGTCTGTTCATAATTTATTTAATTCTGTTAGCCAAAAATATGGTTAGATGCGATCAAAGAGGTGGATGGACTTTGGATATTGAAATAGGTCATCAAGGTTAGCCTCATTTCCATGAACATGTGGCAGCTTCAAAGATTCTTGAAAGTTAGAATTCCATAATCTCTTAAAAGTACTCATACGGACACTGAAATAATGGGGACAGTCAATAAGAGTGTGATTTGTTGTTAACTGAGATGACAGTAGGAGAATTGAGACTTGAAAGGTTGTGGAGTTATGTTATGGGGCGTTTTGTGGCAAGATCAGCTGTTTCGTTTCCAATGATGCCAGAGTGGCCAGAGATCGAAAAAAATGTTCGTTTGTTCGGACTTAGTTGCACACAGTAACTGCGATTGGATTATTTTTAAGATGGGATGTGAAGGCAAGTTACATCATATAGCAGAGATTGCACTGAGAGAGTCTGTGTATGTCAAAGCACGTGAAAGAGTTCAACAACCCAGTCCAGAGTTAATTTTATGGCGTAAAGTTCGGCAGTGAAAATACTACATATTAGGGGTAGTGAGATAGAGGTAGTAACAGAAGGGAAGATTGTAGAAGCAGTCTGGGTGTCATCACAGATTTCTAACTCCTCCCATAATTCGGAAATTGAATAAGTTGTACGTAATTGTTTTTCGACATAAAGAGAAAAAAACATTCTTCCCCCACGGTTGAAATGGTCATCACAAGTTGCAAGGATAACTTCCCAAGGTGCGGCTAGTAATGTTGAATCCTGAAATATGATGACTAGCTCAATATTCTAGGCGTGGGCCAGTTTTGTTAATCGGAAAGAAGCAGGTTGGTTTTCTCTTTGCTTAATGTTATAAAATTAATCCTATGTGCTGTTTATTACAGATATTTCCAATCCGGGTGAGATGATACACCATAGTATTTGCAGAAAAGAGCAAACGCAATTTTTTCTGATGAAGATGCAACTGAAGCTCATTTCCTTCTACATACAGGCTTTGTAATCAGAAAGGTTTTGAAGCACTAGAGCAATTCTAAAAACGCTGTGTTGGATAGATAGTATTAGTTTTCCTGAGAGAGTCATAAACTGGAGGCCCATAGTCTAAACGGGATCTGCTTTTGCTCTATAGAGACTCAATAAGGTGTGCGCATTGACACAGTGATATAGATGATGCAGATCGGTGTATGTTTAATAAGTAGTCCGCAAATGAGCCTCAGAGTTTAGTTTTTTTTTGTCAAGTATTAAGCCTAAAGACCCGTCAGTGTTAACAAGCAGAATCAGGTTATTATTGATCTAAGCTTTGGATAAAGGTGAAGGCCACTTCGTTTGCCAAAGTCTGTAGTGGTGGCCCTTCGTTCATCCAATCGGTAGCAAATATTCAAGGACCAGGAGTCCATTTTTGTTATTGTAACTTGGAGCTGTCTTTCAGCATTGCTCATACTCTGATTGAGAGGAAATGTATACATATCGACTGGATACATATAGACTTCAACGGTTTTTGGATTATCTTTTGTCAAGTCTTTAATTCGGATTGCGAATAGCGTCACACTTAGTATGGAACCCTCCTGGACACCTTCCTCCTGGATGTGAGACGTTGATAGAGCATTTCGACAACGAACCTGAAAGGTACGAAGGTGAAGGAAATTCTGGATTATTTGATGGAGATTGCCCTCCAGGCCAAGATGATACGCGTCCATAAGAATCCCATGACACTAATTGATATCAAGGCTTTCTCGATGTCTAGATTGACCATGACCACATAATGTTTCATGTCCAAAGTGTTGCGGATGTTATATTCAACCTTCAGGAGCACATCAAGGGTGGACCTGTTTAGCATAAATCATACTGATGGTCAGCTAGAAGATTTTGTGCATCTAGAAACCAGTTAAGTCTCATGGAAAATCTGCTTGAAATATTTTACTTAAATAGCTAGTAAGGGAGATTGACCTGTAATTCTGGATAAATGAAGGATCCTTCTATGGTTTTGGAATAGCACAAATAAAGGAGTGGCGCGAAGAGATGGGACAGAGGTTTTCGAGTTATGATTAATAAACAATGTTTTATACACAATCAATGAGTTGGTTAAAACATTCCAGGAATACATTATTTAGAATCATTGATTTGTCGAAAAAACTACATTAATTATTAAACTTCTTCAGTTATTTGGCCCAAATGGTCTGTTTTATACATTCAGAAGTGAAGAAACATGCCATTCTCCTAAAAATGAGAACTTAGCCTAACTCATCGCCTCGTCCACTTGAAAGATAATTTATCCAACGTTCGTAAACCCTCTGCCCATAGGTGAACTTCATGAGAACAAATCTTCGGTTATTCACTCAGATTTTATATCTGTGCTCTGTAGTTTTTTTTTTTAAATTAATTTCGAATTACAAATATCGGAATTCATATTCTGTAGAAACAATTTAATTACTGAAGATATCCATGAGCAAGCCATTTATTATTGTAAAATTTGATATATATAGGTCACATCTTGTTTATTAACTATGTGTAGCACCGGTTCAATTGCGAGTGCGTTATATTGTGCCTTAAAATGAAATATTTCATCTCCCAGGATCTCTAGGAATGAAAAATTGCAAGTCAAAATCTTTGTAAACAGAAACTCGCAGCATCTGACATTGATCAATAACTGGGCTTATTTAACCTAGCGGTTTTTTTTTTTTTTTTTTCGGGAAATGCTACAAACGCAGAGTTCTCTTGATTTACGAAAAGGTCAAGTTATTAAATATTCAGCGATTTAATTTAAGGTTTAAGAGACTTAGCTTCATAGTTTGTGTTTGAGTTTTGTTTATTTGGAATTTTATTTTTATGATGCATATACAGTTTTAAATTGAATTCGCCGAAAATTTATGAAAGTTTAACGAACAAATTTTAATGATATTTATCAATAAACAAATCATTTATTTCTGTTGACGTGGGTGCAGGTTACTGGATAATTTTATATTCTGAAATACAAGTACACTGCCTAGTCGCTTTATTAGGACCACGCAGTTTTGGTTAGCAATTATATATATATATATATAGAATCTATTAATTGGAGAGGTCACGTTGTGTCTTTTATGAAAAAATGTTATCAAGCTGTATGACTGCAGTTGTTTCAGGTTTTTTTCAGGATGTCTTCTGTTTGAACTGTGGACAATTTTCTATCGTTGTATTGATGTTAAAATGCATCTTTAATTTCTTTCGGCTTCATCCAGGTATGGATCGTCATCACCTTCTATTCCTTGGGGATATCGAAGATCAATTTGTGCCCTTAGAAGGATTCTTGAAATCTCATTTTGTCAGCGCGGTTAGTTAAGGTTTATCTTCCTTTCACAGAAAAATCGTTGGATTGAGCTTGTTAATATCTGCTATATTTTACAAATAAGATAGAAGAGTTTTTTGTCAAGACTTTCTTCCACCTCTTTTGCATGTGCCACACTGAATCACATTTCCAGCTTTTTTGTATTTGAATACGTAGCCATTTCCTGTCAATGGGCTGAAAACTGCTGTCGATTAAATGCTGCTCCAAATTCATTTTTTCTGTAGGTGAAATAATTAATCATCAAGAGAACATTGGCAATAAATTTTCTACGACACGCTACATGCAAATTAACCTTACTTAAGTGGTTCACCAGTAGCATAATATGGCAGATATTTAAATACAACCTTGCTGCCACAAGCACGTGAACAAAACCGTATTTCTTTAATTCGTTCAATCCATTTAATGAATATGTAAGTGCTACATTTATCTTACTCTAGATGTGGACCTTCCTATAGATAACAAATCTAATGATTTACTATCAGATTTGCTTTTAATTTTAAAATATAAGACCACGTTTAGAAATTAAAAAATGGAGGTTAGTATAGCGTGAAGATATTCACAGATCAATATACTCTTCCAAAGTGAAGCTAGCACGTTTAGTCTAGGCATATTCATTTTTAACCCACTGTATATACAGCGAATAACTTAAAAAGCGCCACGCAGCAACTAGATTATAGAGAACGCTTCAAGCGAAAGCTATATGTAAGGAGAAAGAAAGGGAGAAGCACACACGTTATCTAATAAAAATCGTTACTTCGAATTTTAGACTCAATTTCAGTATGGAAAGTCATTTGTAGAGTACTCAGAATATCCATTTATATGAAACTTCTTATTATATAAAAAACGTAGGTTTGTTTAGGGTGGGAGGACTTAATGGCCAGTTGTTTCTGTATTCTCTATAAAGATCAGGGAAACTTTTAGTAAACTAAAAGCTGGAAGCACGAGATTCCTCGTGCTTCCAGTGTTCTAATTTGGATTTTGGATCATAAAAATATAGCCAAGTTTCGTCACCGGTCACCAAACGGGATAAGACTATCTGGATTAGCAAAAATTAATTTTAAATTCTCTTTTGATGATCCCACCCTCTGCAGTTTTTCCTAAATGGAAAGGTGTCTGAGAACCCATCTTGCACAAACTTTGGACATCAAATACTCACGTATTATGTTAAAAAATGCTTCCATGGGAAATACTAAATATTTTTCCAAGTTCAAATGCTTTAATTCTTATTTTTTTTAAAATGTTTTTCTTCAACGATAGTAATTGTTTCATAAGGACTTGATTAGATAGCCACCAGACCTTGGATCACTCTCAACTGACTCCCCTTCTCTTTTGAACTCTACCGACCATCTTTGAAACAGTACCATAACTGGTTGGTACTTCCCCCAAGCACTCTAATGATTCTTTTATGGAATTGATTAGCATTTCCGCCCTATTTACTCAAAATTTGATTACTTAACGATGCTCGATTTGCTGTATTTTCATTCTTCTTCCACCTACCAATATAAAAAAAAAATTAAATTTGAGAAACTTCATAAGACAATGAATGAAATTTTTTTCCAAATTATTTAATAAGATATTTAGCTATCAAAATAATCTGTTCTATAATTTATTACTACATTTCATATATCCTGTTCTCAGAACCTTTTGACCATCCCTCGTCATCTGAGTAGCTTTACACTTCGGCAAAAACAGAAAAAAAAACACTTTAAGATGTCTTTTAAAAATGCAGAAAATTGGTATCATCAAAACCAGGCAAGCATTCGCCCGTGTTACTTCGTTCATCGGATTCAAAATAAAATCGTAAAAAACGTTACACCACTCTTTCTATCTGTGAATGGCCAGAAACTCCCTACAGACTTCACTTTCAGCAAGAATATCTAGGCAATCAGTAAGAACAACCATAAAACAGAAAACTGCCACTGACCCTCAAGAGAACAACTTTCATCCAAACAACCCCTAATCATGGCTAGTCGATTCCACGTTCTTGTATAGCGTAAACGAAAAAAATATCGAACAGAGTCAGTGCATGCTACATCAATTTGAGCCATGATCTGTTCGAAACTTATTTCACGCGAGGTTCAATCGATTGTATAAACCAATCCTGATTTCGGTATTGTGCGTTTCTGTATCATCCAGAGAAACAAGAAGTTTCTGAATGTGAGCAATTCTTCCGTGAACAGCTTGATTTCCAGCTAAATCGTTCTGTTTACATAGATGTGTGTTCTGTTTGAAAGCCTGATGGCGCTTTGTCCAATGCGCAGTAACTGCTGAATCATGTATTATGTGCAATATAAAATCGTTAAAAAAAATAAAGTATCCAAAAAAGTATGATGATTTTTATAAAATAATAAGAAAAATGAAACTAGAATTCAATGTTTTAATTAATTACTGGATTTTTAAATATACTAGTTATTAAAAAACTAAAATATATTAGTTATTAGTTGAACAAAAGCCGAGAATTAGGGTTGAATTTGAAAGTGTCTGCAATTCTGCCCAGACACGATAGGAGGGAGTATATGATGAGAGCCTTGTCGATCAATTCGGCCCTGGAAAGATTGTGCAAGGCTCAAGGGGTAGAATTTTTTTCAGCCTGGACTGTACTTGTTAACAGGAGAGATTGCTTCTACAGGGATGGGATACACTTAAATAGAAAGGGTGCAAGAATATTTGCTGATGCTATCGAGGCAGTGTTAGGTGGGTCGGAAAACTGCTAGCTTGGGGGGAGACAAAGACCAATAGATTGACAGTAGCCACTGGCAGAGGTGAAAGAGATTCTTGCACTGCTTCTATTAGAATGAGCAGAAGCCTGAAAAACAAGATGCATGGTATTTCAGAGACTGCTGGGAGCCATTGCGGTACAAGTAAACACATGGGTTGTGTTAGGGTAGCTAAGAATAGAAACAGGTGCAGGTATACTTGCGTGTACACCAATGCTAGGAGTTTAGTAAATAAATTTGATGAATTTGAGGTATTGCTCAAAACATCAAAGGCAGATATTGTTGGGATATCAGAGACGTGGTGTCACACAGATATAAGGGATGCGGAACTGCAATTTGGGGAGTACAACGTCTACAGAAAGGATAGACAGGATAGGAAGGGGGGAGGGGTTATGCTATTAGTTAAGAAACACATAAAAACCAAGGAAGTGAAGCCAGTCGACATCGCCGGACAGTGCAGTGTTGAGTCAGTTTGGTGTGACATAAGCATTGGGAGATCAAAATTGAGAGTAGGAGTGTGCTATAGGCCTAATGACTCTGATGAGTATAATAAGGAACTGTACAGGGAAATAGAGTGGGCCAGTAAATCAGAGAGTCTTATAATGGGAGATTTTAATTTCCCAGAGATTAACTGGAATTTGTAGGTTGGTCACTCACACACTAGCAAGGCTTTTGTGGATTTATTGGATGATTGTTTTCTACATCAGCATGTTCGGGAGGCAACTAGAGGGAGTAATACTCTTGATTTGATTATCAGCAGTGATTCTTCATGCATTAAGAATCTGCAGATAAATGAACCACTAGGTGGCAGTGATCACAGTGTGCTGAAGTGGGATTTACTCAAAGAGGTAACTACCATTAGGGGTAAAGGGAAGGGTTATTGCTTCCGTAAAGGCGACTACGATGGACTGAGACAGTATTTAAATTCTATACAGTGGGACCAACTGATGATGTTACCAATAGCAAATTCAAAATGGGAAGCATTCAAAGAACTTATCTTGGAAGCTACTAGGCTTTACATACCAACTAAGAAATATTGTTCAAGGTTTAGGCCAAAATGGATGTCAGATGAACTAATGAGGCATATGGCAGAGAAGAAAAATGCATGGGATACTTACAAATTAACACATGACACAGAAGCCTATGATAGATACAAGTTGATATGCAACCAAGTTACAAAGGAGGTTAGGCAGGCGAAGGCAGATTACGAGAAATCCTTGGCAAGGGATGCAAAGAAAAACAGCAAAGAGTTCTTTACTTATGTTAACTCTAGAAGGAAGGGGATGAATCAGATTGGTCCATTTGATATTGATGGGTCAACTGTTGATGATCCTGCTCAGGTAGCTAACAAACTAAATGAATATTTTGCATCGACATTCACACATGAGGAGTTATTCAGCAAGGGGAATGCCAGAGGTGTATTCAACTCTAGCAGTAAGCTACAGAATCTTGAAATAACTGGGAGTAAAGTGGAGGAGAACTGTTGAAGATAAACACAAGAAAGGCTCCCGGGGTGGATGGGATCTATCCAGTTATATTAAAGGAGGCAGCAAAGGAAGTAAGCAAACCCTTAGCCATAATTATGAGAGCTTCCTTGGACTCAGGGGAGGTACCCATAGACTGGAAATGTGCAAATGTGACCCCAATTCACAAAGGAGGATCAAAGGCTGACACAAGTAATTATAGACCTGTGAGCTTAACTTCTGTTCCAGGAAAATTAATGGAGGCACTGGTTAAAGAAGCACTGCAGGATCATTTAGACAAGACTTCAGTTATAGCTCAGACACAGCATGGTTTTGTTAAGGGGAAGTCTTGCCTGACCAACTTGATTGGATATTATGATGCAGTCACAAAAGAACTGGATGCAGGGAATAACTTTGATATTATATACTTGGATCTTAGAAAGGCTTTTGATACTGTTGCACATGGAAGACTGCTACACAAATTGGAGCAGTGTGACATTGGAGGCAAATTGCTGCTATGGATAAAGGGGTGGTTGAGCGGGAGAAGACAGAGAGTGGTAATCAATGGACACTGCTCATCGTGGACTAATGTTATTAGTGGAGTCCCTCAGGGCTCAGTGTTTGGTCCATTATTGTTTTCTGTATTTATAAATGATATTGTTGATGGTATATCAAGCTTAATGTTCAAGTTTGCAGATGATACAAAGGTTGGCAGGGTTGTCAAGGACACCACTGACACTACGCTGCTGCAACAGGATCTGGAAAGGTTGAGCAGATGGGCTGAGAGGTGGCAAATGAAGTTTAACATTGACAAATGTAAAGTACTACACATGGGAAACAGCAACCCCAGAGCAACGTATCAACTCTGTGGTACTACACTGACAGTGGTAGAGAATGAAAGGGACTTGGGGGTGGTTGTGCAGGCAGATATGAAGTTCTCTGAGCAGTGCAGACGGGCTGCAAGAGTAGCTCATGGAGTATTGTCAATGATATACAGGAATTTTTCCAGCAGGGATAAGGAGGTGATTATTCCATTGTATAAGGCAATGGTCAGGCCACACCTAGAGTACTGTATACAGGTCTGGAGGCCTCATTTCAAGAAGGATGTAGAGCTGCTGGAACGAGTACAGAGAAGGGCAACAAGATTAGTGAATGGAACAAAGGGGTGCTCTTACGAAGAAAGGCTTAAGTTTCGCAAATTACAGTGTCTGGAGACTAGGCACCAGCGAGGTGATCTGATAGAGGTGTATAAAGCCTTGAATGGTTTAAGCATGCTCAATGCTGATGGGATTCTTCCTCTAGCTCAGAAAAATCACCTGAGAGGGCATAAATTCAAATTGAGGAAAGACAGATGTAGGATAGACGTGCGGAAATTTGCCTTTAGCCAGCGGGTGGTTGGTTGGTTGGTGGAACAGACTTCCATCCCTTGTGGTGGAGGTTGATAGCCTAAATAAGTTTAAGGCTCAGCTGGACAGGTATTTTGAACGAACAGAGGGGTGAAGTGGAAGTGGGTTTTTTTTTGTTTTTTTTGGCTGATGCTGCATAAGCTTGCTTTCTTGCATCAAATGCCTCTACTAATGCTAAACGTAAATTTATCAAAACACCTTTTAGCTTGATTTACAGCTAAATCGCTCTGTTTAAACGCCGGATGGCGTTGTGTCCGATGCGCAGTAACTGCAGAGTCATTTTATTCGGTGGAATTGTATTATGTGCAATAAAATAGTTAAAAAAATAAAATATTCAAAAAGTATGATGATTGATTTTTACTGCTTTTGAAAAACTGCAGTCATTTTTTCTTCTGTGGAATTGTATTATATGCAATAAAATCGTTTAAAAATAAAATATTCAAAACGCAAAATGACTTTTATAAAATAATACGAAAATTGAAACCAAAATTCAATGTTTTAATTACTAGATTGTTAAATATAGTTATTAAACGTAAATTTATCGAAACACTTTTTAGCTTGCTTTACAGTTAAATCGTTCTGTTTACATTGATGTGTGTTCTGTTTGAACACCTAATGGGGCTGTGTCCAATGCGCAGTAACTGCAGAGTCATTTTATTCTGTGGAATTGTATTAAGTGCAATAAAATCGCTTAAAAAATTAGAGTATTCAAAAAGTATGATGATTTTTATAAAATAATATGAAAAATGAAACTAGAATTCAATATTTTAATTAATTACTGAATTTTTAAATATATTAGTTATTAAACGTAAATTTATCAAAACACCTTTTAGCTTAATTTACAGTAAAATCGTTCTGTTTACATAGATATGTGTTCTGTTTGAACGCCTTATGACGCTGTGTCCAATGCGCAGCAATAGCACTTTATTCTGTTGAATTCTGTTATGTGCAATTCTATTATTTGCAATAAAATCATTTAAAGATAAAATATTCACAAAGTATAATAATTCTTATAAAATAATATGAATAATGAAGCTAGAATTCAATGTTTTAATTAATTACTGGATTGTTAAATATTTTAGTTATTAAATGTAAATTTATCAAAACACCTTTTAGCTTGATTTCCAGCTAAATCGTTCTGTTTGAACGCTTGATGGCGCTGTGTCCAATGCACAGTAAATGCAGAGTCATTTGATTCTGTGGAATCGCATTATGTGCAACAAAATCGTTTAAAAAAAATAAAATATTCAAAACGCAAAATGACTTTTATAAAATAATATGAAAAATGAAACCAAAATTCGATGTTTTAATTACTAGATTGATAAATATATTAGTTATTAAAAGTAAATTTATCAAAACACCTTTTAGCTTGAGTTACAGTTATATCGTTCTGTTTACATAGATGTGTGTTCTGTTTGAACGCATGATAGCGCTGTGTCCAATGCGCAGTAACTGAAGGGTCATTTTATTCTGTGGAATTGTATTATGTGCAATAATATCGTTTAAAAATTAATTTAAAAAAGTATGATGATTTTTATAAAATAATATGAGAAATGAAACATAAAATTAAACTTTTATATTCTTTTCTAAATATTTACAGATATTAGTCATTAAACGTAAATTTATCAAAACACCTTTTTATATTAAAGATGACAATTTTCCAAAATAAATAGAAAGACGATGTTTACAAGAGAAATGATTTAATTTCGTTTTTACTTTACAACTTTAGTTAATTTATAAATAATAAAAAGCATAACCAGCACCTCTTAAGAGGCTATTAACAATAAAGATTTTATTTCATATAGCACTTTTTGGGGATAGAAGAATTGTTTTGTTTATTTAAAATCATTGCTCATTCTATGGCATGATTCGAGCAGTCTCTGTACTTCTTCCACTGTTATCAATTTCATTATGTGCTAATACTAACTCTACATTCATGATCTAACCAGCCTAAATGTACTGAATTACAAATGCTTTGCACTGAATGCTGACCTACATACCTGTGACCGGAGTTGAATCCATTTGCCATCTGATGTGTACAGCTGTTGCGGTAGTGGAAACAATCACTACAGATGGCGCTGCAGGAGGATCTGGGGAAAAAATAATAAAATTAAATAAATAAACGTAATTAGTAAGAGGCATTTACTATAAAACTAATTTATTCTTAGAACCCATTCGCAGTAGTTTCTAGTCAATTCTTATACAGTCTACATTATTCTACTTGGCCAATACTTTATACAGTAAGCTATAAAAATAATAGTATCACTTATCAAAATTTTAAAAAAGCCATGAATATAAATGAAATTCAAAGCTATGTAAAATTTCATCTTTTGTTCTTTTCTATTAACAAAAAAAAAACATATTTACTTTTGATAATTTTTAAAAATTAATCTCATTCAAATTTTTTTTAAAAATATATTTAATAATAAGTAAAATATTTTAAAATCTACATTTTCTATTAAAAAACTACGAATATAAGCATTTAAATATTTATTGTTTAAATTGTTAAGCATAATAAATTAATTTAATTAGTTATTAATTTAATTAAATTTAATTTTACTAAAAATTAATATAACATAACAATGAATTAAAATTCATTATGTATAAGAATTGTACAACAGGAATAATTTACATGAAAATATACAAACTTTCCTGAATTATAAATTGTTTTGAATTATTACCAGGATCATGAGTACCTTGGTTGGGATACTGAAAAATTCCGTATGCTCCAAGGCTGGTTTGTCCATAAGATATTAAAATTTTGAAATTATAAATACAATTTGTGAAATTATGAAATTATTTAAAATTAAATGGGGATCCTACCATACACGGGTTCTGGTTATATCGTGTGAGAATGCGCAATAAAGTAAAACCAAAGACAGTAGAGCGCACATAGAAAAGAATTTCTTTCAAAAAGGCTATTTCAGATACGAACACACACAATTCATAACATTCGTATAAAGTGGGGTGACTTGGTTGTAGGGCCAGGTAGATACGCGCAGGTCTATTGGATATTTGAACGATTAATTCAGCTGCAGCTGTCAAGAAAGTCTATACGTGGCGATAAAACACACCCAGCACACAAACGGAAAATATAGGTTAAATTTATTTTAACAAAATGCTACAGTCGATTGCCTGGACAAGTGAATGGAACCTTGAGAAACCGAAGAGAATGAAAGAAAGAGAGGGGATCAATACGAAGTAAAATACGACACAAACAACTGCAGAAGAAGATTGATTTTCCGTGAGAGAACTTACGTAAAACTAAAGAATGTGCACAACCATAAAAAACCTCCCCCCCTCCCTCATGGGAACAATAGATTCGGAATGATGAGATTTTTTTTTCTTCCCTATAAAGTTCCAACAATGTGCCACTGTCTAGTGCAAGAACCGTACCAAGGAACAAAAAAAAAGACCTCTCCAATCTCTAAATATTGTGCGTTCCATGAGAGCTGTCTTTTGTTTCATTTTTACTAAGATTACAATCTCGCTTTTAATCCTTTGGGAAATCGGAAAGAAAGAAAAAGTTCGTTTTCGCTAAATCTTGGATAGTGAATAGCAAAGCCTTAAGAAAAATTGGAGTATCTTAAAGTTGTTTACTACGAAGAAGAGGTGAAGATTTTCATAACTTTTTTTTTTTTTTTTTTCATTTTGGACACAAATAACGTGAAGCTCTGTGCAGTTTACAAAATTCGGTTTGATGGAGTGATGACAAACGTCTTTTAAATCGGATGCAATCTGAAGATGACATTTTGGGGTTTGTGAATCTCCAAAGGAAGTCCATTTGAACAAGATTTACAGCATCCAAAAAATTTCATGTAGTATATACAAGCTAATAAAACAAATTAACACTAATAACCTATACCAGTATATAATATATACTAATTATAACAAACAATGTTCAACTGTTAATTTAAGTTGTTTTAAGGTGAAGACGATCTATTTGTTTTTTTAACTTGAAAAAGACCATTTTTAAGAGAGATGCGTCTTATATACCGAACAATACGGTACCGTAATTTGGCAATGATGATATCGTTGTATATTAGGCTGTAGTATTAGTTCAAATAGAAATTAGGTACACTGTCACATGACAAAATTTACATCCCAGTGGAACAATTTTTTTATTTTTTTTATTTTCTAAATGAATTTGTGATTTAAAATTTTTTGGACATTTGCTCCTTTCAACAGTTTTCAAGAAATTAGCAGAGATGTATTAAAGACGACCAAAAAGCTTAACTTCTTATGAAATTGGAGACTGGAAATTTGACATTATGACTGAACGAGATTTAGTGAGGAATTCAGGATCAGCCATTGTTTGATGGCTTCTTTCTTCTTGTATATATGTTTGGTAAAGTATCTCTTGACTTTTTTTTTTATATTGGATTAAATCAAGAGTTGTGGGACGTTTACAAAAAATATGCCAGATTTTTTAACAGCCGATGTCACATTCCACCAACACTTTGGGTGAAAGTGAAGTTTAAGGGAAGAATAGAACGTTCATGCGATGTAATTATCTGATGAAATGCGCAATTAAATGCGAAGGTTAAGTCCACTCCTGGACTTAACCTTCGCATTTAATGTCCACTCCTGTGTAGATGTAAACAGCACCCACCCTCATAAAGGGTGACATCCATTCAAGTTGTCGTTGTTGTTATTTGGTTTTTAGGAACATTAAGGCCATGTTGCTCCGGGGATATGCGGTGGTCATTCCCTGACCTTTCCACATGCTCCGTGTTTGGTGGTTCATTCAAGTCTCCTAGAACACGAATAGGGAGGCAGATGAACCTTGTACTTAAACTGACCCAAGCTGCTAATGTTTCTAAGGATGTTAGCAATGGTATTGTTTTGGATTGAAGACCAGATTTATCTGCAATTGCTATCCGTCCGTGTGCTGAAATAGGTGAATTTTTGTCTTTCTTATACAAAGTATTATTTCAACAGCTATTTGAGGTGTAAGATTAGTTTCCTATGAGCACAAACCTACAGGATTATATTCTACCAAAAGATCATATGTAAGTCCTATTAACACCACGGAAATTCCATCGAATTAGGATGGACATTGGATTTATTTTAAGTTTCTGTCTTGCTGCTTCTTTTTTGACTTTCCTCTGTCTACCATCATTTGCGTGCATTTTGATTTTGAGAACGACGTCATCATAATCCTCCGCGTAAATCTCTATTAGTAGTATGTGTCCTCGTATCATATGTTTTAGAACTCTTTATTCTGATCCATTAATTGTGACGTGGAATTGTTGAAGGAGTATTTATAGGTGTTACAATTTATGGTATGGCTTGTTGCTTTGATGATGCCAGGAGCAATTTTTCCAATCAAAAAAGAATGTACCCGGTGGAACAGCAATGTCTGTTTATACCACTACTGTGTACTGCCATTGGAGGAATATGTAATGTTCTATCAGTTATAGGAAATTAGGCTTTTGTTCCTTTGTGTGATATTTTATGCACAACGTTTTATACTTTGTAATATTTTCTACCAATTCCGATTCAACAAATAGATCACATGATCTGCGTACCATTTCAGGTGGACCAGAAATGTCATCCAACACGTTTCCAAATCAGAAAATGATTTGGAAACTGCCAGTGCATGCAGAATAAAACAGATATGGGCTTTCATTGAACTTTCATCTGTATTCTGGAACAGTTATATTATTCTTCTAGTTATCTCTCTGTCTGGTATGGAATGAAAGAACCATAAGATGGCATAATTGTGGTGTCCATAATCGAGTTAATTCATTGATTTTTTTTACGCTGGTTGAGCAAAAGCACTTGGCTTTTTTTGGATACAACGTTGTATTGCAGTGAAGTGAGATTTACAGGGGCGAATTACACTAAGAAAATAAACGCACAATGCGTAATACAGTACGAATTAGAAATTCACGAGAGAACTATCAGTGATATTTCGCAATACTTTGCTCGGGCAACGAACCAACAATAGTATGAGAACGTTCGCTTTAATTGTATCTCATTATTACTATGTACACCATTTGGCATCTCTCGTATTGTGCAGCGATAAGCGGGTTGCTATGATTGCAACCCCAGGTTACCTACCTGCCCACCGATGATAGGCCAATAAACCTAGAAACGGTGCTGTCTGGGTGGTGGTATCCGCCGAGAATAAGTAACAATAATCGTTTCCATTGGCGAAGGGTTACTTATTCGAGGTAGTGCAATATCTTGGCAACTCGTTGTGAAGGTAGTCACAATTAAATCGATGCCCCTTATACTCTGATGTAGTTCACTGCTACGAACAAAGTATTGCGAAATATCACGGTTAGTTCTGTATGGATGAATTATGCACCTTTCAGCAAGGGGATGAGGATAACCACCACAACACACGCATAGTTTAGTGATGGGTTGGTTTCCATTCTGTAGGTAATTATTTTTCTATCAAACACGACGCTGCAAAATATTGTTTTCTAAATTATATGTGATCAGTCTGATACGAGGAATGATTACCGAATTGAGCGAGGATAAGGAAACGCTGGTCTTCCGTGAGTAAAGGCATTAATACGCAGCAAGATTACCGAGGCGAACAAAAACGGCAGAAATGGATTTGCTCCCCCCCCCCACTGTTTTTCTTTCTTTGTATCCCAAGCTACGTTTTTGTCGAATGAAATATTCACTTGCCGAATTAGAAGAAAAATTTAATTTCATATTTGTTGCCGCTTCCTACCTGTCTTTCTGGGATTATAACCTCCTTTTTCTTCGGCGTAATGGAGAAATAAAGAAGAAAAAAAGAACAAAAGCTTTAATTTTTTTTTTTTTTTTTTGTAAACTCTTTAAATCGACAGAAGGGGGAATTTCGCATTGTTCCGAAATAAAGAAAAGAAAGCAATTTTTGTTGATCGATAAATTTAATTTCTTCACATTTGAGTTATCTTATCTGCTTAAACTAGGCAATTTACCGTGCGAGCCAGACTCCATTAGTATGATTGCTTAACAAGTTACAATGGCCATAAATTATGAACATTTCCTCGGGGGAATTATACGTTTACAAACTGATCAATGTACATTTTTACGAGTGTAATGTTTGCTTGAATAAATACGTTTAACTCTGCGTTAACTCGTGGGAATAGGCCTTTAGAAATACGCGAGTTTTACTTTTGCGCAGTTTCTTTGCTTTGTGTTAAAAAATGTCAGCCAGCATAATGCTGAAAAGAATCGAGCAGAAAGCTGATAAATAAACAGCGATAATGACAAAGGACTGCGAGAAATACTTTTATTGTTTCGTAATGAATATCACTCTTCGTTGCTTTAGTATTGTTGCTGAATAGTAACAATAAAAAACAGTATTGGAAATCGACTACAATGCTTCTTTCATTAATTGTTGTAAAGCATCAGTCGTATGGCTTATGACGTAACAATAGAAATTGCAAAAACTAGAAATTTATATATGAAGAGCTAACAATTAAAGCGGTTATTGTGACTTTCAGCTGATTGTTGTGATGAATCAATATCGTGGTTTATGACGTAACAATGGAATTGACAAAAACTGTAACAGTCAATTGTTTGTTTTGG
The DNA here is from genome assembly GCF_048544385.1 of Mastigoproctus giganteus. Lineage (NCBI taxonomy): Eukaryota > Metazoa > Arthropoda > Arachnida > Uropygi > Thelyphonidae > Mastigoproctus > Mastigoproctus giganteus. The sequence goes on from NC_143580.1 coordinate 69,832,575, forward strand.
TGTATCAGTCTCATGGTTTATGAGAATTGATTATTGTGATGCATCAGTCGTATAGCTTATGATGTAATAATGGAACTGGCAAAAATTAGAAATATATATATATATGAAGAGCTAACAATTAAAGAAGTTATTGTAAAGTTTAGTTGATTGTTGTAATGACACACTCATGGTTTATGACGTAACAATGGAATTGGCAAAAACTAGAAATATATATAAAAAGCTAATAATGAAAGCGGTTATTGTAACGTTCGATTGATTGTTGTGATGTATCAGTTTCATGATTTATGACGTAACAATGGAATTGACAAAAACTAGAAATATATATAAAAAGCTAATAATGAAAGCGGTTATTTTAACTTTCGATTGATTGTTGTGATCTATCAGTTTCATCGTTTATGATGTAACGATAGGGTTGGCAATAAATAGAAATATATAAAAATCTAACAATTAAAGCTGTTATTTTAACGTTCAATTGATTGTTGTAATGTATCATTCTTGAGATTTATGACGTAACGATGGACTTGGCACGTTCGTGACGCAATAATCCAAGTATGGTAAAATAAGCAAAATACTGGTTTTAAACAATTGACATTTAACAATACTGTAATAGACGAAAATTAAAGCAGAATACGAGTTATTTGCAGTGTTTATGATGCGTAGCGAAATAAAGAGGGATGAATTTAGCAGCGCGTCCTCCTTTCCGTTATACGTACCTATTTCGTCGACAATGCCTTTAAACATGACACGCCGATCGAACCGTACCCATTACAAGTTTCAGTGACGGATTTAGTTTCTGCCAATGAGTTGACATTCATTAATCGCGGGCGAGCACACGCAGAGTTCACCGACTGCAACTGATATCGATAGTTGGAAGTTCGCTTCGGTGTTCGCATCCCAAAGAGAGAACAAAAGGGAGGAAGGTCGGTGCGTCTGTTTGCCGAAGGGATTAGAACAACAAGATATGATGATAAGGGCAAACACGCGTTAACTCTAACACTGACTGAATATATTCTTTACGACTGGCTCGTTACTCATTCAAAGACAGGATTTTGAAGTTGTCGCCGCTGCGCATGCGTTGAGGATTTGTGCTCGCTATGCCTTGTTGCATCGAGTGACAAGCTCTCCACGAACGGTACTGTTCGTTAGAGGGTTTGTCGGCATCGGTGGACATCGCGAGGGGATGTATTAATCCCTCTAAGAAGAATTCTGTGTCGGATGCGATAGATGGTAGTAATACGAGTAAGAGGGAGAATATTGCTGACGTTCATTAGCATGGCTAATGCGTACTAGAGGTTCGCAGACGATTTCTCTGGTCTCGTTCCACTAACGTTGTTAATTAGCGCTTCTAAATTAGTTGTAACGCAATTCTTTGTGGTCTGAAATTGCATCATCTATACGCTGAATGAAATTTCTGCCTACTTAAGTAAGCGGGGAGGGAACGAATGACGAACTCCGCATGAGAAAGGTGGAATTAGACGCACGGTTAAGGGTCAGCGACCTTCCCTTTTCTCTTAGAAGCACGTGGAGAGTTACTACTTCTCCACGCACTTTGAAATTCCCCTCAAGATCGCTCGGAGTTAACGTATCGGAAACGCGATCCAGCGTTATGACGGTGAAGAAGAACAGATGGAGGGTGAATAAGGGGATGGGTGCAGAGAGAAAATGACCCAGATGTTTAAATCGGTGCAATAAGCTTTTCCGGATGCAGCGTCCAAGGTGGGTTGATCTTGGAGTTCGAGTCTAGGTTACTGCATTCATCCACAGAGGACAGATTTAATGTTATCTATTTTCTGAACTAGAAATGATGGCTTTAAATCATAACTTTAAAGCCATTTCATCAAGATTTCACAGTTTAATCTGTGTGTGAACAAGATCCCAATGAATTAGAATCCTCGCGCTTCTTTTGGTTCAGCTATTTAAAAGCCTGAAAGGAGTTTTGTAAATATCCTTGCACATCTAAGATATTTCTGTGTGAAAGGACATCTATCATGCGGTTATTTCGGCTTGTTGGGATTTTCAAAGAATAATAAGAGTGCGCACGTAATTTCTTAATGACTTCAGAGGTTGTAAGGAAAAGTTGACTGTTCTCCATGCGCTGCGCGAGATAAGATTTCCCTTAGAGTGTACATTATTGATACGATTGGGATTCTGAAGATGTGACCTCTTATTCTCCTTTGAGGCGATTTCATCTCCGAGACCTTCGCTAATGATGTTTTTCTCCGCTAACAGAAACTTTCCGGTCGGTGAACATCTTAGTTATTAAGTGTAATCATCGAGTTGGTGCGTAGAGAAACTACAGCAAACTCCAAACGTCTTAAAAACTCGAGTAAGCCAAAGTATTAATTTCTGAGCACATCTATATCACTGTATTTTGACAACTGAAATGTTTTTTTCCAGTTTAGTTCAGTGAACTGGCTGCGAGAATTAAGCACAACAATCAAATAAAAGCTTTTTTTTTCTTCCCCTTTATTCTTTTTCGGTGTGAAATAAAACCTAAGTGCGGTCTCTTTCATCTGCGCCATACGATTCTGAACAAATTTAATTGTTGAGTATTAACATTGTTGGAATTATTTCAATTCTTCTATTTGTAAGCTCATCTGCCATTGTTGGGTATTAACATTGTTGGAACTGTTTCAGTTCTTTCAATTGTGCAGAGCACATCCTCCATTGTTGGGAGCTAACAATAGGCCATTGCAGCTTTCCTAACTGTTGAAACAGCTTTGATACCATTCTTAGCCATTCTTTCATGACAAAAGACAGCTAACAGCGAAAAGTTTTTTCGAAGCCGACTAAATCCGGTTCATTTCTTTTGTAATGTTAACGAAAGCCTTATCACTGGAGTAACTAATGCCTCACTGTTGGTTTATCGCTTGTGTTAAGCTGGAGGTAAACTACATTACCAGAAGTTTAAACTGAAATCTTTTAAGATGGATCGGTCTCAGAAGAAACCAAGTTTCGGCTTCTGCTATTTTAAAATTTAACAAGGCAGACTATAGACGAAAAACAGGCCTGCAGGAAAAAAATAGAGAAGGAAAAAAATTCATTAAACTTTCATGTGTCTGAAGGCTAAAATATCCCAGAATCTATTGCAAGGAAAGACAGAATAAACCTATTCCTTATATACAGAGTTTATATTGTAAATGATATTTTTTTTTCTGATAGCTACGGCGTGCGCAAGTTCTGCCATCTAGCGGAAAGACTTGAATCTAACTAAACTACTCTTATTTAAATTAGTTTGTTTTTTTAGTGTTTAAATCGTAGTGTCAATCAATGCAGTGAATAAAGTAGGTATAGTGTTTCCTACTGCTGCCATCTAGTGATTAAACGAGGTACTATATGTTAACTGTTTGAATTATAGACAATACAGGTAAAAAATATAACTTACCGTACTCCAATGTTTGAGCTATCATATCTTCAGATGTAGGGCCGGTCCCTGCTTTATTGAAAGCCTGTAACCTTACGGCGTACTGAGTAAATCTTCTTAGGTTAACCAAGTTGTATTCTTCCCTTGCGCTACCCGTGCTATCTAGAGTCTTGTAGATGTATTGGTCTTTGGACCTATGGACCTTGTAACCTAGGTAATAACCTTTGACTGTACCTCTACGAAATTCCTTCGGTGGGGGCTAAGAAAGGGGACAATATTAGACGAGAAAGGCATTCTTTTGACAAAATTAAAAGTAAGAAAATTTAAATAAAATTTTAAAATGTATTTTTATTTAATTTATTTAATTTTATTTATTTTGTTTGTTTTATTTATTTTTAATTTTATTTTGTTTTATTTGGTTTATTGTTTATTTTAAATTTTATTTTGTTTCGTTTGCTTTTTTATTTATTTTTAATCTTATTTTGTTTTATTTGTTTTATTTTATTTATTTTTATTTCAAAATTTAAATAATTAAATAAAATAAAAAAAATAATAAAACGACATTCAAAAGCCTTGATCTGATTATTATGATATATTCTCTGCACATGTGCAGTTCAGAGCTATGCTTCTTTTATTTACTATCATATCTTCAACTGGTCATCAAAATATGGCTTCCGATGAGGTTTTATTACCACAGTATAAAGTTATACAATACTACCTTTAATTAACTGGACGTTGTTATTAATTAAAATATAATTAAAGAGCTAACATCGCTACTAAAGTTACTTCACAGCAGATAAATAAACTTAAATGGAAGTTCTATCGATTAACTTAACATCTCGTGTAGCACTGGGACAGGCTTAAGCTTGGTAGATGGAGTTTGAGAAATGGAATATCCATGCGTAAGTCTCATGGGGAATGATTCTTGCTGTTTTCGAATTCAAAATGAATGAAATATTCATATCTCATTTCTAACGGACTAGTCTTTAGCCAAAACAATGCAAACACAACGACGAGTTATCTTAAAAATCACAAATAAATCAGTCTGTAAAATTGTATAGTATTTTTCAGTAAAAATATGTTCTGACGATTGCATCTGTTTTATTTATGTATCTGCAGTTCGGCTGTCACTTCATATCTGAATGCAATAATTGGTCTCTGCAAGTTCCTTGGTTACAAGTGCAATTGCAGTCAAATTCTTAGTTTCAGTGATCTAATAATTTATAGATTTTAAGCGCAAAAATGCGGCGGTTGTACAGAATAAGTTTCTGAATTTTGTTAATGCTCGTATGATTGGCTGCTCGATGAAGTGCAGAATTGGAAATATTTTTCACCGTCTCATGGGGTATTGGCCACTTTAAATCCTTCAAAATTTTGATTACATCGCAGTTCTAACGCCCATGGCCAACATCTTTGCGGAATGACTACAAAACTGACACTTGCATTATTGTTTACAATAAACATGACAACAAATACGAAAATGCGCCTACTACAAATAAATAAAAATCAAATTCAGTTATTTTATAAGAAACCAAAAAAGGCAATTAACGAAGGATGCAAAGACTCTCGTGATTTTCTTAAAAAGAAAATTAGTAACAAAATATCTGCTTTAAAAGTATCGATCAAATAGTCATCTGCTCAGCAGACGGGCAGAGCATATCCGGATGTGATAAATGGAAGGGAAAATGTGCTTTTAAATCGAGCGCTGAAGGCTGATGGAAAAATCTATCAAAATTGTAACTCAGAGCAATCGAATTATTATAGTTGACCAGAGGGTGACTGAAACAAGGTCTGTGGAATGACCTCCTAGCTAAGAGTGGGATCAATCCAAGTGTTTTTGAGCTATTAGAATAAGCAGTATTATAAGTATTCTAATACTTCTATTAGAATAAGCAGCGGCATGGAGCGAGGGGTGTTGGGGGTTTCACGGACTGATGGCAGTCATCGTGAAACAGGTGAGTACATGGGATGTGTTAGGGTAACTAATAATAAGAATAGGTACATGTATATCAATGCTAGAAGTATAGTAAATAAATTTGATGAATTTGAAGTGTTGGTCAAGACATCAAAGGTAGATATTGTTGGGATATCAGAGACGTGGTGTCACACAGATATAAGGAATGCTGAACTGGAATTTGAGGAGTACAATATGTACAGAAAGGATAGACAGGATAGGAAGGGAGGTGGTGTCATGCTGTTAATTAAGAAAAACATAAAATCAAAAGAAGTGCATCCAGTTGATATAGATGAACAGTGCTCTGTTGAGTCAGTTTGGTGTGACATAAGCACTGCGAAAGCAAAAATAAGAGTAGGAGTGTGTTATAGGCCTAATGACTGAAATGAGTACAATAAACAATTGTACAGAGAAATAGAGTGGGCTGGTAAATCAGAATGTCTTATAATGGGGGATTTATGGACATTTATGGACTTATAATGGACACTGCTCAACGTGGACTAATGTTATTAGTGGAGTTCCTCAGGGTTCAGTGTTGGGTCCGTTGTTGTTTTCGGTGTTTATGAATGATATTGATGATGGGATATCAAGTTTAATGTCCAAGTTTGCAGATGATACAAAGGTTGGCAGGGTTGTTAAGGACACTACTGACGCTATGCTGCTGCAACACGATCTGGAAAGGTTGAGCAGATGGGCTGAGAGGTGGCAAATGAAGTTTAACATTGACAAATGTAAAGTACTACATATGGGTAACAGTAACCCCAGAGCAACGTATCAACTCTGTGGTACTACACTGACAGTGGTGGAGAATGAAAAGGACCTGGGGGTAATTGTGCAGGCAGATATGAAGTTCTCTGAGCAGTGCAGACGAGCTGCAAGAGTAGCTCATGGTGTCTTGTCAATGATATACAGGAATTTTTCTAGCAGGGATAAGGAGGTGATTATTCCCTTGTATAAGGCAATGGTAAGGCCACATCTTGAGTACTGTATACAGGTCTGGAGGCCTCATTTCAAGAAGGATGTAGAGCTGCTGGAACGGGTACAGAGAAGGGCAACAAGATTAGTGAATGGAACAAAGGGTTGCTCTTACGAAGAAAGGCTTAAGTTTTGAAAATTACAGAGTCTGGAGACTAGGCACCGGCGAGGTGATCTGATAGAGGTGTATAAGGCTTTGAATGGTTTGAGCATGCTCAATGCCAATGGGATTCTTCATCTTGCTCAGAATAATCACCTCAGAGGGCATAAATTCAAATTGAGGAAGGACGGATGTCGGATAGATGTGCGGAAATTTGCCTTTGGCCAGCGGGTGGTTGGTTGGTGGAACCGACTTCCATCACTTGTTGTTGAAGTTGATAGCCTAAACAAATTTAAGGCTCAACTGGACAGGTATTTCGAACGAACGGAGGGGTGAAATGGGAGTGGTTTTTTTTTTTTTTTTTTTTTTGGCTGATGCTGAATAAGCTTGCTTTCTTGCATCATATGCCTCTACTAATGCTAATTTCAACTTCCCAGATATTGACTGGAACTTGTGGTTGGTCACCCGCACACTAGTGAGATTTTTGTGGATTTATGGGATGATTGTTTACTGCAGCAGCACGTTCGAGAGGCAACCAGAGAGGGTAATACTCTTGATCTGGTTATCAGCAGTGATCATTCGTGTATTAAGAATTTGCAGATAAAGGAACCACTAGGTGGCAGTGATCACAGTGTACTGATGTGGGATTTACATAAAGATATAATTACCATCAGGGATAAAGGAAAGGGTTTTTGCTTCCGTAAAGGTGAGTACAGTGGTCTCAGACAGTTTTTAAATTCTGTACAGTGGGATCAACTGACGATGTTACGAACACTAAATTCTAAGTGGGAAGCATTCAAGGAATTAATCGTGGAAGCTACTAAAAGTTTCATACCTATTATTAAGAAATATTGTTCAAGGTTTAGGCCTAAATGGTTATCAAATGAACTAATGAGACTCGTAACAGAGAAGAAAAATGCATGGGATGCATATAAATTATCAAGCGACTCAAAAGCTTATGGCAGATATAAGCTAGTCTGTAATCAGGTGACAAAGGGGGTTAGGCAGGCGAAGGCAGATTACGAGAAATCCTTGGCAAAAGATGATAAGAAAAACAGCAAGGATTTCTTTACTTATATAAACTCTAAAAGGAAGGGGCTGAATATGATTGGTCCACTTGACATCGATGGTTGGACTACTGATGATCCTGCTCAGATAGCAAACAAACTGAATGAGTATTTTGCATCTACATTCACACATGAGGAGTTATTAAGGTTTGAAAATGGTAGAAGGTTATCAAATTGTAGCAGGATACTTAATGATTTTGTAATAACTGAGAGCAAAGTGGAGGAGAAATTGTTGAAGTTAAACATAAGAAAAGCACCTGGGGTGGATGGAAATATCCAGTTATATTAAAGGAAGCGGCAAAGCAACTAAGCAAACCCTTAGCCATAATTATGAGAGCATCCTTGGACTCAGGGGAGGTCCCCACGGACTGGAGATGTGCAAATGTATCCCCAATTCACAAAGGGGGATCGAAGGGTGACACGAGTAATTACAGACCAGTTAGTTTAACTTCTGTTCAGGGTAAAATAATGGAGTCACTGGTTAAAGATGCATTGCAGGATCATCTAGACAAGACTGCAGCAATAATTCAAACACAGCATGGGTTTGTTAAGGGAAAGTCTTGTCTGACAAATTTGATTGATTATTATGATGTGGTTACAAAGGAACTGGATGCAAAAAATAATTTTGATATCATATACTTGGATTTGAGGAAAGCTTTTGACACTGTTGCACATGGAAGACTACTTTACAAATTGGAGCAGAATGGTATTAAGGGTAAGTTGCTACAATGGATAAAAGGATGGTTAAGTGGGAGAAGACAGAGGGTGGTAATCAATGGATGCTGCTCTTCGTGGACTAATGTTATTAGTAGAGTCCAGCAGGGTTCGGTCTTGGGTCCTCTGTTGTGTTGTATATTTATCAATGATATTGATGAAGGTATATCAGGCTTAGTGTCGAAGTTTGCTGATGATACAAAGGTTGACAGGGTTGTTAATGATAGTAATGGGAGTGTGCTACTGCGACAGGATCTAGATAATTTGGGCAGATGGGCTAAGAAGTGGCAAGTGAAGTTTAACCTTGACAAATGTAAGGTGCTGCATATGGGTAGAAGTAACCCCAGAGAAACGTACCAACTGTGTGGTACTACACTTAAGGTGGTAGAAAATGAAAAAGACCTGGGAGTAATTGTGCAGGCAGATATGAAGTTTTCTGAGCAATGCAGACAGACTGCCTGGGCAGGTCATGGGGTTTTGTCAATGATATATAGGAATTTTGCTAGCAGGGAAAAGGTGATTGTCCCTCTGTATAAGGCAATGGTCAGGCCACGGCTTGAGTACTGCGTACAGGTCTGGAGGCCTTATTTTAGGAAGGATGTAGATTTACTTGAGTGTGTACAGAGAAGGGCAACAAGATTGGTGAGGGGAATGAAGGGATCCTCTTACCAAGAGAGGCTTAAGTTCTGCAAATTGCAGTGGCTGGAGACTAGGCACCTGCGCGGTGATCTGATTGAGGTATAAGGCCTTGAATGGGTTGAGCACGCTGAATTCTGATGGGATCCTTCCACTTGTTCAGATTACGAACCTAAGGGGGCATAAATTCAAATTAAGAAAGGCCAGATGTAGAATAGATGTGCGGAAATTTGCCTTTAGCCAGCGGTTAACTGCTGGAACAAACTTCCATCTGTCGTTGTGGAGGTTGATAGGTTAAATAAATTTAAGGAGGAACTGGGCAGGATTTGGAGGGAACTGTGTGTGTGTTTTTTTTTTTTTTTGGCTGATGCTGCATAAGCTCATACACTTGCTTTCTTGCGTCACACGCCACTACCACTACGACAAGATCAACAGCACCGATGTGACAGCAACTGCCAATCTTCACATCTTTCAGGAAGTTGACAGCAATACTATGTAGAAGGGATAAACTGACAATCTATTGATGCCTTAAGGAAAGAGAAAAAAAACCCAACATGGGAGCTCTTTACATGCGTTTATAATATAAACACATTCGGATCTGTTAAAATTGAATTATTGTCGAGCAAAGAACATTCAAATTCTGAACAGCCAGCAGGCAAGTCTATTGTTATTTCGCATTTTATTCGAACATGCCCACCAAAAGAAAACTGCTTAGTTACACAAATTCTGTAAGATACCAATTCAAAACTTTCACAGAAACCAAGAAATAAAAGACTGCCTCCACCAAGATTTGCAAGAACGATCTCATAGAAGATAAGGAGACTATTTCGAGGGAATGTAACCATCAGATACTTGTAAATAGAGCTATTCGTTATTTTTATAACAAGTCATGATTCCACTACTTACTCAACAGCCCTCCTCCTACTAGTAATTTGTATTAACTCTCGATGGTCACAGTAATAGCGAACAGAAATATCCAATTCGTTTATTCAACTTTATATTATGATACCATCCTTTGGAATAAATATATTCTAATGCTACATTTAAAATATTTGATTTATGTGGACTTCTTTCTGGTTTAATTATAAAACTATCATTATAATAAAGTATTTATAAAGAAATCAAATTGGAATGTAGTTTATCCTTCACGTTAAATAAATGCATTTTTCAATTTTAAAAATGCATTATATTTTTGTTTCTTGATTTTATTTTATAAAAATCAAAGTGCACGAGAAGGTTTTTGTAGATCATAAAACCTTAAGGTGATAGTTTGCTTTCTTTTGTAATTAATGTTTTATTGCTGAAATAGTTATTTTGTGCCCTGTAAGAGTTTCATTTTTTTGTTGTCTTAATGCACGTTTTTATACCTTTATGAAGGGTGGTCTTACCTCTGCTCCTTCATATGGATTTTGTGGCTAACAACTATTTATACACTCTTATAGCAGATATGGTGATTCGTTAGCTGGGGAAGGTAATTTTTGAGAAAAAAGGAATATTTAATATTTTCGTTTTGTTAAAAATATTATTGATATTTTTTAACAAAATAGGAAAACAAAGATAAATAATAAATATTTATCTTTAAATAATAAATAATTTATTATAAACAATAATAACAAATAAAAATTAATAAATACTTTATTGAAGCAGAAGTTGCAAAAAAAAAAAAAAACACGAACAAATGTATAGACTATAATAATGAACATTAAATATAAAAAAAAATAAAACTTGGAAAACAATTAACAAAAGGAAATTGGTAGTTTATGTTAACATTTATGATAATGGCAGTTAGGTGTAATCTAAAATAGGTTAACAATTTTCCTAGCAAGTGAAAGGAAAATTATAGTTTAAGTACAAATTCTGTGATATTTATATTAAAATTGCTATAATTCAGTCATGAACCAACAAATAATGACACAACAATATCTAAAAACAAGAAACGTTGGGGAAGAAAAAACATATATATTTTCAAAATTTTCTTGCACCAATAGGCTGGAGTAATGTGGTGCCATCTTGTATCGTATATTGGAAACACTTCCTAAAGTTCGGAAAAAAATCGAGCTTAAATATGGGTAATTATATGAAATGAAATGCAGTCAAGACACCATGACCTTTTATTTGTTTCCTCAACTGATGTGGGGCATTAGAAGCTGCCGTAGTAAACTTATCAACCGAGAAAGCGTTTCCTTAGGCATCCAATGGAAGATTATGTTTTTATGCAGGAAACCAATTGAATTTCCATATAAACAAACAGACTTTTTATGGAAATTGTAAATAGATTTGAACTGAACTGGAAGACAATGAAAACTTCGACCCCTTTTTTTAAGATGGAGTAAGGTTAAACGAGTGAATCAATAAAATCGTAACCCACTTTATTTTTATCTACTTTGACTGATGTATGTTATTAAAATTCTAAGAACTAGGCTGCATATCAAAGCAGAGTTCTGTTAACACCAGTTGTAAGTCAGGATTAGTGGAGAAAGATTATGGATTCCGTCATTGAGTGATTGACACGCAATCCATCAATGACATAATAGTCCTAAATGACTAGAAAAAATGCCTTTAGACTGTATATTTGCTAAAGATCGTAAAACATTTTTCTTAATGTAGTGAGCTTATACTTTGTTCTCTGCGAGTTGTCTTACAAAGTGTTTATTTTAAGAATACATTATATCTACTTTATTTCTTAATAGTTTTTTTTTTTTTGAATAATGGCATAATTTGAAATTATTTTTAAATGGAAATTTGGGAATATTAAGCGACAAGCAGACACTAGTTGGGCACAAAAAGAAATAGGCTTTGATACATACAAAAAAGCGAGTTCATTTTTAAAGATTGGCAAAATTGCTCACGTTTTTTTTTTTTTTTTTTTTTTGTTAATGTTTCAAAACTTGTTACTGTTTGAAATCTCCATAAAAAAGAAGTCTTATTGTAAAAAAAAAAAATTACTCATGGTTTTTATATACTTGTGTTTATTATAACTGCATTAATGGAGGCACATTTTTTACAATAGTTTTATAATAAAGTGAATTTGCTGAATTTTTATTAAATCGACAAGAGAATTATTTCAAATACAGACAGAAGATGGCGCCACAGCTATAAACGTTTTTGTTTTCTCCTTCACGGTCGTATCGACTGACTTTGGATGCCGATTAATCAGTCTGATCGTGTACTACGTCTGTGCAAATGTGTATTTTTTTTGTAAAACTCGAAAATCAAATATGTTAAACTGAACTATCTATTTATTCCAGGAAATGTTTTAATTTTTTAACATTTTATTAGACTGTCCTGATAGATGTTGGCAGATTCAACGATGATGCCAACACTCATCCCTCTGTTAAACAGACTAGGGACGGGTTTCGGTTATTTTAGGATATAAAAGACGTAAAATGATTTCAATTCAGGTTGGGGATAATACTGTTTCTTTGAAATGCTATACTTCACTGGTTCATTCGCAGCTCACGAATTAGCATTAGTTTGTTTTATTACAATAAAGTAGCATTTCTTGTAATAAACAAAACCTAATCGATTATAATTGTAGAAGGTTGCGAAAACTCATAAATATTATCATTTAAAATTCGTTTATGGCATAACAGAAAACTGTAAAAAAATTATACTGCATATTACTTTTAATTAACTATTGTTTATCTAAATAAAATCTGATAACAAATGGAATCTATTATATATATTTTTTAAACAAATACTACTGTGCAGAAATGATCATAGATGGCGCCTATGCATGGAATCGATTAACTACAATCTTTTCCGGAGGTCGAATTACTACTAAAGAGTTTTTTTTTTTTTTTTTTTTTTTCTCTTAACCAAAACTCTGTTTAATAAGGTAATAAATTTTTATATCAAAACTTCATTTGAAAATTCATAAAGTTCATTTATTAAAAAAATAATTTGATTACTTTGCAGTCACACGACCAAGAAGTGTAACGAAAAAGTGTTCGCTAAGACGAAAGAGTTGCGTACCACATTACTGCTGAGAAATCCATCCATTCCTCTCTTAAATAAACAAACTGACTTACCGACCACACAACCTTGAGAGAAATGGAACTTGTAGCCTCCACATGAATATCTGCAGGTGGTGCTGCTGGAGCTGCAAACAATGAAAATCATTCATTGGATGAAATTCAATCAAAGGAAATTATTGCTGAATTTAGAGCTAAAATTTTTATTATTATTATAGAAATTTACAGCTATAAATCGAAGTTATATATTAAGGTACAAGTTAATTTTTTAAATCTATTTTTATCTATTTATAACAAATATTTTGTTACTTTTTTTTATATATTTGAACGTACGAGTTTAAATATAGCTTAACTTATTATTCATTTATTTATAAATAATAATGAATATTTATTATTAAAATAGTTAAATATGGTGAAGACAAAGTGCAGTTCTCTGTCAAGTCGGCGTCAGCGATATCCTAAATAAGAGAAAACTCCTTGCATTGTAAGAAGAAAGTTTTATATGGTCCTACTGAGAAACTTTATATGGTCCTACTAGTGGCTCCATCTTGTATCCATATTTGTAATTAAACGTTAGCAGTGGAATTAAACTGTTTTTGAAAATTTTCACTATTTTAATGGAGTGAAAAATTTCACCATCTCTCCAATTTTTAAATTAATATTCACGTTTAAAAGTAGACTGAGACTAAACTAATTTAGTCTAGTGCAAGGATTTTGAAGCGCTATCGTTTTGTTGGTTGCGCCATCTCGTGGTTATTATAAGAACGAAATGAAATATAAAATTAAAATCTAACGGAAAATATATTCACCACGAACTACACAAATGCTTATATCGTAAATTTAATCAAACTCTGTGCACTGGTCTGAATTAAAGGAAGAGCTGACATTAAGTACTATTCCTTTCTATATTTTTTTTGTATTTAAAGAGTTGTTGAAATGTCACTTGCCGATTTGAAACAAATTATCCAGCATTAATTAAACTTGACTTGGTTTATTTATAAATACGTGTTAAAGAGTGATTTGAATCATTATAATTGCATATCCAACACAAAAATCTTGAAGTTCAATGACACCTCAGCCCTTTTATCATTTATTCATATGGCGATTTCATTCACAGAGAGGCTGAAGAAAGACAGTTTCAAATTATGGACAATTTATCAACTTATGATGACATAACGCTTTAAAGTTGAAGTTATTTCATACACATATATAAATTATGCATATATCATCAGTAATCCGTTTATTCCTACAATTTCTGGAAGATGCCGAAGAAACCCAGTGGCTTCTAGAAGACCGCCAAGCCCATTATAAAAAAATAAATAAATAAATAACGCTGTTTATGTACAAAAGCATGTAAATTATTTATTGATATTTCTGCGCACACATTACTATTGATAATTGGTTTTAGAAATTTTTAAATGTTGTATAAGGAAGATTGGGAAGTTTGCTAAAATATCCGATGCAATTCAAGTTATCTTCGAGAGTGAATGTCTTTAAATTTTGATTTTATTTTCGACATACTTTAACTGCTCCAGTAGGAATATTAATTTTAAAGTCTGTTGACCACGTGAAATCTATATTTGGTTACAGTTTTCCATTTCGAAGATGGAAAATGTGTACTTGTGTATTTAGAAGGAAATAAATTTCCTTAATAATCTATTGATATTAAATATCTTCGTATGATAAACGGAGTTGATTTATATATATAAAATAATTCATCCTCAATTCACGTTTGCTAGACCAAACTCATGTAAAAAACAATAGCTGGATATAGGTGGCGCTTCTGCAAGCATACTATACTATTAAAACAATACTAGAATTATTACGCAGCTTTTATGCATGGACTATCCTTCCTTTACATTAGCTAATCAAACCAAGAAATTGGGCAGCTATTTTTAATTAAATCTAAAAAAAAAACTGGATCAAAATGAACAACGGACTACACGCAACTTGCTGAAAAATTTGAGCCGAAATCCTACCCACCGGTGATGTCTTCATTCTCCCTAATGGTGTAACAAAAATACTTTGGCACGCAACGCTAGACAGCAATAGGATGGTGCTATTTCCGTCTAGCAAAATAAGCCCGCGGTAGCTTTAATGAGATCGCAAGGGAGTATGGGTAACGAACGGTTTCCAGTTACAAACACCAAATGAAATGTAGCATGGAAGCTGTTCTCCATCTACCAAATCTTATAGTCTCCTTCTCTTACCTTCTTCATTCGTTGTCGTGGTGACTACTTCGCTAGGTTTGCTCTGTCCCAGGGTGTTCTCCGCCAGTATCCGAAAGTTAAAAGTCGTCACGGGTAAAAGGTCACGCACTACTGCAGTCGTTTCCTTATGACCCACAGTTAAACTTCTTGTCTGATCGACCCACTGTTCTGTGTGAAAATAAATTCAAGGAACTGGTCATAAAAATGATAAAAACAACCATCTTTATGGATAAAAGTTGCTAAATTATAAATTGGTAGCTAATTTATTAAGTTTTTATTAAATACTCTATAAAGAATTGAGAAAATTCGCTTTTAATATTGCTTTGTTTTTTATACGAGAGATAAATATTTTTTGAAAAGAATTTGCCCCAAGGAAATGTATATTGTCAGGGCAACCTAAAACGACATCCTTTAATTTAGTATAATACAGATTACACTTTAGCTTAACCGAAGTCCTTTTTCACGTGATTTGAAGCACGTGACAAAGGACAATTTGATAGATTTTATTTTATTGTTTTTGCGCTGAATGTCTCGCGATTTCGTTTTCATCAGTGTCTTTACCATCAATTTTCTGGGATAGCAAATAAATTTCTTCGCTTCGCCTATCAAATTTCAAATTATGAAATTTATTTCTGAAACAGAAAGAGAAATTGATAGTTCAAATGTTTTTCTCTCTTTTTTTTTTTTATTTTACTTTTTCGTATCCGGATATTTCTGCAGGGGAATTTGTTCCTGTCGTTAAACCATGGGGGAAGAAACTGGTTAGAAATTTGATATCGACAAACAATTTCAAACGGTATTTTCACTTCGTTCTCTTTGTACGTCTTTGCCTTCATTTCGTTTGAGTGCTTTTTCCAGCGTATATCGCCAGAGGAGTTTAGAAAAACTTTCTGGAATACTTGAATTCATTTAATAGAGGAAATTAAATAAGATATTCACGGAATGAAATCACATTCGGAGATCTATTCGCTTTTTTTTTTTCTTTTATTTTGGCTGAGTTACTTCAAATAAAAGCAACGGAGTAAATATAAAAAAAATATTTGCATTTAGTTATTTAATATCTTTGCTTAAAGCAGATTCCGATGACACGGAAAATGCTTCCAAGAGACATCTCCAGGCACAGAAATGAATAAAGTATTAAATGTCCTAAATATGTAAAATATAAATGAAATTAATCTGAACAGAACCTCCATCTATACCTTCTTGGCGCTTAAACTGAATTATATATCTGGATAACGGGATATTTCCTGTATACGGTTGACCCCATGCAAGTGACACAGTCCTGCTGGTTACCTCCTTAACCTCAACGTTTTTTGGACTGTCTGGTCTTTCTGAAAATAAAATAAAATAATAATAAAAATTAAACCTTGTTTAGATAAAGAGAACATTAATTTTATATTATTTATTAGCAGTGGCGCCATCTGTTGTGTGAAGAAACTTTAATTTCAACAAAAGAATCGCAATTTCAAAGGAGAGGAAAATATAAATTGATATTTATTTATTAATATTTATTTATGGAGATTTATTAATTATATTGACTGTGAGCTAACCATAACTTGAATTAATACTTGGGCAATTTTTTATTTAATTATTATTTAATTACGTTTTTTTATTTAATTATTATTTAATTACGTTTTTTATTTAATTATTATTTAATTACATTTTTTTATTTATTTATTTAATTTTATTCTTGAAAATAAAATAGAATAAAATAAAATAATAAGAGAAAACACCTATTTCTACCAGTGGCTCCATCTGTTGTGAATATTAAAAAGCATTTACTTCAACGAAAAAAATAAATTATTTCGCATACTTAAAGGAGAGGAAAATAGAAACTGGTATTTATTTATGGAGATTTATTAAAGTAGATGTTGACTGTGAGCTAACCATACCTTGAACTACTACCTGGATATTACTCTCATCATGGCCATATTCGTTGGAAGCAGCACACGTGAACAGAGCAGAATCCCTTCGATCTGATGATATTACTGTTATTTCTGACACTAATCCGTTTTGCAGAACAGTTTGGGATTCAGTGTACCTGTAAGTCCAGCAGTATTTCTTAGTTTTTCAGTACAAAGAACAGAGCTTAAAAAACTGGCTTAAAAATCCGTTATATGTTGAAAATTAATTGGTCATAAAGGTTTCTCATACATTTATAGTCCGTATTTACCTAGCATCTGAAGGTGGATTGAATTGCTGACGATCCTTACTCCAAGAAACCGTGATGGGTCTTTCTCCAAACGCTTCGCATTTTAAATGAACTGTCTCTCCTTTTCTTACAGTAATAGAATGAAACTTTTGACGAAAATGAGCAGGAACTGTAAATAAGAATTAACAAAATATTAAATAAACAATTTGACGTTTTTTTTTTTTTTTTTTTTTGTCCATGCACATATGAAGAAAATCGAAAAAATCTTACAATAGCAGCTCTGGAATATTTTTCTATAATAATTTTTAAAACGCGTCTTTTCTAGTAATTAAAGTTCTCTAAAACACATCTCTGTTTGGTATAAAGTTAAATTAAGAATATTCACTTTCCGTATTTGTTTTCTTAAGAAATTTCCTAACCAGCCGCTCAACGCCACGTAAGTTCTTAGGGATTAGATTTAAGGTGGCTCTTCATTTCTCATCAGTGGCTTTGAAAGTTTTCCTTAGAAGATGCAAAATTTAATTAGAATGCCTCGAACACTTGTGAACTATAGTAATCACTTGTTTGCGATTTTTTTTTTTTAAATTTGAATCGAGTATTTTTTTTTTCCTGCTTAATTTTTTTGTCTTTTTTTCTGGCCAGTAAAACTTTCTGTTTGCTCATTTATGCTTAAAAGAATTCGCGTGCTGCGTGCTTCATGCACATCACGAGGAGAAGGTATGACGTCGTTCACAAAGTTCACTGTTGAAAGTAATCTCGAAATGAAACATCGTGAATAATACAATTAATTTATTTTAATGTCTTCTACAAACAATATTTTCATAAAAATGATTATAAATTAATTAAATAGTTCCCTGTTTTATATAAGAAAATATTAAATGGAAAGAAAACACGACAAAAACATTTTGATAGAATGAAGTAATTATTCAAAGGCGCAGTTTTCTAAAAACGAAGAAAATCCCATTATTTTGGCTTAGTTTTAATTACTTTCCACTATTTAAATTCACAATAAAACATGGAACGAGACTGTAAGAAGATATTTCATATCAAATATTTGTGAATCTATTTTAAAAATCGTGTCTCTCTCAATTTCTTAGGTCATAACTACAAAGAGAGACCAATTTAGAAATTAGATGACAAGAAATTAGTCATACCATGAACAGTTAATCGAACAACAGCACTGAGACTGGGGCTGATTCCATTCGTCGCTTGACACATGTAATAACCATCATCTCCCAGTTCGACTTCAGTGATCACCAAAGATCCGTTCTCCAATATTTGAATATGAGGATTGCTAATAATTGTCCTAAATTCTCCAGATGGATCACCTATAATTAAAAAAAAAAAAAAACAATAGTAAAGTACCGCATTTAAAAATATAAATAAATTTTAAAATAATAAACTCAACTTAATTTTTAATTAACTATTAATTATCTAAATAAAACTAGTAATCAATGGAATTTATTATATTTTTAAACAAATACGCTGGGCCGGGCGATAATATAATGGCTAATTTATTGACCTGAGACCGGAACAGGCCATTTTGCCTAAATCGTTGAAAGATGATGATAATTATAATAATTTATTAATAATAAAGTGAACAGGGTGATTTTTCTAAAAGCTTTTCCTCCCATTTTTTTTTTGGCTTCCATTGCTGTTTTCTATCTCATGTAGTTTTATTTTATTTTTTTTATTTATTTACTTTAAAACTAGTTTGCTGAATAAAGGGGTCACTGATCTTTGGTGGTATTCGGTAAGGTTACTATACTTTTCCTTTTATTTTAAAGAACTCTTAGCAGTGCAGAAATATAATACTTTACTAATGCGATGCTGCAAAGATCCATCTTTTAATGGAAAAAACATATAGGTAGAATGTCATAAACGCGAAATTTTACCTACATCTTTGACATTTCCACTGTTTTACTCAATCCATTACAGACAGAAGCGAAAATCGGATGTCAGCGTTATAAATTAAAACTTAGTTTCCTATAATGGTTTACCGAAAGTAAAACTTGATCACAAAACTTTTAAAATGACAGCAAATAATATATAATAAATTCGCATTTAATACAAAGAACTTGAATTCAGTTTCTCAAGATCTGCTATAATGAGATGTCCCGCTTCGAATAAAATCTTGCATAAAAATCTTCATATTCCTCACATATGGTAATGCTCAGTGGGTTGCTGTTTCCAACAAATGCATTTTGAATTAAGGACCACGATGGACAGTGCATTCTAATAAGCTCTTCTAAATGGTCAAGGGAAAATCCTGTCCAAATATAATGGGTCAAAACACCCTTGAACATATTGTGAAATAAACGAAAATCTTTTAAGAAATTTACAAAGAAAATTTCTTTAATCAATACTTAAACTACATCCACGGTTTAAGCCTTTTTCGTTTAATACGGAGTAGTAATATAGGAAGGGAACTGTGGTTAAAATCAAGTCTGTTGATTCATCTTTCTTTCGCAGACATGAATTACCATTAAATCTTGCAGCTGTTTCTCCAATTTTCTGTGTTGACACCCTACAAAAAAGAGGGTTGGTGCAATGCACCTATAAAAAGAAAATCATGGAGTACAGATGTTCTTCTCGTCTTCAACTCGGTGTTTCTTTTGTATTGGTGTTTGGCAAAACAGGCGAGTGCGAAATGGCACGAAACTAACAATAAAATGATTGCTAGAATGCTTGAGAAGTATCCATAGGTTGTGCTGTACAAAAAGCTGCTCAAAAGTCTTCTTTGTTTGCACAAGGCTCTGTTAAAGCGACTCATTTCGAACACATGTGTTTCCTCATATAAAATTCTGTTTTCAAGTTTTCTCCAATTGGATTTTCTTTTCCTCAGTCGGAAAGCTAACCGCAGCCTCCCAAAGAAAGCTACGAAGTCTACGTTTAATTTCCAATGTTTATAGTGGGGTCGCTGTACTTGCCCTGACGTTAATCTTTCGAAGGAATATTTGTTGAGTGGAATCAACAAAAGAAAAACCTAAGGTTTACTATGCACTATACAAATAGTGTGTAGCCTTCACTGTTTGAAGAAAGAAGAGAAATTCTCTGAGTTCACGATTCGACGGTGGCTCCATCTGCAGATTCAATAGGGAATTACTTTTCGCAACTAATTCGTTGGTTGCACCCTGACGAACACACCCTGTGACCTTTATCCCCCACTCGTACTTCCCCCCCTTCCGGATCTAATAATTACGAACCCTTTTACCTCGGGGACACTGTTGACCCGGTTTTTCCACAACAGTAGTCCCCGGAGCACCCTACGATTAAAAGACTCACTTGTACCTTGGGCTTTTTTCCACCTCACTTGAGGCGCAGGGAATCCATTAGCCTGGCAGTCGACGGTGGCACTCTCTCCCATCACAGCGGCTCGGTCGGACGGCTCCGTCTTCCAGAAGGGCGGAACTAAAAAGACAGAAAGTGAGAGTTAGAGCAATAAGTAAAAAAAAGGGCTCTTTTCGTCTTGAGCTCCAAGGTAAATGGTGCGGAATACAGCCCTGCATTTCCTTACAGCTCCTGGGGTTGGGGGAAATAAATAGGATGTTCTATTTTAAGGGTTGAAGCACTTCACAAATGGTCGAAACTCCAAAAAGCACCTCAGGAGACAGGTGTAATTTACTTGGAATAACTCCTAGAAATTCAAGTGCAATGCAAACAGGGGCAGAAACTCAGGGGAAGAGACAGAGCGAGAGATGGATGAGGACAAAGAAAGAAAGAATAAGAGGTGCAGAAATGGCAAGGATGCGAGTAAGGGGCTTAACTTCTCACTAAAAGAAGGGAAAGAGGAGAGATCTGAAGTCTCGTGAATAGAAAAGATGAGAAAGACTGTCGTGCGTGTAGCTAGAGAAGAAAGAGCCGGAAAGGCAAAATACTATCGATTCTGATGTGTATATACGGGTTTTTTTATCAATAAATAAGGTAACTGTTATTCTTATAACGAAGCAACTTTACTCAAGAACCAATAAAATATACTCCTTCAGTTTAACAGAGGAGAGCATCTGTACACATATGCCAGAATCTTCCTACCTCTAATAGTCCGTTTTATGGATGAAATTAATCCTTTATCTTTAAGAAACTATTAATGAAGATGCTTTTCTTTTCCAATTTGGAGAAAATTAAATTCTCACGTGATACTAAAACAAGTTACGTAATATACACGAGTTATATTTCAAGAGCATTAAATTATAAAACAATACCTCAGGGGTTTTTCATCTGGATACTCGAGGAATATTTTAAATTAGAATAAGTTCTCTTAAATAAGTGAAAAGGATCAATTATTCTCTTCCAAATTTATGACAATGTTTTAGTAAGGAGGGTACAGTGAATTATGTTTTGTTCCACTATACCCTCCTAAAGGACTACAGGAACGTAATTGAGTTTAAAACCTTTCTTAGGACAAACAGGACGTGGGCTGAATGTCTAGAGTCGCTCCGACATTTCCCTCTTGAGTAATTCCAGAACATCTGAAACATAATTTCATCCAACGCACTAGCATATACAGTATTATACTTGTGAGTGTGTGTGCGTACACGCACACACACAAACAAGAACATAGATAATATAATTTTAAAGGAAGCTACCAGTATCAGACAAGATTCTGGGAGAAAGTTAAGGAAGATCACTGCCACCAAGAATCGATTGAATATACGTGTCCTGAATGTGCCCACGTTTATTTATCAGAAAGGATGACTTTGCCAATTATGGTTTAGATACATATAGCTATATTGAATGGGGCTAGCCTCTGACAGCGTCATATATAGACAAAACTCAGTATCAACGTATTGATACTGAGTTTTGTCTATATTTGTATATAAAAGCTTTAGAAATCTTTTCTTTATGGAGGGTTTCGATTGATTTTGCCTCAAGGTAGTTTATATACCCATCAGTTTGGTTTTTAACCGAAAGATCTATTCCTGCCTTCCGGTTTAAACACACACCCCTTCTCTATTGAGATTTTATGGAACAAAATGCTGGATTTCTGTTTTATCCGATTTTAATGAAAGTTTGAATGGCTCGATAAACTTTCCAAAAGAAGCAAATGTGAAAATCTGGTCATTACGATTCAAGTTGTTACAAGTGGGCAGGCAGATGACGGAACACTGAGAGAAAGTTAAGGAATTAATAGAATGTAAAATGCATTCTACAAGTTTAAATTTGTAGGCTCGTGATATTGATAACCCCGAATAAGGGAAATTCAACATTAAAGTGAGTCAAAAAGCCCATATAAGGGCAATTTATGTATTGGAAACTCATGAACTATCGAATCGCGTGTGTTAGGTACAGGCGTTATCGATCAGTCGCCCAGAGTCTGCAGCTAATGACATAAGGCCATTAATTTAGGGATAATTTAAAACAACAGCTTTCTATCATTAAAGCAATAATAACATAAGGCTATTACGTGCTCAAAATACAGTATGAACGATTTCATGTAATCAGCAGCTTTTACATCCACAGAGGAGTTTCCACTACTTTTTCAACAGCCCTCGTCATTCGAACAAGTGTAAACCGCGCCGACAAATATCATCAAAAGTCAAAGCAATTACGAGGGGTGAGTTTAGAAAAGAAAACGACACCGATAAATAGATCGATAGATAAGCGAAAATACAAAAGCATCCATCCTCTCTTTTTTAATTATTTTTATTTCATTTTCACGGCTTCATTCACTTACCGTTTACGACCATAAGCGCTGTATGATTGACGGACGCTGCAGCATTCCGTGCTACGCACGTGTAATTGCCGTTGTGATGAGGTCCTACGGAATTAAAGGTCAACGTCGACGTGAAAACATTAATCATATCAATCTTGGCCTGCAATTCTGACCGCAGTTCTCCTCCGTCTTTTAACCAGTGGATAGTTATTGGAGGATCTCCAAACAGTACTGGGCAGATGACAATGCTCCTCATCCCTTCCTCGAGGTCAGAGGGAAAACTGAATGGCTCGATTTTGGGACCAACTGAAAGAAAGAAGAAAGAAACGAGTGAATGAAGCAGCTGTTAATTATAACACTTAACAAAAAGGAATGCATTCACATTAGAGAAAGCGGTGGCGCCATCGTTAACCAAATTATAAATTTTGGGAATTATCGTGTTATTTTATAAACAAACTATTCTTCAATTGGCAGAGTTGGGAGGTAACCCCTAGTGCTGCCAGACAAAAAATGCGGTTTTCTTCAACTGACTGCCCAGTAAAAATTAATTTTTATTAGAAATTAAATTAACTTTTAAATTTAAATTAAAAATTCAATTAGCATGCGCCTAATTTGACACCAACAGTTAGTTTAGTAATAATAAAGATGGAGAAATTCTTGCTTAGTCTTAAGCGTGAGTATATTGTCTGCAAAACCCTACTTACCCATGACTCGGATGTTAACATCTTTCTCAGCTTTGATCCCTTCTCTATTCTGAGCGATGCAAGAGTATTTGCCTTCGTCCGCTTTCTTATTCACTTCTTTTATAACCAGCGAGCCGTTGGGGAACACCTGTTGACGGTGCGTCTGGGGCAGCAGGCGGCTGTCTACATATGAAAGAAGTTTATTACTTCTCGCTTCTGACTCTGATATATTAAGACCTACTCTATCTCTAAAAAAAAAAAGATGGATGGCCTAACTGCACACTAATGAATAGCTAGAATTAGTTATAATCAGATAACACGGTTAATCCTACTAATTATAAAGGTAATCAAGTATTGTATGAACGTTAATGGGGTAATCCGTCCCACTTTTATAATTCTATACCTACCATAAATGTGTTAGATTAAACAATCCGTGAGCTCTGCTTTTATATTCTCCATTGAATTAAAAATATTAATCAGGACGCATAAAATAATCACGGGGCAACTGAACTGGGATTATTCGATTATATTTTTACAAAGATATCAAAAGTTCTGACAGCAAGGGGGCATTCCAAGTATTTTAATCAACAAAAAGTAATTTTTGATCGAAATAACTCCTAATAAAAATTTTTCTAGCATATTTCCAACTGGTTATTTTCAATACCTGGAGAAAGGTTGAGTATGGAGATTTTATTCTTTGCCTCTTGTACTCGACATTTTTTTTGTATACTCGGAGTTTTAAATCTTTATCAAAATGCGAATTTTTCAAATGCGAAGAAACATCTTGGGAGACAACATAACTTCTCTTTGGAATGTGTAATTTTTCCTCTCCATCTTTTTTGTGTATTAGAGAATAATGTTTCACTGTAATGAGGAATATTTCTCTTTTTACTTTTCTTACTTATATTTCACTCTTCCAGAATACAGAAAGCCTCCATCAGAATGCTCGTAGTGAATGAAATAATTAATAAAAATATTTCAGATGCCAAAGTGCTTTTGAACTGTAGCGAGCTGCTCTTTGAAGTGAAATTCCCCTTTTTTCATTGGGAAACTGTCTCGTTTTAAAAACTGAATGAAAATAACTGACATGCCTTTCACATATTTTTTATACTCGTATGAAAACCGACAACACATCTCATTTAATAAGGTGTTTGTTCACTGTCTGGAGATATCTAATTGGAAATGATTCGTGTAGTCATTTATAATTCACGCAGTATGACAGGCTTGAAGATGGGATTAAGAACAAAGAAAACCCTCAGTTAAGAAGAAGTGAGGCATTGAAATGTCTGTGACAGTTTTCCGAAACTTAATTAGTTTTTTTATAATTACCTCTTCAATATTTAGTGAATCACTTGGGCTGGTCGACAGATTTCACTCCAGGTACTCCGAAGCTTTTGAGAGACCACGATAGTAAAAGTACACTATGAGCTTAAATTCATAGACAGAACCAAAGAGGATAATCCTGTCGAGGTAGCTCTAGTGAATGGATACTTTGTATCGATCTTCTATGTGTGAAGATGAATTGTATCTTGGCTTAGCTCCCAAGTTAGTTCATCTCCACCTGCTAACCCTGGAATGATACAGCACTCTCTAACATAGCCACACATGAACATTTGTTTGCGCATTGTATGCGGTGATCACCAGAAAGGCTGCTTGTAATAACCCGTCCACGCCAAGAGGAAAAAGACCACAAATATTCACGTACTTTCCTCAGTGGAGTAAATCCTGCATCATTGGTAGAATTCCAAGGTCCTTACCATAGCAAAATCCCGCAGTACCAAAAGAGAAGTCTCTTCTGGTAGAGTCAGCAAGATCCAGTGCTACCAGAAGCCCAAACTGGTGTGACACCAGCAATCCCTTAGAAACTATACCTTGCAAAAAACAAAAAATGATGTACAAATAGATAAACTTATCCAATAAACAATAAAATTAAAAATAATTTCATGGTTAGTACTAACAAATGGATTCCACAGAAAGAATCCATATCAAGACGAAGTTTGATAGTCCAATATCGTATAACATATTCTCAAAAATTTGAGCACATAGAAAAGCAGGAAAGTCCAGTACATAGTCCATGTAGATTAAGTTCACATAAATTTGTTGTTATAACGGTTTTTTATTTTGGTGTAGACGCATCAGCGACTTAGGTCATATTGAGTCGTATCTATCATGTCTGTAAATTGCGTGTGTTCTGTTTCTTGGACGAAAACCTAAGTTTTCAGGGGAAGACACCATGCCACCCTTGACTGAGACCAACTAACTCAGCCACGTTACGTAGGCTGTTTAAAAGATTTACCATAAAAGGTGATCAGTTCCATCCTTCATCTATATATGCTATTAGAGAAACGCACAGAGAGGCTTGCTGACAGTTCTCCATTTTTAAAAACCCAATTGCAAAACTTGGAAGCTGTTGGAAGTTATCCTCATTCCTGGCCAAAAGCTAAGATGCCTGTAACAGAAAAAAAGTGGTTATCGAAGATCGTCATAATTTATACATCAATAGAGAACGTGTGCCCAATATCCTTGGGTATCACAGCTGATGTCAGAAAGTTTGAAGCTGACTAACTTAAGATTTAAAGACCATTTTTTTTTTTTTTTTTTTTTTTTTTATGTGAACCCCAAACACGAGAGGTATTAGAACCTATAGTACTTAGTACCGTGCTTGGGTTGGAGGTTGAGAAGACGAAAGAAGATATTTGTTGACATTGGACTTGAACTTCTGTAGATTGTAATTTTCAGGAAATACGTATGAAGGAAGGTTGTTCCAGAAAACGGCAGTTGAATGAATAAATGAGGAAGATGAAAAGTTGGTTCTGTGGGTTTGAAGTTGAACAGTAAATGGATGTTGGCTGGTGGCGGCACGTGTTCGGACTGTTTTGAAAGAGAGAGCGGGAATTATAGAAGCCAATTCAGAAGAACAGTGCCCATGGAAATATCTGTAGAAGAGGCATGCAGCAGAAACAGTACGTCTATGAGAAAGCGAGTGGAGAGACTCTGTTAAAGATGAATCATTAATTAACCTAACTGCCCTCTTCTGAATGG
This sequence comes from Mastigoproctus giganteus, assembly GCF_048544385.1. Lineage (NCBI taxonomy): Eukaryota > Metazoa > Arthropoda > Arachnida > Uropygi > Thelyphonidae > Mastigoproctus > Mastigoproctus giganteus. The sequence continues at coordinate 69,859,099 of NC_143580.1, forward strand.
AATCAAGAAGCCTGAGAGAGGTTTTGGGGGCACCACCCCAAATGTGGGAACAATATTCCATGGCAGGGCGGATTTGCGATTTATACAGAGTGAGCAGCTGTTTGGAAGAAAAGTAACGCCGAGAGCGAAAGAGAAAACCAAGTTTTTTAGATGCAGAGGAAGCAATATTTGTAATGTGCTTGTGCCAAGAGAGATTAGAAGTCAGGGTAATTCCCAAAAGAGATATATCCTTTTGCCTAGAAATTGGAGTGTCACTAAAGATAAGCATAGGAGCAGAAGAATCCTTTTTGCGAGATATAAGACAAGACTGAGTTTTAGAAGGGTTGAAATCAACTAAGTTGTCTTTGCCCCACTGGAGAATTACCTGAAGATCGGCATTTAAGGAATTGGTAGCAGATTTTCGAGAAGTTGAAGCTGATTGAGCAGGGCAAGGTTTCTCAAAATGGAAAGTTGAATGCAATGTGCTATCATCGGCAAAACTATGGATATGATTTCCAGTCAATGGAAGAAGGTCATTGATATACAAGAGGAAAAGAGTGGGGGAAAGAACTGAACCTTGGGGGACACCGGCATTAGTGGAGAAGTTAGAAGACAGAGAGCCATCTACCATCACCCTCAGTGAGCGATCAGAGAGAAAACTGGATAACCAATTACTAAAAACAGTTGGCAAACCATAAGATGGAAGCTTGTTTAGAAGACCTTTATGCCAAACACGATCGAAAGCCTTTGAGATGTCAAGAGCAACTACTTGGGTTTCACCGAACCTTTCCATTGAAGTAGTCCATAAATGGGTAACATAAGCCAGAATATCACCAGTGGATCGACACTGACGGAATCCATACTGGCGATCGTTGATCAGACGGAAGGTTTCTAGGTAGTTTAAGAGATGGCGGTTAATTGATTTCTCCATTACTTTAGAAAGAGTAGAAGTAATTGCAATGGGACGATAATTGGATGGGAGGGATTTGTCACCCTTTTTAGGAACTGGCTGGATATGAGCAAATTTCCAAGCAGAAGGAAAAACACCTTTGGAATAAGAAAGTGAAAAAAGGCGGCAAAGAATAGGAGTAAGTTCAGGAGCACAGATTTTGAGAACAAGTGGAGAAATACCATCAGGACCTGGAGCTTTCTTAGCATCAAGATTCATCAAAATCCTTCTGATATCCTTTTGACGGAAGACCACAGGAGGCATTGAATGGACCGTGTTGGGAATGGTGGGAGGTGTTTTACCAAGATCATTAATACATGAGCTGGAAGAAAAATGGGATGCTAGCAGGTCAGCTTTATCCTTGGCTGAAGTGACAACAGAACCATCTGGTTTGGACAGAGGTGGAAGCAGAGATGGGCAAAAGTTGCGGCCAATAGCTTTGGCAAGAGACCAGAATGCTCGGCTACCATTAGGGCAAGAAGCAAGTTTTCTACTCTTAGCCTGTTCGAACTCTAGTTTGGACTGATTAATAACTGCTTTACAATTGTTGCGAGCTTTGGTGTAGGCAGAAAATGAAACTGAAGAATTAGAAACAAGCCAATTACGATAAGCAACATTCTTCTCTTGAACAGCCTTAGCACATTTATTGGAAAACCAAGGTTTAGATAAAGGACGAGATTTTAAAGTGGAGTGTGGGATAAAGGATTCCATTCCTGCAAGAATAATTTCACTGACACGATCTGAGCAAACGTTGACATCAGGAGTTTTGAAACAGTAATCCGACCAAGGAAAAGAAGAAAAGAAGTCTCGCAGGTCATCCCATTTTGCATTCTTGTAATGCCAAACAACACGAGGTTGGGAATAGCCATGAGATAAAGGTTCCATTGGAGAAGAGACAATCACCAAGTTGTGGTCTGAAGTGCCTAAAGGACCTCTTACTTCGACCGTGTACTTAGAAGGGTTGTTTGTGAGAAAAAGATCAAGCGTATTGGCTGTATGATTCGGATTGTCCGGTATTCTTGTAGGTAAATGAACAATCTGTGCTAGGTCATTAGTAATTGCAAAAGCCTCAGCATCTCGACCTGCTGGGTCGGTGTGACTAGAAAACGGAAGCCAGCTGGAGTTGTGAACATTAAAATCACCAAGGAAAATTACCTCACTGTTAGGAAAGTTGGACTGGAGAAAGTCAAGTTGCAACGAGAGGAAGTCAAAGAGCTCCAAGTGATTAGTGGAGTTTGGGGAATGGTAGAGACAACAGATGAATTTGACACAATGAGGTAGAGAGATTTTAAGCCAGAGAAGATCAAAGAGAGGAGATTCCAAATTGCCAAGTCTCTGACAGGGAATATCAGAACGGACATATGCACAAGTACCACCTTTGAGGCGAAAGGAATCATACAGCGAATAATTTGGGCATCTGAGATGAGCAGTAGTTGAATCAACCGATAACTGAGATTCTGTCAGAAGAAGTACATGGGGTTTGGCAGACTGCAAGTGGAAATGGACATCATTGAGATTAGAATTGAGACCACGTATATTTGTGAAATGAATTAGGAAATCCTTGGGAGGTTTAGATCTTTTCGCAGATAAGCTTGTTCTATTAGTTTGGCAATTCATGGTGTATTCAATAGTAAGAAAAAGTGGGTGGGACATGCTGTATGAAGTAATGAAATTTTTGGATATGGCGTACATGTGGTAAGAATATACCCAGATCCTTGACATAACGTGGCCTCGACAATGCTCCCCGCATACACACTACTCGGACTCCCTCCAGTCACTATCTGGCAGAGTAGAGGTAGCAAGATTATACACTAGCTGATCCGGAAGCCTCCTAGAGAGTTACCGATAGGTTCGGTCCGGTGTACTAACTAGCGGCCGGCCTGCGAAAACCGTTTTAGAGCTGTACCCTCGAAATGTAAGGAATATTGGATCTCGCCACGACGTTCATCATAACCTCAAAAGTCATCAATCATACTGCATGATGGAAGAGATAGGGAAGGGTTGACCGGAACTTAGCTCTAGAGACTAAACATGGGTTCCACCACTTCAAGCCTCCAATAAGCAAAGTGGTGGTATTTCACCGGTTGATGAGAGTCATCTACCACCTAGTACTGCCTGGTAACATAGAGGGGCGGCATTCCTCCATGTGGTGTGGGCGCCACACCTAGACCCCTGCTTACGTTGGTTCACACCTGGGTGGTCACCCACCATGTGCTTATGCATGGAGGTTATACCCAGGATTACTAACAGTCCCACCATCGTGAAGGTGCAAGCAGAGGATTTGGCTGTCACAGACCGTCCGGACGTCGCCGAAATTGGGTCCACTTGACTTGAGTGTCACCCGAATATCAGTTCCATCAGCGTTTTAGACTCCCAGGTAGCAAGTACAGCTTGTCTGGCATATCTGAGAGAATGTCTGTGACAACCTCAAGGACCATGTCTTGTTAATAGAAAATTAGTAGATAAGCTTGGAGTGAATCACTTTGAAGAGGATTTATTTACAAAAATTACAAAATTTAGATTGGATATAAATGGCTTAATTGTAAGGCCTTTGGTGTTTATTTTTGTTTTTTATTTTTGCTATATATTATCTAGGTCATTTACTAATCAGTATTTTCTTGCCCTCTGACGCTCAGAGAATGATGAAGTTTTTGATGATGATTATGCCATGAATCAAGTTGTTAATTTTTTTTCTAATAAAATTAGTTTAGTCCTCTATAAATTACAAAAATATGGAGTGGAATATATCCAGACAGATCCTGCATAGCAGAAGTTGAGCTGTACTGCAAGCTTTTGTTAAGACCAGCAAGAAACTTCATTTTGTACATTTTGGACTGGGGATACTGTGCCAATGCGTCTGAGCACTTTAGGGTAACGTGGGGCTGATATTACAGAGTTTTAATTGGTAAGGCTCCAAAGTACCAATGATATTTACTTGGTCGTACTGGAGGAGTGCGCCCAATGAGGTAATCGTTGGACTCAGTTGGACTTCTCAACGGAAGAGGAATAGAACTGAGTACAACGATCACCTCGTTGGACTCAGTTGTATTCTTCTTCTGTTGAGAAGTACAAATATCTTGCCAATATACAAAGAGAGATTTAAGAATGAAATGCGTAACCATAGACCAGTCAGTTTGATTGCGGTGGGGAGGAACTTCATGGAATCTAACCATTCGTAAAACTTAGAAGTTTACGTATGGTCATCTTTTAATGACCACTGGAATAAACTACCTATGTGTGTGGCTAATGACAATCCAGGAATATTTAGTTGGTAGCTGGATCGATAACTTTGGCAATGGTAAATTTGTTAAGCGTCGATATAAATTATATGACAAGTTTCAATTTTTATTTTTGATGATTCAGACAAAAAAAAATTTGGCTTCCATCTTTGGCAATTTCACCACTTAGGAACCGAGTGCCAAGTGATGAGAAAAATAATTGTAAATAGTGTGATATTTATAATTATCTTTCTATGGATGGGGATGCAAAAATATGACGAATACCTAAAATTCATAAATTTATGTGAAGCTTGGATTCACTTTAATTCCTCCACTGGAGCGCAACATCATCCATTAAGCACAAACAGATACTGTAATTGTAGATTAGGGCTTAGACTACAGGAAAGTTATTATTTTTTAAAATTCTGTGTAATTAAATCAACAAAATACGGATATGCTATATTGCATAGAGAACTCAAGGTCTGAATATTTGATATCAGCAACCAAAATGGATAAATCGGAGGAGGAAATATAGGGAACAATTATTTTAATTACTTTACCTCTTTCCCACATAATCGACGTCAATGGGTACCCGCCAGCAGGACAATGAATTACGAGTTCCTCTCCAGCCAGAGCAGTGATGTTAGGCATCGTTCTAACTGTTGGAGGCCCAAACACATTCACCCTCGCAACGTGACTTTCGCTTCCTCCTTCGCTGGTCGCCTTGCATTGATATAAACCACCATCTTCAGGACGGATGCTGGTAATGTTGACGTAACTCACCACGCGGGAGTCGCTAGTCACATAATCTCCAACTCGAAATCTTAGTTTCTCTGGAAGAGGTAATCCGTCTAATCTCCAGGTGACCTGCGGTAATGGAATACCTGTGGCCGTACATTTTAGGGACACTATAGTGCCCGGATGGACAGTTCTGTCAGAGAATAGGTCTTCAAATGTCGGAGGTTCATCTATAAGATGCAAAACAGAAGTTATTCTCGTGAACTGAAGCAAGTAGAAGGTTTAATAGAAGAAGACTGGAAACAAAAAGCACAGATCAGAAAAATAATGCTGTTGAAAGTTCCCAATCTACATTTCATATTTTAATATGTTAAATTGCTAGTTTTATACATTTCACTATAGCAGCATGTGGTATGCATGCGTTTGTTTTTTTATGGCTGCAGAAAACTATTCAGAAAAATAAGAAAACAAGTTCTGCTGATTATATATTTCAAACGCGTTTGTTTATTAATAATTGATTAAATATGTGAATGCTTTAAGAGTTATTATTAAATGGATTAATATCGCAAAATGGTATCATGAATAATAAAGGATGTTTACAGCTTCACATTCACAGTATACAGGATTTTTTCTAGCAGGGATAAGGAGGTGATTATTCTTTTTATAAGGCTATGATCAGGCCACACCTTGAATACTGCGTACAGGTCTGGAAGCTTCATTTTAGGAAGAATTTAGAGTTGCTTGAGCGTGTACAGAGAAGGGCAACGAGATTGGTGAAAGTAACGAAGGGGTCCTCTTACTAAGAAAGAGCTTCAGTTCTGCAAATTGCAGCGGCTGGAAACTAGGCACCTTCAAGGTGATCTGATTGAGGTGTATAAGGCTTTTAACGGTTTGAGCAAGCTCAATGCTGATGGGATTCTTCCTCTTGATCAGACTATGCACCTGAGGGAACATAAATTCAAATTTATGAAGGAAAGTTGATTGCTAGAATAAACATCCATCTATCGTTGTATAAGTTGATGGCTTAAATAAATTCAAGACAAACTTTTGGAGGGAATGAATAGTTCACAGCGCCATTTACAAATATATATATATATATATATATATACACAACTCTAATTTCATATTACACATTTCACAAAATTCTTTTATACATATAATTTTTTTAAAATTCTTTATAAAAATATAATTCACTATATATCTCGAAAATTTTGTAAAAATAAAAGTTTTTACTAATTTCAACACAAAACTCTAAATTCCTCTTTGTAAATGAATGTCAGAAACATCTCTTACAAAAACGCCATATAATTTTCATAACACTCAAATAACTTTCTTAGACCATCCAAGAGAAAGACCCAACTTGATTTTCTAATCCTCTTCGAGAGGAATATCATAGAGATCACACACTATTATGACATGCACTGAGATTTCCAGCATACCACATCGAAATTACCATTCTCAACCAAGCCTAATGTTGCAACTTATCTTTTAATCCATGACAGCCATTGTTTGGTATAGCCCCGAAACATGCCATTTATTATCTTTCTTCATCATCCAACTTGAGATATCATTTAAATACATCACTCTGCCTTTTTTTCCCAACGGGCTTGCCATAAATTTTCTGCCTGCTCCTTAACCCTCACCATTTCTTTCCTGACATCATCTTTATCATGTCTTCTCCAAGACCGGGCTAGTTCTAACACCACAGACCGATTCCTTTTCGTCCAATACAAAAAATACTTCTGTATTATTGCCATGAAATAACCTGCAGAGCGGCTTCATTGTAAACCATCCTGCAAGTTCCAGGAACATTCAAAGGAGTAGTCCGCTGAACATAAATTAAATGTCTTCTCAAAAATGAATGATTTATGGCGGAGTCCCATGCGTATATGTTATTATGAGAACAGTTATAGCAATAAAGGAAAATTTATAATCGAAGAGACTGGAATTAATATAAGGATTTCAAATGTCATTCGGCGAATTATTTTCCTCTGGCGACTCGCTCTTTTTACCAAGCAGCTTAAATCCATCACTTAAAATGTTCATACATTAAAAATTTATTCAAATAAATAAATGTATAAAAGATTAATCCAGATTTTAATTTTTAAAATTAATTTCTCAATGGCTAATAATCACATGTTACAAGTTAGTATTCCTGTGCAGGATACGTGATAAGACCTTAATTACCGTTAAAATTATGAAATGTTAGATCAAAATTTATCGTATTGCTAGCAACAATAAATTCATTCTGGAAACGTCACTTAGCTATGGAGTTCATTAAATATCATCACAATACATCATGAAAGCGCGGTGCTAAATCTCAGTGATCCTTTAACACGAAATTGCTTTTGGTCCCATCAGGGAAGAGAGGATTATGGGATAAAACCTTGTCTTGTTTAATATATTCATAACATTCATCCATCATCTTGTACAAGATTAGATATTCGACTTTAATACCTAACTCTTGGCGTTCGCAAGCTAACGAAAGGAGCAAACAAGAACTTCATCTGAGGAGAACCACCCGACTTAGGATTCATACGGAAATGTTTCAACAACGTGGAATATATTACCGAAAAAGAAAGATAAGTTTAAAGTAAACTACTTGAAATTTAAATTAAAGTTACGCGTATCTAATCGTAGTTGTACATTTGAGAAACCGAGGCGTAAATCCGTGGTAGAAATTGACGCCGTGCATAGCGTATATTCATTTATTCACGTAAAGATAAGATGCCAAGTATCGCATGCCTAGACCCCACTTCGTTATAAAATGCATGAGTTAAGCTTACTTAATTAGTGAATTTTAAATTAGGGTAGTACAGATAGGTGGAAGAACTGACGCAGTATACAGCTGTGGAAAGCATCCTCGTCGTGCAGAAAAGTGGGATTTACAGGGGAAGACTTCACACAAGGCCTTTTCTTATAGTTTTTCTAAAATATAATTGCAGCAAATATAATCTGGCGTTATTGAAAATATATTGAAAATTCATCTCGTTAGAATCCTTGGAATTCACCATTGTGATCTCTAAGGAAGATCTTTCTCCCACATGATTTGGCCGTAGATGGAAAATTATGGCATACTGCCTTTTGCCATGTACAAGGAAATTCTTTAGTTGGGTCAATACACAGCCAATATTGAGTTCGTCGTCTTCTACGCCAAGTTTTCCGGTTCTAAGTCATAAGTGTGGTGCCTGAAGACAAATAAAATGATACCAAGGTTGCTCTTAGCGGAAGACTCATCTTTTATTTTTGGATTTTAATAAATTATAGGAACGAAATATGATGGGTATAAGATTAAATCATAGTTTCTTTTCAAGCCTCAACATATTTAATAGGTAACGTTTATTATTATATTTTATGTTTGTTAATATCAAAGTTATTATTATTATTATATAATATAGCAAATGGAAAAGCGCTTGAATTATTCTGTCAACTTGGATGTTTTTGCGGAGAGTATATTTTAAACTGTAGTGCAAAAAACGGAACCTTTTATCACTAAGTTGCTTCATATTCACTAATTGAGAACGCCTGCTAGGTGACAAGGGGCCAATTAAGTCCTGAAACAGGCTGTCACAGCACTATCCCGTCTGTTAAATAAATTCCAGATGAGCATTTCAGTGGCATAATTTATTTTAAAGTAGTGAAATACCTGGGCTATTCGTGCAATGAGAGTTTGCTCTGTTGAAATATTTTTATTCGCTGCATTAAAAAAAAAAAAACTACTGGTCGTAAAAACACCTAAGTGGACAGAGTAGACCAATTTCCTCTCAAAACGATGTTATAAAATATTTAATGAGCAAGTAAAGAATTGTTAATATTTAATAATAAACTTTAAAAAGGACTGATTTTATAGTTTTACACTTTCTGAATACCAAGTGCGCCCACACATCACTATAGCTATTTCTGGTGCTAGTGGAAAGCCTCCCTCATTCTTTTTAATGTAAATATATGCACTGGTGCCCTCCTTTGATATATGGTCACCATAAAGTTAGTTCTGAATCGTGAATGCTGCATAAATTGACCGTCGGTTTTAAGCAGTAATCTCAATACGTTCAAGTACCACACACACACACACAGAGGGTGCGTGGGCACTTGCATGTACAGTATCATCTGCTGCAAATAGTTTCGATTAAGCAAGGATGGAAAGCAGTTCTAGAAATGCTCTCATCACGCCTAAAAAGACAGATAGACTGACATTTACATTCTCCGTCTTCTATGAAGTGCGCGTGACATGGTCAATTTCACTCGCTACCATAGCAACCACACTTACCACCAAGCAATAGAGCTCCGGATGCCTGAGCGCAGTCAAAGTTATTGTGAGCAAAGCATTGGTAAACCCCTCGATCTTCCCTGGATACAGATGTGAGAGACAGTATGTTGGTTCCGATCAGTCGAACCCGTTCTCCTGCCATAAGAGGGCGCATATTTCTCATCCATGAAACACCGTACAGTGGAAACCCAGAAACTGTGCAGTTGAACTGCGCCTGCTGGCCTGCAGGCACAGTTTGTTGCGCTGGAGTGATGCGGACTTGAATACGAACTGAAAGAGAGAGAGAGAGAGAAAAAAAAATCAGTAATAAATTCGAATATTTTACAGATGTTTGGTTAAGTTGCTCTAATATACTTATCGAAACGTGCCATTAATAACATATTTTATTAAAAAGTAGAATGAAGGAAGTTAAAAATGAAATTCCTATATTGTGAAAGAATTTACTTTATTCCGCGAAGTGATAAAATTACGCCGTTTTTTGTAATTATTCAATAGAATTGACAAACTGTTTTGTACTACATAATTTCAGCTGTTTAATTATTATTTTTAAGTTATATCAGACATATTTTTCTCTCTTATATTACTACTATTAAATATTAAAGTACGCCATCATTGATGAAGCCTGTACTGCGCGACATTACTGTATGATTTTAATTGCCACCGAGTATTTCTATTGATAATTACAGTTGTCCCCTCTTTTCTCTATACGGATTGGTAAGTTTAATGACCACTGATGAGTATAGGAAACTATTTAAATAAAGATAAAAGGCTATTATTAATGACGAAAAAATAAAGAAATGCCACGATTATCAGTAATGCTCTCATCACTTTTTATAATCTCATTTCATCATAAACTGATGGATATTTTTCTCATTTCGGTGACTTTTTACCTCTAAGAGCATTAGTCGATTCTAAAAAGAAAGAACTCCGCATTTCTGAATAATTTTGGCTGCATTCAAACTGATCACCCAATACATATTGTAAGATACTCTGTAATCTCGGAGTTCGGCTAGTCTTTGTTAAAGAATAATTGCCTACACCTTCCGTGTAATCGAGGTTCCCATACAACTTTCCACTGGTGATGGTGAACACCTGCTGACTTTCTCAGCACACCAAAGATCCCCCCGCCCCCCACACCGAGTTGATAAGTTACTTACTTTTTGAAAGAAGCAACTTAAGTTCAAGTCCCCATCTGTGCTTTGGAGTTTTTCTGTCTTTTCTCACGCGATCGACAACCGGCAACGAAGGATGCAATTACAGGAAAGTTTACTGCTTTTTTGCATTGAATTCTAACAATCGTACAACCGCGACTAATCGATAAAGAAACCTCCATCATGAATGAACTATCGTAAAAATGTCAAAAATAAATAAAACGTCTATTGTGGATACTTTCATCCCTGCTGGCTGTATTTTGTGTGTTGTCTGGACGTACATGAATGAAATAACAGTTATATCGAGGCGTTTTACACCAAACGGACAATCCATTATCCTTTAAAATTAATAATCCTAGCAGAACTTACCAATGATTATCAATTCCGTCTCTACTTTTTCTTGTCCAACCGTGTTGTTAACAAAGCACACATACTTGCCGCTGTCTGTAACAACAGCCCTTCGAAATACCAATGTCCCTCCCATTTGGAATATCCTCTGACCTAGAATTACGGGGATGGGTCTTCCACCTTCTTGTCGATACCACCTGTAACTGGGAATAGGATGTGCTTCAGCTGCTGATGGAAGAAAGGCGGTGTCACCTTGTTTACATCTGACTTCCTCCTCCCGGTGGGTAATACGAGGTGGGACAGTACTGTGTGGTTCTGCAAAGAAAAATCGCACTAAATTAAGAATATTTAATTTGCTTATAAAAATCTTCTGGATAAACAGCTGATATAAGTGAACTTACAACAAGAATGCAGGCAGCTGTATCAACTGATCGAGGAATGAAGATGGTAATAGCTTCTATAGGAATGATCTTAGCGAATGGAGTGACACAAGAGGATGCTTCAATACTGAGCACAATTTGCTTCATGAATTAATAATCGCTCTTAGTAAATTCAATGTTTGAATGCAAGTTAATTGAAATCATTGGAAATATTCCCAAAATATATCAGTATTTGAACGGACAATAGAATTAGTAGAAAACACGGAATATTTATCAAAAAATACTTAGAGGGACACGAAAAATTTTACAAGCTTTGTACATCCTTTAATAAGCGATATTTTTAGCAACATATCTAATCGTGAGGTTCTTCACAGTTGCGTACGAATATCTGTCTTGTTACACTTTCAAGAAAACTGCAAGAAAATTCTCAAAGTATATTTCTGGAAGTTTTCCTGTGTGCTTTCTAAGGAAAAGAAAAAAAAAACTCAACAGAAAATAGAATAAAGGCTCTCTTACCGAAATAAGTAGGCCACAGTTTTATCTGTGATTTTACAGATTACCGAAGTAATGTGAATGAAAACAGAGGAAAATTCAGTGCATCCACCAGATGTTTAAATGTTTTAAGCGATCCCGTATAATATTCTTTTCTTTCGGGAATATTTCCTTCTTTCTGGTAAGTGAACCAAGAGAAATGGAAAGATGGAAGAGGAAAAGTAAACTGAGTTTTACATTATGCATTGTCACGGAATCGGTGAATAATGCGGAAATATTCAGGATAAAGAAAAAAAGAAAATATTAAGAAAGTTTCCTTCTGCTTACCTTGAACGTTCGGAGTTGCATTTTGAATTGGTAGGTGTTTGGTAAAAATTTAACGCTTCTAGACCTGGGCATAAGAAAGAGAATCGTATCTATTCCTACAATGCACTATATAAAGGAGTTGATATGGCGCTCTCACTTTCAGAGTTGATCTGCCCCTACTCTTTGCGTTTTCTTTCAAAAGGTTATCATCTATATGAAAAATTGGTGCGGTTCCTGATTGACTATTTTAATGAAGCCTAAATAGTATATTTAGGCTTCATTTTAATGAAGCCTAAATATACTATTTAGGCTTCATTAAAATCGATGGTTTCTGGTTTGTTTACAATTTGGAGAGAGACAAATAATGGCAAATGTCTTCTATAATTTTTCATCCTTTAGAACTAATCCTGGCTCAATATGATACGGTAGATAACTGGATATTGAGATCAGTCCTAAATTCACTTATCTGGTTATCCGTATCTTGAGAATCTATTGGAATGGGTGCAAATATGAACAACCAGGTTAGTGATGGAGGAAAAAGGAGTACTCTTATCAAAAAGGACTTTCGTTCTCCAAATTGAAGCGTCCGAAAACAAGCCACCTTCTAGGAGATCTCATTGAAGTATTTAAGACTTTGAATAGATTGGGGATGATATTTTTCTAAGCTAATTGCGGATGGTATTTTTCCTCTTGCTCGGATAACACCCATAAATTTAAGTTTAGGATTTAAATTTGGGGCCTGAATTTAAATTGATTTTTTTCAATTAAAATGACTTGTTGTGGAAGTGGGCTGGTGCTTCTATATTTGCCACTACAAATACTAATTATGTCCCTGTTTATTAAATACTCTTTTGTATGAATTCATTTTCATTCAAATATATCAACAAAGTATAGATCCTCCTACAGCAGTTTAACTTCGGTGATCCCAAAAGATATGTCATTTTCAACATTGATTCTTTCCATTCTATCGATTTATTTTATTTATATTTTCTCAATATCCCAACAATTTGATATATTTTTAAACTATTCGATTGTACCAAAAAGTTTTAGTAACACACAGAACTTTTAAATTTTCTTTTACAATACTGTTTGTAGTTTAGTGAGCATGAAATGAAAAAATAAAACTGTGATGCAGGTATGTGATATTGCTGGTGGAAAAAAACTCATCGTCGATGTAAAGTATTGCCAGAGAAATGCATCCAAGCTCGCATCACATTCTACACAAAGGTCTATGGGCGCCGAGTCAGCCAAATACCAATTCCAAAGTCGGAGATAAGATCTACAAGTTTTATGAGATTTTTGAAGTGATAAGCCAAAGAAGGTTAACGTCTGTTGGCTACCAGTTAGTCCCTGTATTAATCTTTAGAAGGAATTTTTCATAATTTTATTTTAAACTGCAGTTTATTGCATAATATTTCTGCCACTTAAGGCCTGCCAAACCTATATATATATTTCATTTTTACCAACTAGTATGGTCGCATCTTTGTGCTTTCTTCATCTTCCACTCAAAGATATTTACTAGCTTCGTGTTTCGATTTTAAGTTTCTTTATTTGACACTCTTATGGAAGTGATATTGAGATGATTTTCTTTAAAAGTACTTTGGTTAAAATTTAATTCGAAGAAGGATATTTCTTAATGAAATCTTTAAGAAACTTTTCTGCCTTCTCTATGATTTAAAATTTAACTATATCTTTAAGCAAACATCTTCCACTCCAATCCTATATTTAAGAGAATCCATTAAAACAGATAAAGTGCAGAGGCAACCACTGAAAAGAGGATCTTCAATGCCTATGACGCGGTGGGTTTCTGATCACAGACAGACTAATGCTCACACAATTAAATGCATTTTCAAACACCTCCCTTCACGCTCTGGATCGCCAACACTTCTAAAAGCATACAGTACAATCATGGATCCGTGGCACACAAAGCACTATCAGTAAGAGACATTTTGCCCAATGGACTTCGTCGCTCTGAATAGTAAGTTCATTAATTATAGTGTATGGCTAATTACCGTGCAACACCGACATTTCGACTTGTTGAAGGTCGCTGGAATATTTGACCTTTCGGGCAGTAAACGAGCAGTGCATTACCTGGAGCTGTGTTCTATTCTCATTGCAATGGCTGTCAATTTCTGCTGAACTCGAATGTTACTGTAAATGCCATTCTGTATTAATTTTTTACCAATAGAAATATGAATAAAGGTATAATATCCAAGTCTAAATTATTCTCGAAAACCAAACAATATATTATTTAGTAGCTGCTATAAAAAATCAGAAAATAATTCTGAATCATTGAGTCACAAAATCGTTAAAAGATCGTTTGATTCGTGGATTCAAAATCCCCATGAAATTTAATAACTTGTTTTTATTAAATACTTCAGCGACTAAATTTGAAATATATATACTAACAGCCAAATAAATAAATAACAAATATATCAGTATTTGCTTAAATATGTTTAAATTTTGACAAATCACTCTGTGGTAGCAGCGAAGTAGCTGTATGAGAAACTCCGAGTGTCTCCAACGGGTCGATTGCAAAGCCAGCGAAGTTTTCAATCACTATTTCATTCAGCATAATATGGAAGAAGAACACACCACAGCAACGTAATATGTGATATATTAATCTCGCTGTATTTCACATCTCAGTATTTAGAGATATTTAATGTCAAATTATTGCCTCGAACAATTTATAAAATAAAAAACTCCATATTGAGAATAAAGCAAAAATAAAAAAAACCAACGGATTAAAGAAGAAATTGACCTAAGGATATCGTATCCCTAGTCAGTATATTTTTGTCTTTGCTGTATTCCCTGGTCGATTTTTCATGGTCCCAAGTTTTGGGAGAAAAAAAAAAAAACCCACAGAACTCTTGTTTTTGGTCGAATAATTCAACCATATGGCAAAAAAGCCCATAAAACTCGCATCGATGAAGGGATTCGAAACCAGGCCTTTACAAAGCGGTGTAGTAGGAAGATTATAACCATTGCACTACCTGTGAGAGTGACAGTAGTTAAGATTTAAAGTACTACCTTTAAACTATTTTATCCATTAACTCATTAAATTCTGGTTCACATCATAAACTCGCTGCTTGGTTCAGACTTTAAAATGATGGTTTATATTTTCTAGATGCAAACCTCGAGACCAATATCGTGAAAAAAATGCTAAATGGATTTACAACAAGAAAAAACCTAGGATTTCTCTCCAGTCCATGATGTTTCTTGTACTATGGTTGTTGAGGGAAGGCCCCAACAAACTTAATGAAATATCTGGCTTCACATAAGACAGTTGTACTAATCAAAGTTCCTCCATTGTCATCTCAACCGAATCCCTTGTCCTAATAATGTCCTCTGTAGCATAACAATGGAAGTACCTTCCGTGGACATGTCCATATTA
Source organism: Mastigoproctus giganteus (assembly GCF_048544385.1). Lineage (NCBI taxonomy): Eukaryota > Metazoa > Arthropoda > Arachnida > Uropygi > Thelyphonidae > Mastigoproctus > Mastigoproctus giganteus. Next base: position 69,874,321 of record NC_143580.1, read on the forward strand.
ATTTGTCTTGGTCCCGGACTGAAACCTATTAGAACACACTGGAAGGCTGGTCAGATTCATTTGATACTTAACACCAAATTTATAGTTCGTCCTCTGTATCGTGGAACATCTTCTCTTAAAAATGTCCCTTAAAAAGTGTCAGATAAAAATTAAAATATAATGTTAAGTTAATTTTCAACTTCTTAGCCTTTCCTTTTTGAAACGAGTATGTGAAAATAACAATTATTAACAATAATTTGAATTTAATTAATTCCATGAATCAGGATTTGTCGCTATGCAGACATTGTCTCATAAGATGTCTATGCCTTGAGATAATTCTTAAACGTCACTAAAAAAACAAACCATGGACATTTATCATAATTATTCTACTTATTTCAAATTTGGAAACATCTGTTGCTCATTACCAATCTTCCTTAAAACTGAACAAGATTCGTTTCGCTCAACAAGAAGACAAACCCACATTTAATAAAGAAAAGTAAGCATAATTACCCGTTAATTAGAAGTTAGGTGGTACAAACATTACCAACCTCACTATTCCTAATCTACGATGATTAACTCGGTAATTTAGACAAAATTGCGTAAGAAAATGCGCGTTAAAAATTAAGAAGGAATGGCGTTAACGAAATTTAAAAAAACACGAACTAATTTTCATGGGCAATGACACTACTTAACGCTTGAGACTCTTTAGTTTTATAATTAAGAGACTGATAATATTTAATAAAAGTGTTTTTATTAAATTGTTTAACCTTGGTTTTGTCACTTAACCACGAAAGCTGACATTTAATCGAAATATATAACTCTTTGCGCAACGGTATACGCATCTTAATTAAATATTAAGAGATCAGTGAAGAATATCGAATAAGACATGGTTTTGGAGTACTGGAGGTAAGAGCGAAACTGGAAAAAAATATATGTTATCCCAGACACTCACGAATGCATTACACAAAGCATACAATCTTTAATGGAGTAACCAGGAAAAATCGCATCGTCCATGGCTTCTGTATATATAACTAGGGATTTTTACGTTGGCTAGCATTTCTGTCACGCTTATCTGAGTGATACAGAGGAGGTAGATATATCTTGGAAGACTGAAAACATCTTACATTATTCAACAGGAATACTGGCATTTGAAAAATTGATAAAAAGTAGGCAAGTTTCGGCGCAACGAACTCCTTTTGAAAAAAAAAGGGTAGCCAACGTGTTCGTTAGAGTGAAGCGAGCAAAAAAGAAAAGTGGACTGGGTCCTACAACGTAAGTGCAATCTCCAAGTATAGATCTAGCAGAAAATGTCAAAATGTGGAAACTAAAATTAGGAGTTCGAGATCAGTAGTGAGTGCAGCCGATAAAATTCAAGTTAATATTAATACGATGCTGTTTATCATCTTATTGGTGGTTCCAGTAACTGGAATTCCTCTGTCGAATCGAGCGCTGCTCTCTGAAAGAAAGGAGAAAGTGGAATATTCAACAAAACTGGGAAAGCTGCTAAAATATGGAAAAAAAAGTTAATTTCTCCTTCGTTTTATATTTTATTAACTGTGATTTTAGGTTAACGTATTGTGAATAGGATATTTGTGTTCAATTTTTATTGGGCTGCTCATAGAGAACACAATGTTGAATCTTTTGTCCCTATAAAAGCATAGAACGATATCCTTCCACCAGGTTTAAGAGAAAGTCTCTGCTCAGACATCTATAAGGTATTAGACATTCTACATCTAAATGAGATCTATTTTTATCCTCTTCCACTCGCCATTACGTAGTTTGCTAAGACAGTCACTTTGGTCAGAAGTAGGACACGTATATTTGATGCGACTCCCATGATGCAACTTGGTACACGTTTAAGTGACGGACAGGTACTTTCAAAGGCAATCTCGGCAGAAAGCTGGAGTGACTCTTTCACTGCACTTCGCTAAAGAAACCGTATTATATAAACACACGTTGAGATCGCCTTTGACATTCCGTGACCTTGACCCAAATTCGTGCAAACTTGCCAATTCTGATCTGCACAGTTCGCAAAAGTTCATTAGGATCAACTAAAATTACTTTTATAATTGTTTCCAGTACGGCTCTATCTAACCAATGGACAAATGTAGCGCAATTTCATTAGCGAAAACAAAAACGCACGGGGAGCGACATCTAGAGATAATTCATGGCAGAAAGCTGGCCGGAAGTGCAAATACCGAAGCATACCTCCATCAAGTCGGTACATTTCTCTTTCCGATCGCGTTACAGATTCAATATTGAGTTACAATCGTCTGTCTGGTGGCGTCTACTCCATAATTAAAGGATGACGCTATGCTAGCGTTCATTCCAAGTGTCGACTCGCCTCCTCCCCCACCCTGCTGACCGGATTGACTCCGGTGTCGGTTAGCTTTGATGTGGAACGCCATCACCCAGGAGAACAACCTCCATTACGACGGAGAAATGTTGTGGAACACGACCTAAGAGTAATCAGTCGATGGATGTACGCCATACATCACTGAGAACTATGGCGGTGGGTTCTTCGGTCTTCTCACAGGGTCAGCTAACGATCGTGGGGATGTGATTGAAATAAGTCGTGCCATTGCATCTGTACGCGATATTGAGACCACATAGGCCGATAATCAAGCCTGAAGTTACTTCCATAAACTCAATAAACCCACTATCTGATAAGTGGTAATGAGCAGATTCTCTCAGTGCATTCGTTTGACTCTCTCTCTCTTTATCGGATGTAGGTGACTCCATATTTCTTTTTCTGATGTGTTCTTCAGTACAATTCGGTAACTGGCAATTTTTTTCCTTTTCTTCGTCCATCTGAAATTCCTACAATGCTTTTTCAAACATTCAAAATTAATAGGATAATATTAAAAACATAAGAAGTTTCTTTTGGTTAAAAGAAAGATGTTGGGATGAAAAAAAATCTGTATCAGGTACATAATGTGTCCTGCCGCTGGCACATTTAACGTGTTTTACATTTTTAGAGTCATCGGCAGGCGTTTTAATTTTCGGATATTAATAAAATTCATGGATAACAAAATAACAATGTTTTTATTTTATTAATAATAATTACATATCGGTTACTGAACGTATTGGTCTGTGATGACTAAAGTATAATTATTACAAGGAAGAGTTCACGACTAAATACACCATCTATAGTTGTTCCATTACGTATAGTATTTATCGAAAGATCTGATGACATGTACAAGTTGAAGAATGTTATCATAAATGTGCACAACTCTCGATGCGTTTTAGAATTAACGCATTTCCCAGTCTCCGAAAGTTTTTTGTATCTTAATGTTTCTGTTTCTAAATTCCTTAGCTTTCCAACGATATGCTCGTTACACACATTACCTCGTTTATTACGTTAGATCACATGTTCATATTTTCCACTATCCTGGAAAATCTACTGCAATTTTCAGAAGTTTAAAAGTTTTTCCTCTAGTATAGAGCAGCTCTGTGCAAAATTTTATTAAATTTGGTCCAGCAGAAGATAGATTATTGTTGCCATCATACAAGTTACAATAATTCCCTTCTGGCGGAAGCTGTATATGACGTCACTTCCGTAACACTTCTCGCATGACGGTTTTTCGTTACAAAACTTTTGGAATAACGCCAGTAAAAACGTTTTTTTAACGTCAAAAATACAGAAAATGAAAATTAAGGAAAGGAAAATAAAACTGGAAACACTGAAGTAAAGTATGAAAGAAAAACAAAGTGAATGAATAAAAGAAAAACAGAAGCAAATATAAAGCTAAAGACAGCCAAACAGGACAGCAAAAATACCGTTGCAAAGAGGGTGAGCCAAATTACATCAGCCGTCTTAAGCTCCTGTCCGGTGAAAGTAAAATACTCTCCTTATGGACGAGACTTAAAGAACTTCCTTCACACAACGAGCTGCCTTGTTGTAATCTGTCCAAATCTAATAATGCGGTGAGCTATTCCAGATTTACCATTCCGCTCTAATCTACTTATTTTCGGTTCAACCCCACGGGCGCTATTTTTCCACTAAACGACCTTGTTCAAGAGTAAACCGCCTGCCATCCAGCTGAATTCATTACATCTTGGAGGCACATGCTTCTTTCCCAATACAAGTCTTTCCACTGCAATGAGTTCCGAATAAGGAAACCCCCAGATTCTCCAAGGGCGACTCTTAATATACCCACATCACGTTTTCTCAGCGAGCTAACGAACAGGTGAGTCTACCGATTTACTTTCTTCGTTGTTTATCGTAAGTTGCAGTAAGAAAACACTTGATAATTTTGTAGTTTCCTAAGAAGGAATTTTGCATATAAATTAGTTGTGGGGAGAGGTACACAGCTTTGCATATAAACGAACTGGTAGCAAGAAAAAAAAAATGGAAAGTAAGGATGCAATATTGGATGCCGCGCGTCATTCACAGTGGCAAGTCTACAAGTCAACACAAGCTTAATATTTTTCGCATATAGATTTTTTTTTATTTAATGCAGGGGGCAGCACTGTACTGCAATATAATTCTGCAGAAAGGCCTACTCCTTTAGAAAAATTCTTCTGGAGCCCGATCTTTCCCGTCCACAGTAGATAACATTACTACTCGTTGGTAATACTTGAATTACCTACTGCGCATGCTTGAGTTTTTAAAGCTGCGCCATTTCGATTGTTTGCTTGTTTGTTTGCGAAGTTTTTAGGCGCATCAGCGTCTATGGCCATAGTTCGCCACGCCATTTCGAACTTGCGCAGTTGTTAATCATTAATACAACGCAGTTAACAAATTCGCCTCTTAAAAATGTGTTACAAAACGCGAGTTAATATTTTATAACGCAAAATAAACGCATTAACAGAAAATAGCATGCAGTTGAAGCGTTATAAAACCCTGAAAGTTCTGCGTTATAAAATGTTAGGGGATTCTCGCGTGTTTATCGAGTTATGGAACATTAACAGAATATACATAAAACATTACGTGTCATAAGTAGACTACCTAATTGGTGGTCTGCGTAGCTCCACAATACAGCATGGACTATTCTGGCAGTTCATTTTTAGAAATGCCAGCATTATGTTTAATTGTCAAGGGCGATAATGATAATTAGACAGAATTTAAAACTGCCTTTTTGAAGCAGTGAAAACTGATTTTGATGCAGAATGCAGTATAAGTATCTTTGAAACGTACCTGAAGAATCTGGCTATATTGGCTAAAGAATCTGTCAAGGGTAAAAGTTGAGATCTCCGAGGAAATTTCTCATGGTAAAACCGGAAACAGGCAATGCGAGAATAATACTTACGAAGAATAAAACAAGCCAAAGAAATTATTTATATTGCTGAAACATACACCAAGTGACTATATTATTAGGCATTTACCTAACAGCGAGAAGGCCCCGTTTTAGTCATCAGAACAGCCTGGACTGATCAGACGAGATATCAAAGGAATGCTGGTCCGCATTGTTGCCAACAGCTTTGATCAGCGAACTACAAAACTTTTCTGGCTCAAAATAAAGCACCAATTTGCTGGTCCAACAATAAACTACAACAGCATGGACCACCAAGCTTGAATGTTTGCGGATATGTAGATGAGCTCTTTCTACTTCATATCACAAATACTTAGTTGGAATGAGATCTGGTGAGGCCACCGCAGACATTGAATTCACTCTTATGTTCGTGGAACCAGTTCTCTACCATTTTGGCTTTGTAACATGGTGCATTTTCCTATAAGAAAAACCGTTCCCAGATGGGTTTATTGCAGCGATGAAGAGATGTGCCTGGTCGTAGGCAATTTGCAGATCGCTGTGGTATCGAAATATTGCCCCACTGGTATCAAGGATTCCAATGTGCACCACGGAAACACTTCCCACACCATAACGCCAATACCCCAGGCTGCATCATTAACACCACCAAGATTCAGTCCATAGACTTATGCTGTTTTGGCCATATTCTCCTCCTACCATCATCGTGAAACAGCAGGAACCGAGATTCATCAGACCAGGTAACGTTTCTTTTCCAGTTCTCCACTCTAAACTGATGCTGCTGAGCTTAATGTAAATCGTACACTCTTCATTTCTGCTGACAACAGTGGAACCAGATCTGAAAGGTTTCTTTGGTTACCACTGGTGTAATAGATTGTTATTTTATTGGCCGTAGTCTTTCTGTTAACTTACACGAGTCCAGTCTTCGTTGACCTCTCGCATTAACAAGCTGTTTCAGACCACAAGATCACCATTGGCCGGATGTTACTTGATTAGTGTTCAACCAATAATCACGATACATCCCAGATGCGGTTTTAGATAATAATGAGTGCAATGCTATCAAAATTTGTGCAGTGTATGCTGTTATGGTGTTTCTGGCAACCGTGCTACCAGGAAGGCTACTTCCCAATACCAGTTGTACGTAGTAAATAAAAAAAAATGTGAAGAACTTGAAAACTAAAAGTCAAATAAATACTCAATAATAATGCAAAGCCAACACACTGATATATTTGTCGCCCAGTAGTTCAGATGAATGTTAACCACGCGCTACAAACCACGCTACAATTCGTTACAAAGAGGAATATATAAACCAAGTCCTGAATGTTCCCAAAACAAGTATCCGCTTGGTTTCTCTGAAGAATAAAGTTGAATCGACTCCAGAGATTTTGCAAAATTCCAATTTATTACAGCTCCGCGTAGCTAAATATGGCATCATTATTAATTTAAATAAGTTCTAACATTATAGTTCCACTAGCTCTAACGAACTCATTAAAGCACTACACTGAATCGACTAATAGATGAAATCGATGTGCGAGAACGACTGCATTATCGGGGATTAGCAGTACAGCAGATCAAACAACCGATGCAGTAAAGCGGATTAGTAGAATTGTGATAATTTCTTTCGGGTAGAAGCTCGGCAGATAATTCTCCTGCTGGAGAAACACGATGTGAGTAATATTCCAGCTGTAATCTGCTGAACGGCATTGGTTAATACTCGTATAATTGACAGTTTCAAAAGATTAATGTGAATACTGAACTGTGCCTCTCAAAATACACGAAGAGAAATCTGAGAGTGAGTGGAAGTACCGAAATATACTTGTACGCTTGGAACTGACGTTTCAGCTTCCAGATAACTAACCTTCATCAAGAGAATCGTTAAAACAATAAATTATTCTAAAGTGCAAAACTGAGTGAACTCATAATCCAGACAATACCTTTCAGCGTTAGAAATTCATAAGGTCATTCATATTAAGGACAATATCACTCCAACTCGGTTTTCAAATATCGCTTCTTAAAACACACCTCATCTCATCATCTCTCTTTCGCACACACACCGAAACTTTAAGAATTTATTGCTGCGAAGAATAATAGCATTTTCGCGAGAGCAATCACGACGTAGAAATTTCCTGCAGGTTTATTACGGCTGGAGAGAAAAGATCGGTTTTGTCCCTCATCTGGAATTCATGATCTTACACGAGCAGCTACTCGAAAAGCTGCAAATACCGCTGGAAGACTCATATTTTACAACTTCTCTTTCAGAAGTGTACGAAACTGCGAAATGCCTATTCATAGATTATTCCTTTCATAGATTATACATGATAAGTTTGGAAACATCCTTTTATGAGAGGGATGCTTTTTCCAATGGAGTCCTTTCACGAGACGGTTTATAGACAGCATAAAAATAAACGATTGGAAGTTTTATTAAATATTGATTAAAACTTGGTTGATTGCCTCTACCCTTTTTCCAGAATGACCTTCCAGAGTTTCTGAATAGCAATTCAGAAATAGCAATTCAACTCAAAATGAACTCAAGTCTTCATCCGAGAAAACCGAACAAGTAGAATTTCAAGGTAAGTTCACATTTATGTTAATTAATATTTGTAAAGTAAACTGCAAATATATGAGAATAAAATGACAACCAGATTTTTTTAAATGCTTTCCTTTTTGCTGCTTTCTTCCAAGGATTGAAAATTCTGCTCTTTGATGATTGGACTGAACCATCTGAGATAAACTCACTGGCCAAAAAATTTTATTAAGAAATAATTTGTAGCACAACTATTTTAAAGAACCAATTATGCTAAAGGTCGATGCACGGAAAGCAGAAAAAAAAAGCTGTGATCCATTAGAGAAATGGAAACATCAAACAAGGGTTAAAAGGTTTAAAAAGATTAAGAAAAAATATACAACTTAAGAGGATTAAATTCTGTTTAATAATGGAAATAGGGTATGTAATGGCAAAAAAAAAATCTTATAAAAACTAGAAGAATAAAAAAGTCTGTGGGCTGATTAATACAGAGTAATGTTCCCACAATGCGCGGGCCATTTCCTTTTTTAAGTGAAAATAATTCGATAATTCTCGACTATAAATATTTTCGCTCTCTCTTAATAATATCAGTATCAAGACGTTTTCTTTTTTATACCGTTCAAGAGACCCTGGCCTTCACTATTACTTCAACTAAAAGAGCTCTTAGTTAACAACGAGTTAAGCAATTTTTATGCCCATGAATTGGATCGAAATTTTCTCCCGGAAACTCTGGTTTAAGTGCAAAAAATAGGCAAATAGATAAGTTGGTTTTCGCGTGGCCCTAATATGGCTTATTTATTTATTTATTTTTTTTTTGAAATAACAGTTTGCATTTAAGATGTCTGTCAGCTACAATGTCCACTGGTTCTGTACTTTTCCTCACTTGTTTACAAAACTGATCCGAAAGTGAAAACTGCTGTTAAAGGGATGGAATTCTCTTAGAAACTGTAGTTTACAAGACAACGAATGGCACTTCACTATAGTTGAAGTATTTCTATTTGGATTGACTCCGAAGTGTTTGCTTTCAATCAAGTCTGTCTTCTATCTTTCTATTTCTCTTGTTTGGACGTTCTGCAGTGGAATTTAAACTTTCTTCTCTCTAGATTTCAATGCAGGTTACATTTAGTTATATTTCAAGGCAATAATATTATTAATAAAGTTCTTTCAAGGCAATGAAGACATGGTCTGATGTCCTTTGTACTTTCTACTTGGATGCAAGACAATTCGAACTGCATACTTTGGATAATTGAAGACCTCAGTATATATTTTGAGAACACAAACATTTAAATCTCTGAAAAACAAATCTCTTTAATTTATGGTAATGTTCTACCATCGACTAATACGAACAGCACAAAGCATCCAAGAGATCACCGCAGGATTTGTTAATAATACATGATTTAGTAATTTTTGAAATGGTTTGTGAGGCTAAAAGATAATTGCTTGAACGATAAATTTGCTGAAACTCTAAACTAAAATGAAAAAAAACTCTATTCCCCTGCACTCTGAAATGCTGTTTAAGAATAATTGAATCTTAACTGAATCTGGTGGGGACATACGTCCATATTCTATAAAGAAAAAGCGAGTACTGCAAATTACTTTGATTGCAAGCTAATCTAAATTTAAAACAGACGTTTTGTTCCCTCTTTTGCCGCGTTTAAATACTTCTGTGAATATAAACACCACTAAACACTTGGTAGTTTATGCAAAATAGAAACTGTTTATGAAACAAAGTTATAATCAAAATACTTAAGCGTGCGCGCTATGAAAGGTTAGTTTATCTGTCTAAATAAAATAGCATTTTAATAATTTTTAATAATGTGGAATTAAAATAGAATACTGTACATCCTAAATAGTTTATACTTCTTGTATTCTGTTGGAAATTTTAGCGAATGGACAGAACTACACTAAACTCTGCAATGTATTAGTGGATTCATTGGTTAGCGATGCAACACAAGTATAAAGCGATTCCATCATGGAGTAGTTTCATCGAAATTGCTGCAACGTTGATATCTGGCAATTTTCTCACGAGGGTTCTTGCTCTCCCACACACTACAATCCTGCCATTTCGTTATATGAACAAGTGTTTCGCCCAGGGAAAAGAAGTTGTTTAACATCTTAAGCATTCCATTTTTGTGATCAACGATCTATTACAAATTCCTCGTATATTTACTTCCATTGCTATATCAATTATTCTCTCTGTTTTTAATCCACAGTTAGTATTTTTCTTGGATTTTCTAATAGACACTGTTCAAAAAGAATTATAAAAATCGCAGTTGCTGTAATGGACTAAGTGACTTTGGTCAAACACTCTAGAAGAGACAATCTGTCCACACTTGGCAATAATATTAGACAGATCTCATGAATGTTTCTCATTCTACGGTGAAGTAAAGGGAATACGTTTCAAGGAAAAGGGGTTAAGCACACAAGAAAATTAGTTGTAATAAGCTGAAGTCTGGCTACAAATTATAACTCTCAAACATTTCACTCCCAGTGATACTTTTGAAATTAACACTTATTACGATTAGGGTTAAATGTCCCTACTGACATCAAGTAGGTGTGGATCATAAATTAGTGCCTTTAGGAACAAGTTCGATCATGCATATTAATGCAGATGAACATTTCTCCCTTAAAAAATCAATTTATGGCAACAAAAACCATTACTGTACTTAACAGGCGACATTAATAACATCCATTAGCCTAAAGAGCCTTATTTGCCTAAAAACACCACTCAACGAAGTCATCTGCTATACATTATATTATTTTTGTTTAATAAAATATCACCTGCTCCATTTGTTTCCCTTAAAGAGGTTCAAGTTTTGGGAGTACCGTGGATTTCGCGCATCTCTCAGAACTTCAAAGATATTCTCTGCATAAAATGTAAATTAAACTGTAAGATGTCCTGTGTATCTGATATAATCCAGGTATTATCGAAACCAAGCTTATAAGAGCTCTCGGGCTTTTCTAGTTAGACCTTATAATGCATAAAATTGAACTAGTCCTGGATAATTTATCAAAAGGAACACTTTATTGTTGTTGTTTGATTTTTAGGAGCATTAGCAACTAAGGCCATATTGCTCCAGGATATGCGGTGGTCATTCCTTAACCTTTCCGCATCCTCCGTATTTGGTGGTGACGGGCTCGAACCCCGGTCTAATCAAGAAGCGTGTGCTACGCACTGCTGCTCCTTCCCACCTGGCTACGGAGGCCCAAAAGGAACACTGACAAAGTCTGTAGAAAGAAACCTCATTAACAGTTAAATATTTCCTTTTTATGGACGTTTTACTTCTAGAAAGTTGAATTACAGTAAAACAGAATTCGGTTTCCAGAAGACTGTGCGTAAAAACAGAAAAATGAGAAAGTCAAGAGGGGCAAGGTCAGGGACATAAGGAAACTAAGTCAGAGTGGAGTTCTTTTAAACTAACTGTTGATGAGAGTAAACTGTGTTGGGTTTTCTGAAGTAAGACTTATGTGCATGAATTTAAGAATATCTGTTATGGGTTCAAAATTAAAGAAAGGATAAAAGAACATCAAAACTTTATCTTCACGTTATGTGATATCTTTTATTATTTTTTATCACTCTTTCCTCGCTGGTAGAACAGTAGTTATAATGACCATTCTCCCTACAAAAGGGGTGGAAAAAAGGACTGAGTTGGAATCCTGTCAAAATTCCTTTTATTTATTTTTTCTCCCAGAAAGTCCGGTGTTTTGTTCAACAAAATCAGTAAACTGACTAGGAACTGTAAGATGTAAAATCTTACATGTTAATATTTAAAAATGAGTGAGATTTATTTAAAATAAAGCTTAGGAAATAGCAAAACAGAACAGTAAACATTTCCAGTCACTAATATTATTCTAGGTCACTCACAAAGAATTAAAAATTAGACAAGGTTGAATTAGAGAAGGGAGCGGTAAGCTATTGGCAATTAGGGGACATTTCAGTTCCCACCATGACAGCCACTATTGGCGAGCAGGTCCGAATAACTATGGAAAGGGCTATAGTCTGAACATTGTGGGACATCCCTTTGTCGGCCAGGTAGTAAATACGGTCAAATTGCTCCGGATAGCAATCTATTTGCGTCTGACTGTCGGCGATGGCAAGGTTGTTAGAGCATGTAAAATAAATCTGCTAAGTTTGACAAGGGGTGGCGAAGGTGACGGCGAACTTCAAAGCAGCGGATTGCCTGGGAAAAATTTGGAAATTTTTTAAAATGAGCTCTGAATATACAGCTTGAGAAATTTTAAAGGACAAATAGGCAATGATGAAAATAAGACAAAATGAGAAGATTGGGTAAACTAAAAAAAAAAAAGGCAGGCCCGACATAAGGAGGTGGTACGTGATTGAGATGACAAAAATGAGTGAACGGGGAGAGAAAGGAGACACACACAGTTGAGATTTCGTTGGTGTTTTTGTGAAGATGAGTTAGGAAAGTGACACAGTTGTTTTGTCGGTGTTTGTGGAAATGGGTTAAAAAGAACACGGAGTTGGGCTTTTGTTAGTGGTTTGTGGAGATGAGTTAGGAAAGACAGACGTGAGTTTTTGACAGTGTTAGTGGGAAAATTGAGTAATAAGTTGTGTAGGGTTATATAAATCCTATCCTGTCCTGCCAGCCAGTTGAGAATGTTCTGACAAGGTTAAGATGAAGTAGTAAGATAAGTTTAAGTACAGTCAGTGGGTTAAGAAGGGTTAGATGAGTTTCATAATAAAAGAGAACAGTCGAGTAGTTGGTCATGGAAGAAATATAGTAGAGAGAAATAGCCTAGTCCGTCATCGGAAGGAAGTGAAAGTGGCCAGAGTGAAAATAAGTGAAAGAAGCAGCCTTGTGAAGCTGAAAGTAGAAGCCTTGGTAAGGAGAAAATAAGCCTAGTCCGTAATCGGAAGGTAGTGAAAGTGGCCAGCATGCAAATAAGTGTTGTGTACGGAGAGAAATAACCCTAGTCGACCATTTGAAGGCAGTGATAAAGGCAAGGCGCAGATAAGTGAGCTGAGAAGATAAAAGTTGTAATTCCTAGTCCGCCAGAATAGCTGAACCGAAGGTTAAGTAGCAGTATCGAAGACGAGCCCATAAATTTCCTAAAAGACACAATGATGCCCTATCCAGACGTAGACTGCAGCCCATGGAGAAACTTGAAGTTCTGAGATGAATGCAGTTGGTAAACGATGATGCCATTCCCAGACAAGGAGCTGAAGGCCCCAAAACGGAGAAATCCGATTCGTAAAATTAAGTAAGTGACTAGTTATATAGTATTCTCCCTCACAAATAAAGGACTGCTGGAACTCTAATATCAGATTAGTATAATGTTTAGAAAGATGTTAAGGGAAGGATATACGAAGATATAAATATATACATAAATATAGAGATAAGTCAGATGATAGTTTTGGGTTTTGATTAATGTATAATTAGACATATGTAGAAAGGAAAAGGAGAGAAATTTGATATTTGTTATTGTTTAACATAAAGGTATGATATATTTTGGAAGGCAAGGGTAGAGAATACAGAGAAAGAAATAGCCTTATGAATGTAGCTAACCCTTGGGACCAGCATTAGTCCAGAAATTAATGTCAAATGTACTATCTGTCTTGATTAAAGAAAGTTGTGAAGTTATATTCCCCAAGACAAAATGGGGCACTAATTAAATTAGAAATTAAGAGTGAAATTCCTAAATCAATTTATAAGGTAAGAATAAGATTTACATAAGAGAAAGAGTGTGAACTAAACCTCTTAAGTAATTATTGTTCATGTGTGGAGAAGGAAGAAACTAAAATAAGTTTATGTAATGATATTGACTGAGTTGTATTGAAGTGGATAACCTTGTTTAGAGTAAAACCACTGTATTTAATTGTCATATATAACTGATAATACATAGGCAAATTTGAGAAATAATAATATGTGCTTGAGAGTTGATAATTTTTTGTATTGTGTATATAAGTGTAAATAAAATGTTATGTTATATATTAATGTGTGTGTGTTGTTTGTCATTCTTGAACACTCAGCCTGTCCGAGGGGAATTATAAATAATTAAGAAGTTCCCTCGAATTTGGAATTCTCCTGTAAAGTAAAGTCAAATATGTAAGTGGGGAAATTAAAATAAGATGGATAAACATTATGAGGGAACAATTAAAATAAACAAATAAATAATATAAAATACACAAAAAATTATAAAAAATATAAAATATCATCTCTTCAAATTCCATCCCCCACAGAACGCATGCAACTTCTTTAATATGAGAGTTTTTTTTTTTTTTTTTTAACTGAACTACTCTAAATTTTTATTTCAATATTTTTAGAATTTCGAAAAACAGCATGACATTTTGAATTTCTTACATTTTTTGACATTGTGTTTTCAATAATTCAATGAGGTTTTTCTTATTTTATCGAGAAAACTAATGCTATGGGGCGTCTCTGTATTGCCTGTAAATTCTATAGTCAGTCTGCCTGTTTTGCTGGATGAAAAACCACCTCAGGTTTTTTTTTTTAAGATGCTTTTAACACCGACTAACTCGGTCACTGTTCGGTGGGAAAAAAAGGTTACGTCCAGCCATTCAAAATTGGGTTCATTTGTTAATAACAAAGTATCAATTATTCCGATTCATCGCACCAAGTATAAAAAGACGCTCCATTCTCCCACTGCTGCAGGTGAATTACCATTTTCATTTCAATCGGATACGGCTTATGGACCTGCATAAAAGAGAACAGTGAAATCTGTCAATTGCCACATTTGCGCGTGACACGAGAATAAACCACCATTCCACTGGCGGCTTATTGTGGCCCACGGCGTATTCAGCGAGTTAATGCGCACAACCGAGACCAGCTTACAAAGTATTGGAGTACCTACAGAAATTTGTAACACAAAAGAAAGAATAGACGAGGGGGAGAAACAAGCAGTAGGGTTTTAGAAGAGTAACTGACAGCCAGCGAAACTGCAACAGGGATTAGTGACACTTGCATTCCTTGCCGGAAACAATTAAGAACACGTGGTGTGCTGAAATGGGCTCAATAGCACTGCCAGCACACGACCAATTGACGGCCGTTTTGTTGTATAACGACCAAAAACACTGCTGCTACAGAGGGATTCAAGAGAATGCGGTGTGAACATTTTTATGGCCAGTAAAAGGGGTGTTATTAACTCCAAAACAAGAGCCGTCGAAACAACTTCTAAGATAGTACAAAAAAATGGGATCTGTTTTAATTCCTCGGTTTATGTATGCTCCTGTTGCGGAAAAAAAACTTAAACCAAAAAACAAAACGCAAAATACCTCGTGAAAATATTGTCATTCAAAACCTCATCGGACTAGAGCACTATGTTGTTGAGAGTACCAGACAGCAGCATTGCAATAAAAGTAGGCGGGAGCAGCGACAAAACAGTTGGGGGCGTTTTTGACAAAATACGAAGAATCAATGTCAGAAAATGGTCAGGAATAAGCGAGATCAGTGTTTATAAATGAAGAAGATTGTTGAAAATCAGATAGTATTATTGTTTAAAAAAAAATCAGACGAAATATGAGTTTCATTGAAAAAAAAAAATCAGACGAAATATGAGGGTATCATTGTTTAAAAAAAAGCAGACAGGTTTATTGTTTAACATTCAGCCAGAATAATTATTGTCTGAATTATTATTGAACCAAACAGGCTCATTTTTTAAAAATCAGATAGGATCACTGTTGAAAAATAAAACAGGATAATTGTTTAAGAAAATCAGACAAAATCAGAGAAGATCATTGTTTAAAAATTAGAAAGCATCACTGCTTAAAAATTAGACAGGATTACTGTTTAAAAATCAGAGAAGAGAACTGTTTGAAATCAGAAAGGATCATTGTTTAAAAAATTGGACAGGATCGTTGTTTAAAAATTAGACAGGATTATCGTTTAAAAAAGTGGACAGGATCGTTGTTTAAAAATTAGACAGGATCATTGTTTAAAAAATGGACAGGATCGTTGTTTAAAAATTAGACAGGATCATTGTTTAAAAATTGGACAGGATCATTGTTTATTAAAAAAAAAAACAAGAAAATTCACAGAGGATTACTCTTTAAAAAAAATCTTAAATCATTGTTTAAAGAATTCAGACAAATCAGAGAGAATTATAGTTTAAAATCAGGGGAATAACTGTTTAAAATCAGAAAGGATAACTGATTAAAAAATCAGACAACTCGCTACTGTTTAAGATATCTGACAAAATCAGAAAAGATCATTATTTAAAAAAAAATCAAAGAATCAGAGAAGATAAGAGGATCCTTATTTAAAACTCAGATCCTTGTTTAATCATCAGTGAATCATATGAGTTTAACAGAATAGGTAGAGGCATTACTAACGAAATAGACAGGGGGGCTATTGCTGAACAAAATAAAAAGGCTGATTACACAGACAAAAACGTGATTATTATGTATCAGAGACTATTGTATAAAAACGATACTAATCATAATATGAAACAAAAAGAGCAATGCAACAATTAGAATAATCCTTGGCAAGGTGCGTTTCTACCAATTGAATAACAAAATGCTCTCTATATTCAAATTAAAATTAAATTATAAAAAGTTAAACAAATTTAAAGTGACACTCGCCTCCGGCAGTGCAAACACACGTCTTCCCGCCCAAGGCGCCTCACCCTCAACCTCCATCTACAATTAAGAATAGGCATATTTATTGTTTAAAACAGTTCAATTTATTATTTAACCATTGGCCAATTCACTGTTTAAAACACAGGCAAGTTCATTGTTAGAAAAAAAAAAAAAAATAGGCAGTTTTACCGGCAGGCTCATTGTTAGAAAAAAAAAAAAAAATAGGCAGGGTTAAAAACACAAGCAGGTTAATTGTTAAAAAAAAAAAAAAAAATAGGCAGGACATTACTGAACCGAAGATAAATTGAAAGGAGCAATGATTTAAATTTGAACTGAACAAATTATTTTGTTAGAATCTTTTTTTTTTTTTTTATATTATACTGAAATTCAATATATTTGAATTTTAAATTAAATAGAAATTCAAAAACTAGCATAATGTTCTAAGAGAATGGCTTATATATATATATATATATATATATATATATATATATATATATATATATATATATCTGATAACATAGCCATATTTATTTATTTTTATTACTTTTGCCTAACTTTTACCTCACATAATATATATATATATATATATATATAATACATTTTTATTAGCCAATTACGATACACATATATCGTAATTAGCTTATTTAGATTTAACAACATGAAAGTGCATATGAATATTAGGTTTTTGAGTTGCTTTTAACGAGAATATTTCTTTTTGTAGATTGTCTATTCCATCATAAAGAGTTTCCTAAAGTCTCTGGGATGCTGTAAGTTGATTAAAGAGCAAAAGTTGACCTCCGTAGAATTGCTAAAATTTGAAATTTTCTCGTAGAAAGAAATAATGAGAAAACCGCGCGGAGCTTGAAGGAAGACTTCAGGCTCCGTGTTTCATATTATGGGTAGGTTAGGGAGAGAGAGATTATAACTGTGCAGAAACTTAGAGAACCACGAAATCAAATAATGGAGAAGCAGACGAGGATCAATTTCCATCATCATGGGAATCGATTGGCGACGGAAAGACAAGCGGGAGGATACCGACTAGCAATAAACAAAGGTCGAATAAGAGGAGAGAGCTGGTGGATCTGTCAAGATTGTTGATTACAGCAGCTCTGCACGGAATTTTCAGACAGAATTTGGAAAATCAAAGACTGCAAATTGACATACCTCGCGAGACCCGTTAGTTGCACATTGGATACCAGCCTAATATAAAACTTCTCCTATTTTCTCTGTGATATACACTCAAGGCATCGCTAAGAAAAGCGATCTTACTTCGTTAGGGTCAAGGAACTGTTTTCTTCAGGGCCAGAGTGCTTTGCGAACTAACTACAAAACTGAATCAGCTCCAGGATTCGATTGAAGAAATTTAACTGTAGTTCGCGTTATTTGTAATACGTATTACGACTGAACCATGACAACGGCCGCAGATTCATAACAACCATACAGCAGAGACGTATTTCGACTGATATTGAAAGAAGTCTCCATGCTCGATGAATGGACTGGCTGAATTCTCCTGTCTGTCTAGATTATTCCACTATTTTAGTAGGAATAGGGTCATAATCGTAAATCCTGGGTGCTAGATAAGCTGCGTTGTTCAGATTAACAGAGCAGCTTACATGATGATAAAGTCAGTGTATTGCGTCTCTGAATTGTGTAGCCCAAAGATCGGTTTGTGTGTCTGTTTGATGAGTAAATAACTACGTGTTCTGAGAGTAACTCTTACTAATTTGGTGCCGATGAGAAACCATAGAAAAAGGTCCTCTCATAAAGGTGTTGTTAATTATTACTGGTATTGAGATCGAATCCTCCAGCTGCAATCACAACAATAATCCTTCTGGACAGTGATTGTATTAAGTGTGCACAAGTATTGCTGATTTTTGATTTAGAAGTTTTTACTGGATATTTTTGTAGTCCTGTTTTTTAGAAACTAAATTAATTAGAAGGCCTTTATTTATGACTTCATCGGTTCAGACCTCATCTTTCGACAGAGCGAAGAAATAAAATCTGAGATGGCGCCTCCATAACTCGCGCTAAGAAGGATTGATCGGCAAAGGCAATCACCTAATCCCATCAGTTAGTAACGCCTGGCCTGATTACGCAATGAAACCCAAGAAATTAAATTTACTACTTCAAATATCACCTGTGTAATAACCAAAGGGTCATTATGGTTGATTATCAGGAATGGGAAAATTAGTAAAAATTGAATTTACGATCGACGCGACAAGACTCGCTTTGACAGCAGCCGTGACTTTAAGAGCACAATTAATCATCGCTCTAACACGATCGGGAAATGCCCATTTATAAGGATTTGCCCCGGAGCGACACGAAAATGCTGGAAGGAATGCGCTCTCTGATACTCCGCATCAAATACCAGAGATGGGTGCACTCCATTTGCAATTTAAGATGTAAGGATTTGGCCTCATTAATATTTAACTACACCGCATGCGCAGAAATGCACTTTAGAAAGACATCAATAAAAATTGCTTGGGTACAAAACGTGTCTTAAATTCCGTACTAGAAATTACTCCCTAGCTTTTGGCCAGGCTCTGTATGCATTGTTTACTTTATTACGTCGACCTATTTAGACATTATGGAATTTATAACGCGCTTAAAACGCATTGCTTTCGAAGAGGAAAACACCCACGTCGGTCTAAATGTAGGTCAACAACAACATGACACATTTGGAGTCTTTTCAACATTTTATGGTACGTTGTTGTAACAAGTTCATCGTGTCTGTCAACAAGTGGGTAAACAATGCCTGTTTATTGCAACATGGACGTTTAATCATTTATAATGAGCACTGCAACTGTTTAATTTATAGTATGCTGCCTTTTAGCGACAAGCCGCTTAATTAATGGTATTTAAGGTTAATTTAGCATAGTTGAAAAGCATTTCTTTGCATCCTGACGGATACTAAAATAAAGAAATTATTTCCCTTCAAGCCGAGATAACTAGAAGTATGATGAATGATGTAAACTGCTTTTCAACTTGTGACAGCCACATTCCTGATTGCTATGACAACACTATAATTATTACTCGTAGTTATACATGGAATTATAGAGCAGCTTTTGTACACCAATAGCGAGGTGTTTAATGCATTAGACGTGGAATACGTAACAGGAAAATTCAAATGATACTGCAGATGAGCTACGTGAATAGTTGTGAAATGTCGACAACAGGGGGAGCTGTCGTAGTACAGCACTTCGCAGTCTGAGGGTTACGTTTTTGTATCATTCTCAAAACGGAATATATGTATAAAATGTATTTTAATGTTTTATGATCGTAATACAATTATATCCTGAAGATAATTACTTCTATTTATCTTTTTAATTTTAAAATTTAGAAGGAAACCAATGCATAAATAAAATTAAAATAAATTAGGCTCAGTTCTTTAAAGTATTGTGAATTTGCCGAATAAGTTATTTTATGAATTGGTGCCCTAAATAAAAATTTAGTTTCTTATACGAATCTTCACTTATGTTTCCTTCTAATGTGGTAATCCATTAAATATACCAATCTTACTTTTAGTAAAAGGAGGTTACACTAACTACTTTTCTCGGCATTCAAATTATCTGTTGTAAAAGCAGTAAGATGAGGAGGAAATGAGAAGTGATTTAAGATGAAATTGTCTAGATGTTGTTAACACTTCTTCACATCGGCTTATTCGGGATTGTTAAGATCTTCAGCAGAGAGAGACCTTAAGCTTAAATTAATGTTCAGAGGATATAGAGGGAATTTAGTGAACAATCGAATGGTAATAATAAGATGCAACATTTGCTAGTTGTTGGTACTGTTCCGAGCACCATCTGTTCTAGCATCGCATCTTGTCTTCTTTTAATTTCACCTCAGCTTATTTCCTCTCAAAGGTTAATGCCGGCCTCTGATTAGGACCACGCTAGTTTCCGCCGTTTTGTTCGTCGGTAAAGAGATAATTGGCCGGAATTAAGAGAGGGAGATATCCAATGGCAGGTCCTTTGAAATTAGACCACTCTTAACAGGCTACAAAACTAAGAATATTCGGGATTTTATTTATTTTTTTATTACTTCGACGCCGCTTTTAGCACACAAAAATGGGAGTAAAATTAATTCACTACTTCAATTCACTTTAAAGTATGAATTAAAGGGTGTTACTTTGTAATAGGCAAATGAGGTTAGAAATTTTAAAAAGCAGAACAGCGCCAATCTTAGTGATAATATCGTGGCTGGAGAGATCGATTTTTGTTCTATTATGGCCAAATATATATATTTAAATATTATTAATAAAATATATGTAAATAACATATTTAAATATTTAAAAAATAATTACTTTTATTTAAATAAATTTATCAAAATATTAATTTTATAAATACACCAATTCTTTATTCTATGAAATAAATTTATCAGAAGGAAGTAAAATACAGCTTAGTGTAAAGTGGCAAATACGTCCTCCACTACGTTATATTCTAATTTTTTGAACGTGAAGAAGAAAGGATGTTAAAAAAAAAAAAAAAATGTGGATTTATGGAGGGTCGCCATCACTTTTTCTCTCCTTAAAAAAAAAAAAAAAAAAAAACGCACGCTGACTTACTTTTCTTTAACATCTCCTAAAATGCTTTCTATCCTGTCAATCTGTTTAGATCCCATAATATTAATTCAACAAATCGCTAAGGTTGGGATGAAATGTGATCCGCCAAAACATCCCATCACATCAGTGTCTCCTATCACGTTTTCCACCATTCCTCAAACTTCGGATTTCTTTTTCTGACCTTTTTTTTCCCCCATATACTCGCCGTCATAATTCCCTCATGGGCGATCTAAGCGGCAAGCAATGGATACAGGACGAGATACTGCAACTAAACCCACTCCAAGATTACCACGTTCTATCGACTTTTATCTATTATGGATGATCTTAGCTATGATACCAGGATCATTAGTTAGAAATCTGTCTCCTCGTATCAGATTCCGACCACTACTCTACCGTAAGAGAATCGCCCATTTCCACCAAAATTTCTTTCCTGCTGTCTTCGCGTATATATTTTAACGATAACCTCCGAATAACTTTAATTGGATACATGCCCTGCACCATGGCTAATTATTGTGCATTCTTTGATTAAAAATCGGTCTCATTCCAGTATACAACGTGCGTTATCTGAGAAGTTGTTAACGATATCAACTTTAATTAGAAACATTTTAATCAGATAAGCAGACAGTCCGATGACCTATGCAGTTGTCTTCAAAACACGCATAAAACATTGAAGAGGGTAGTTCTGTAATTTCCCATCAGGTGGCAGCATTGTCGAGTGGAAATTTAAACTTGGACTCAGTGCTTGTCATGCAAAAAGGATTTCTCCATTATAAACACTATGATACCAGAAGTGTTCGAACAATGAGGAACAGAAAAACAATTTATACGTTACAGGAATTGATAACAAAATGCTAAGAACTTTTTGACTGTGAGCATTGTAAAGTCTTTATTATCACAAAAATCAAAGAATAGTAGGATTCTTGGATTTTTATAATGTTTCAGTGAAATTTTTAATCGTCTATAAAATACAAGTGAAAATCCTTTTTATTAAAATATTTTCTAATAAAAGATTAATTTTATTTATATAAATTAATTAAACTACTAATTATGACATAAAACCATTTTGTAGATTCGATCAAGTAATCTTATCATCGATAATTAAAATGTAAAATTTGCAAATATTTATTAGAAAACCGGAAGGGACTTTTTTGTAACCGGAAGTGACTTTTTGTAATGTTCCAATTGAAAAGTATATTTTAAAACCGGAAGTGACTTTGTTTTCTTCCTCTTGGAAAGTGAACTTAAAAATTCTTTGTAATGCAAATTAATAAGCATTTCAAATGCACATGTGGATTTGTAGTTGTTTGGAGGTTTGAGATCTTTCAGCTGTTTATAAATAGCCAACGTGATGCGTATTCCATTTAATCTTTTGTTTGTTTGCTTGCATTATGATGCTTCTTATTTTCAAACTTTATCCCGCAGTCAACATAAATGGAATTAATCTGAAAAATAAGCAGTCTTTCGCTGAAGTTCTGATATGACATTCGTTTTCGATTATCCATGTCTCGGCACTGATTTCATTCTCGATTTTCTCTACCATCAATTTCCATTCCAGTTTATTCTCAAGTTTTTTTTTTTTTTTAATTCATTCCAGAAGATAAACATCTTCCAAAAGTTCATTACGTTGCGAAAAATCAATTTTAGCATTTCCATCATCATTAGATAAGGGACGAATCTTTTAGTAAAAAAAAATTACTAAAATCTTAACATTGGGTGAAGTATTCTCAGCTGCTCGTTTTCTTCCAAAACTAGAAGTAGTAGTGAACATTCTGGGATGGAATTTATGGAAGCAATTTAGCAGTTAATTTACTGCCTTCAAGCCAATGAACGTTTACTGCCATCACCACAGCACTGGGTGTTTAATCTCATAATCAAGCACTCTGCCTGATTATCTAAAGGAAAATAAGGTCGCCAAGATGTTTTTTTTTCTCTTTTTTTTTTTTTTTTTTCATTTCACATTTATATGCTTATTCTTGTTACCTGATCTTCAAACGCACCTATAGCACTATACATTTTTATATCACCATCCGCCGGAGCTTAAATATATAACTAATTAGCATGCAGCTCAGCAGCCTGCATCTATTTAACATATATATAGTTTTCCAAGAATGTTTTATCCAGCAACTGACATAGGGCAAAACATGATGATGTTTAAAAGCACAGAATTATATATAAAAATGGAAATCATAATTTGGTTTTGTTTAAAATTGACTCTGGCGATTACAAAAACTATTTTAGGAAGCAGTTTTCTTTTAGCTTGTTTATAACCAACGCAACTTCAACCACGACAAATCACTATTCTAGTAGATGCACTAACTGTTTAATTAAATATGAAATAAATTACTACGATCCATAATAATTTAGGACAGGAAGCATCCAACTAAGGAAAATGTATTTAACTAATATACACAGGGCGCACAGTATTAGTACTGATATATATTTTCTGTATCTTGAGATTTATTTCCCTAAATTTTTATAGATTGCAACTACTTACACCTTGTGGCATCTTTGATATTAGGCAGTTAAATAAAAATTGGGTTATCTACTCACCCACCGATGATGAGACAACTATTCCCAATCTATGTCACCAAGATTCTGGACCCAGCTTCTTTTATTATTGGGGTGCCTGGCGCCATTTTTTAGGACAACTCCAGAACACATACTGGAGGGGTTTGCTCCATGTGTCTTCGTGGTGTTGTTGATGGACTGTCTTGGCCAGCCAAGACAGTACGTCAACAACAAGCAACTTTAGGCCATGATTGGACGCCATCTGCAGAGCCACCCGCAACCAGCACACACCAGGTTCAAGGGACTTGTTGAGAACTACCGAAGGGAACTCCGACTCAATGCCAAGATGATGAGCTCCATATATCCGCAACGGTGGTGGATTTACATCGTATTGGTCTGTCCTTTGTCGGCATCATTTTATGTCATTAAATATGAATGCGTCAAGATAATTACTTCATGTATCCTGTTCCTTCAGGATGATGCAATTTCAATGTCACAAAATGTACTAATTGTGTGGTGCCACAGTCAAGGCAGTTCAGAATGAAAGACCTAGGGGTAATTGTACAATTCAATATGAAGTTCTCTGAACAATGGTTAGTCCGCATCTTGCGTACAAGTTTGAACGCCTCATTTTAAGAAGGATGTAGATCTGTTGCAAAGCGCGCATAAGAGAGCAACAAGATTATCAGGCACACCACAGAATACTCTTACGAAGAAAGACTTCAGTTATGCAAATTTTGTTTTTTTTTTATTATTATAGCAATGCACAGAAATGTCGCTTGGAACTATCAGTACAATACATAATTAATTAAATTATTACCGGTAAGTAATGGGTTCCCACTGACCTTAGTATTAGGGGCGTCATGACTACACTGTACTCTAAAATATTCGGACACTCTTTCAACAACCGCGAAGTAGTTCTGATGGAAAGTACCTGAATCTAGAACAACTACATCTTAATCCATTTATCACGTAATCAATTGATCAAACGGCGTTTTCCGAGGTAACTATGACAACGGAGCACATCATGCTATCAGATATGGTGAGATATTTTTAGAGGTAACCCAAGACAGTTTAATTACGGCAGCAGTGATATTTGAGGAGCAATGCATTATTTATCAGTGTGGTGAGTAAAATGGGTTTCTTCCCAAGGGGAAAGTGTCTCTTGCTAAAACCCTATTCTTAAGTTCACCTCAAGGATAGAGCATACTTAAACAACCCACTTATCTGAATGAAACGAAGCAGTGAGAATTGTATTCCAGCCATTTATGAACATATTCTTCGTATAATTGCATTCTGTATAGCTTTAATTGAATTCTGTTTTAACCATCTGTAAATGTGCCAAGATATGGTATGAATTGAGCATGGATTGCGAAGTATAATCTTTCTGGTCATCCTGTATTATTCAATTCAAAACCATATATACAAATCTAATATTAAAAATGCGGATAATTCCATTTTCAACTTTCCAATAGAAACCAAAGCAAATAAATGCAAACTGGTAGGATGAGTTTACTCTGTCGTGAAATGTGGATATCTACAGATGTGGATACATGTCGATACGCTGCCAAAGGATGCCTTTAATATTCTCAAAGAATTTTTATCTTCGTTTATGTCTGCATGAGAAATAGGGACCTTCTTATGTCTGGAGATAAGCATCACTTGAGGGCTCAGAAAAATGACATAAAATTCGCTTTAGACTTCTGTTTTATAGCATTACTATGTGCGCGTCATATATAGCCATCAAGTCCAATTTCTAAGGTATTCTTCCAGAGAGGATTACTCGCTTTATCCATTTCATTCTATGTAGTATTTTCTAAGAAAGTCACCAGCGTTTATGTGTCCTCGAGGATAGGAAAAAAAAAAAGGTGATCACGTATAAAGCGGCTTACCAACGGAAGAGATGCTATCAACGGAGGCCTCTAAACCATTGGGGACTAACTCCTTTCTACAGATGACGTGACGAGCCCAGAAAATCCGCCTCTGTCTGCTTTGAACGTGTAAGGTTTTGATGATGTGCCGCGATAAAACACGGAAAGTGCATTACCGTATTTCTCCACCTAAAAACATTTCTAATCCCTCGATGCCAACAAGTGGTTGTACGCTAGAACCGCGCGCAGCTTCGACTACCATTTATCGCGACAACATTTTTCACTTGTTTCTCCTTTCAACACAGCGAAACCTTATAACATCTCAAATAGGATGATTTAAAGTGAATTTGTACTAGAAAATGGGCGCTACGGGTTGTGATTTATGGTTGGCTACGTTCAGATACCTTCCCTCCCCCCCTCGTGTACCGGGGAAAGATGCACAAGTGGAGGCAAGTGGTGATGAATCTCCTCTTGAGAATAAGTTTCCATTCGCATCCCGGAAAAATAAATGAAATTACAACTGCGTTTACCTGCCGAAAATGGTGCTTGGCTCATTTGTTTATGGATAGATACATTCGAATTAAGTCAGAAGCAGAATGGGACTTCCTTGATGAGCTCTTTGCTCATTTACTATTAGCGAAACTTCAGGAATAAAATTAAAGACGAGCAGGCCTTATTCATTTCCCTTTTCTTCCCCGCATCCTATCAATTTTGAACTGATCCACAAAGTGGAAATAGAAGATTATTTATTTACTTGACAATTCCACTTTGTTGATCAGTTCAAAATTGCTACTTCTTTTTTTTTCCCTCAAACTTGGACAGTCAAGAGATTCCACACCATTTAAAAGATCCAGAAAAAAACAAAGGGCATACTGAAGGAGATTATAAAGAAGTTGGTTGACGCACGCAGTGCGTTATATTTTAGCCCCTTTAGCAAATGGTAATAATTCATGATTCATAAAATATAGCGCAAAACTCAACGACTTCTATGAAAGAATCCGTATACATTTCTATTCCCATTTATTCCTCCAATCAGCGCAACCCAAGACGCATAATATTCAGTATCAGCTGAATAAAATGACTGAATTTGAACTCTGGTTAGGAGAACTAATGCCGATATAAGAGGGTTAACAGAAACGTGGTGTCACCTGGAAATTGAAAATGATGAATTTCGCTGGGGTATGTTCAATATATTTATTAGGAAAGATATACCTTGAGCTAGATCCACCCGCAAACCGAAGTTTATAAGTCAATGTAAATGCAGAAGAAAGATTTGATCGCTCACATTGAATCGTTCTGCAAGCGCCTGGAATGTCTGGCTTGAATCCGACTCAATGGTTGCCTTCAGTTCATCGTAATCGATGGCAGTCGGGTGTTCCTCATTGTATACTCCGGTGATTCATCACCTGATTTAAATTTGTTGAACGATTATTGAGATGTTCCTTTACGAATGCCGAACATAACTTCCAATCTGCTTAGGAGGGCGAGTGCCCAGTTTATATTCATAAAAGAAACATTTGAAACTCTATTAGGAGAATGCATCTTTTAGTCCATTTCTCTATTTTTCCGAACCTTACCTCACGCTTTCTAGGCATCAACTGACTCAGTGTCATTTGCATTTTAGAAATGCATTGGCAGATAACTGCCATCCAAAATAGAGTCCACGTTTTATCAAAATATTAACCTTGCAAAAACCGAACGAACGTTTTGGTCATCTTACATCATCGAACTCAAGCTACAGTATTTAAGTTAGTGATGATTCCATCACTTTACATATAGATAGGATTTTTCTCTTCTTTCTCCTTAGCTTTTTCCTTTTGCATACTAACTCTCTATATATTTCTCTTCTCTGTAAGTTCTTTCTAACGTTCTGATTTTCTCTTTCTCTCTTTGTGTTTGTATTTTCAGAAGAAATAAGGGTACGGACAAAGGAAACAGCAAAGATCAGAGGAAACAAAGAGAAACCGAAGTGGAATAGTAAGAGACGCATCAAAGTGAACAAACAAAAAATAAATTAAAAGCACCCAGAGTAGAGAAGCAACTGGAATGACTAGAAAACAAACATTACAAAGTTCACTGTTGTTAAACATCGCAGTGAGAAAAAAAAAAGAATGAACCGCCACAGTTTCCTAGTGACAGAACAGAGGAGTAAGGATCAACATGCCTGCAGCCACAGATGTGGGAAACTCCCGTGAGTTAAGGATATTGGATAAGTTTAAAATAATTAGGCGATAAAGTGCACTGGTAGAAACCCAATCTTCTTAAGTGCTGCTGTCTTCTAGGGCTCAGTAACAAAATTAGACGTGATGCTTTCCGTTGCGCGAAGCCACTATCAATACGAGAGGATATTTGCGTCTATAAGCACGTGCCTCTTTTTGTTTTCTTTCTTTCTTTTTTTTTTTTGTTGAGAACGTGTCAAACGCTAAACATTTCGCTCTCCTTTTCTCATCCATTAGGAGTTATGAGAATAATCAAATAAATCAGCTCATGGGCGAATATAATGGAGATATATGACCTGTAGGATGCCAGTGTCATATACGAATAAATTTATAGTAACGTTTAATGGGCCAAGAGAAACGTACTAGGTGTAATACTTATTTATTCATAATGTTCCCACGAGGTCTTGCTAGATGGCCAGATAAATACGCATAAAACATTTTAAAAGAAAAAAAACCAGCTTAATAAGTATTTATCCTCACCTAGAAATATTTGAGTTAGGGATTTGAAACTTGTGGGCATTTTATCGGTCTCTACGTAGAGCTACCCTCAGTTTATTACGCCAACGACAGACTAGTGTACACTTAATGTGGGAAATAGTTCTTAAGAAAAGAATAAAGTTAAGAAATTATAACTTACCTGAGCAAGAGATCCACGCAGTTGTTTTATTTGCTTAAATTAACTATGATACATTACAGTGGTTATTAATTAATAAAAGAAAAGCAGTGAATCCAAGACGTAGGCGCCTTTGTATAAAGTAAACTCGAAACTCGGGCCTTTCCACAACATAATCACAAAAGTGGAAATTTTAATAAACTCCCACGTGCAATTCAGCTCCTGCTTTTATAATTTGCATTCACTCGAAGTGCCCGTAATGCTGAGAAATGCATCCAGCAAGCACGAGCAGTTTGTTTCGCCGGATAATATTTAACGGTGCCACGTGCAGTTACGCTTGGCTCTTGCGAACATTTTGCTTATTCGTCAGAGTCCAGCAACAACTAAGTTTGTTCCCTCGTTGGCTCAAGAAAATTGGCATGTGAAATAACGAGTCTCGCAGTTATGTTCTCAGTGCGTGAAGGAGGTTGCAGTGAAACTAACGAAAACTTTGTTATGTATGAGAAAAGTGGTAAAAAAGGACAACTGTCAACAGCGAATGGACTGTCTTATATGCTGCTCTGGGTGGCTTGAATTAGGGTGATTGGATTGATAATGAAGTTTTGTCGTGCTGTGGGCAGAGTATGCGTAAAATAAGGGGTGGGAGAGGAAACGATATAGGTCAGGAGTTGCTAATCATTAATAAATGACTACGACCCCCTAACCATCAGAGTTTTAATGAACCACGGTTATGATCGTCTTTATAAATTCTGTTGGAAGCACCTGGAAGATTACTGCTGTGTGCACCTCCATCATACATCTGCTGCATTAGGTGAAAGTTCCCGTGTTTAGTCTGACGTTGCCAAACTAAACATTTACGTTCAGCTCTGTTTGCATGTATTTGCCATTAATTCAGTTCGCTCATATTCTGACATGTGTTTCGAACAGATCTTTCCACTGAAACTGATAAGGGTTCCCAAGGTTATTAATAGCGTATGCAGCAAAATAAATACATTAAAGTACACTTTATTATGTTAATGCACGGTGATTCTATCAAATGTTGAATATGGCAAGGGAATGAGCAAGCGCACTATATGCAAACCTTAAGGAGATTGGTAAGTACAAGATTATTATTGTCATTAATTTTCTGGGACTGTAAATACATTCCTTGGAATGGAAAAAATGAAAATAAAACAGTTATGAAAGAGCCGTTTGGAAACGCTTAGTAGCTGTTTGTTTGTTTGTTATTTGGTTTTTAGGAGCATTAGCAACTAAGGCCATATTGCTCCGGGGATATGCGGTGGTCATTCCCTGACCTTTCCGTATCCTCTGTATTTAGTGGTGACGGGCTTGAACCCCGGTCTAATCAAGAAGCGTGTGCTACACACTGCTGCTCCTTCCCACCTGGCTACGGAAGCGCCCGCTTAGTAGCAGTGATGGTAAATAATGCAAGAAAGCAAGCTTATATAGCATCATCCAAAAAAAAAAAAAAAAAACACACATTTCACCGATCCGTACCCTCTAAGAATTTGTCTAGGTTTCCTTGAGTTTATTCAGCCCATTCACTTCCACAACAACATATGTAAGCTTGTTCCAACAATCAATCAGCCACCCGCTAGCTGAAGGCAAACTTCCGCACATCTATTCTGCAACCATCCTTCCTCAACTTGAATTTATGTCCCATCATGTGTGTAGTCTAAGAAAGTGGAGGAATGCCATTAAAATTCAGCTTACTCAATCCATTAAAGGCTCTAAACAGCTCAATCGGATCTTCCCTCAGGTACCTAGTCTCGAGACGCTGCAATTTGCTGAACTGGAGCCTTTCTAGATAAGAGCACCCGTTTGTTCCCTTCACCAGTCTGGTTGCCCTTCTCTGCACCCGTTCCAGCAGATTTACATCCTTCCTAAAGCGAGGCCTACAGACCTGTATACAGTACTCAAGATGTGGCTTGACCATTGCCTTATACAAAGGGATAATCATCTCCTTATCCCTGCTAACAAAGCTTCTGTATATTATTGACAAAACCCCATGAGTTGTCTGACAACATATCTACACTTTCAGAGAATTTCATGTCTGAATGCACAATTACCCCTACGTCTTTTTTCATTCTCCACTACCCTGAGTGTAATACCACACAGTTCATAAGTTACACTTGGGTTGCTACTACCCATGTGCAGTACCTTGTATTCGATAATGTTAAACTTCAACTGCTATTTCTCAGTCCATCAACCCCATTTCCCCAGACCATGTTGCAGTAGCTCACTCTGATGACTGTCTTTAACCAACCAGCCAACCTTTGAATCATTAAAGATTAAGCTTGATATACCTTCATCAATATCATTGTTAAATATTGAAAACAACAATGGGCCCAGCCCTTAACCCTGGGGAACTCCACTAATAACATTAGCCCACGAATAGCAGTACCCATTGATAACCACTCTCTGTCTTCTTTCTCCAGTTTGTACAGCATTCTTTTATATGCAACAGTATCAAAAGCCTTCCTGAAACCCAAGTATATGATTTGAAAATTATTTTTTGCTTCCAGTTCCTTGGTTACTGCATCATAGTAACCTATCAGATTGGTTAGACGAGATTTCCGCTTAACAAATCCATGGTGTGATTGCAGTATAATTGCATTCCTGTCCAGATGGTCTCGCATTACTTATTTAACCAGTGATTCCATTACTTTCCCTGGAACAGATGTTAAGCTAACAGATCTGTAATTACTAATGTTGCGCATGGGAGACTACTGTACAAATTGAAGCAGAATGGCATTAAGGGTAAGTTGCTGCAATGGATAAAAGGATGGTTGATTGGGAGAAGACAGAGGGTGATAATCAATGGGTGCTGCTCTTCGTGGACTAATGTTGTTAGTGGAAATGTTATTATTTGCAGATTATAAAGGTTGGCAGAGTTGTTAATGACAGTAATAGCAGTGCACTATTGCAAAAGGATCTAGAACATTTTGGCAGATGGACTTAGAAGTGTCAACTGAAGTTTAACATTGACAAATGCTTATGGGAAGAAGTAACCCCAGAGGAACGTACCAACTGTGTAGTACTACACACTTAGGGTGGTAGAAAATGAAAAAGACCTGGGAGTAATTGTGCAGTCAGATATGAAATTTTATAAGCAGTGTAGACCGGCTGCCAGAGCAGATCATGGGGTCTTGTCAATGATAAACAGGAATTTTGCGAGCAGGGATAAGGAGGTGATTACCCTCTTGTATAAGGCAATGGTCAGGCCATACTTTGAGTACTGCGTACAGGTCTGGAGGCCTCATTTTAGGAAG
This sequence comes from Mastigoproctus giganteus, assembly GCF_048544385.1. Taxonomy (NCBI): domain Eukaryota; kingdom Metazoa; phylum Arthropoda; class Arachnida; order Uropygi; family Thelyphonidae; genus Mastigoproctus; species Mastigoproctus giganteus. The sequence goes on from NC_143580.1 coordinate 69,905,635, forward strand.
GACGTCGAGTTGCTATAACCTATGCAGAGAAGGGCAACAAGATTAGTGAGAAGAACAAAGGGGTGATTTTACCAAGAGAGGCTTAAGTGCTGCAAATTGCAACATTTCGAGACTAGACACCCGCGAGGTGATCTGATTTGAGGTGTATAAGGCCTTCAATGGGTTGAGCAGGTTAATGCTGATGGGATTCTTTCTCTTGCTCGGATTGCGAACCTGAGGGGGCATAAATTAAAATTGAGGAAAGACAGTTATAGATGTGCGGAAATTTGCCCTTAGCCAGTGGGTAGTTGATTGCTGGAACAAACTTCCATCTGTCATTGTGGAAGTTGACAGCTTAAATAAATTCAAGGAGGAACTGGACAAGCGTTTAGAGGGAATGGATGTGTGAAATGTTATTTTTTTATTTATTTTTGGCTGATGGTATATAAGCTTGCTTTCTTGCATCACATTGTCTTGATTATTACTAATACTACTACTCATGTCGCCTTTTCATGCCTCTTTATCAATTGGGGATACATTCGCACAACTCCAGTCCATAAGAATCTTCCCTGAATTCAAGGATGCTGTCTTAATTACGGCTAAAGGTTTGCTTATCTCCCTTTCTGACTTTCCTAAAATAATTGGATAGATTCATTCCATTCCAGCTGCCTTTTTTATGTCTATCTTTAACAATTTCTCCTCCACTTTCCTTTCAGTTATCACAAGGTCATTTAGTTCCCAGTTAGATTTTGATAAACTTCTGGCATCCCTATCCCTAAAGAATTCGTCATGTGTGAATATAGATGCAAAATACCTATTCAAATTTGTCCGCAACCTGATCAGGGTCATCAACTGTTAACCGATAGACATAAAGTAGCCCAATGTGATTGAATCCCTTTTTTCTACTGTTACTATAAGCATAGAAGAATTTGCTGTTTTTTTTTGCTCGAGTCTTCTCATAATCTACCTTAGCTTGCATAACATCCTTAGTGATTTGATTATGGACGAATTCATATCTACCATTGGCTTTTGTATCACCTGATAATTTATATGCATCCCATGCACTTTTCTTCTCTGCCACGTGTCTCATTAATTCATCTGACATCTATTTAGATCTAAGCTTTGAACAGCATTTTTTCGTTGGTATGAAAAGTCTAGTAGCCCCTTTGATTACTTCCCTGAATACTTCCCATTTAGAATTTGCTGTTGGTAACAATCATCAGTTGATCCCACCGCAGATAATTTAGAAACCGTCTGAGACCACTGTAATCACTCTTACGAAAGCAAACTCCTTTCCTTTTACTCTTGACAGTAGTTTTCTTTAATTATATTCCACATCAGTACACTGTAATCAGTACCGTCTAGTGGTTCCTTTATCTGCAGATTCTTAATGCATGAAGAATCACTGCTGATAATCAGAACAAGAGTATTGCTTCCTCTCGTTGCGTCTCTAATATGCTGCTGTAGAAAACAGTTATCCAAGAAATCCACAAAAGTCCTGCTAGTGTGTGAGTGACCAATCTACAAATTCCAGTCAACCTCTGGAAAGTTAAAATCCCCCATTATGAGACATTCAGATCTGCTGGCCCACTCCATTTCCCTGTATATCTGTTTGGTATACTCATCACTGTCATTAGGCCTATAACACACTCCTACTCAATTTTGTTTTCCCATTGCTTATATCACACCAAACTAACTCAACATCGCACTCGTCACTCACGTCAACTGGATGCAGTGCCTTGGATTTAATATGCTTCTTAACTAAAAGTATAACCCCTCCATCTCTCCTGTCAAGTTTGTCCTTCCTGTATACATTGTACTACCCTTATTCAAATTCAACATTACTTATGTCTGAGTGACACCATGTTTCCGATGTCCCTCCCATGTCTTCATTTGATGTCTTGTCTTGAAGTGGTAGTGAAGACATCAGTCTACATTTAATGTCTTGTCTTGAAGTGGTAGTGAAGACATCAGTGTCTTCATTTGATGTCTTGTCTTGAAATGGTAGTGAAGACATCAATGTCTTCATTTGATGTCTTGATTACCACTTCAAATTCATCAAATTTATTTAAAGCTTCTAGTATTTTTGAGCCAGTATTTTGTATATCATTATTAAAATTATTTCAATAAATAATTTATTATAACAAATAATTTATTACTATTAAAATTATTTTCATTAACGGTACCAATTATTATATTTCTCATTTGAAATACCAATCATGCTTTTGTTTTAAATAAATCTCTGCGAGGTAACGAACTCCTCCTGTAATATTAAACGAATTACAGAAGCCGATAGACGAGACAGAACCTCTTCTTCATGTCTTAATGGTGTAATCAGGAGGTCGATATTTGGGCAGACACGATAGGGCAGACGGCTGCAAGAAACCCATTCACCAGAAAGCGTTTTCCCAGATGAGGTCCTTTTTGGACCATGTGACCCTAATGGACACTTCACTTTATGAGACTCGCGCGAACATTACGCACCATTTACTCAGAATACAGCAGCGCCAAACCATCTACTCCTCCTTATTTCTCTAAAGACCTAGAGATTTCGCTACATCAATGGAAGCTGCTAATAACCCTGTTTCATGCAAAAGATAGTTTTACCTGTTACTATAAGTTGACCTGCGGTGCTCTGCTTGGTTTCCCCACTAAGTCGATGCTTTGTCTGGCAACGGTAGCCTCTAAAGCCATCTTGTTGCGTGACATCCCTTATGTGTAGTCTGCCGGAAGGAAACACGCTGTATCTTCCACCTAAAAACATCGCAAATATGAACACGAAAATTAATTATAATGTTTTGGGAGACTACATTGTATGAAACCACACCAATTATATCTATTAGGCTTAGTTCTTGATCAGTTATTTAAAAAAAAAAACAGCAAAGGGGACTTTCCTTTTAAAGAACACTAAAGTAAAACAATTTATTATTTTATGACGTTGAGAACTTGTTGGATTTTCCGAATTTAAGGGGACACATCAATTTTAATGCCTGAATATCTCCACTGGATAGTTAACACCAGAGAATACTCTTCAGGACCATTTCTATTTCAGTTTTTGAGGGCCAGACACCATATATTTTACAGTACTAAGGATACACGCTTATTTACAAACATTTAATGTATTTCGGTTTTAAATAACACTCCACCAACAATATTTCTTATTTCAGTATAATGGAAAACATGGCCGAAATGAACATGTATCAACAGAGGAACTTTTCAGTAAGGCACTTAAAATCGTTCTGTTTCTCCAAATATATGTTCACTTTGGGAGTCATCGGAACTCAGCCGCCTATCCAGGCGTGTTGTAATATCGAAGACATAATGGTTCCCTAAGTGGACATTTATCAGCGCGCGAACTCCTTGTCTTCTATCGGGAAATCTTTTTTTAAAAATATTCCAGAAATCAGAGCTTTATCTGTAAGAGTCAGCGGACGAATAAGTATTAGAGCGGTGTCCTTGGAGAGCGCGCTGAAAACCAGAAGCCAAACATAAACATCAAAAAAGGTGTATGGAAACATCACCATTGGACAATAAAGTAACATCTGCTAATCTTACTGAATGAGTTACTCAAACATATATATTATATAGCCACCAGATTTAACCACGCGCTCACTCCATTTGGGAGAATAACCAACCACTGAGGTGTTGGTAAAATATTGGTTGAATTATGACTAAAACTATGCTCAGCTTCCAAGTGTTCAGCCGAAGGTAGGTTCAGTTCAGGGGATTGATTTTTATGAAGCAAACATGCAACATAAGGAATGTATATATTTACTATGCTGAGCTTCCATAAAAAGGAATCCTTTTCTTAATCACTATACGAAACTGCCATAAAAAGAATCATCTTTTTCATTACAATAAAAGTCATGGTTTTTATGGCTGTAATAAGAATGTAATTTCAATATTATAAGAATCATTATCTTTAATAATTATACAAAATCCTCAAATGCAATCATCGTATCAACAATCCTCATTTGGAATCCTAATCTTATTTTGAACTATGCGGAATCCCTGACAGCTATGCAGTCCTCCACATCTTCAGAGATCTATTTGATGGACTCCAATATGTGTTGGAGGAGGAATATTCACAGGATACCCCCATCCACTTTATGGTAGACGTAAAGGGCCTCTACCATTATAACAAAAATCCTAAAACTGAGATTGCCCTTATCCTTAGAATTCCAGAAATGGAAATGTAATAAGGGAGATCACTGAGGGCTGTCTTAAATAAAGGATTTACTGTTGTTAAGGAAGTTTAGTTAGTTAGTTGGTTAGTTATTGGTTTTTAGGAGCATTAGCAACTAAGGCCATATTGCTCCGGGATATGCGGTGGTCATTCCCTGACCTTTTCGCATCCTCCGTATTTGGTGGTGACGGGCTCGAACCCCGGTCTAATCAAGAAGCGTATGCTACGCACTGCTGCTCCTTCCCACCTGGCTACGGAGGAGCCTAAGGAAGTTTAATGGTGTAATTTAATGGGTAGTAAATGGATGGTCATTGTACAAAACAGAAGGAACTGGAAACTTGTTGGAGAAGCATTCATCTTGAAGTGGACTGAAAATGGCTGATGATGAATGGCGTAATAGGAGTAATTGCATTAAATTCTTTTCGTGTAAAAATGGCAGCATATTGCTCCAGATGATTTGCATCATGAAGCATTTTCATGCACAGTACGCATGAAAATCCTCCGGTTAACCTTTCCAACAGTCCTACTGTTTCTGGGAAACAGAGCAGACAGCTAGTGGTATCTGGACTAAAACGCATTCATTATGCAAGACATTATAGATTTGCCGTACAGAAGCCTTCTAATTATGTGTTAACACAAAAGAATCCCTAAGCTTCAGATTTCTGGAGAAAGCATCGGCCGCTGTAATGAGACAGATCCTTTTGTTCGTATTCCTCAAGGCTAGCGACTGCCTTAATTATGACTATCCGCACGACAGTATCGGAAGCGAACGTCTAACTTGATGTCACAGCATGTAGCTGTCAAACCTCACAGGCGATTTGTGGTGGCGGTCCATCTTAAACGGATACCGGCGTGATCCCCCGACCGTGGATAAATCCCCTTTAGCTTAACTCCAACCATACATTCAATTTCTTTTTTCTCTTCTTCTCTCTGGCCTGTGGCCTTACTCCTATCAATTACGGGGGGGGCTTTGCATAACCCCGACATTAATCCACGAGTGTGTTATGAGACAGAAAATGGTAACGAGAGGGAGCTCAATCGGCAACCTGACCACGCCCACCTTCGCCGTCGACGGCGGTGCCCGGGTTCATTGTCGTAAGGTGGCAAATTGTACTGTCACTGTTGAGAACCGTCAGAACGGTGCGCTGTCGCCGCAGGGAGCTACTAGGGTAGCTTGCACGTTCTTACCCTCGGCAGACAAATGGAGCCTACGACGCCTAACCACTCACTTTGCTGGTGATTAATAGCTACAGCTGCTCCCGGGGACAATTGAGAACTTTTACTGATCTTGGCTTCCGATGTTACTGGAGTTTTTTTTCTTTCTTTTTTTTCTTTGGGGTTTTCTTCTCTCGTGCTTGGCAGTTTGATAACGCTGTTTCTCGTAAGTTTGCGAACTGTACTTGTAATGACATTACACTTTTCAGACGGCACTAGGTGATCACGGAGTAAATAGAAGAGCTATCTACGCTAACAACACCAGTTTAGGCTCTTTGTGAGTGTGTGTGTGTGCGAGCTAGTCGTTTAGGAATAGATGGGGATGGAAGTGCGCGCTATGTTCATTAAAATGTCAACACAAATGTGGAGGAGTTGTCAGGATGCGAAGAGTTGCGTTGTTGGATATGCTGTCACGAGAAAGGGGAACGTTTTATTCGTAATATCTGAAAGTACTTGTTTTATACGTAGTTCAGAAGTGAGTAGACTACTTAGGTTGAAAATTGTATTGGACAGAACAAAGAAAGAGCTTTCAGAACCGGTGGATGAAAATAAGATCTGATGGGGAAAATGTGCTCCTATTACAGTGAGCACTCTCCTATGCAAAATTAATGGTGAAGCCTCTAAATTGTGTTGCCAAACCCTTGAATTCTTCTTTGATGCATGCACCAGTAAGCTGGAGGCTGTTTTATGGATGATTTCATAGTTATAAGGGATATTAGATGAAAATTGTTTTTGGTCATGGGCCGAGCAATACACCTTCCTGAAACGTAACTGTTCACAACTTATACGAAGTAACCCTTTATAAAGAACCTCTCCATCTTCCATGAAATAAAACCTCATAACCATTCAAAAGAGGACAAACATCAAACAAATATATTCATAAGTTTCAAAAAACGTCAGAGAACTTAAGCCATCGAAAGACTAAATGTGGTTCAGAAATTTTCATAAATGGAAGGAGATATCCAGATGACATTCCAGGAATAACATTAAACCATTCATCTTGCCTCATAAGTTTCGAATTCGATACAAGTTCCCTCAAACAGTAATGTGCGTGTTTATATTATATAAGAATAATTAAAAAATTCGACATTCCATGAATTTATTCAAGTACAGGTATGGAGAAATAATGCATCCCACTGTACAAAAAAGCAAACTACGTTTGCTACATCATGAATCAATCCCATAATGTGAAGAAAGTTATATCGAGTTGTCTCGGTCTTGTACTAAAGATAAATATCACTAATCTTCTAAAGAGAAATAAGTTTGAATGTATTTATGAAGTACATCAAGCATTATAATTATAATTTTAGATATGATTAAGAATTGAAATTCTTAATCATATCTGGAATATGACAAATTATAGCTTTATCTCATCAGACTCTTAGCAAATGTAGTTCTTCAACTGGCGCCTCTCAGACTCCTGGAATGAAACTTAAACTTACTATCAGAAGCAGGGATATCTCAACTTGGACTACGATCAGGTTCGAGTATCTACTGAATATCCTTAGATCATTATCATCCGCTTCTCTTCCCCCTGTGAAGAGAAGCCGACCGAGGTCGAATGACACTCGTATGAATAAATAAAACTAACAAAAGACTTTCAGTAGCATGCTGTTCTAAATGATCTGATAATCGCCACTTTTATCATTTAATAAGACTATTGATTAAGATGTCAACAATCTTAAAAGCAATAATAGTTATATTACACTCTAGTGAAAAATGAGTTATCTAAATCCTTGTGCTCGAGTTTTTAACCTAATGTTTTAAGCTGTTGTTGCCATTAAAATGAAACTTTGTTAAAAAATAAAAAGGAGCTTTCTGTTACACCCACATTTGTGTATTCCCTTTATACCTTGCACACAGGCTGGAAAATGTGTACAAAAATCAATCCTCTTTCGATTTTTGGCAGAGGATCTTCTTTTTTTTTTTATCCGAAAGCGCATCTTGTCTCTACACTGAACAAATATCAAACACTTTTCTTTAACTGTTCGACAAAGAAGGGATACATCAAAAGATAAAAAAAAACAAGAAAACAAAGAAGAAAAAAAAGAAGGTAAGAAACGTTAAACAAAATAAATTGTCTAGAAGTTTACTAGTCTGTTTGTTTTGGTGAAGTAATGGAACAAGGAAAATGCGTCAAGCAGTAACTGAAGAAGTTCTTCTAATGGCTTTCTTGAAGTCCTCAACAGTGTTAGAAGAGTTTTTTTTTTTCTTTGCCTTCTTACCACAATGAAAGCAGTGGAATTAAAATCTTCCTTAGAACAACATTTATTTAGTTTATAAAAAAAACGGCGTCATCCATTCTTGGAGTATGTCTTATAAACGATGATATTATTTATTAATTTAACTATAACCACTTCTGGACAAAGTACTGCCTCATGACCTTCTAAGCCTTGACTATTGCGAGGAGTCAAGGGTTTTCATTAGCCCTCAACTTAAAATTGACAAGTGCTCTTTTCAGCATCCCTAATTTGCCATACCTCTAGCTTTAAATCAATTTCTCACATTCTCAATTTCTTCGTATTTTTTCTCTCTTTGGAATCTGTTTTATAATTTCTACAATGGCATTCTTCCTTCCCGACTCTTTACAGAACTGTATACCATAACTTAATACTTAGTAAAGCGAATGTTTAACAATTTCCTCTTGAGGAAAATTGCTAACTTTCGTTTCACACAAACTTTAAGTAACCATGACTTTTACTAATATTTCATATTCTTATTTAAATTTCCTGTTCTTTTATATTTCTAAAAAGTTGTATTCTAGCCCGAAGTATTCATTGTATACTGGAGCTTCTTCCCATACATCTCTAGAATTCATGGAACAGTGCTTGGCATCAACTTTGTGTTTGACTGGCCGATGCTTTTTTACTTCTTTCTTGCAACTCAAGTTCCAACTCCTCGGGGCTTTCGATAAATAGCACAATGTTATCGAGAAATCTGGATGACTCAATTTGCCCTATTACCTTTATTCCATTCTTCTCTATTCAAGTTCTTTGGAACACGCGACTCTGAGAAACTTAGATGAAACAAAATCGCCCCCTTACTTCTCTTCGTTTCAAATTCCTGGACAATAAAGATTGATAGAATATTTGTAGAACCTAAGAGGTTCGCAGAACATCGTTTATAAACTTTTAATCCAATAAAAGGGGAAACTCTTCTTCGTAGAATTTGATAAAGGCTTTGTAATTACAGTACTTAAGATTAAAGAGACTTTTATTTCGTTCGTTTAAACAGTCCTACACAAAGAAATCAGTAAATGGATTCCTTTATAAACTTATCAATAATAAAAAATATACTTATCAAAGGGCCAAGCAAAGAGCCTGGAACACCATTGCGCACTGTAAAAAATACCGCTATTACCCATTTTGATGAAAACCCAATAATAGGAGGTCAACAAGACAGCTGGAGAGTCCATGTTAATTAATTTTCTAAACTGATACAGTGACTTTGATTCAGTCATCAACGAATGACTGAATCAAAGATTTGAGATGATGGTTGCATCATCTCAAGTAAAGTTGCATCACAATTTACCTCTTATAGATCATTCATCTTCACAATGTGGTTTTCCAAGTAGCGCAGATCTACTGTGGCATGATGGACGACATTGCTTTCTTCACCTATTAATCGCTGTTTGCCCTGGACAACACTCCCCTTAAATAAATTGTCTTGGAAAAAAAATCTTTATACAACACCCCTTTCTCCCAATTTATTCACCAAAAATATTCTTAAATTACCCATTTCTTAATCATCTCGGGCTAGTGGCCATTCTTAAAAAGAACAGGTCCAAAATGAGTACCCAAACGGGTCCTCATTTTGTATACAAACCCTTGTTTCAGTTGGCGATTTTATTCACCAACGGGTCTTTTATTAAAAAAAAAAAAAAACGGACGGTTCCTGTCTTGATACTGACCTTGACTTCTTAATGACCTTCTTTTCAGTATTATCTTACTCCAAGCATATGGATTTCCATTATTTTTCTTTAACAGTAAATAATACGCTTTATGTTCACACAGCGTGTAGAAAATATTACTACTTTACAAATGATTATATGTTAATAAAAAGTATCAAATTTGTGGATCACCTACTTACCCTGCGTTCCATCGGAGTGAATAACCAATCCATCATCCCGGAACCAAGCAGTTACTGTAACGAAGTCCCGGACGAAACTAGGGATTTGACACTTGAGCACAGCTGTGTTGTCACGTATGACAAATTCATCGTACACCCGGATGTCATATTGCTGAGTTAGCACTGAAGAGGAAAAGAAGAGAAGAATATAAGAAAGAGTGAAAAGGTAAAAAGAGGAAAGAGTTCGAATGTAGAGAGAAAGTATGTAGAAGAAATCATAGGAACAACGAAAAAAAAAAAAATATATATATACAATATATAAAGCTTAAATAAATTTAAAAGATCATAAAGAATAGGTTGGAAGAATCAGAATTTTTCTTTTTTATTAGGCCAATCGCTCTATCATCTGATTAAAGCGTAAATGAAAGTATGCATTCAAATGCAAATTGTGTTCGTATTTATTCTTGGATGAAAACATTGTGGGTGCTTGCTCAGTCCTGGTACTCAGGGCGAGGGAATACGTATCATTTCCAATTCCACAGCGGGGTTTACTGCGGTAATCAAAAGTAAACCGCACTGGATAACGATTCTTGAAAAGAAGTGACAAAACCATACATTAGTGAACAGAATTTAGCGAATAAACATTGGTCTTGTAGATCGCTCGAAGGTAACACCTTGTACAGTTCAAGGTGAACTCCAATAGGAGTTGGCCTGCAGTGAATCGTGTTAATCTCCAACTAAATAGATCAGCCAGAAATGTGTCCAGGAATTGAAGTTGGAGAAAGTGCTAAATCAAAGAAGGATGACAAAAATAGGGACCCCAGCATCGATAATTAAGGAACACCACTGCTTTCTACCCTGGTCTTCCATGATACCCTAGCCCTAAGACTCGACTAATTCTGGCACATTGTGAAATGGGCCCATAAAAATTCCTCGGGTCAATGACGGAATTCGAACTCAAGTCTCTTCCGCCCATTTTGGGGAGAATAGCGATTCTTCCAGCTGCGTAATCCACGAGGGTTCGTCTTATCGAGGTACATAACGCTGGAGTTGCTTGTTACATCCAACAGTTTTATGATCTCGTCATGGAAATTAACGAAATTGGCCAGAGAAGATTTCGCCTTCAAGAATCCATGCCAAGATCACGAGGTGGTACTATATTTTGCTCATAACCATAGATTATGATTTTGATCTTCTTCTTCTATATGATCTTGCCCACCACAGATATAAAATTATGCCAACCTGTAGGCAGTCGAAGAGAGAAGACGTATTTTTAAGTTGGCTTCAGGGGATTAAGAGGAGATTAAGGTCTGATGTCTATTAGATAAATATATTTTTTAAATATTTGTTTAAATTTACTTTCTGTAATTTTTAAATCTTATTTCATTAATTTTTTTAAATTACTTTCTATAATATTTGCAAATGTAATTCTTAAATTTTCTAAAATATTTCTAATAAGTTATAATCTTCCCGGAAACAAAGGTAGCTTAATTTCAATATTGGATGAAGTTTTGGTAACAGTTTAATTTCTATAATACTTTTTTTTTTAAATATAAATTCTGTAATATATTGTAAATTTAAATTTTGAATCTTTCTTAAGTTCAAAATTTACCTAAATAATGGTTGTTACAAGATCTACTTTCAATAAATCCTCAAAGGGATATCATAACTCAGATGAAAAGCAGGGTCCATTGATTACCATTCTGTCTTTTCCCACTCAACCATCCCTTTTTTATCAATTTTTATCAGCGTGTCCTGCATTTGCTGCTAGAAGGAATCCATTTTTAAGAGAAGGTATACATTTGAACAAAGGTGAAGCTAGGGTTTTGCCAGTATCATTCAGGAGGGCTGCAGAGAAAGGCGAATATATTAAAATTATGGAATACCTTTAAAGCAATAGTCACAGAAGCCATGAACACATATATACCATTAAGAAAATATAGCACAAGGAGGATGCCGAGGAGTTGATGGTATATATCCAGTAATTATGAGGGAGTCGGCCAGAGAGTGCATTGAACTATTGAAGTTAATTATGAGGATATCATTGGACACGGAAGGGAATCCTTTCGATTACAGAAGTGCCAACGTATCGCAATACATAAAGGCGTTTTTAAGAGTGAAACAGGTAACTACAGACCAGTTAGTCTGACTTCAATGGTAGGGAAAATCTTGAAGGCAATGAGTAAGAGTGCAATCCAGGTATCTGAAAGACACAGAGCTTGATTTCCTATGGAAAAATCATGCTGATATGAGTCGATAGAAAGTTCTCTGAGCAATATAAACAGGCAGCCGGGAAAGCCAATGATATCATGTCGATGATTTATCGAACATTATCCTGAAGAGATAGGGAGGTCCTAATTCCACTATATAAGGCAATTGTAAGACCCCAATTGGAACACTGTGTCCACGTATGGAAAACTCATCTAAAAAAATGACATTGAACTTCTTGAAAGGGTGCAAAAACAGGCAACTTGCATGGTGAGATCGGAAAATGGGTAACTGCACGAGTACTAGGCCCACGAGTGTAGCCCACGAGTACGTGGGCTACAGAGCTTGGCAACCCAGCGCCTTAGAGAAGACCTTATTGAAGTTTATAAGGCTCTGAGATCGGTTAGTAAAATGAAAGGCGGAATTTTCACACTTAAAAAGAATTCCAGAACTAGAGATCATAAATTCAAATTAGAGCGGAGGATGCTAAGACTAGATGATAGTAAGTTTTCTTTTGCCAGCTAATTGTTGTGACTGGAACAAGTTGCCTCGTAGGTAGTTGAGGCTGACAGTTTGAAGAAATTTGTCAACTGGATAGTTACCTAGGTCAGGAGAAATTCGCATTATTTCGCTATTAAGTTTGACCGGTGCAACAAAAGCCTGTGGCTTCCTTGCACAACGTAGCTAATACTAATACAAAACTCATTGGTTTTTAACTGCCCATCACCCATAGTCTGCGCGGATAGCACAGTGGTATCGTCACCGTCCTCCCCACACCGGGTGGAAAAGGCCCGGGTTCGAATCCCGTCGATGATTCGAGGAACTTTAATAGGCTTTTTTTTCACTCCGTGGCTGAGTTAGTCGGTCCCAGGCGTAGGTAAAAAGGTTCCCCCCCAATAAACTGGGTTTTTTTCGTCCAGCAAAAGAACCAGAGAACACACGAACTTTACAGACACAAATATGGGTTTACGTAGTTATTTACGGGAAACCCTAATATAATAAAATAAATAAATTTTCTGTTTATACTCCGGGACGACCAAACGGTCAGAGAAGTTCACAAGATAGATAGAATACAAGAAACAGCACCGTATTCAGTAGTCACGGGCTTGAACCCCGGTCACTCAAGGCACATGTACTTATGCACCCGCGCGCCTGACCACTAGGCTACGGATGCCCATCACCCATAAGGTCATATCTAACTGGTAAAAAAGTCCAAGTTACCAATAGATTCCAGGCAGTGACTAGGTACATCGATCGAGGCTGTCCGCAGGGCCATATGCTTGGCCCGTTCCTCTGATCTATTGTCCTGGACGAGTTCCTGGACATGGACCTGGGGGAAGTTGAGCCCTAGGCCTTCGCGGTTGATCTTGTCCTTTTGGATGTGCTGATACCAGGGCGACCCTGGTATCAGCACATACCAAATGTGAATGGAGAGAATGGAGCACTGGTGAAACCTACCATTTCAGGAGAGAAAACAAAATCCACACTCCTTAAAGGCAGGCTACAAATCACGAGACCGCTTACAATAAAATTAAACTTTACACACATACGACTGCAAACTGAAGTCAAGCTCCTAGGTATCTTCTTAGACTCGGGGCTTACCTTCCACCACCATCTAAAGTATCTAGCCAGCAGAATTCAAAGGTACACGGCTATGATAAGGCGGGCCAGCAGGGCAGACTGGCGGCTCAAACAAGGCTTTTATTCTCATATACCAAGCCGTATGCGTGCCAATTGTGCGTTATGGTGCTTCCATCTGGTACTGAAAAGCCATCCTAGCAAGAAACAAACGTTAGTTTGATTCAATCCAGAAGTTCGTGCTCCTTTCAATTTATAGGGCGTGCCGCACCGTCAGCACCCCTGCTCTGCAGGTATTAACTGGATGCCAGCCACTATACTTAGAAGTGGTTAAAAGAGGGCATTTTTATCACTTAAGGAAAGGAGTTCCAACTGCTTAATTTTCAACTTGACACCAGAAACGGCCCCAGGCAGGAAAGAAAACGGATAACCCAACATCTACAAGAGATGTGGCAACATGACTGGGACACCACAACAAAGGAGGCCATCACAAACGAATTCCTTCCATCTATAAATTCAACAAAGTGTCCGCTAGGGGGATGATTGTGTCCGGCTGTCTGTATGATATGCTCCGTAAACTTTTCTTGTTTTGTGTGTTTTCTATTTAAAGTATTAAGTTCCTATTAGTGCCACCACATAAGGATAGGCCCTTGGACTGCCAGGTGCAAGTACTGTATTATTTGAACGGACAACAGATAAGTATTAAATGAATTTCTGCATGTTCATTCCGCTACTCCATACAAGCGCTTTCAGCCATTATCTTGTAGTTCAACTTATACATGTGTCCAACAGACACTTGACCTTGACCAGGCATTAGAGTTTTGCCTAGCCGCTCTGTTCTTCCCTCCCTACTTAGTCCCCTGCTCCCTGTGGATTTCACTGCTGGGCAACTAAGGCGACCGGCTGGTCACAGTGCCTATTGCTTGCTAAACCACAACTGTGGTGATATTAAATTATCTAGTAAAACTACAGTAACTGAATTCAATATGACAAATACTACCTCCTGTCAAAATTCTAACGTCTGCACCATCTGTGGGACCAGCTCTGACCCCATTGTCCAATGTATTGAGTGCAAACAATTAATATGCAATGACTGTACACATTCTGACCTGAAAAAATTAAATAAAAGTCGGCGGAAATCATTCTGTTGTGATAGATGTCGACTCAGAAATTCTCAGAAAAGCCCTATAACTGTTGCAACGCCAAACAGCACGGAACCTGAGTCACTTTCCTCCTCTTCGGCTAACAAAGTTGAAATGCCGTACTCTAGTACATTTGAGACAAATATCATGCCAATAACTAGAAATACCGACTCTGAATCGTACATGGATGAAGCCTCTAATCCTTCTTTGTTGTCGCATCAAATCTCAGATGCATCAACTCAAACATCTGTGCTGTCAGAAGATCTCAGCGCTAACTCCTTCCCTACGGAAACTCTGAATCCAACCTTTGGTATTCTGCAATCAACTGAATTCCAGGAACTACTCTTTAACACTATGCAAAAAATCCTCATTCAAACTCATCTAATCAGTGCACCTCATACTGCAAACTCTGAAATTCTCCTGGATTCTAATACACTCAATGAAGGAAACAGCGAGCTATACACGGAGATTTGTGGTATAAAAACAATATTAGCTAATCAACAGGCTGAAATTTCTGACATTAACGCCCAAATTAAAAATCTCACATCAGTTATGTCTTGCCACTTAAGGGAAGCTAGGAAGAATTCTGAACCTACTCTCGACACCAATGGGCTCAAAGTGAATACGAATTCTTCATTAACTGACGATGCCCTCAGTACTGAGACCAGATCTTCACCTTCCACCGGCCTCAATAGTTCTACTGCTGCAAATATTAACTTGCCCAAGCCTGCTAACATTCATGATTCAAGTCATTCAACTGAGCAATTTATTGCCAAACAGACTCTGTTAGATGATTCTTCTGATGTAAATAGAACCACTCCTCCCACCTACTCTCCTCTGCGGAACAGTTCTGTCTGTACTTCTATTTCACAAGCTCAGAGTCACCAAGCGGAATCCTCTTCAACATCAGTTAAGGCAACATATGCAAAAATAACTGCTGCCACATCTAATGAGGTCTGCAAACCTGTCTGTAGATCTGCCGCCACAGTGAGTAAACCTGTTTCTGATTGCCAGTCTCAAATATCGCACCAAAGATCAAAACAGAACAAACCGTCAGAAAATATTAAAGCATCTATATCTCAAGGTACTTTCTCCAAGCTTCCAGCCACAACTCATCAAACACAGAATGTAACTACTGCAGAAAAATCTCAGTTACTCAAACACAAGTATAATATCACAATTATTCCCACAAAAGACCGAATTTTTCTTTCTAGACTTGGACCCTCCACTAAATCTGAAGATCTTATCAACCTAATTAAAGAAGAATATGGTTTCGGAGTAGATGTCCGTTCTCTGAAGACACGATGTCCCGCCTACTCATCTTTTATAATAACATGCCTTCCATCACAAACAGAAAAAGTGTTGAATCTAAGATCCCTTTTATCAGGGGCTCTAGTAAAACGCTTCACGGACAGACCATCAAGGGAGTCCAAAATCTCCTCTCCACCGGCATAGCAATCAGATACCCTGCTATCTACACATACTACGTTCTCCTCTCGTCATAGAATCCCCAGATCCCAACTGTTCAGTGTTTACCTTCAGAATTGCAGGAGTATAATTAGCAACCTAAACCACTTCAGAGCAATCCAAGGCTCACATATTTACGACATTTACCTGCTCACTGAAACCTGGCTCTCCATAAATATTGATGATCAGGAGATTATAGATGGACAATATACAATCCATAGAAAGGACAGAGGATCTCGTGGAGGCGGAGTAGCTTTATACATTCTAACCATATACTCTGTGAAACTGCATCAAATTTCACAAATATTGAATCAGTATACTGCCTTCTTCATCTTGGCAAGTTAAAGGTTTTAATAGTATTGCTTTATTTTCCACCTCCCTTAACTAATATAGACCTCCAGTACTTAGAAAGCTCGCTGGAATCAATCTTCCCACTAATTCAATCTGCCGACATAGCAATGGTTTTGGGTGACTTTAACTGTCAAATGGCCAATTTAGAATCTTCTTCTCCATCACTGCAGACTAGGGCTCTCTTTAATATGCTTCACAGCTATGGTCTGGAACAAATTTGCAACTTTCCAACCAGAGAAAATGCCTACCTCGACCTAATATTTTCCTCTACTCATATAGATGTTCACACCGACAACCCCATATTTCACTCGGATCATTCACCAATTACTTTTGACATCACAGTGACTTCTCATAACTTCAAATGCAGCTCCCGTACTCCTCGATTCAATTTCAGAAAGGCTGACTGGCCTCTGCTCAACCTAGCTCTAAGAAACGTAGACAAGCAGCTCGCTGACGCTATGGATGACATCGATGTGCTCACCAACAACATGATTAACTGTGTCCATTCAGTTATATCTGACATTGTTCCTCAATCCCATCTTACCGCACGCTCTACCTACCCGCACTGGTATAATAGTGAACTAATACGTAAAATTAAATCCAAAGAATTCTACAGAAACAAATATAAGCAAACAGGTGACAGTCAATACTATGAAATATTCAGCCAACTCCGCAAAGAAGTGAAAACTCTCATATTAAACTCCTACAACATGTATACAGAGTCAGTTCAGGATAGTCTGCTTACTCACAGAGATATCAAACCATTCTGGAATTTCATGAAGCATAAGAACATAACCAGTAGAAAGTTACAACTCCGAAACGCAGATGGAATTCTCTTATCTGACGAATTCAGTATTGCTCAAGAGTTTGCCAAACACTTTTCTAGAATTCAAACAAATGATACATTGAGACCTGCCTCATTTCCTGACTTCACACCTGTTAAAGATGATATCCTCATTAATCTCTTTATCACTGATGAAGATTTAAACTCGGCATTAAAAAGCATGAAAAATGACTATACTAGAGGCCCAGATGACATTCCAGGCCTATTTTGGAAAAGGACTGTCACTACATTGAAACCCCTCATACTGCGGATCTTCAACCTGTCTCTCAGGCTGGGGAAGTATCCTAATCACTTTAAGCAGGTCAATATAGTTCCTATTTTCAAAAAAGGTGATAAAAATGACGTATGCGATTACAGACCCATAACCTTGCAAAACAGCCTGGCTAAACTCTTCGACACAGCAGTGCACAAACATCTCTTCGAATTCTTCAAGCCTTTTATCGATCAGAATCAACATGGTTTCTGCAGTGGCAAGTCAGTAGTCACAAATTTACTTCCTTTCTGGCAATACACCTCTGAAGCTCTTGATAACCACCTACAAGTTGATGCAGTCTACACAGACATATCTAAGGCATTTGATAAAGTCCCGCACGAACAACTTCTGGAAAAACTTAAGCTGTATGGCATCCGTGACCCTTTGCTCTCATGGCTACGCAGCTATATTACCCATCGTTCCTTGAGCGTTATCATCGATCAAGTGAACTCAGACTGTTTTATACCACTAAGCGGAGTACCACAAGGCTCTCCCTTAGGTCCTCTTCTCTTCATTGTTTTTGTAAATGATCTTCCTTCTTTCATCTACACCTCCAATGTTCAAGTTGCTCTCTATGCAGATGATCTTAAGATCTACTCAGCAGTGAAGGAGACTACCGATTCTCAACAACTTCAATGTGCTCTCAATAAATTCTCTCTGTGGCTATCTCTGAATGGCTTGTCTGCTAACCCCTCGAAGTGCAAAGTTATCTCTTTCTCATCTTGCAGATCTCCACAACTAATGAATACGGAGTATAGTATTAACTCTGTGATCATCGAAAGGTGTGACCAAGTTAACGACTTAGGGATTCTCTTTTCCAGCAGTGCTAAATTCGATGCCCATGTCCTTAAAATCACCAGCAAAGCATTCAAAACACTGGGATTCATCAAACGGAACACATACAAGTTCAAAAACTACAGATATGCGGTTATCCTTTATAAAACTATTGTACTGCCAATCCTTGAATTCAGTTCACCCATCTGGAATCCTCACACAAAGACTTTAACTAACAAAATTGAAGCAGTCCAAAAAAACTTTATCCGTTACCTTACGTACCGCAATCCTCTATTCTATCACTCAGTGTATTATGAATCGCTGTGTGATTACTTTCATCTAAGGCCTCTGTGCACTAGAAGAGTTACTGCTGACATCGCCCTCCTAGCCAAAGTAATCACTGGAATTTATGAAGCATCTGATATCCTGAGTAAAATAAACTTCAGTGCTCCCTGTAGACAAGTCAGGAACCTTACACCGTTTCGCCTTGACTCTGCCAACACGGACTTAATGAAATTCAGTCCACTGAACAGAATCAGCAAATCAGCAAATGACTCTCGCATTGACTTCTTTGACAACTCCCAATCACTGATGAACTCCATCCACAAGTTTGCCTCTTCACTTAAACTGCAAAGTGACTAGCTCACATCTAATTATTGTAGCTTATTATTTGTTATATTATTTTTCTATTCTCTAACGGATTAATTATTACTTGTTTTACCGGTAACTTAACTTAATACAATCCTCTTTTGTACATATGCTTTATTGTTTGAATTTGTATCAATGTTTATCGTCCTGTAGGATTTCACATTATTGTTATTATGTTTATTGATCTGATCTCAGATACACTGTTAATGGTTACCTGTTGTGTATCTTTTTATTAATAAAATAAAATAAAAATAAAATAAAATAAAAACTCGCCCAGAACCTTCAACCTGGTTTTCGCCTGGCCTCCATGTGACCTTTATTGTCACCGGGCATGGATCCTTCCAACAAAATCTGATGGCCATGGGAATCGAGAATGATCCACGTTGCCACTGCGGCGAAGAGGAGTCCTCAGGGCACCTCATGTACGAGTGCCCCAGCTGCGACAACGTTAGGTTTAAATTCCTCAAAACAATACAGAGGAACCCTCGCAATCAAGAATTCATTCTGCTACTCGAGGAAGATACTTATAAGGCATTAACCACCTACGCGCAGGAAACATTTGCACTTAGGTGAGCTAAGATTGCACGACTCAGAGCCCACGAACTAAACCGGACCGGCGTGGGATAACTCTCCATCCCCCCAGAACAACACAGACATGACCATGCTAACCCTAATAGGGTAGGATCTATTGCAGGCACCATCCAAGGTGCGGGATTGCTGGTACTCCTCAGAGTTCGGGATTTAAAAGTGATTGCAAACTTGAAATGGGTAGGATATACTGCTGGCACCGATCTAGGTGCGGGATCTACAAGAACTATGCCATTGGCAATTACACAGGGGCGCCTGTCTCTGTGACTTTCAAATTCATACCCCTTTCTATACTTCGCCTAAACTAGGATGGATTAATTATCCCAAATTCATTCCCCTTTCAATCCTCTCTTTTTCTATGCCCATCTCTTATAGCGCTCTCTTTTTATTTATTTATTTTTTTTTTTTTTTACTTGGTCTTCCGTCAGGAAGCTCAGGCAACCCTAGCGGAGGCCAGCCAGAGTATAATGGGTAGCCTGTCTCTGCTCCCAGTGGTGGTGGAGGTGTAAGATATAAAATCTTACAAGGTAATTGTATATACAGATAACAGATCGTCGTTCCCAAACTGAGAAATTTAATAAGAAAGGATACGTCAGGAATAGTTATATATTGTAAAATAAAATATAACAAATCAAATAAATTGAACAAAGTGGATCGTTAAAAATACGGGGGAGATTAAATTAAGGAGAGGGCTAATCGAAGGGGGAGAGTCGTGGGAATTACTGCGCGAAATATAAACACTCAGCTACAAGTACTGTAAACAAATCTGAAGGTCTAAAAAGGGTAGCAGAGCCGTCAGTAAATAGGCGAAAAAAGGGTCGCTCGAGAACAATAGAAAGGTGAGCCAGATTAGTCGGAGCATCCCTTTGATCAGAGACTCCGGGAGACAAACAGGAAGTGGGTACACGACTAATACCGTGTCCAAAACAATAGGGCTGGAGTCTGGTTGTCTGCAGTAGCTTGTTTTGCAGAAATTTAGGGTAAATGCGAAAGTAATAACACGTGTTTGTGGAAATGTCGGCCGACTTCAAAAAAGGAACAGACGGCCTGGGAAAGGAATATTGATATTAAAATGGGAGGTTGAATCTAGCGCGGATGGAGATAGCATGGGAAACCCACACTAGCGAATAGTCGGGATGTAAATTTAAATATTGAAATACGAGTGGTTAAATTTCGGAGCGAAGGTGGGCCAACAAAAAAGGGCGGTACACAAATTCGAAGAACAAAAAGAGAGCGCGCGTAGCCAAGACACTCAGGTCGGCCAGTTGAGAAAGTTCTGACAAAGTTAAGATGGAGTAGTAAGTTAAGTTTAAGTGCAGTCAGTAAGTAAAGAAAGGTTGATAAGTTTCATGATAGAAAAGAACAGTCGAGTAGTTTCTCATAATGTTGGTGATGGGAGAAATATTGGTAAGGAGAATATAAATCTAGTCCGTCATTGGAAGGCAGTGAAAGTGGCCAGTGTGCAAAGAAGTGTAAGGAGAAATAAGCCTAGTCCGTAATCGGAAGGTAGTGAAAGTGGCCCGTATGTAAACGAGTGAAGTGTAAGGAGAGAAATAACCCTAGTCCATCATCTGAAGGCAGTGATAAAGGCCAATGGGCAGATAAGTGAGCTGAGAAGGTAGTAGTAGTAGTAGTAGTAGTAGTAGTGGCATGTGATGCAAGAAAGCAAATGTATGAGCTTATGCAGCATCAGCCAAAAAAAAAAAAAAAAAAATCACACCATTCCCTCCAAATGCCTGTCCAGTTCCTCCTTAAATTTATTTAACCTATCAACCTCCACAACGACAGATGGAAGTTTGTTCCAGCAGTTAACCGCTGGCTAAAGGCAAATTTCCGCACATCTATTCTACATCTGTCCTTTCTTAATTTGAATTTATGCCCCCTTAGGTTCGTAATCTGAACAAGTGGAAGGATCCCATCAGAATTCAGCGTGCTCAACCCATTCAAGGCCTTATACACCTCAATCAGATCACCGCGCAGGTGCCTAGTCTCCAGCCACTGCAATTTGCAGAACTTAAGCCTCTCTTGATAAGAGGATCCCTTCATTCCCCTCACCAATCTTGTTGCCCTTCTCTGTACACTCTCAAGTAAATCTACATCCTTCCTAAAATGAGGCCTCCAGACCTGTACGCATACTCAAGGCATGGCCTGACCATTGCCTTATAGAGAGGGACAGTCACCTCCTTCTCCCTGCTAGCAAAATTCCTATACATCATTGACAAAACCCCATGACCTGCCCTGGCAGCCTGTCTGCATTGCTCAGAAAACTTCATATCTGACTGCACAATTACTCCCAGGTCTTTTTCAATTTCTACCACCTTAAGTGTAGTACCAAGCAGTTGGTACTTTTCTCTGTGGTTACTTCTACCCATATGCAGTACTTTGCATTTGTCAAGGTTAAACTTCAGTTGCCACTTCTTAGCCCATCTGCCCAAATTATCTAGATCCTGTTGCAGTAGCACACTGCCATTACTGTCATTAACAACCCTGCCAATCTTTGTATCATCTGCAAACTTCGACATTAAGCCTGATATACCTTCATCAATATCATTGATAAATATACAAAACAACAGTGGACCTAACACCGAATCCTGTGGGACTCCACTGATAACATTAGTCCCGAGCCCGCCAGAATAGCTGAACCGAAGGCAGAATAGCAGTATCGAAGACCAGCCCTTAAATTCCTAAGAGACTCAGTGATGCCCTATCCAGACGTAGACTACAGCTCATTGAGAAACGAAAGGCCCTACCAAAAGATCCGGTTCAGTATCAGAAGTAAGTGTCTAATTAACATGAGTAAATTATAGGACTCTAAAGAAGGGGTAGGAATTATAAGAGGGACATTATAACATATATAATAAGAGATATGTACTTTTAAAAAAATGTGTAATTAAGATAAGGTTCCCTAGATAAAGGTAAATAGAGAGAGATTCATAGATGTAGAAAATTTTCTTGCGTAACGTAAAGTAAGGTAACAGTTTTGGAAGTGGGATAATTCAGAGGGATTATAGAAAGAGTGTTATATATATGTGTGATACACTGAACTGTCATAAGCTGACAAGTTAGAAGTAAGGTTGTTAGCATAACTTAGCGATTGAGATAAATATTTGATTTAAGAGATGATTGCTAATGTATTAGGAAAGATAAATAATCTAATTAGAAAGAGATTACCCTTTCTAACAGATTACCCTTTCTAATGTTGCTAACAGAGATTTTCTCTGTTAGCAAACATTAATGTTGCTAACAGAGAAATTTTATTGTTAAAAGGAGAAGATTGGAATGTGAGAGACAAGCCTGATCTATTAGAATAAAAAATGATTTACTCAGAGAATGTTTTACTAAGTAATGTATAAAAAGAGTAGCATAAGGAAGATGTTGTTAGCCTTGTGGTATAATGGAAGAAGTTGTACAAGAATATAACTAAACTTACCGTACAAGCATAAAATGATTGGTTAATAGAACAATACTAATTATAATATGTATTGGATAATTGAACAATTTCATTTATGTAAATATATGTAATAAATTCTTGTGTATATTTTAAACGAAGTCTTTGTTTAGTCATTTTGAACATACAACCAAACCCAAGGAGGAACATAATAATATAGAAACCCCTTAGAACCTGAAAGCTCCTGATAGACAAACGAGTCAGATTGCAACGTACCTTTATTAGAGGAAGAATAAATATAACGGAGGATATATATATATATATATATATAAATAACAAAAAGGGGTAAAAATAAATATAATTAAAAATAAAATAATTATAAAGAAAGAAAGAACACAAAAAACCTCGCCCCCAAAGAGAGAAACGTAGGGTTCCCCTAGGGACCCTGCGGCCAATCAACTACTCTGTCACAAACCAGACACTACACTTTTTCTGGCTTTTACAGATTCTATAATTCTTCAGAAGGTACCATTGCGCAGGTGCGCATCACCCATTCAGCATTTTGTGGATTGAAGAGACATTATTGCTCGTCACGATCCTCCGGGTGTCTAATGATGATCTCATTAACGCTCGTAAAGGTTTCATACACTCACACGCCTATCCCTTTGTACTTATGTACGGGTTGAAAACTTTGCCCTTTATTTAGCTGTCTTTCCAGTGATTTCGCGGTCTCAGTTTCGGCTCTCATTCCTCATGAGCATATATATTCTGCGACTATCCCTTACCCTTATTTCCGTTTCATCCAGGCTTCTATTCAAGAAAGCTGGACTTCCCTTACATCCGGCCCAGTTAACAGACCACAGAAATATATATCTTAATTTATTCAAGTGTTGCTGGCTTTTACTTTCAAATGAATTTAAATTCATTAATGCAGAAGATGATCCATGTGAATTTGAGTACGCAGTGGGTTCCTGATCGTTAGCAGCATACCATTACACACCCACAAACTTACTGACAATTTAGCGATTCCCTTAC
Organism: Mastigoproctus giganteus; assembly: GCF_048544385.1. Taxonomy (NCBI): domain Eukaryota; kingdom Metazoa; phylum Arthropoda; class Arachnida; order Uropygi; family Thelyphonidae; genus Mastigoproctus; species Mastigoproctus giganteus. The sequence goes on from NC_143580.1 coordinate 69,929,359, forward strand.
ATCATTTTGCAACATTCACATCCATTGGAAAACATACAAATATAGCAAGCAGACTGTGGTAACTCCGAATATTATTTTCATGACGTGGGAAGCCTGTTGAATTTATTAACATTGACAATGGTTGTAAACAAAGTGCAGGGTAGAGTGATAGAATTCCATACTGCAGCGTTTGAAAATAAGTTTCATTTATAATGAACAGTGAGAGTTATAATCGCCAGTGGATTTTTCGATGTTTTTATGCTGTCTTTTCTGTTCAACGTTATTTAAAATTTCCATAAGTGATGCGTTCCCTGTTCTTCAGATCCTCGGGTTTTGTGCTTAATTCATGTTGATGACCAAGTTCTACCGGAGTACTAAGAACGAAAGACGGTTCCTTAAATTGGGCTAACGTCGATTTTTGGAAATGCAGTGCTTCAAACGGACACACTGTACCCTTGGGAAATTAGTGCACTATGGCTTTTTGTGAATACAGAAAAAAGGCAAACCGTGTACTAAAGATGTTGCATTGATTCGGAAACAGCTGTGCACTAAAAATGCGCTTGAAAAAAGAAAAAAAAAAGCCCCAAAATTCTCGGATTTTATTAAAATAATTAGACTAAATTCTTTTAATTATTCACTTTTCAAAAACAGCCGATTAACTCCGCCGTGTTTCGAAAACATGCGCATAAAATATCCTCCCGCTGCGAATATTGGAATGGAATAGCGCGATACTCCTGTTAAAAAAGACAGTGAGTGGGCAGAAATCATGGGATATCTACCTAGTAACGGGTATACCCACCTTCCTCTCGGTTAAGGACAGTCACATTGAGTCCACTAGTTCATAAAAGATATCCACAGTTGTTTCCATTCATGCTTGCTGCACTGCTGTCTATAATTCCGTCGCATTCCTGGGTGGAGGATCCAAACCTCGAACGGACCTTTCCACAGCATCCCAAGATACTCCACAGGGTTCATGTCCATGAACGGGGAGACCATTCCATGGTGGTAAAATCTACGGAATGCTCGTCGAACCATGTTCTAGTCATAACGTCTCTGTGGGGAAGTGCATTACCCTGTGGGTGCACAATGACCATGAAGGCATGCAGATGGTCTGCAAGGATGTATATGTAACCTGGACCATTCAGAGATGCGTCTAGATGTACCAGAGGTCCCAACGTGTGCCAGTTGAACACGCCCCAGACCATTACCGACTGTCCACCTGCCTGAACAGTTCCTTGTTGACATGACGAGGCATAACTTCGTGCGGTTTCCGCCAGATAGGTACCCTCCTGCTCGCTCGAAATAACTGGACACAGGACTCATGGGACCAGGAGACCCATCTCCAATCACCCAAGGTTCAGTCCCGATGTCCTTTCGCCTAGTTGAGGCGTAGAGTCCAGTGTCGTGGTGTTGTCAATTGGACTGTGGTGGGTCGGCGGCTCCCATAAACTATTTCAGCTATGATCGCCTGATAGTCTTGGTGGAGACGTTTTGGCGCGTCCCTCATTGAAGTCGGCGGTGATTAGTGCCACTGTCGCTCTCCGGTTGGCTGAAACAATGTGAGACAGACGTCGACGGCCATGTTCATCCACTTTCCGTATTCCCGATACACTCTTGATACTGTCGAACAGGGATAGTTCAATTTCTGTACCACCTGCGCGATAGAGTGAGCCATGCGTCGGGCACCCACTATATCCCTCTTTCAAAGTCGGTTAACTCACGACATTTATCTATACTGACATCAAATTACCGTCTATGTGAATGCAGTGTACCTATGTACATGCCAAGCGGTGGGTTCGTCCAATAGCGAGAGGGGTGACAGCGTCGCGTTGCCCAGGAAACCCCACGAATTTTGTCCTTTCAGTGTACATGAGTATAGCATGTGTATTACTGTGAAACCTCGAAATATGATAAATCCCAGGATTTAACAGTTTGCGTTGGTAAAATCACGCATAATCTGGGACTAAAAGGAGTTCAATATTATTTTATATAATTGATATATATAATTTTATATTATTTTATTTATATAAATAGTAAAGATGATATTGAAGGCGGTTCCAGACCGATTCTGGAGACTTTCCTTAGAAAAATGTGTTGGATGATCAAAACAGTAAATCATGTATTACACTGAAGTTCTCAGAGAAGTGTCTGTGGAACAAATGAAAACGTCAGGTACTGTGGAAGTTTGACAAATGGCATGTTTTGCGTGACAATGTTCCAGCACGCCCACCATTTCTGATTTTCACAAAACTGAAATAATCAATCATCCACTTTACTCGTCAGGTCTTGCCATCACGTACTTTAATCCATAATTTTCTACAAAACACGAATAGACGATGTATATTTGAAATCATTTAACAAATTCACATAATCGTGACAAGACAAGTGTCAATTTACAAAGTGAGGTTCCTGAACTGGAAATTGGGCCTCATTCATATCGTGGCCAAGTTAGTCGGCCTCGTGCATTGGTTACAGATCTTCCTCCAAGAATGTGAGTTTTTTTTTTTTTTCATCGAATATAACAACCCAACTTTAAATAGCATGCGGAATTTACCAAAAGAATTACTGACACCTCATAGCCTTAGTTGATTCGATGCAAAAACAAACAATCTCTTAACAAACACAAGACATAATTTCTCATTAAAATATCCAAGATGTTAATGAAAATAAGGCAAAATTATCCTAATAAAGGAATGACTGGTAAATATTTTAAACACATTCACTCGTTTTTTTGTCATCTGTTTAATCTGATGACCCAATTATTTTCATTTTGGTGTTTGAAGTTAATATCCTTCAATGTAACGAGGAGTTTACCTTTTACTCTTTGGGGAAATGCTAAATAGCAGACACTAACAAAAGCGTATCCTCATCACATCCACTGAAAAAATCCTAGATAATATAAAACTCCTCAAGGAACTTATTGGATGAAACTATCCATAGGAAATGCTTTTATTGAAAATTTAAAGAACGTCTTTGAGTTTGAAGGAATTTATTGCTACACTTTTTCTTTCTTTTTTTTTTTATTTTTCCCCTGTGTATGGTATGTCACGTGTCTTAAATGCGTCTCCAAGGATTTGTACGGGATAACAGGATTAAGAAGAGGTTACGTTTGTTGCGCAGTTTGGGACGATGGATTTTCAGTAAATCGCCCTTCCTACATTCTCCAAGTAAACTGCATTACACCATTCCCGTTTCGCTTAATACATTTTTCTTACTCTCAACAGCCGGTGTAGGGCATTTTTCCTTCATGTACAACTCTTCCTTTATAAAAATCAACTGTAACAAAGATAAGCATCACCATAGTTCATCGGATGAGCAACGTCTACAGTCACACTATACAAAAGTAAGAGAGATGAAAGAAAAATGAGGGAATAAACTTGGGAAAGGCACTGGGAAACGTCAAGTAATGGTGGTACAACAGCCCATTGTATCACCATACGTGCTTACTATTGCTGTCATTAGTGTTTCTGAGTGCAGTAATTCATCTTTTCTAAATGTGGTTTTCATAAAAATGGTCCTTGCGATGCTTTGGATAGAAAGAACTATTAAGAATAAAATCTTGCGTTTCTTTTCAAGGCGATTGCATACTCTATAACTAAATTCATATTACATTCATTATTGATACACATTAATCGTAAGAAATCATAAACTTAATAATTAAAAAAAAAGGTTAAGAAGCATAGAGAATGTCTCATCCTACATTTCTTTAAAAAGTGGTAGTTTTCAAAATAAGATTTTAAGATTAGTTCAGTTCTGATCTCTTCTTACCTACCACACAACGACGGATTTTTTTTTAAAGAAGCTATCTATATAATTTGGGGGTAAATAACAATTTTCTCCTTAACCAATTTAAATAATAAATATGAAAGATATTATGCCCCTGGCTTAAAGTATGTACTTGAGATGTGTTACAATCCAGAGAACAAGCAGCAGAGCTTCGTATGAGGTGTCCAACACAAGAACGTAAAGACAGGTCCATCAGCTGACTACGTTTTAGTCATAACCTGTTTTGGACATTACCAAAATGATGTACTGGAACTTTTAATCACACCATACAACACTTGCTTGTCAGTGTTATGTTTCTGTGCACTCCTATGACAACAATCCATTGGAAAGATCAAAATCTCCATATTGATGGTTGGACGAGCCATCCTGAGAATCCCGCCCTCTTGTTTTAACCGTCATGAAATTCTTTTACCATATTTTCAGTACAGTTTTGACATACCATCCTGTTACTTTTTTACCTCCTCCTTTTTTTAAAAAATGTAATAGGACGCAGTTTCAGTCATTTCGAAGTAGTGATTAAATCAGCAGAGCCAATTAATATTCTACAGAATTATTTCAACATTCATGAAGATATTCTTCTAATCTTGGCAGCCATCCTTCAGCAGATGTCAAGTTTCAATCAACCACCACCAGTTGCTCCACGAATACATCACTACAAAAGGAGTCCACAAGGTGGAGTTTTATCTAACCTGTTGCTTTCTGCCACACTTGAGCCGTTCCTTTCCAATTATCCTGATATGGTACCCTATGCGGATACCTCAAGCTGTTTATCTACTTTGATGACTCAAATCTAGACAGGCTATTCAATTATTAGTTGAATTATAAATCTGTTTAAACTCAATTAAGCTCGAAATTAACCACATTAAATCAGCTCAAATGACATTTACAAAGAAAAAACAAAAGAATCATAACTATCTAGAAAGATAACGCTCAAACTCAAAAATTCAAGTCCCATAAAGACCGTGGTCTCGTCTGCGATGAGGATCTTATATTTCTCCAGCAATTTAAAGAAACAAAAGTAAAAATATCAACAGCGCTATGGGGCATCAAACAGGAACTTACAGGTATAAACAACACCAAAATGGTCATACAGTATATTTAATGCATTACCCCAGTTTCCACATACACATCTGTAATTTGGTCATTTTCCCCGTCTATTGAAATTCCTCAACAGCGAACCCTCTGACGGATAAATAAAGTTACTCGAAACCCACCAACCATCTCGAAATGAGCGATGCTCACTAACCTGCAAGTCAGCCCTTGAAAAAAAACTTGTTGCTGCTAGAAATATCACCACCTTGTCTCAACTCATAACGAAGGAGATTGATACCCCCGTTATCGCCAGAATTCTGATAGACCCTCGAGGAGAAAAAAAGAAAACACCGCACCCTAGAGCTCTAAGCTTAATAACCTGGACTGCCTCGAACACTTGTTTCCAGCCAATATAATTCTTCTCTACAACATGCTCTGCCTAGATGTGCCAACAAGATGCGTAAGATTCTAAGGAATACAGAGCTCAAAGCCTCATCACAAACCTTTCAACTCATCCAGTTCTAATAACTGCCTGCCATTGACATGTGTTTTTCTAGTCTAATCATGTCTTCACCAATGTCCAACTGAACAATTTCAAAAAGAACCATCAAAATTTGGTGGTTCTTTTTGAAAATTTTGATGGTTCCCACAACAATAATACAACTATTTTTAAATGCATTTGTCACTGGAAAACTATTGTCAAGGTTAACCAATCTTAACGTAAATTACTGCAGTTTTAAATACTGTTAAGAAAAAAAAAAAAGAAATTGTAATTGTCTTCTTCCGAACTTATTCCCATACTAATGGAACTTTGAACTAACTCCCCCTAGAGGGATGCGTTATTTTTAGGGTGATACCGAGTCCCGAAGTTACACGCGACTCATTTTTGTCTTCTCAACGAATGCGCCGATGATAAACTATATCCTCCAGCTACATCATTCAACAACGGCGCCTGAGAAGCGCCTGCCTTCTTTTCTACCTCTCCAGATAAATTATTCCATGCAGTAGTCATTGGTATCTATTGGAAAAGTACTGTGCGTCTCTCTGAAGTGTGCGAAAACTTTCTCCACACACACACACAAAAAAAGTGACGCTGGTATTACGGACTTCTCTCGCGGAGGCATCAAATATAGGAAAGCCCGACAGCGGCGAACAAGGTCACGACACGTGGAAGCATACCCGGCATATTTTAGCAGCCGGCACATGTCCACTTCAGACAGACAGTGGCACTGTTGTGTTAGCACGGCTTGTCGGTGAATTATTGCGAAATCAACATGCTTCCGATAATTATCACGCTACTGAATACGTGGACGACAGCCACTCATAATGCAGTTCGCTTGCCGTAGCTTACCCTCTTCAGGTCGGGTAATTACGGCGATGTTTGTGCTCCGACATCCTCTTACTTCAATGTTCTTTCCGTTTTCCTCGCCATTAATATGCGCAGATTGTCGATAACCACTGCAAATCGCCCTTGTCTCTGATTTTGCTAATAAGCACACTACACTAATTTCGTTAATTTTGTCTTGTTGGAATAAAAGCGCACCGATTATCAGGAAATTAAGTGAACGATGAAATATGTTTGTTATTATTTGAATTTTTTTTTTTTTTTTTTGAAATATTGGACAGTTAAATTAGCATTTATATGAGCCTCGGTTCTCCTATCCCAGACTACTTTGTAACAAAACCTAATTGTAAAAGTTTTTCAGGTGAGGTAACTAAATCCACGAGGCTCATTATCATATATCTGTAAATTATAGCGTTTTTATATTTGTTTTTCAGGATGAAAAACTTGAATTTTCATGAGATCTTCACTTCAGTAGCGTGCTATTGTTCGCTGTGACGCACTCCATCCACCTGGATAGGCTTTCCACCAACGAACGATAAACTGCATTGGCTATACTTAGAGCCCTATATTCCGCGCCTTCCATTCCAACTTTTGAACATCCATGTCCTTGAACCGATTTCCACTTCTCTACGGACCAATTCTGGGTTTGTTGCAACCACGGCGAGGCCGCTGATTGCGATTGGTGATGTTTAGCTTATGCGCCGCCGCTCTCCCATTAAAACTAATGCTGTAGAATTCCGTACGTTGCGTGTTGTACGCACCTCAAGCTCTGTTCACGTCTTAAACTCCTGATTAATGGATGCTTCAAGGATGTCTTACATCCTTGTAAGACAGTGGAACTGCCACGCTTCTGTTTCACGATAATATCACGGACTGCCGTCTTTGGATGGCGTATATTAAGAAGTTATGTTCGGTTTTAATAATTTTTTAATTTATGTTAATATTCTTTAAAAAAACTTTTAACAGGCACGTTAAAACATATTAAATTATGCGCCTATTATCTTCACCGTCTGTCCGTTCGCATGTAATAACTCAATTCCCATTAGATGGAGTTGCATAAAATTTTGCGGTTCGCTCTATTAGAACGATTTTTCAGGTCTTCCTAAATTTCGTTAAATCAGACCAATATAAATCGGGCAATTATTATTATTCTTTATACATACATATATATCACATAGGCCATCTATGTGATATGTATTGTAATGGAAGCTCTGGATATCATGTTTGTTATTATGCTCTTGTCTGAGAAAGGAATCAGCAATGTGGTGGATGCGTGAATTTAAATAAATCTAGAAAAAAAAAAAAAAAAAACTTGGAAAAAATACAGAAAAAATTTTAAAAAGTACAATTAATAGTGACCATGATAACCTAATTACTTTTCAGACTAAAATTAAACTGAATTAAGAAAAAAAAAAAAAAAAAAAAAACACGACTACTTCACCAGGTGGCGCATTTCATTCTACCTTAGCCTATCCATCATATCTACCAATGCACAATTTTCATTAACCCGAAGTAATTTTCAGCCCGTTTTTCCAGCGCATAATTCTATTCTTAGAAATAGCGACTCCCCCTTTTCTTAAGCTGATTTCCAATATGAATTTTTTTTCGCTGACTCCATGCACTGAAAGGTACTATTACCTCTCTTTTCTGCTCCTTCCCGCTGCGTGAAGCACTCCTTGTATTCTCCCCCTTCGAAGAGGGCGTATGTACATCTTACCGAGAAAGGACCACAGGCGGAATATATGATGTTGACTTTGCCTCTGGCATTTTTTGAGCCTTCATCGTTATGTTACTGATAGATGTCAGTATTCTGCTGAGCACAGCACTTTCACTATGCCTCGTCTATCAATCGATCCGTTTACGGTTAGGCCTTGCGTTTAGCTTTGCGTTCTTTTCCGTCTTCGTAAGCGTTCTTTCGATTTCTTGCAAGAAATTCACCCTTCATTGCCCTCACAGCTCAATTGTTTGCAGAACGCTGTTTGCTTCCATCTGTCTGATCTTCTCATTTTCCATCGCGCCCCCTCTGGTGGCGAATTTTCCCCTCACGAAGATATGAATAATTTCAACGGTCCACCGCACTTTCTTAATCTTTCACTTACTAACTTCTGTCTTTTCTCCATTTACTTATTTCTGACTCACTTTTCACTTAGGTAAGCGTTTTGTTATAGTTCGCACTTCTACCGAGTAATTTACAGCAGAAGTTACTCGCTGTTTCTAATAATTTCAAACTTAGTTTTGTTTATAACGTTTCAGCATCAAATCGATATACTATACACGGAAAATCGACAAAAAAATTAAAAAAAAAAAAAAAGCCAAGCACATTACTGAACATTTTTTTGCGTCAGTTCATGATTAATATATTTTGTTAGCATTTTTAAGTACCGATTTAAATTTTAGCTCGAGGGAGGATCAACAATATTTAGACTAACCTTTGAAATTATTTAATTAGTAAACTTCCAATTCAGTCAACAAAAACTCATAAAGGAAATCGAGTCTTTTTAATGAATCCATTTCGTTTTTATCTCTTCTCTGTGACCGATTGCGCTGTTTGTGTACGCTTAAAAGAAGAAAAAAAAAAAGCAAGATTGCAAAATTCAAACAGTAGGCGCTTTTAAATTTATTTAACAGTTCTTCAGAGGCTATTAAACTATAATTAAATATCCTCTGGAGGCTTTTGTTTTAATAAATCACAAATGAAAGTGATTTGATCTGAGTGAGCGCAAAAAAAACAAAAAACTCATTGTTGAAGAAACGCAATTATATTCACGCGCGCCTGCAACAATTAGCATCCAGCAAAATGGCACTTTCATTGTTGCCAGTTCACCACTATTGATTTTAATTTTCTATTTATGCGTGCTTTTATCTCAAAGTAATTGCAGGAGGATTTTCATATTTTATTCGAAGTACTTAATCTTTAATATGGCCAATTTTGATGACGATAAAAATGAATTAAAAGAACAAGCCTGTTCAATTCGATATGGAATTTATAAAAAAGAAAGAACTCTTGCGGTTTTTAATTAATACAGTTTAGATCGAGAAATTAAATTTCAATCTTTTGGGTAAGAGAAAGAAACGAAGGGAGTTCTGAACGGAAAGAAAAACAGGGTAAGGCAAAAATAATATTTTCCATCACTCAGCTATCCAAATGTTAAATATTTAAACGGATCCGTATGTTTGTCAGAGGGTTCTGACAAGAGTGTGGTAAACAGATGATTTTTCCAACCCGTTGGACTGTAAAATTAGTCGATGGTAATTATACAAAAATAAAGGGAAAAAAAAGGGAGTTTGTATGATGCTTTTTATTTTCTTAATTGCATCCTGAATGCTAAAAACGGAAACAACAAAAATTGGCGGGAACACGTCAAGCCCGTATTTGTTGGTTTTAATTCCAAGATCGATCACTCATTAATATTTATTAATTACACAAACAATTAGATCGTTGAGCTGAAGAAAAATAAGAGTTCGAAATGGGTATATAATGATGATCAAGTAAAGTGAAAGTGGCGCCACCTATGGGAAAAACAAAAATAACCCGAAATTGCTACACAACGTTTAAATAAGTAACAAAATGAAATTTTACGGTCGGATTTATTATAAAACTGTGCTTTTCGGAGTGAATGCTGCGAATTAGATGTCTTTTATTTGGTTTCTCTTTCAGACGGAAGGGTTTGATAGCCCGGACAGCTCGGCATTGACTTCTTGCAGATAAAGATAAGTTTGCGTACACATTAAAGTTTCTTCGACACAGCTGGACGTGTACGTCACGCAAATGTAACTGTCCAGACATTCATTATCTCCATTGATTCGTGTAAGTTAGGAGTTCTGATTTATTGAAAACCATCTCAGCAAGAGGTAATTAATTGTCCTGTTCCAGTAACAGTGACATCGCCACCTGAAAGAACTGTTGATTAGTGAAACTACCGAAGAATTTCTTGGAGAGTTTAGTTTTGTTTCTTTTCTTACTGGAAGTTTAAAGAGATTCGTTTTATTCAGCGTCTTTGAGATTCAGAGCTTAAATTTCCATTTCAAGTTCTGATTAGTTGTAATGATGGCGAAACTGTGGTGATAAAGGAGCAGAAAAGTCGATATAATTAGCAGGAGGGACGGTTATTTCGGTGGTTTTACGAGTAGAGGAAGACACGCGTTACTTTATTTACTTTCGATGATAAAATTTTCTAGTCTGGGCTCGAATGGAAGGCAGATTTTCAACAACATTGTATAGCAGTCGTTCAGTTCATCCGAGATGAATGCATTTAATATTTCCTAATCTCTTTTAAACCATAACAACTGTTTATAAATTCAAATCAACATTTGCGTCCTTTTATTATGATAATATGTAGAACAGCTAGGTTTATACGTTCCATCTGCACAATAATATGTAAATTCATCCGGTCCAGCTATTTAGTTAAGAGATTCCATTTACACAATGCCATCTTATCTATCAATGCTCGCGATATCTCATTAGCTTAATCTCTTTGGTCGCTTAGAATAATTTACCAGACAGTATTCGTACACAGAACTCATTCAATGTGCTATCTACCTTAATCTATGCCATCATTGCAAATCCCTAGTCAACCTCAGTTAGCCAGCAAACCACCAACATGCCTATACGCATTCACGCATTCCAATAGAACATCTGCCAACCACAGTCATAAACCTCCAAAGCAAGAGTTGTTACTTGTACTTTTCTTCGAAAATATTATCAGTGAAGTGGCCGAAATTTTTATTGGAAAAAAGGAACTTGAAATGATACTTTTAATAATTAATTATAAGAAATATTATTATAATATCTTTAGAAACATCGATTTAGTAATATCGATAATCTTATTTTGCTCTTCGATTATCACAAAAAATAAATAAATAATAATAATTTATTATAATAATAAATGATTTAGCTTTCGGAATTCAAATCCACTTCCTGTTACTTACTTCCGAAATTCGATTCACTTCTGGTTAATTACTTCCGAAATCCAATTCACTTCCGATATGATAGCTACTGCTATATCCAATGAGGTTTAATTTTGAAATATTACGCATAAAAGGGTTACAAGATATATCTAAGGGGTCTTTTTACCACAGCTATATTCTGCTCTTCAAATTTTCCAATTTTCTTACTTCTAACACTTTTGAATCCCCATCTAATGAACTCTTTTCTTTTTGATGTTTACCCATACTACTTTTAATGTTATGGAGCCTGGGATAATAACACGATGGCCCTTAATTTTATTTAAACTAATTTTATGAAAACATATTCATTGGATGTTGTTATTATCAAAGATTTATAATTAAAGAATTTTTTTTCATGTATCAATTAAAATTGGTTTTCGCTCACACGTTTCAAAAATCGCAAACTGTGATGCAGTCTAAGAATTTAAGCCTCTCATTAATGGACAGCATACGCGTCTTCAATGGAAAAAAAATTAAAATATAAAATGAGACCCCATGTGAGACGAAGATCCAGTGATTAAGGATTAAGTCTGCATATATTACATGTTTTTATCATTACAAGGTGGATTAAAGTCTCAAATAGAGCCACTCATTATATATTCACCATTTTCACTCCATGTCTTTCGTAGTTCATTCCTAGTTCGTCTATTGAGGGTGATGTAAAAATAAATGCATTAAAAGCTGGCATTGGGGCATTGGAGGTCCAAGGAAAGGGGGAGTGATATTAAAAATATGTTTTGGCAGCGCATTAAATAACCTTGCTTTGATCACACCATGCAAGGGAAACATTACCTTGTTTCGCATAAGAATAATTCCCTGCAGGTTCTCTATTCTGAATAACGAATGGACTCCACTGAAATTATTTGCTTCGATTGCAAAATGAAGCGCATATTTAACACTCTCCTAAATATTTCATTAACTATTAGTCAGAACCGTTATTAATTAATTAACCGTTAGTCAGAAGTTTTTGAAAGTTGAGTGTCAATCGGCCATGTTTTGCAGCCATACTGCGACTCCTGAGGATGCATTTCAAAAGCATTCTAAAGATGGACGACAATTTTTTGGTACAGAACAGCCATCAAGCTTTGGTCAAACTGAACGAATCTGCCTGGGGCTATTGTTGTTATTGGGTTCAGGGACATCAATGACTTAGAACATAATGCGCCGCTATATATATCATGTCTGTAAGCTGAGTGTGTTCTATAATTTATTTGATTGCTGCTGGATGAAAAATCCAAGTTTCTGGAAGAAAAACCATGCGGTCCTAGCCTGAGACCGTTATTGAGAAGTCCCACTAATAGGACTTAGGCTCCCCAACATTTTTAGTCATACGAACGGTCCACAAGTTTTCCCTAGCGCTAATCGCATCTCTTGGATTCATTTAAAGACACCGGAGTGGTTTATTGTACGTGAAAAACAAACTCAGTACTGAGTACAAGGGAGCTAAGTGTCATCCCTTTCAGCAAGCGAACGCTACTAATTGAAGAAACATCGAATAATTTTGGTTCTCCATAACCTAATGAGCGAAAAGGTTATTTTTACTCCCACAGGGAAATAATCGAAAAGGAAAGAAGCGAAATTTGCATTAAAAAATACCTCTTTAGGCATTCGTTTGAATTTTTATTTGTTTATGCAATACGTCGAGTGTAACTTAGCATATTGCAAAGCTCATTTGAACGAGGCGAGGCACTGCATTTAGAACCAATCTATCATGTGGGCTCAATCTGCGTCTGCCCGTAGAAAATCTCCTTCGTATTAAAGGAGGCGTTTTCGGTATTAGTATATGCTCCTATACATTGCCATCATTTTTACATAATTTGTCACGCATACATTGAAATATGGAGTCGCTAGGCACAATATTTGCTTATAGTTGTATGCTTTTAACAAGGCATTACAATGGAGGGAAAAAAATCTAAGAAAGGAAGAATGAAAGTCTCAGCATCTTTGTACATTCACTTTACATATGAAAGTGTTACCTTCACTTCAAATATCCAACTCATTTTCTTCTTCTTTTTTCTCCCGGATATAATAACATCTCGGGCAACAAATATACACACTCGTTTGATGCAAAATACTTGGTTGGAAATCACATGTAAGTCTGTGTTCTTCAACGGAGAAATCAAAGTAATCTGGGTAAACATATATTGAAATTACTTTCTGGGGGCCATAAAGCGAGGCTTTGTTATGCTAATTATATGTACACATCTAATCCGTAGGTAGCTTAAACCATAGAAGCGTATCGACCGCGTACTGTACGCGACATTTAGCAGTAACAAAGTCACTTTGCTTGCTTAACACGCAACAGTGACTCTGCTAAGATGAGGATAGTTGAAATATTCACGAATCACACAATTGCAGTCTTTTCCCACCTGAAAATTAGCGAATGCTTCCAAACATCACGTTTCTAAAGATCCGTATGGCGATTTTAATTATTGGCTAATGTTCTACTTCCTTAATCCTGGTTATTAATTAAAATTGCGATCCCCATATTGTTAAAATTGACAACGGTTTTAACAATTACACCGTTTTCTATTATATTCTGTTAAGCACTCTCATTGTCCAGCAAAGTGTCATTCTTTTAAAACAATAATTTAACACTAATTAAAATAACTAATTATTTTAATTAGTGCTTTCTATTATACTGATATTAATAATATATTTTGCAGGATGGTTCGGTATACTGATAAGGCTTACTTTAAAAGTATTGAAGGATGGTTTAATGATTTGATTTTTAATTACTGATTTCTTGGATATTTTATAGAAAGAAGGTTTCTTGGTTGTAGGGAGGATCGGTTCACTTTATATTAGATATTATTTTAAACTTTTATTTGAATCTGGAGGTTTTTTTTGAAGCTTAAAAGTTCAACCGGGATCCCCAGAAGAAATAACTAAGAAAGAATTAAGAAAAAAAACTAAGAACTTTAGACATTAATTGTAATCAGGGAACACGTAAAATAGAATTTAAAGGTAGAATCAAAAAAAAAATAACTTTAAATATTTTAAATAAAAATAATTATAAAATATTACTCACAAATTATTTCCTCTTCAATTCTATTAAAATCTTTTTCTCATTCAAATTATTCGCTACTTCTTAGCTCGCGATATAAAAGTTGCATTTGAGAAAAGCATCTTAGCTTATTCATCTTGTTTTTCCATTTCACTCTTTTCTGTCCCTCAGGCATTCAACAATACCCGGAACTGTACATTCTATAAATCTTTTCGGTGTTTCCCTTTCAATTTTCCATCTAAGTTCACACCCTTTCTATTCACTCCAACTTCCTAGGACTGTGTGTTCTCTTTATTTATTTTTAACATCCTCCTCTCCATCAATAGGTTTAGCAGAACTCCTTTACCAAAACTACACCATTTACATCATTCTTCACTTGCTGATAATGGCTATGTTTCATTGTGAAGACGTTAGTTCCAACACACCATTAACATTCGGGCTATCCACAACCCACAGAGAATCGGTCATTAATTTTCTGTCTCCATCAGGCTCTTTCAAGATGCAGCTGATTATTACAATTTAGGATTTACTATCCACAGTTAAAGAAATGGGATAGTCCTTCATTAAATAATGCATTTTTCATCCAATTAAATTTATTGGTTTTTTATTTAATCTATAAAATACAACATAAGATACTGGATGTTCTTCTGAACATTCTGGTTAGTTTTCAGAAAAAGTTTAATTACTAGACCAAACAATTATGTTCTTTTCAATCTTGATACCAGTTATTAAATCTGACTTCCAACTGTTACATCCTGTGATAGCGTTTTACTATGTCTAAAACGATCCAGGCCATCAAGTATCGTTATAAAAGATAAGCGTCAGTAAGTAAGGGTTTGTCTGTATAGGAAAAACAATTATCTCAGCATTATTTTCGTATTACTGCACGTAATGTCTTAATGTCAGTTTGATTGCTTTCCATAGCTGTCTTAGAAACATTCATATAGACTACAGAGAGCAGATTAAAAGATATAATACACTTTTCTTACCATAGTTACATAAATCTTTGTATTTATTCTTCATTTAACATTATCCAATAATGGGGTATTTAATGGCCAAAAGATTTTATATTGTTTTTCAATGTATTACCTTACAATTTACCTCAACGATCCAGTCTCCATTTTGAGATTAATTTCTTATTCGAAATTTGGTGCTTGGGCACCAAAAATTAGGTGCCCAAACACCAAATTTCGCCATATACGAATTTAAGATTATCGAATGCTTTAAAGATAGCTCTTTTATTAATAAAACTACAGAAAACTAATAAACACACGCTATTTGATTATTCTACAAAGACATTGACTGAAAAACTTCCAGCAAGTTAATTCGAAATCCACCTGAATTTGAGATTTTACTTTTCCTTCAGTCCGGTTGATTTTACAAATCAATGTTATTTATTATGCGGTTGCTAAGAAACGTAGAACCACATGTTAAAACCGAACCGGAATTGTGGTTTAATGCTTTTAAGACTATAAATAATCAATGATACTGGAGTGTAATTTAATCTCTCATAAATAAAATCATCTGAATACATCTGTAGAGTGTTTTCTAGTGCTCTGTTGAATTATGGAGCAAAGTATTAAAACACAGCAGGTGAAGTGAATATTTTTGATTCAATTATCAGAGTATAAATAAATGGAAATTCAACTAACAAAGAATATACGCATTTTAAATTAACCCGTTCAGATAATGAACAAGATAATGACTCCTGTTGATTAATTTAAAAGTTTCATTTTAAAAGGGAAGAAGAGATAAAAGAGACAGAACAAGCAATGTATGATTTTTCTGTCCAGAAAATTAAGATTTTTCATAACTCAAAATCTTAAAAACTAAAATAACTCCTGTTGCTTTAAAAGCTCCATGGATTTGAGAGATTTAATTGTATGACGAAAATTGTGTGTATACAAATTTTTTTCACAATATAAAATGCTCAAACTCAGGCTCCTATAATTCAAAGATAATGTAAGCTTAAATCCTGCTTATACATTGTAAATGATCCTGCCGTTTTTACATTACTTTTAAAACTTTAAAATTTCGGTTTAAGGTGTCTGAAATCCAAAACGTTTTTTCTACTCGTATTAAGCTCTTCATAAAAGCAGGAACCATAGTTAAACAGAAGAGAAATATGTCATTCTGGCCCTGGTAATTCTGGTCATTCTGGCCCTTTCTCCAGTCACAGACAACAGAATTCAGGCGTCTCCAAACGAGCGAAAAGTATATAAATTTCATATGATGAATAAAGGTTACACAAGGATTAACAGAGGTTGAGATTACTTCTCACTGTCATACAACTCCCTCCAAGATCTCGTGCTGCAAGTTATTAAGTAGATAATAAATTCCATTCCTCTTTGAGGGCAGATTCATTTAGTGGGGCAGGATGGCGATTTGCAGTTATCTTTGTGGTATATTCTATAGGTCTTGGGGGATCTGGAAAGTCACTATTCATTGGATAGCTTGGCTTTTCAGAAATTTCTCATCAAGTTTAACCCTATGGGGAAGTAGGTTATTGTGCGTGAAAGAGAAATGATAGCTGTAGCTGGAATAGTTTCATGTAGAGCAAATCTCTCTTTCGTCATAACAAATCTCCAGCAGAGCGGAGAGCATGAAACATAATGCAAGTAGGGTCAACTTTACAATGCCTTTAAAGACTTCGTTTTGGTCCTTGAAGAAAAATACTCGAATTAAATCAGTGTAGGTTAAGGATAAATTAAAAACAACACTCAAACGATGGAATTCATTATAGCAAAGATTTTCCATATTTTAGTAGTAGCGCATCAGGTAGTCTGGTTACAAGATTCTTCACTGATGCTTATCCTGTTTTTAATTAATAAACACAAAGATTATTCAGGGACTTCAAAAAGAGTACTATGGTTTAAAATCGTTTCTTGAATTTAACTTTATGAATTCCGAATTCAATGATGTTAGCCTGAATTATATCCAGCTTTTGCTTAAAGTTTTATAACTACTATTGTTGTTGTTATTGGGTTTTAGGAGCATTAGCCACTAAGGATATATTGCTCTGTGTATACTGTCTGTAAATTGCGTGTGTTCTGTGGTAGATTTTCTGTTTTGTTTGTTGGATGAAAAACCTGAGTTTCCAGGAGAAAAGACCATGCACCCTTGCCTGAAACCGACTAACTGAGCCACGTTGTGAAAAAGGCCCATAAAAATTCCTCTCGTCATCGACGGGACTCGAACCTAGGTCTTTACCACCCGGTCCTGCCCACGAAAGCTATAAACTCCTACTAAAAATATAAGAAATTTATATATCAGCAACCTAATTCGATTTATTTGTAGTACTTCCTACTAAATTTTATTTATATTTTAATTTAGGGCAACCACGTGATCTCAGCCGTTCTTTTTTAGCTTTTTGTTGATATCTTCGTCGGTTTAAAAAAACACATTTTTAAATATTAAAACAAACAAAATCGAATAATGAACAAAGAGAAAACTTTTTCAAATATCTTAACTGTATTATTTCAAAGGTACCACATTTTCTTGCGTACTTCTTCGATTTTCGAAATTTTCCATTAAAAAGTATTGGTTCTCTCATTGGTAATTGTGTTTGCAACTAGAAATGTGTCCTCATAAACCTTGAGTGCTCTGCGGTAAGGGCTCCCTTTCTCGTGAATTATTAATCTCGAAATCAGCAAAGTTTCTAAATTTTCCGTAGCTGCCTAAAAGAATAGCCTGGAGAAGTTGGCGAATGTTCTCTATTTTCTCCACCAGATGGCTTCTCATGGTTCTCAATAGCTTTGTAAAGATAGCAACGGAGGTTTTATGTAGCATTTCGTCCGCTCACCGCGATTCGAAAAGAGACAGGTTATTAGATAATATCTTCCACTAAACGCAAAGGATGAAGGCAGAGACGCAACAAATTTCTGGTTTAGAGAGATTTTCTGCTACCCTCTCCAACACTACGAGAAAGACCTACACGAATGCTATTGGACAAATTGAAGTAAAAGTTTTCACTCAGAGATGAGTGCGAACTGGATCGATTAATGGCTGGAAAAGTCTGGTTAGAAAATTACTTATTTGTCCATCCGTAAAGTGTTTAATTACTGAATTTAAAGTGGTTTTAATAAATATTTATAAACATCCTTATTGACGTACTCGAAGATTGTAAATTTAAATTATAAATTTAAATGCAGCATCCCTGAGAAAAAATTAAAATTGCGCAGTATAATTAGAGTTGTTTTGCCGAATTTTAATTAGGCAGTGCAACTTTACATCATCCTGCCTAATTAGATGTTACAACTTAGGCAGTGTGCTTAAATTTAGGCAGAATAATTATTGTAGTCTGCAATTATCAGGCAGCAAGATTGTAAGGTTATCCTTACAGGAATTTAAATATTACCTTATAATATAAAAATATACAGCCAAGATGGAAAAGAAATAATCAATATATTACAGCCGTTTCCTGAAGACAAACACTCAGGTATTTTTCTTGCAAATATACAGCGTTCATTAAACTTTCAATAATCGGAGTTCTGTTCACTTGAACAACGGTTGATTGTTTTCAAATCTGGAATATTTTCAGAGGTTTGTTTTCAAGGATGCAGAAGAAGATTATAGAGAAAATTTAGTCTGGAAACTTGGCAGTAGAGGCCCAAGAAAGTTTATTTGTCCATCTAAGGGCAATGTGTATTCAATCAGTGTAGTCTTTCATTGGCGACAATGTTCTGGAAGCAAATATCAGAATTTTCGACAATGACGCAGAACATATTAGATGCGATATTGGCTAATGTCATTTATGATGTGTTTCAAGCTTGAATAGGCTACTAGAGTGCACCAAACCTTTGGAATAACTCTACGTACAACAGTAGTTCAACCTGGATAACAAGGACAGCGACTATGTTCGAAACTCAAGAGTCTGTATCCTGGTTTTGGTGATGTTTGGTAGAAAAATCCTTTAAAATATTCTCTGTGCGTGGAGAGCGATAATGCATAAACACAGCTGTCCAAGGAACTACTCTGTTGCAATGACCTTATCATATAAAACGGCATAAACAACGCTGTCAAGGGACAGACCACGTCACAAGTTCTGTTAAACATTTCTCCTCAAAAAAGTGGAGACTAACTCATCTGTCAAACTAAAAACATTCCTGGATCGCATGAAGGTTGCTGTTCAAATCGGACAGCTGTGGAAATTCAAAGCTCCAATCAAGGGAAGGTGAACATTGGCACATTACATAATATCTCAAACATTCCCCACTTCAAAAACTTAGTTTCACAAGAAATACTTACCCTGGTTGGCGAGTCCTAACTCTGCTGAATACTTAAAATATCAACATTCCAAATTTGAATGCAATCAATCTAACCGGCCTTTAGATCGACAGAGATGACCTTGACTATGGGAACTTTAATTATGACTACCCTGTATATTAAATGCTGTTTTGCCTCTTGACTGACAGAAATTAATATTACTTATTTAACGTTAAATGCCTTTCATTAATACGTTATTAACAACGCCACTGCGCTCTCTTAATTATATTGCGCGTGGTGTGACATCAACTGTACCATTGAACTGATATAAATTAGTTAATAGAAATCTATTATTAAATATGGTTGGTTGATTAAAGACAAAGTTGTTGCCAGCTAGGCAAGCAACTCTAGATTCACTAAGCCTAAACGGATATGATCAAGAAAATTTCCAGTCAACCTTGAGGTTTTTCTCTGGTTATTTTGACTTTTTCAAAATAACTTGTAAAATCGCACGTACTAAATGTACAGGTAGCTGTATACAGACACAGAGTACACGTACACGCTGAATGCGTAGTTAAAACGAGGCCTATACTCTTTAAAAGAATACACGTGGAATCTAAATTATTCTTCGGTTAAACCAAAGTGTATTAAGAGATCCACTTCAATATATCTTCGCAGCTGCTAATTATCCTTTCAACCATGCATTTCAAATGAGATCTTCTACAAGCTGTAAGATTTTTGAAGTGAAATATGATTCAGCTATATTCGCTGATTAACTTTCTAGGGAATGTGTATAATGAGACTAAAATTAACAATATTTCCTTTAATTCACAGAATGTCTTCGCTTCTCAGCATCGTAGTATTTATGTAGGCTTTTGGAAAATTCCAAATTCCCAAGGAAATTAGTTTAATTTCGTACAGACCAATTGTATTCGGTGGTAATTATCAGCGAGGATTATATTTGATTATCTAGCAAGCAACACTCAATCATTTTACTTCGTAGAAACAGAGGACATGCATGAGTTATTACTATATATTCTGTTTGAAGCTCTAATAGGATTATAAACAATGTTAAATTGTTGCCATGACAAACCATCTGTCAATGCTTCAAGTTGTAATTTTGTTCGAGAATAAATTATTAATCAGATTATTGATTTGGGACCGTTGAATTGCCTCCATACCAAGCTACAACGGGGCAATTATTCTGTTTCGCTTCAGAATTCAATAGAAACTTGACTCCTGCTGCTTTTGTTTCCCTGGTGATCAAAGTATTCTACTTACAAAGGGATTTGTTTTTAAAGTTGAAATAATTAAAACAGATTTTATCGATACGAAAATGCTCAATTTTCAGAAAAGAGAAGTTTCGCAATCTCTCTGAGTTTCATAACGAGTTTGCCTTTCTTATGATAATTACAATGGGTTAGAAGAAGTGATTGTACGACTTGGGTTGCATATTTATTTATTTAAATCACTTTTAAATGTGTAGTTATCAATGCCATCTCAAAACGACCAACAATGCTAGAGGACCACTCGTGAAACAAAGGTCTAATATTTATATTAAATTATTTCTACAGCGGGTTTAAATATTAAACTTAAAATACACAGAAATAATAAATAAAAGTTTTAAGTCAGAGTAAAGAGGCATGTTTCTTAGGGCCGATTCCAATCTATTGGGACCTAGGAGCATTTGTACAAAAACCCACCACCGTGGACATCCATGGTTAGAAATTTCTGACAGGTTCGAAGCAAGAACCGATCGACACTTTATCCTGTTAATGGGTAGCTACAAGGCAGTTTTATTATTGGGATGGAGTCCGTTGGTGGTAGGGTAAAGGAGGGCAATCGTCGCGAGGCTTGGAATTTCCATCTTCTCCATGACGAGCTTTGCAAGAATGGAAATGAGTTCGAAGATAAGTTGCCACTTGGATTCAATCCATGTTAGGAATGGAAAATACTTCTTGAGGTGGTAAAAGGTTTTCTAAATTCATGGTTGAGTCGCCTGGGAATATAGAACTCAAGAGACAGGAATAGCCTGAGATTAAGGCTGGAAGAGAGGCACACAGAACGATACACATTTTGCTGCACAGCGTTACAAGTTTGGAATTCTATTTCTTTGTTATTTCTGGTCCAACACGCTACATTGCCCCACAAAGTTTCTCCTTTTTGTATCTCTCGAGGGGCAAAGGGGAATCTGTCGTCCCCACCCATGCATAGATTTTTTGTTGTAGTATTCTGAAAGGGATGTACATTTAGGTTGACAGTAATGCTGAACGATATTTGAAGGTTCTTTGTTCAGGGAGAGAAGCGGATTATACTAATATTATTGAAATAACTGGATAGATTTTTTGTGCTGACTACAGAAATACTTAGAGATTAATTGGTATTTAGATTATCGCTGGTGGAATGAACAAATGACAGGGGGAGGTTACTTAGGGCAATGAACGAAGACCCAAATATCTGAGTTGATCTAGGAGACCACTGATTGGATCATAGGTCTCATTTCTCAAAGTAGATATACACTGAGTGATCATTGAATTATGACCACCTACCTAATACTTTGTAGGTCCTCCTTTTGCCCTCAGTACAGCAGCTATCCGACTTGGCATTGATTCGACAAGATGTCGGAAGCGTTCGGGAGGGCCAATCAAATTATGTGTAATGCGGTCAGCAAAGCACGTATGGAGGTGATTGGTGTATCCAGACGCCTGATATGCTTTTCCATAGTATCCCACAAGTGCTCTATGAGATTGATGTCGGGAGAGTTCGGAGGCCAATCGATATGCTGGGTGATTTCAATTTGCCTCTAATTGATTGGAGTAAATGGGAAGGAAACTCGACATGGGGAACAAAATTTTTAAATCAACTAGATGACTGTTATTTGTATCAACATGTCAGGGAAAGTACTAGAGAAAAGAATATCCTAGACCTCATCATCACACATGAATCAGATGACATAACAGGGCTGACAGTAGAGGAACCAGTAGCAGGAAGTGATCACGGAGTTCTACGGTGGATGATGACGAGAGAGGTAGCAGAAGTAAAAGGCAAAGGAATGGGTTTTAATTTCAGAAAAGGAAATTACGATGCCTTAAGGTACTACATGGCCTCTATTAACTGGGTAGATATCGCGCAGAGAATGAATACAATTGAACTGTGGTACGCTTTTAAAACATTAATCACAGATGCCTTGAATGCGTATATACCATTAAAAAAATACTCCACGAGAAGGGTTCCAAGTTGGATGAATAGTGAAGTTGCCGCATTACTTGAGCAGAAAAAGGTGGCATGGAAAGGTTACAGAGCAATAAAAAGTACTGAAGCCTATAACAGCTACAAGGTGATGTGTAATAGAGCCACAGAAAAGGTTCGACAGGCAAAGGCAGTTTATGAGAAATCACTAGCAAACAGAGCAAAGAGGGGGGATAAAGAATTCTTCACATATATAAATGCCAAGAAGAGCAGGACAAACCAGATCGGACCTTTACGTAAGGGAAAGGGGATAGTAATAAATACACCAGCTGCCGTTGCAGATGAACTCAACAGTTATTTTGCATCGATATTTACAAATGAAAAGCCTTTTGTGGCAATGGGAAATTGTGGGAGCGAAGTTAAAAAATACGTAATTAATGATATTGAAATTTCGCAAGATTATTTAATGAAAAAACTTTCAAGCCTACAGACTAGTAAGGCTCCTGGAGTTGATGGAATATACCCTATAATCTTGAGAGAGGCGGCAAGCGAGTGCATTGAACCACTGAGGCTGGTTATGCGAGCATCACTAGACTCTGGGGAGATTCCCTTGGATTGGAAAAGTGCAAATGTATCTCCCATACATAAGGGTGGCTCTAAAAGTGAAGTGGGAAATTATCGACTTGTCAGTCTGACTTCAGTAGTAGGGAAAATCATGGAGGCATTGATCAAGGGTGGAATTCAGGATCATTTGGATCGAATTGAAATTCTCAAGGATACTCAGCATGGTTTTGTAAAGGGAAAATCATGTTTAACAAATCTGGTTCGCTATTTCGAAAGGGTCACTCACGAGCTGGATTTAGGGAATAATTTCGACATTGTTTATTTAGATTTCAGCAAAGCTTTTGACTCAGTCCCACATGAGCGGTTGCTTTATAAGCTGGAACAGGTTGGAATCACTGGGAAAATCCTTAGATGGATAGAAGGATGGCTTCAGGGCAGGAGGCAGAGGGTTGTCATAAATGGCTATTCCTCAGATTGGGTTGATGTAAGAAGTGGAGTTCCCCAAGGATCAGTATTAGGACCACTGTTGTTTTTAATTTTCATAAACGACATTGATGAAGGGATAGAGGGCGTGATGTCTAAATTTGCAGATGATGTTAAAATTGGTAGAGTAGTTAATGATCACTGTCAAGCTGAGCTTCTTCAGAGAGACCTAGATAGACTTCAAGAATGGTCAGAAAAATGGCAGCTGTGCTTTAATCCAACAAAGTGTAAGGTATTACACCTGGGAAACAGTAATCCCAAAATAACTTATTCACTTGGTGGAGTTCAACTAAACCCAGTACTGGAGGAAAGGGACTTGGGTGTTACGATACGGTCAGACATGAAATTCTCTGAGCATTGTAAACAGGTTGCAAGGAAGGCCCATGGTGTCCTATCGATGATCTATCGAACTTTTGCAAGTAGAGATAGGGACGTGATAATCCCATTATATGTCTTTTGTTAGACCACAATTGGAATACTGTGTTCAAGTATGGAGACCGCACCTAAAGAAAGACATCGAGCTTCTTGAAAGGGTGCAAAGAAGGGTAACTCGCCTGGTGAGATCGGCAAAAGGGCGTCCTTATGAAGAAAGACTTCGAATATGTGGGTTGCAGAGTTTGGAAACTAGACACCTTAGAGGAGATTTGATTGAGGTGTTTAAGGCTCTGAGAGGCATCAGTAAAATGAATGAGGACAAAATTTTCAAGATTATAAATGATGCTAGAACTAGGGGACATAAATTCAAGTTACGGGGGGAAATGTTTAGATTGGACTGCAGGAAGTTTTATTTTAGCCAGCGAGTTATAAATTACTGGAATAAGTTGCCTTCATGGGTGGTAGAGGCCGACAGTTTGGGGAAATTCAAAGGTCATCTGGATAGTACTTTCGGGTAAGGGAAGCGCATAGGATGATAGGATTAATTTCCTTTTTATTTAATTTTTAATTTCATTTTATTATTTTTATTTATTTATTAATTATTATTATTTATTTATTTATTTAATTTTTGTTTTTATCATTGTTTTGTTCGGATTTTTTTTTTTTTTTTTGGCTGGTGCAGCATAAGCCATAGGCTTTCTTGCACCATACGGCCGTTACTAATACTAATACTAAGTCAGAACTGCGTTCCTCAAACCATCCCTGCACAACAAGTGCCCGATGGCTCGGCGCATTGTCATTTTGGAAGACACCATCGCCATTCGGGAAAAAGTGTAACAAAGCGGGGTGTACACAGTCAACAAGAAATTGACGATAGCGGAGACCACTGATATGTTGTTCCATATGAACCAGGGGTCCAAGTTCCTGCCAGGGAAACATGCCCCACACCATACAACCATCTCCCTCGGCTGCACTTTTGATACCATGCATGATGGATGAAGAGCCTCATGTTGTTGACGCCAAATCCGTACACGACCATCCACGGTGTGGAGTAAATAACGTGATCCATCTTCTTTCAATCTTCTAACGTCCAACTTGCATGCTCTTTTCACCAGGCGAGTCTTTTAAGCCGATGGATCTTGGTTAGGAGAGGATGCCGTAGGGGTCATCTGCTCGTATAGCCCATAAGTGCGAGCGTGTTCCGGGTTGGCCTATGTTGTATTGGAAAGTCAACCCTTCAACAGTGCTACGCCTGTTCGCCTGTACGAGGCGTCGGATCCGGCGCTCACCTCTAACATCAACCTTTCGTTGACCTTTGCAGTTTTTCCGTCGGTTCATTGTTTGACCATTTTGACGCCAGTCCTGGTACACTTTAACTACGGCGGCTCTCGAACACTTCACCAGTTCAGCCGTTTCGGAAATCGAGGCACTAGCCCGTCGAGCACTCACAATCTGTCCTTCAATCAGTGGAAGTCCGATAAATCGTTCCTTTTACCCATCACGCTCGGAATTTTACTAACTACTGAACCATTGACACCTTATCTGTGCTACGTAGGTAGACTAACTCCGCGCTCTCGTACCTCACATGGCCAACGGGTCGCATTCAGGTTTCATAAGGGTGGTCATAATTCAGCGATCACTGTGTGTAATAACACCTCTCAACATGTACAGCTTTTCTAGAAAAGTGGGATGTGAATTCTGAACAGTTAAAATGAAGGATGATTGTATGAAGGGCAAAGATATACGTCAAACTTTTCAGTAAACGTCAAGGAAACTAGGTCGTGGTGTTTTCTTATATGGCTTATAACTTGTACAATTTTGTCCATCTATTCATTTATGGGAATAAACACCAGAGTTTATGTAAAAAATCAAAATACATTTCGACATGCATTTCGAGACGGACTAATTGGAGCATACGAAAATATCCTTATTAGAAGTTCCTACCGTCCTGCCAGGAAGTGCATTACTTTTACTTGTCAACGGGAATTCAGTTGAGCCATTTCCATGCGTGTGATATGTACAGAAATCAGTAAACATTGATACACGTCATTGAAACTGGGACAGAAGATGCGCAAGATACATGTGTGCACGGAGATGAATAATTCAATCCGATCATTCTCAGACTTTTCTGGAAATAAACGACCGAATCTCAAGAAAGTTTTCTAGTTCATTTCAGTGAGAATATGTGTACCGCACACTATTCTCCAATTTTTCCATATTCTTTTTAACATCTTCTCTCCATTACTTTCAAAACATATCAAAACTGGATGAGATGCATAACTGTGTCCATACCGTTTCCATTGATGGACCATTTCGAAAAGTAACACTGAAGATTTTGTTCTTTTGCTATTTTCTGTGTATATTTTCAGTTATTTGTTGCTAGTCCAGATAACATTTTAAGATCCAACTCTCTCTCTTCCTCCAGCCTCCAATATCTTCGTTCATTCGTTCTTTGAATTAAAATATCGCGTAGCAGACATTGGAGTTTTCGCAGGGTAGAGTTAATGTTTATAATTCTCTATCTTACCCTGATATTGCGTGCTGCTATGCTGTCGCACGCAGAACTAGAGATGGCAGGAAACACAGGTACAGGCAAAAGGAAAATATAAGTTACGTGAGCTACAAGAATAGTGGAAGATATAAATTAACTTAGAGTGGTGAAAACTCTCCAAGGTTTAACTTCTAAACGGAATTCATTAAGTTTATTAAGATCAGTCAGTGAATTGAGGGAATATAAATCCAGACTTAACTTATTTGTGAAATAGTTTTGATACTCTTGTGTATATGGTTGCGATGCAAATTCGCAGATCTCAACCAACATGCTTTTTAGTTAATAGCACGGGTCAATATCAACAGTGCAGCCCATTGAATGAAAACGCCATCTGTAATTTGCTTAATACGTGTTTACTTTTACGTGATTATTTTACAGAACACAGGGCGGTGCCTTTCTCTTGGTTGAACCCATATGAATAGGGAACCGTTATTCCTTGCCTGTTTATTCCTAAACCAGAGAAAAAAGGCGTACGTGACAAATCGTCAATCAAAAGTTGGGCACTTGAGAGAATCGAAATCACGGTACAAGATTTTGATCTTTTGTCAAGCTTAAAATAGATTAAGTTTGCCTGACCAAATCTTTAGTCCTTTGTAATCAAAGCTCAGAAGGGTCTAATAGCTGGAAACCAGTGTGGTATTACTGCGAAACATATTAAGTATTTTAGCGTATTCTTAGATACATAATTCCTTCTTTCTTCAACTAACACTTTTGAGTATTCGTAATTTATCGAGGTTTTATTATTATTTTTGAATTCATTTTTATAAAATTCATTTAAGTGCAGTCTCATGAAAATATCACCACTCTTGTAGGGTAGCTTTACCAACTCGTTGTGGTTTGTTTCCTAAATCCAAAAGTTATGCTTTTATTTGCAGAACTTCGGCTCAGTCTTTGGATCGCTTTTATTCTTTGTGTATATACATATATCTTGTAATTTCCAACTCTAGATGGACACGTGTTTTTGCAGATGACAAAGTACCTCAGTTATTCTTCAACTGCTGTTAAAGTAGTGAACCTAATAACTCCAAGTGACTTGATAAAAACAAACCTACACTTGATAATGAACTTAATTTCCTCTCCCCAAAATTAATCTTCTGTACTCCTTAGTTTTATCACCCTACCTACGCCTTTATAATCCACGAATTATACGTCATCTTACTTCCATCCACGTTTCTCCTGTCACTACGTTCCGAAACAAACATGACTCTACCCAGATCTGCTAGAAGAGGTCATCACATTCGTTAATATCAACTGAAGTTGAAGTTTCCTCGCATGGGTAACTCTAAATGAAATTCCCTCTCGCTCTCTCATGACGCTAAGAACGTCTATCAGAACTTAACGTAACCCGACTTAACCATAACCAATATACATTTTCGCATGCCTACTGCTAACTCCATCATCCAGCCGTATCTTGCCCCCCGTGCGATATAGTGCGCTTATCAAAGAGACAAAAGCCTTTGGAATATGGAAAGTACGAAGTCTGAGTACTCACACACATATAGGGCAGATTATCATCTCAAAAAGGGTGTTAAAATTAGAAAATAAGGGGTTTAATTGTCGAGAGTTAAGAATAATTTTGTTTAATGATAAATTTTTGATCAGAAGAGGCAGTCCAATAAACCCAAATTCAAAACTTGCAAACTATCCCAATCTAAGTACACAATCTCCAACGGCATTTGTTTCTTTTCGCAGATGGATAATTTCCTGCAAGTGTCAACGACTTCTTCTTCTTCTTCTTTTCAAATGCACTAGCTTAATTTATCTCTATCGGTTGCATGATTTAACGAACTCGCTAAGTATTGGCCTTCCCAGCAAGTTCGTTTTAATTCTCGGTGGCAATTGAAATTCATCGGGTGAAACACATAGTATAGATTTCAATTACAACGGTTCCGGAAACTACAGAAAATCAAACACGCTGCGTTGTCCGGCAGAGTTTAATCACCAAGACACGATGTCTCGTGTATAGCTTTCCGCTCATTAGATTTTCTTAAGTAAATGTCTAGGAAGTGTCGTAAGTTACTTTCCCAGAAACAGTCGGGCTTTGATTAAGAGCAATGTTGTAACGTGGTGGAAGAGAAAGTGTGACATTAGCGAGGTTCATTTGAGTTCAATAAAATTCCGTGTATTGTGAATACCGTCAACTCTCATCTGCTATTCGGATGTCGCTTTCCTTTCGCCCTAACATTTAAAGTCTACACAACTTTTGTTGGTCTGGTTGCTATGTAAATTCGTCACTCGACAACAAACCTTCTGATTATAGTCTTAATTAAGGGAACATGTTGTATAGTTTTAAATGTAACGTGCGATTTATCAAGGTGGCTGTGTTAAGAAATTCG
Organism: Mastigoproctus giganteus; assembly: GCF_048544385.1. Classification (NCBI taxonomy): domain Eukaryota; kingdom Metazoa; phylum Arthropoda; class Arachnida; order Uropygi; family Thelyphonidae; genus Mastigoproctus; species Mastigoproctus giganteus. The sequence goes on from NC_143580.1 coordinate 69,958,158, forward strand.
CCCTTTTTTTCCCTCTCCTTTCTTCTGCGTTGAAATTAAATCCAGGAATTAGGAGAGAATCTTTTGAAGTGATAAAGGGATTGTGTAGAATGTTTCGGCCAATAAATGTATTAATTATAGAATAATAAAAAGTATTTACACTGTAAAGCAGAAGTTCATTGAGCAAATATAATTAAAATGAAAGGAAGAGTCAAATATTAGGAAAGTGGGAAGATTTTATTCTGGGAACTCAATTTTCGTTATCCAACTGCATGAAAGAAGGTACCAGTTCTGTGATTATTAATAAATATTACTGAATAATTAACATTTTCTCTTTCTCTCTCTTATTTTAATCCAGGAACTTTGTAATGCGATTTCTTCTATAGCGACTTTATAAAAAATATTATCTATTTGACAAATGTGCTGTCTCTACCAATCTGTCACACGATCATTCTTATCCGTAAGAATGATTCTATGTCCTCCATCCGGGCAGCAACAGTAAATCGTAGAATGGTCGCGAAAGAGAAAAATAAGAGGGGGAAAAAAGTACAAAAATTCTACCTCGCCTCACTTACATGTTTCATTTTTGGTCGTCTTAAATATCGTCATCCTGGTCACTGAGTTCAGGGTGACCTTAAGTAACGTATGTCCCTGCCAAAACGAAAATCCGCTGATACAGAAAGTAGCAAATAGTCGCAATCTAAGTTTTGTCATAAGTAGGCCATCTTGGGAATCAATAGATAAATGTTCTTCATTGAACAAATTACTCTGACAGCGGCACTCCAATGGTCATTCTTTACAGCGAGCTATAACTAAAGTGAATATCCTCGAAAATATGGTTTTAGGCCATCAATTTATGATTTATTTTATCGAAAAGCTGGTCAAATAACAATTTTGTTCGTGCAATCCTTCATATACACCACAAATCTTGTCTGAGATCAAAATACACTCTTTAGTCCGCGATCATATAATGTCTGTGGGAAAGTTACTTCCACCACTTACCAAGTACCCATTTTTTCCGAAGAGTATTACTCCACGGAAAAGTCTGCATCCCCAATAATGAGATAAATTTGACATCTCCCAGAAGACGTCAGATGTCATCCTTGACGATCCAAAGATGCTAATCGGCCATTGTACCAAACTGAATATCCCCACAAACTGTCATAAGCGATAAAAGATAACCAATTGCTCCGGTGTTATTATGACTAACTAGAGATGACTGGATCGCTAACAAGGTTAAAACTAAGGTCTTCTTACCGCCGACAATTGACCTCAATGTACGAGACATCAGCAGACAGAACCCCCGAAGCAACGAACGCCACCGCACGATTCATTCCTTATAAAATAAGAATTTTGGTCAACAGTAATGATATATAAAGTCTCCAAGAAGGATGTACCATCATGGAAACATCTGCTCCACTGTAAAGCAATGTTTGTTCTACACACTTGTTTGCAGAATTATGTAATAACACGCTTGCAGGTATATTAAAATGACTTTACGTAATACCGGTTGCTAACAAGGCTAAAATATATTAAATATTTCCCCAACTCGTCATTAATTACTTCAGTTAACATTAGAAGCAATCCTCCGTGAAAAATCCAAAGAGAATAAAGCAGGGAATGTTGAATTATTTCAGCAACAGAACAACCTCATCTGTTTGTTTCTATAACAACGAGTAGCGTGCCATGTCTTAATGAGATATGCTCACGCACAAGCTGGAGATAAATCCACCAGTTCATTAATGTTAAGCATAGTAAGAGTCCTATTTATGTTAAGACCGAGAATGGAAGCAAATAATATCTTGCTTTAGAAGTTGTAATGAGCGAAAATTTCATCATCATTATTGTAGGAAGAAAGCTTTGCATTTGCTGAAGTATCTTGTTTATTACGTGGATACTATTATTACCCACTAAACACAGAAAGATAGTACTTATCCAAAGGATGACGTTGCCTCTATGGGGAATGCTCACAATGTCCAACTTAAGAAGAGAGAGAGAGTGGTAATACGTGAGATCGCATAAAACCCACGGAATTCAGCTTGAAGGAGCTGGCATTGTTATAAATAATGGCTGACCGGATTATAAAGGTACATCTTGAAGGCAGAAACCATTCTCGGCAAGGAGATATCAATTTACTTTTAATTCTGCCACTAGCTACAATATAAGGGACTTTCGAAAGAATTACAAAATTATCTTTGAAGACGAACAACAAGCTTTGTTTCTGGTGTACAGTTTATACCGAGAAGTAATGGTATTTCGCTGGCTATGCAACTAAATGAGACTCTTTGCTGTTTACTCCCTTGAGAGAGCATTTTCGGTAATGGTTAGAGCCTAAAAGATAATTTTCTTTCGCGCATTATTACTGTGTAAAATATGCTGATGAAAAGCTGTAGCACTAATGAAAAATTCTTTGTAATACGTAATAACCTAGTGGCTGCCCTGTTAACTTTTTTTTGTGATCGAGTAAAATACTAATATTCCTCGAGAAGTTTCTTTGCAGTTTTACATAAAAAGACATCGTAAATTACTTTCGGAAAATCTTTATAATTTCCATCTCTTAAATTTTAGTCCATTAGCTAGCTGTTTGTGTTTTTAAGTACACAAATGCTGAAGGAGTGGTGTGGTGGAGGGCCCGTGTGTTGAGGAAATCGGATAAAGATTATAAGCTTTAGTAGAAAAGACAAGTTTAAACAATTTTTAATGATGATCTTGCGAATAGTCATTCATGGAATTTGAGGAAAGGATTTCTTAATAAAGAATATTCAGTTGAGAATTGGAATTAAGTAGGGATAGCGAAAATAGTATAAGTATTTAAAATCCGACAGAAGGAATTAGAATAACCATGCTGTTTTTCCATAGAATAAAAGAAGCTTCGTAGGATTGATAAAGGACAACACACAGATGCATAAAAATCTTAAAGAAGACCAAAGAGCAAAACGTATAGGTTGAAAACGTCTTAGAAGCGACGATTCTACTCCAAAAACATGAAAATAAAAGAACCAAACAAAAAATATACTACATAGAAGGTGTGAATGATCCGGGTCCACGCGAAGTGCTATACATCATCTGCCGACAGTGGAAACTGATTGATGAGAGCAGTGGGCAAAGGATGCTTTAGTAAGAATAGAGATAAGAAATAGACGGCGTAGTTCTCGTGTAGTTTTAAAGCTTAAGGAAAGGAAAAACATGCAAGTGAGGTGACTTTTAAATATGGAGAGTGTGGAAATGATCTCGCAAAACCATAATAAAATGCCGGTTGTTCGGAATATAGGATATCCACAGAGGTATCGAGTACAAATGTACCTTAAAGGTACCTTAATACGGAGTATCGTTGGAAACCGAGAAATATTTCTCGCTCTTTCCATTTTCTAGAAAATCCAACTTAAAGATATTGAATGAAAAAAAAAAAACGGCGAGACTCCATAAACAGCTTTCAAATACGAAAGGTAATTTTCTCGTCAAAACACGATTTTGGTTCAAGATTCACCGCAATACCTATTATGAAAAGTATTCCACCGTATTTTTATTACATTTTTTTTCTATACTTCAGTCGCTAAATCTGCAGTACACCCCCCTGTCCTAACACAAAACAGCGGCGTCGCCGCACGCCCTTCAAAGTGGAACGTGTCTTCTCTATGAAATTCGCAATTTCTGTATAAGACATCAAATCACGGACGATGCGCGTGCCACTGCTGCTCCGATGCATGCAGTAGCAGTTTTTTTTCTATCTTTCTTCCCCCCCCCCTCTTCCTTTCTATCCTAAGGGGAAAAAATCGTGTTGGTACCCAGTAAATAATGAAGCTTTGGCGCTTACTGAAAGATGCCAAAGTTTCCTCCATCTTTTTTTTTAAACCCATAATAGTACTCAGAGTATGTGTCTTACAAGACAACTAATTAATTATGCAAAACCTTATAGTCAAGGTGGTTGCACTGATGGAAAAGATGGAAAGGGAAAGAAGAATAAAAAAAAGAAATAGAATGAATGAAAAATGAATGACAACGAAGTAAACTGGAGCAGACTTCGGAAAATGACAATGATGGGGAAACCTAATTTTCCTGAAAATTCTCAACAAAAACTACCTTTATTGTCATTATGCAAATGACCTCCACCACTATTTTACTTCACATCGGCATGCAAATTAGTTAAGTACTTTTTTTCCCTCCATTTCTTTATGCTAATCCATTAAAAGGAAACAGCGGAATATAATGCGAAGCTTGGCTAATGAAGATGCATTGTCGAGCTGACAATATTTGTATTAAGAGGTTCTGATGGTTTGTTCAGACTAAATAAACAAGCAATTATCGTAATATTTTTCTCTCCGAGAAAAGGAATTTTTGCAAACGTCGTATAGTGGTGGGGGGGGAGGGAGGTGAGAGCTCGCGCTGCATCTTACGAGTTTATTTATTGAATAAGCAATTTTGAAGAATGATTTTCGTTGTGGAAAAGAAAGCAATCTTACGTGATGAATACAACTTACAAAATTACTTTTATTTCGCTTTTATAATCACCCTCGTAACTGCCGGACTCAACTCTTGAAAATCAAATTAATACGTCATTAGTGGTTGAAGGAACAACTCGATTTATGACTATTCATAAATAACATTCGACGATCAAATTAATAATTTCATTTCAGACTTACAATTTAAAATAAAGCAAGACATCAAATTAACTTAAGAATCCTTGTGATATTTAGGGTACACTAGTAGAATTGGAAAAACAATAATTTGATTAAAATATCGAGGCTTTGTTGGCAATTTCTTATTGAAAGTGTTTTGCTAGTTCAAATCTGAACGTAGATATTCAGAATTCTGTTTAATTAAACTCAATGCTGAGCAGGGTGGCTGATCATTGTAGTGGGGTTTTAGGCGCATCAGAAACTTAGATCATATTAGGCTGTATATAACGTCTGTAAATTGCATGTTCTATGGTTGATTTTCTGTTTTCTGGATGAAAAACCATGCTGCCCGAGACCGACTAGCTTGGTCAGACTGTGAGAAAGGACCATAAAAATTCCTAACACCATCGACGTTATTCGAACTCGGGTCTTTTTCACCCGGTGTTAGGAAGACAGCAATCCTACCAACTGTGCTACCCACGAGGGCTGAGCTGGCCTACAATTTTACTCTCTTTGGAGCTTGGTGAGCGAATTCAATATCGGTTAGAAGAATAGCTACTCCACTTTTTGTTGTTGGTGTCTTTAAATCTAAAAAAAATAGACCTATTTTAATTAAGTGACGCCTTCTGAAGTACATTTGATAATTCCTTAAGAGTTAATGCAAGGAATAATTAAGATATGTTAAATTGCACATGACTTTTCTATTCATATTTATAGCTTAGTTTAAAAAGGCAAGCTCAATAATGATTTAATAATCGAGGAGATATATTCTGTTGTATTTTAGCATTAGAAAAATTAAACCCAAAGTCATATGACTACAAATAATTCCAGAAAGAATTAAGGAATAAAGCTTTGCATAATAAGAAGATAATCCCATCATCCCTTGTCATAAAATAATCCATCTATTCCTTTTAACAGTTAACTCTTTGGCATCCCTAATGGGATTCAACGTATTCTAGTAGTTTTATGCAAATTTTCGCTTAACCAACTTTAAAGATGCTGGAACAAATCCAAACAGTTTATTTTAAGAACTTTTAATTATTTTAAAAGTAAAATACGTCGTGAGGGTATTCATATTCATTACATCACAAGTGGTAGTAAAAATTCCAAGTGCGACAACTTAATTTACTCGAAGAATATAAATTACTGTCAAATGTTTTTACGACAGAAAATTCAAAATTAATTATTTCAAAATTAAAAATTTAAGTTAATTTAATTTCGGATAGAAGTAAGAGCTTATTTTGACACGAACACAAGCGAGATACAGGTGCATTGGACATCCAAAGTCTGCATTGTATTTAACGTGAGAGAGAGATTTATTTAAAAGCTTGCATACAGGAGGCCTGATACCACCCTCCCTTAAAAAGTGTCTGCAAATAAATGAATGTCTTAAATTACTCACTTTCAATCATTCTCTGAAATTATAAAGGTAACTTGATCACAAAAAACCCCAACTTTCCTCGAAAATTTCTCTAATGAGAATCCGTTCAACTTAATGTTATTTCTTTAGAGCTTCAATGGACCTACAACAAAAGCAAAAAATGCATTAACTTTTCCCTTACAAGTCTGTGAAGTATCCGAAAACACGACTTAAAATATACATGCATTTTTTATCTCTTTTGGCTTCTATAGAACATTACATCTTCGATGTTTTTATAGAATTGAAGACAAACAAAAACATGTTATTAGCATCGAAATCCTCCCTATTATTTATTCTTTTTAGTTCCCGGGAGATCGTTACTGGAGTTTCCATATATACCTTTAAGAATACCTATTTTTTTTGTGCAATAATGTTTCTTTAGTCCCCACACTTTTTCTCAAAAGATGAAGGACACACATATGAAATATTAGCATTACAAAGAACCTTCTTGTGTTTAAAATAAACTAAATTGTAGAAGAAAAAAATAGACTGCATTCTAGATTTTATCGATTTTACACCTCCTTTATATATCCCACCGATGAAGGTTATTAGAAAACTTGGTTGCTAATTACTATGATAAGCAGCTAAATATTCGCGCAAATCAATATGGTTTTCCATCTCTAATGTATGCAGATTTAAAAAGAAAAGAAATCTAAAAATCTCTTTAAATCCATCTTTTCTAACGCAATTATTTATCTTTAAAGATCGCTATTTGCTCGGTATTCAAACTCCTCGCAATCCACTATCTGGAAGAGGTTGCCATGGTTACGGGTGTTTTGGTGGCGGCTGAAATCGAAAACCAATGGATGATGAAAGTTAGAATTCATAGAGGTCACTTGGAGATTTCGAACTCGCCATCAACTATGGATTTCATGATAATTGAAAAAGACTTTTACTGGATAATACAACATAACACGTTCTGGAACTTCGAAGGTAATAAAATATAGTCAACTTGGACCTGACTGGATTTATTTGTCATACACTGTACTTTAGTCCATTTGTAACGTTAGACTTGAATTTTTGTAGAATGTAATTGTCAGGAAATACGTATGAAGGAAGGTTGCATCATAAACGGAAGTTGAATTAATAAATGTGGAAGAGAAAAGTTCGTTCTGTGAGTTTGAAGTTGGACAGTGAAAGGATGTTGGCTGTTTTTGGCACGTATGTGGACTGCTTTGACAGAGCTAACGGAATTATAGGAGCCAATTAAGAAGAACAGTGTCCATGGAAGTATCTACTGAAAATGCATGCAGCAGAAACAGAACATCTATGAAGCAGAGTGGGGAGACCTTGTTAGAGATGAGTCATTTGTTAACCTAACTGCCATCTTTTGAATGGAATGTAGAAACCTCAGAGGGGTTTTGGGGGCATCAACCTCAGATGTGAGAACAATGTTCCATGGTAGGGCAGATTTGCGATTTGTACAGAGTGAACAGCTGCTTGGAAGAAAAGTAACGCCGAGAGCGAGAGCGAAAGCGAAAACCCAGTCATTTAGATGCAGAGGAAGCAATATTTGTAATGTGCTTATGCCAAGAGAGATAGAGATTAGGAGGCAAGGTAATCCCAATGGAGATATATGAACTCGCCTCGAAATCAAAGTGCCATCGAAGATAAGCATAGGAGCAGAAAAACCCTTTTGGGAAGGATTTTCCTTCTCGAATATCCAATACCATTGCTCCATCGGTATTGGATATTCGAGAAGTTAAAGCTGTTTGAGCAGGGCAGGTTTTCTGAAACTTGAAGGTGGAATGCAACGTTCTATCGTCAGAAAAACTGGGGAATGGATTTCTAGTCAATGGAAGGTCATTAATATACTAGAGGAAAATATTGTGAGAAAGAACTGCACTTTGGGGAATATCAGCAATGGTGAAGAAGTTAGAAGACACAAAGCCATCTACCATCACCGGCAGTGAGCAGTAAGAGAGAAAACTGGATAACCATAAGATGGAAACTTATTTAGAAGACTATTATTTAGAAGATTATGCGAAAGGTAAAAAAAAAATCCTTCGAAATTTCAAGAGCAACTGTTTGAGTTTCGCCAACTTTTCCACTGGATTTGTCCATAGATAAGAAACATAAATCAGTATATCAGCAGTGGATCAACACTGACGGAATCAATACTGGCGATCATTGATCAGGTGGAAAGTTGCTAGACAATGTAAGAGTCGGCAGTCAATAGATTGCTCCATTACTTTAGAAAGAGTAGAAGTGCCATGGGACGATAATTGGATGGAAGAAAATTTTCACCCTTTTTTTTTTTTTTTTAGAAATGGCTGGATATAAGCAAATTTCCAAGAAGAACGGGAAAAAATTGTGGAATAAGGAACTGTTAAAAAGCGACACAGAATAGGAGTAAGCTCAGGGGCAAACGTTTTGAGAACAACTGGAGAAATACCATACTTGGTGCTTTCTTGGAATCAAGACTGTTCAAAATTCTTCTGACATCCTTTTGAAGGAAGACAATGAAGACACAGGAGTCATTGAACGGAGTGTACTGGGAATAGTAGGAGGTGGTTTACCAAGATCATTAATACACGAGTTAGAAAGAAAGTAGGATGTCAGCTTTAACTTCGGCTTTGGCGGATATAATACCATCTGGTTTTGACAGAGATGGGCAAAAGTTCCAATAGCTATGGCAAGAGACCAGAATGCCTGACTATCGTATGGACAAGAAGCAAATTTTCTACTCTTAACCTGTTCAAAATTAGTGTGGACTGATTAAAATTGTTTTACAATTGTTGCGAGCTATGGTGTAAGCAGAAAATGAATCTGGAGATTTTGATAAGCCAATTATGATATGCAACGTTCTTATCTTGAACAGCCTTAGCACATTTATTGGAAAACCAAGGTTTAGATTAAGGACGAGATTTTATGGTAGAGTATGGAATAAAAGATTTTATCCCTATGAGAATAATTTCATTGACCCGATCTGGGCAAACGCTCATATCAGAAAATTTGAAACGGTAATCCGACCAAGGAAAAGAAATCTCGCAGATTATCCCATTTTGCATTCTTGTAATACCAAACAACTTGTGCTTAGAAGGGCTATTTATGAGAAAAAGATCAGGCGTATTGGTTGTGGTTATGACCGTCTGATATTCTGATAAGTAAATGAATAATCTGTGCGACGTCATTGGTAATTGAAAAAGCCTCATCATCTCGACCAACTGGGTCCGTGTGACTAGAAAACGGGAGCCAGCTGGAAATGTGAACATTAAAATCACCAAGTAAAATTGGACTGGAGAAAGTCAAGTTTCAAAGAGTTCCCAACTGATTATTGGAGCACGGAGAATGATAGAAGCAACAGGTGAATTTGACAGATGTGGTGGAGAAATTATGCCAGAAATGATCGAAATGAAGAGATTCCAAATTATTATTTCTCTGACAGGGAATATCAGAGCGAACATACGCACGAGTACCACCTTTGAATACTAGATTCTTGGGCGCCTCTGTAGCCAGGTGGGAAGGAGCAGCAGTGCGTAGCATACGCTTCTTGATTAGACCGGGGTTCGAGCCCGTCACCACCAAATACTGAGGATGCGGAAAGGTCAGTGAATGACCACCGCATATCCCGGAGCAATATGGCCTTAGTTGCTAATGCTCCTAAAAACCAAATAACAAACAAACAAGATTCTTGAATTCTTGTCGCATAGTTCGGTTGGAAATGGGCCTTTCTTTGCTCATGACAGTTCAACTAAGAAGACCCAGAAAGCGTACAATATTTATCTGATACCAAGGAACTTGTGATAATACTATGTAGTAACTACATTTGCATAAGTACGTTTATCCGTTAACTACAATTGCAAAAGGTTTCTAATTTTTTGGCTAGTGAGTATAGTTCAATGATGTTATTGGGTAAAATTTATGTAAAAAATTTTGCAGAAAGATGAAAGCAGTTTACTTTTGAAATACTTTCTACCAGTGAGTCAGTTTATTTTTCCGTACATATGCTAAATCTTAATTTTTTTTTTTTTTTTTAATTTCCTTATTAGATGGGAAATCGTTAACCATTGGTGAATTGAAACGTTTGCTTTTATTATGTAAATTTTCTTTGCATTTCATTTTGGATTTAATTCACCAGTGAAGTTTACAAAATAAACATTTATGCTAATATTCATAATCAGATGTATTATTTGCATAAAATTTGTAGCTGAAATATTTAAGAATAAAAATCAGAAAAGGTAAATAATATTTAAGAAATTTCAAGAATAGTCGAGCATAAAGACTCCTGAATTTTGTGGAACGTCGTTGATGTTGTTGTAGTAGGTTTTAGGAGCATTGGTGACTAAGACCATATTGCTCCATGTATACTGTCTGTAAATTGCTTGTGTTCCGTGGTAAATTCTGTTTACTGAATGTAAAACTGCAGTTTCCGAGAGAAAAAACCATGCTACCTTCGGCTGAGAGCGGCTGACTCGGCCATGTTGTGAAAAAGGTCCTTAAAAATTCCTCGTCGTCGATGGGACTCGAACTCAGACTTTTTCACCCATTGTGGGAAGGACTGAGATTCTACCAACTGTGCTACACGAGGGCTGTATTTTATTCTATGAAGTGAGGGGTATTATTTAAATATTACGGAAGATTTTAGAGTGTTTAGCAATATCATAAATTGAGGAGTACGAGCTTTAATTTACAAAATCGTCCACCAGTCATTCAGAAAGAGTTTGGTGTATGTTTTGTGTGTTTCGTGATAAATGTAGCAAGAAATGAGGAACTCAGTGTTGAAAAAAAAGAAGTACTATTGTAACTCTTATGAAGAAAGTTATTCCATGAGAAATATTTGGAAAAAACCAGGTGTTTCATTTAAAGAGTTCAAGCTACCATTAGACGATTCAAAGAGACTGGCAGTTTAAGGACAAACCATGATCACGCCTAACAACGGAAGTACAAGATAAGACCATAACACTGATTATTAAACGCAATCAACGACTCACTGAACCTGAAATCCAAGATGAATTCAATAGGAACAAAGAAATTCCAGTCTCTACATCCATTAAACTTCGTCTTAAACAAGCAGGACTTCCTGGTCCAATAATCCTTATTAAAACCGGAAAATCGAAATAAACATTTGGCTTGAGCTAGGAGACATCAATATTGGCAAACTGGAGAGAAATACAACATACAAAAAATTTGTACTGTGGCAAGATGAATCCAAATTTGAAATTTTTGGATCCAAGACCACTGAAAAAAATGGTGCCACGTTGTTTAGTGCCTTCATTCAAACACTGTGGTGGTTCTATCATGCTCAGTGGTTGCTTCTATTTTTCTGAAGCGGGTGTTATTGTCATTACTTAAACCCAATAGAGCTTTTATGGGATCATTTAGACCAGTGTTCCCCAAAGTGTTGTACACATATCCCCAGTGAGTACACGAAAGGGTTTTAAGGGTACACTGCAGAAATTTCTAATTTACTTTTATCATAGGTTTTTAGCTGCTGAAAGCAATTCGTTAAAATTTCATACAATGGGTTCCGCTGAATATTCATTGAACGAAAACTTGAAAACCTGAACCCTTTATGCCTTTCAGTGTGTAAAAATTAGTTAGTACTATTTGAGAAAATTATTTATTACGTTATTATCTTCCCTAATTACTGCATTAATTCGATTATTGCTTCTCAATATAACAATTTTTTGTTCTCCTGAATCGACTGAAAAACAGCATTTTTCAAGAATGGAAAATTTTCGATAAAATCCTTGCTAATCTTTAATTAAACTAGCAGTTTTGTGGATTAATATTAGGAAAAAATTGAATCATTAAGTGGTTATCGGGATTTAAATTATTAGTATCTATATGAATTAACAACTGACAGAAACACGATAAGAACGAATTCAATTTTTGGTTTACAAATTGAATCATCTAGCGAGACTATAGAATTTGAATTTACAAGTGTGGATTCTTTAGGTCTGCTAGCGTACAATGTAATAGACACGTGAAAATTCAACGCACACCTTCCTGGTATATTGACGGGCCTCCTTTAATAAGGATTATTGCTGTCGCTCGATTTTAGTACGAACTCCAAGACATCGGCAAATCCTTCCTTCTGGATGATTTACTGTGGAGATCAAACAGCGTCCACAAGTTCTGTCAGGGTAGACAGAAGCGGTTACACGCACTTTAAATGACCCTCCTGACCTCTTGAGACGACGGATTACTTCGCGTACCATCACTATGGTAACTTAATGTTGAAAGCTACTTATGGGATGGTTGGTTAATGACTAGACCTATAGCTCTTGCGATACTCATAACTTTCCCACGAGTGGGAAAGTTATCAGAAATGCGACATTTCTGATAAATCAGCATGCACTTGTAAATCGTGACCTTTCTATGGTTTGTTCGCCTGCTTTAAGAGATCAAATCTAGTTTCTCGAGAAAGAAGACATGCTGCCCTTACCCGAGACTGACTACCTCGGCCACACTGCCAAAAAAAACCTCTTAATTTTCTTTCCTCTTGAATGGAATCGAACTGGCCATTTCCACATGATCTGGGAGAACAGTGGTTGCAGTCACTGTGCTGGCAACGAAGATGCTCGTGAGTGTAACACCCAAAGCGTATTCTAATAACAAAATATTTTAATACGAGGTATCCTAAAATCATGGGATAAAGGAAGCAGTGACAAATATAGCGAGGATTCCTGTGTTCCAGATATTGCTAGACCTCAACAGATTTTGAATAATAATCAGATAATTATAATGCACTTAATGAATCAAGAGGAGTTAAAAGTCTTAGTTCGTGATTTAAATTTATCTAAAAAAAAAAGAGAGGGGACTGTTCTTAGTTAGTCACCTTTTTCAAAAAGTCAGACTAAGTTTGGACAATCCGTTCTCTCTCCTCACCTTGCAGAAATCTTCATGATCGCATTTGAAGACGTAGACCTCGGCAATTTCTCCTCTAACAACAATATACTGAGATATATCGGTGATATTCTAACCATTTGACCACAAACTTTACATCCACTCATAAACATTAAAACTGAAGTAGGGAAAGGCGATAGTATAACATTCCTGGATCTCTTGCTAAAGAAATATAATACAGTAATTCTCTTTCTTAATAGAAATATACAGGGAACCAACAGACACAGATGCAATTATAAAGTTTAACTACAATCATCCCACAAACACAAAAATAAGCATCATTAAAAGTTTAATTTTTAGAGCTTTCCTGCTATGCAGAGATCAATAATTAAAAAAAAAAATCAATATTATTTCCCAAATATTTAGAAACAACTGATTCCCACAAAAACTCATAATGAAAACAATTAAAACAACAAAAGAGAGATATTTTAGCATCAGCAAGGGCACATGATGCATGACAGGAAGCTTATACAGCATCAGCCAAAAAAACCCTTATTTCACCCATCCCCTCGCACACCAAACACACACCTACTCTCATTTTTCCTTTCCCAGTGCTTATGTCACACCAAACAGACTCTACATTGCATTGTCCACCAACATCAATTGGATGCACTTCCTTAGAGTTTGTATTTCTTAACTAACAGCATAACCGTTCCTCCCCCTCCTCCCTTTCTGTCCTATCTATCCCTTCTGTACACATTGTACTCCCCAAATTCCAGTTCTGCACTGCTTATGTCTGTGTGACACCACGTCTCTGATATCCCAACAATATCTACCTTTGATGTCTTGACCAGCACATCAAGCTCATCTAATTTATTAACTATACTCCTAGCATTTGTGTACATGCAAGTATGCATGCACCTGTTTCTACTCTTAGTTACCCTACCACAGCCCATGTATTTACTTGTTCCACTATGACTCCTAGCAATCTTGGAAATCCTCATTGCCTTACTTTCCAGGCTGCTGCTCAATTGCATTTCAATAGAAGTAGTGCAAGAATCATTTTTACCTATGCCAGCGGCTACCGTTAATCTATTAGTCCGTGTATCCCCCCAAGCTAGCAGTTTTCCGACCCACCTAACACTGCCTCGATAGCATCAGCAAACATTCTTGCACCCTTTCTATTTAAGTGTATCCCATCCCTGTAGAAGCAGTCTCTCCTGTTAACAAGCACAAACCAGGATGAGAAAAATTCTACCCCTTGAGCCTTGCAGTCTCTCCAGGGCCGAATTGATCGACAAGGCTCTCATCATATACTCCCTCCTATTGTGTCTGGGCAGAATTGCAGAGGCGCCTCCATAGCCAGGTGGGAAGGAGCAGCAGTGCGTAGCACACGCTTCTTGATTAGGCCGGGGTTCGAACCCGTCACCACCAAATACGGAGGATGCGGAAAGGTCAGGGAATGACCACCGCATATTCCCGGAGCAATATCGCCTTAGTTGCTAATACTCCTAAAAAAAAAAAAAACAAATAACAGCAGAATTGCAGACACTTTCAAATTCAACCCTAACTCACGGCTTTTTTTTCAGCATTGGCTTGTACTTATTAAGTAATTCCGTCGGTCTCCTACTCTTAATATCATTAATGCCAACGTGTACAACAATATCACCCTTTGTGCCCTTAAAATATGATATCTGCTGTACAACGTCATCAACCTTTGCCCCTGGCAGACATATCCTGGTCCTGTTCCATCTGTCCTTTTTGCACAATATGTTCCCCGTTTCCCTGACAATAGAGTCACCTACAACTAGTTCCTTTGGGACCAGTGCATTCTGCCTTGGGGTTTGCTGCTGTGTTGCTTGATGTTCAAGTGCAAGCTATGGCATTGATGTGGGCAGCTGAGAGCTTGATGGGCCCCTCAATTTAAACCCTTCGAGGGCATCTACCATGTCTTTCAAGCTCTCATATAAACCCATAACAATGCTGAGTTGGCGTCTCATTTCCTCGCACTCCTTACATCGCGCACACACAAATCATTTTGTATTGCCCCTTGGCAATACAAAATGATTGCTCCAGAAACATCAAACAAGCAGTGCATTTCAATAGACTGTGATTCAGAGGACAACTGCTCCCTCAGTTCTCTCCTGAGCCACAGCACTTCCATTATTTTGAGCCTTTTGCTTTGCTGCTCTGATCCGAGTCATGAGTACATTGTCATCCCATATATCCTCCAAACTAGTGAACTGATCAAAAACATAGCCAAAATATATGGGTTGTGCATCACATTTACAAGAACCAACACGATTAAAAATATGATACCACTCTCCAGCTTCACCCCGCCCCAACGAAGATTCTTACTACTAAACGACCGGTGTATAATTTACAATGCAAAGTTTGCCAAAAATCATATACTGGGCAAACTAGTATAAGATTATCCAAAATAATTAGAGAACATAAATATGACAACTCAAGGCCTAATAACAAAATCGGATCCTGTATTCCACACCTGGTGCGAGGATCACCAATGGGATTTCAGGAACACCTCTGTTATAACCACTGGCAAGTTACAGGAAACGCATAACCAACCCACATTGCATAACCAACAATATTGACCGAAACAAAGATATGCAAATAAACATTTACCAAATGCATGCTGTCACGAGCGGAGTATTCAAACAGATGAAAATCAAGAATAAAAACAAAAATGGTGGGATGTTTTGGAGTACCAGATCAAAACGCTTTCTTCAAAGTTAGTTTAGAAGGAAGCGTTTTGGCCTGGCCTTCCCCACTTCCAATTCATTCCATAAATTGTCATTCCTCTCATAGATTTTCACCGGGGTTGCGATCCTAGCTCTGAATCAACCAAACCAACGCTTCGACCTCATCATCCAAAAGCTAGTTCTCTACGATCCTTGCTCTATCAGATGGAGCGTTGTTGTGCAGATAATAATATGGCCCCATCTCCGTATTACCGTTAAGATGTAGTTAGTGCAGATCTATCCAATATATGTCCAAGGAAATCATGAACTTCATGGATTGAGCATTACTGCCAACGTACCAGGTCTTAATTGGCTGTAACAACCCCATACCATCGGATCGCCTTCACTATAGCGAAAATTGTTCTTTTAGGCAACGAAAGATCTCAAAGTATTGGGACTATCATGGGTTGAGAATGACATCTCAGTAATGTCCTTTATCTTAGCTAAAGTCTTAATCTAAGTTAGTTCCACCCAAAGAGAACTCACACTGCAGTACAAAATAATAGAAAAAAATATACAAAAGTAATGAAAGTAGAAGAAAAATAGTTAAAGTGAGACGAATAGCCTTGAGCTGATCATGAACGAAACGTGGCAAACAAGTTTGTTCTTCCATTAATGTAAGATAAATAATTAAGGCTCAGTTCACGAAGTAAGAATAGAATGCTCTACTATTACACGAATTATCCACAGCATAGTTAAAATAAGCAGCGGAACAACTCAACGGTGAGCGAACTTAGGATTTCGGTAATTATATCGGGCCACGAGCTGGCAGAGTTGAATGCTAACACCGAGTTGCAAATAGCGTATCGATCGAGTAGCCGCTCTCACTCTATAATTCGAATTTGTGCGGTGGGATTTTTGATTAGCAAAGCCGAAAGCAGAAGCAAGTCTCACAGGTAAGCAATAATGATGTATTAACTGTAGCACGCTGCTAATCAAATAAAGTGAGGTTTGCGGTGCGGAAGAATTCCAAATGACTTCATGGTTGCTCCCGATGCACGCGAATATCTACTACACTACCACGGATCTGGAGAATCAGACAAGTTACACAGATTACTTAATTCAGTCTTTTGTGGTGGTGCACAGTGGTGAGTCAATATGCAAGCAATAATTAACAATCGCATTTCTGCTTAGCTAATTTTGCCAAACTGGCAAGCTCCATGCGTGTTCCTGCTAATTACCGTCTGCAACACGATGCTGTTGAACTGGACGTCAAAGTAAGCAGAAGAGAAATAAAAAAGTTTCCTAAGATGAATTAAGTAACGACAGTCAGGCGAACGTAAAACTAGAAAATAAGATAATTTCACAAAATTATCTTATTTTCTGTTAAGTCTTGCGGATAGAAACATTGATTAGTTTTATTTTAGCTGTCTTTTGGCTTCTTTTCATCCAAAAATGGCACATTTCTACGAATAATTAAAATTTATCATAGATATCTGACCGTTTGGTCGTCCCGGAGTATAAACAGAAAATTTATTTATTATTCTATATATATACATGGAATTACATAATGAAACAAACACAGCGCGAGACTTGCGCGTTACCAACAATGGTTGATCACGAGACCCGCGCGTCACCAACAATGGTTGAACACGAGACTCGCGCGTCACCAACAATGGTTGAACACGAGACTCGCGCGTCACCAACAATGGTTGAACACGAGACTCGCGCGTCACCAACAATGATCATGATCAACCATTGTTGATAACATGATTAACCCAAAAGATAATGCTGAAATGCTAAAATTAGCTGCATAATCGTTAATGCTCAACTGATAATCCTGTAATGAACATACATTTAAGGAAGAAAATATTTCACTTTTTATCGAACAGTAAAAACAACGAATTATTTTTATCGAATAAAACTTATAAAGCGCTTTTATCATCCTGCTATTAACGGCATCTGTTGTTATTTAAAAAACAGCTAAAAACAAACTGAGCAAGAAATAAGAAGTACATCTAATAATTTCAGCCGGCTGAATCGATTTCTGTTCCAGAAGATTTTATGAGCTTTTGGTTTTCAGTAACAAAGCTCAATGGCATTGTTTTCATTGATCCCTATTTTCTGCTTAGACGAGAAAATTGCAGTTTTTTTCTGATGTAACACTGGTCTCTAACTGTTTTGATCTGCATTTCACGCCGCGCAAATACAAGATCCAAATATATACGTATATACATTCTTCTTCTTTATCTTTTTCTGCTCGATAAACGCATTTCAAATAATTACTTCCATTCGTTACCGATTGCATCGAAGTTAAATGCGATGTTTTGTGTACAAATTCAATCTCTCTTTCCAGCCGTAGAAATTCTGACATTTGTTTTTGCATGGGGCGGTCTTAAATCCCCTTTAAGTATGTTCATCAAACGAATTGTTCGTTTAATTAGCAAGGTCACCTAGTGTATTATAACTGATCATCTCTTTCCTCTTTACGACATCCCTTCCGCAATAAAAGGATTGTTTTTCGGAAGCGAAATAAAAATTCAAAGTTGGCAGCGAGCCAACACGTTTCTAACCTTGACATATTCCTTGTTTTGTCACAGAAGTGGAATAATGCACTCAATCTAAAATGTGAAGTAAGACTCGTCTTTGACTGGATTACTTCAACTTTTCAGACAGTTGGGCAGCGTGCATGAACAGATGAGTTTAGCTATGGTAAACATGTTCGGAATGACTGAAATGCAATGCTCTGTTTCTCTGAATAATTTCTGGGCCGCAAAATATCAGAATCGTTTTAAGTTCAACTCATGCAAGCGAGAGCAAATACCTGATTAGCCTTTAAGGGAACCTGATCTGTATGCATGACGTTCCGATGAACACACAAAACTATTTATCGTTCTATTTTGAGCACAGAAGAATTTGTTTAAAAGAACATTTTCTTATAAGTTCTATCAACGAAATTCATGTTTTATTTGAACAGTTTTCGTTTATATTCCCCTTTGGTATTGATCTTTCGTGTTTTTATGATTAAATTATGAAAATATCTACTTACATCGCGATCGAGGTAGTTTAGTATAATATAATATCTTTCTTTATGCGTGCGAAAGGCTTACATGCAGTCGATAATGAAATCATAACGACGTTCTATCTTACTGCGCTTATACCAAACTAACTTATCTGCACGTACCAACCTAAAGGATTACTTTTAACATGCTCCGTTACCTTTTATATTTTTGTATCCACAAGAAGCGTAAACGTACACATTTCGATATATATTAAAGCCTATGAACATGAACTTTGAGTCCATTTATTCTAGTTAAGTTTGATGGTATTATTTAGACATCTATTCTGAAGTTTCATGTTCATACTATTATCAATTTAGGATGATTTTCTGGTGGTGCGGTATTAGTATTAGTAGTACAAAATGATGCAAGAAACAAAGCTTATAAAGCATCAGCCAAAAACAAAACCTTTCTACATCACCTATCCATCCCTGGATTCTGATACACTCAGTGAAGGAAGTTATAAGCTATCCACAGAGGTTACCAGCATTAAAACAATATTAACTAATCAACAGGCTGAAATTTCGGACATCAAAGCCCAAGTTAAAAATCTCACATTAGTTATGACTTGCCACTTAAGGTATGCTAAAAAGAATTCTGAACTTACTCTTGAAACAAATCTTCTCTACATGAATAAGAGTTCTGCATTATCTGAGGATGCCCTTAGTATGGAGACCATATCGTCGTCTTCCACTGGTCCCAATACACTAAATGCTGCAAAAATTAATTTAATTATTCCTATTAACATTTATGATTCAAGTCTTTCAGCAGAGCAAATTATTACCAGACAGACTCTGTCAGATGATACTTCTGATGTAAATCAAACCACTTCTACCACGTACTCTTCTCTGCTGGATGCTCCTACCTATACCTCTACTTTACAAGATCAAAGTCACCAAGTGGAATCCTCTTAAACATTAGTTAAAAGCCTGCATCTGATTGCCACTCTCAAATGTCATACCCGAGATCAAAACAGAACAAACCTTCAGAAAACGCTAAAGCTTTTACATCTCAAGCTACTCCCTCCAGGCTAAAGACATCAAAAACAGAATGTAACTAATGCAGATAAATCTCAGTTATTCAAACAAAAGTACAATATCACAATTATTCCCACTAAAGTCCGAATTTTTGTTTCGAAGCTTGGACCTGCCATCAAATCTGAAGATCTTCTCAACTTAATTAAAGAAGAATATGGTTTTGGTTTCAGCGTGGATGTCCGCTCTTTAAAGAGACCGTGCTCTGCCTATTCATATTTTAATATAACATGCCTTCAATCCCAAAAGGAAAAAGTGCTGAATCTAATCTCCCTCTTATCAGGGGCTCTATTCAAATGCGTCACGGATAGACCGCCAAGGGAATCTAAAATCTCTTCTCCGAATGCATAGCAATCAATGTCCCTGCTACCTGCACGTAGTATTATCTCCTCTCATCTAGAATCCTTAGATCTCGGCTGTTCAGTGTTTACATTCAGAACTGCAGAAGTATAGTTAGTAACCGAAACCTCTTTAGAGCAATCCAAGGCTCACATATTTATGACATATACTTGCTCACTGAAACCTGGCTCTCCGCAGATGAATGGGCAAGATATAATCCATAGAAAAGACAGAGGATCTCGTGGAGGTAGAGTAGATATTATACATTCAAACCACATACTCTGTGAAATTGCATCAAATTTCACAAATACTGAATCACTAACTGCCTCCTCCACCTTGGTAACTTAAAAGTTTTATTATATTATTTCCCTCCTCCCTGAACTAACAGTGACCTCCAGTATTTAGAAAACTCAATGAAATCTATCTCCTGCGTATTATCCGCAGACTCAGTAATGATTTTCAGTGATTTTAACTGTCAACTCGGAAATTTAGGATCTTCTCCACTACTGCAGACGAGAGCTCTCTTTAATATACTTCATATAATTGTAGTCTTGAACTACTTTGCAAATTTCCAACCAGAGAAAATGCCTACTTTGATCTTACATTCTCCTCTATTCACATAGAGGTTCGCAAAGACAATCTTATATTCCACTCGGATCTTTCGCCAGTCACTTTTGACATCACTGTGACTTCTCAAAACTTCAAATGCAGCTCACGTTCTCTAAGGTTCAATTTCTGAATAGCTGAATGGCTTCTTCTTAACCTAGCTCTCAGCAATATGGACAATCAGCTCTTTGATGCTGTTCATGATGTCGATGCGCTCACTAATAACCTGATCAACTGTGTCCATTTAGGTATATCTGACATTATTCCTCAAACTCATCTGATGATATGCTCTTTGCCTACCTGCACTGGTATAACAGTGAGTAAATTGATAAAAATGAATCTAAAGAATTCTATAGGGTCAAGTATAAGCAATCAGGTGACAGTCGATACTATGAAATATTCAATCAACTCCGCAAAGAATTAAAAACACTCGTATTAAAATCTTACGATATGTATACAGAGTAAGTTCAGGTTAGTATTCTTACTCACAGAAATAATTAAACCATTCTGGAATTTCATTAAGCACAAGAATAAAACCAGTAGCAAGTTACAACTCAATAAGTCAGATGGAATTCTCTTATCTGACGAATTCAGTATTGCTCAAGATTTTGCCCAACACATTTCCAGAATTAAAACTAATGATACATTGAGATCTGCCTCATTTCCTGACTTGACACCAGTTAAAGATGATATCCTCGTCAACCTCGTTATCACAGATAATGATTTAAACTCAGCATTAAAGAACATGAAAAATGACTACACTAGAGGTCCCGATGACATACCTGCCTTATTTTGGAAAAAGACTGCCACTACTCTTAAACCTATCATACTTCGTATCTTCAACTTCTGTCTTTCAGGCTGAGTAAGTATCCGAAACACTAAGCAGGCCAAGGTAGTTTCAATTTAAAAAAAAGGTGATAAATGGGCTGTATCTGATTACACACCCATATCCTTGCTGAACTCTTTGACACAGCAGTAGACAAACGTCTCTTGGAATTCTTTAGGCCTTTCATTAATCAAAATTAACATGGTTTCTGTCGTGGAAAGTCTGTGGTCATCGAAAGGTGTAACCAAGTCAAGAACTTGGACACACTAAGAGCTCAATGAATAAGAGCACAATTAACAAAATTAAAGCAGTCCAAAAAGTTCACCACAACAGTTCAATTAACAGAATTGAAGCAGTCTAAAAAAAAATTGTTCGATACCTTACGTTCCGTAACCCTCTTTTCTATCACTCAGTGCATTATGAATCGTTGTGTGATTACTTTCATTTGAGGCCTCTAAGCACTAAAAGGGTTATTGCTGACATCACTCTTCTAGCCAAAGAACCTCTGAAGCAACTGATATACTTAGTAAAATCAACTTCCATGCTCCTCGTTGACAAGCCAGGAATCTTAAGCTGTTTCAACTTGATTTTGCCACCACGGACTTTAAGTTAAGTCCATTAAACAGAACCAGCAAATGACTCTCTCATTGATTTTTTTTGACAATTCCCAATCACCGATGAACTCTATTCACAAGAATGCCTGTTCTCTTAAAGGGCAAAGTGACTAGCTCTCATTTCATTAATGCGGTTTATTTTTTTTATTATTTTTCTCTGTTTTACCGGTAATGGATATGATTTTAATGTTCGAACCTATGCTAATGAAAGTGAGGACATTGTTCGTATGGATTGGCCTGCCTGTTCCCCCACCCCATCTAAATCCCATCGAACACATACGGGACGCTCTGGGGAAACGCCTAGCGGCACGTCCACACCCACCGGAAAATGTTCACCAGCTGAAGATGGCGCTGACAGAGGAATGGACGATGTTACCGCAAGAACTTAACAACATTGTTCTAAGTACAGACAGGCGGTGCAAAGCCTGCATCGACATTAGGGTTGGCCATATCTCCTACTGAGGACCACCTCTTCCCTTTGTTCCATCTTTGGCAGTGATGCATCTGTATCCTGGCAGCCAGCGCTATGTTGCCATTTTTGAATAAAGTCCCTCTATACCGTTTTGTTTCCGTTGTTGTGTCGGTGTTGTTCCCTTCATCATTTCTGTACCTCACGAAGTTCCTTTGGTATGCTTTTCCCATATCCAGGCCACTCCCATGAGAAGCTACAGGTGAAAACCTGACTGGTCCTTAAGTTTTGCACACCAGTGTATTATTGTTATCAACTCTGTTCATTTCTCTGCTCAGTATTAATGATTGCCTGTTGTGTATCTTGCTATTAATAAAATAAAAATCTCCTCCAATAATGCAGATAGTCCTGGAAGGCTATCTGCATTGCTCAGAGAACTTCATGTCTAACTACACAATGATCTCTTTCATTTTCCACTAGCCTGCGCAGTACCACACAACTGGTACTTTAATGTGGGATTACTGCTAGCCAAATGCAGTACCTTGCATTTGTCAATGTTAAACTTCAACTGCCATTTCTCGCAGATATTGTCCTGGATGAGTTCCTGGGCATGGACCTGGGAGGTGTTGAGCCCTTGGCCTTCGCGGATGATCTTGTCCTTTTGGTATGTGCTAACACCAGGACGAACTTAGAGAAAATGGCAAATGGAGCACTGGTAAAACTTCAGAACTGGGCAGCCCTGCACAACCTTATCATTTCAGGAGAGAAAACAAAGTCCATACTCCTTAAAGGCAGGCTACAAATCACAAGACCACCTACAATAAAATTAAACTTTATGCCCATACGGCTGCACGCTGAAGTCAAGCTCCTAGGTATCTTCTTAGACTCGGGGCTTACCTTCCACCGCCACCTAAAGTATCTAGCCAACAAAATTCAAAGGTACAGTGCTATGATAAGGCGGGTCAGCAGGGCAGACTGGGGGCTGAAGCACAAAGCTCTTACTCTGATATACGAAGCCGCATACGTGCCAATTGTGTGTTATGGTGCCTCCATCTGGTACCGAAAAGCCATCCTAGCAAGAAATAAACGTAAGCTGGATTCAATCCAGAGATTCATGCTCCTTTCAATTTGCAGGGCATGCCGCACCGTCAGCACCCCTGCTCTGCAGGTATTAACTGGATGTCAGCCACTATACTTAGAAGTGGTTAAAAGAGGGCTTTTTTATCACTTAAGGAAGGGAGTTCCAACCCAACTGCTAAATTTTCAACTTGACACCACAAACGGCACCAGGCAGGAAAGACAACGGATAACCAAACATCTACAAGAGATATGGCAACATGACTGGGACACTACAACAAAAGGGGCCATCACAAAACGATTCCTTCCATCCATAAGTTCAACTCACCCAGAACCTCCACCCTGGTTTTCGCCTGGCCTCCATGTGACCTTTATCATCACCGGCCATGGATCCTTCCAACAAAAACTGACCGCCATGGGAATCGAGAATGACCCACGTTGCCACTGCGGCGAAGAGGAGTCCTGGGGGCACCTCATGTATGAGTGCCCCAGCTACGACAACATTAGGCTTAAATTCCTCACCACAATACAGAGAAACCCTCGCAATCAAGAATCTACTCTGCTACTCGAGGAAGATACCTATAAGGCATTAACCACCTACGCGCAAGAAACATTTGCACTTAGGCGAGCTAAGATTGCAGAACTCAGAGCCCAAGAACTAAACCGGACCGGCGTGGGATAACTCTCCATTCCCCCGGAAAAACGCAGACATAATCATGCAAACCCTAATAGGGTAGGATCCATTGCAGGCACCATCCAAGGTGCGGGATGCTGGCACTCCTCGGAGTGCGGGATTTAAAAGTTATCGCAAACCCGAAATGGGTAGGATATACTGCTGGCACCGATCTAGGTGCGGGATTGCTGGCACTGCCCTCAGTGCGGGATCTACAGGCACTATGCCATTGGCAATTACACAGGGGCACCTGTCCCCTGTGACTTTTAAACCCACACTCTTTCCTATACTTCGCCTAAATTAGGGTGGATTTATTCTCCACTGTCAACCCACCCAAATTCATTCTCCCTCAAATCCTCTCTTTTTCTATGCTCCTCTCTCTCTCCCTTTTTTTTTTTTTTAAATTTATTTAATTATTTATTATTATTTTATTATTATTTTTTAATCTGTTACTTTATTTTACTTATTTTTTTTATTTTTTCTAATTAATTTATTTTATTTATTTATTTTTTTTAATTTAATTTTTTTATTTTATTATTATTTTTATTTTTTATTTCTTTTTTTTATTTATTTATTTATTTTTAATTATTTTATTTTATTTTTATTTATTTTATTTTTATTTATTTATTTATTTTTATTTTATTTTTTTTTTTTTTGTCTCCGTCAGGAAGCTCAGGCAACCATGGCGGAGGCCAGCCAGAGTATAATGGGCAGCCTGGCTCACCTCCCAGTGGTGGTGGCGGGCAACGTGGGGTTCCCTTAGGGGCCTTGCGGCTAAGCAGCCAGAGACAGAACACAGCACAACTCTGTCACAAACCAGACACCACACTTTTTCTGGCTTTTACAGAGATTCTGTAAATTCTTCACAAAGTACCATGGCGCAGATGTGGGAAACCACCGGTGGCGCCTTCCACAAAACACTATGCCACTATGCCATTTCTCGCACGTCGGGACTGGGGATTGAAGCGACGCGCGCTCACCATCTTCTATAAGGCTATGTTCACCCCCATAATCACTTATGCATCTGGTATCTGGTTTCCAAAGGCCACCACAGCAGTTAACAAGAGGAAGCTTGACTCGATTCAGCGTGTCATTCTGCACACCATCACCCGGGCCTGCTGCACAGTCAGCACACATGCCTTGCAAGTGTTGGCCGGTGTGCTACCTCTAGATCTAGAAATCATCAAATGTGGTTTGCATTATATGCTTTCCAAAGGTAAAGCCATCTCCTGTCTGGATTTTACCACCGACCCCTCAAATAACATCAAGGCCGAGAAGAAGCGCCTCACTGCATACTTGCAGCAGGTCTGGCAGTCTAGGTGGGCACAGTCTACAAAAGGAGAAGTCACCAGAAAATTCATTCCTACAATAGCAACAGTATACCCAAAATCTCCCACATGGTTCTCCCCTGGCCTATACGTCACTTTTTTGTTAACTGGCCTTGGATCTATCAGAGGAAAGCTCACTGCACTCGGGATCACCGAAAACCCACAATGCCTCTGTGGTTCCCTCGAAAGTTGGGACCACCTGATGTACGAGTGCGAAATATATGAAGATTTGAGATGCCTCCTCCTGACTAGGATACATTACTTTCCTAAAAACCAAGAACAGCACATCCTCGAAAGAGAAGAAGATTATGTCGCCTTTACGCGCTACGCACAAGATTTATTCGCACGACGGAAGACCCTACCATGGATATAGTCACTATTCCGATCATCATCAAAACCAAGAGAAGACAACCACCTATATTTTGGGAATCAATGCAGAGGCTTACCAGCAAATGAGACTACACCACCACCAAATCTAAGAAGATCCAGTATAGGACAACCACAGCTACATTCCTATTTATATCCCTACTGACTTAGACACAGATCACCGGATGACATCACCACTGAAATTGACATCACGACGGGACCTGAATGAGAAGAGCAAGAAGATTCTGCCAAATGGCGATCATGCTTGTGCTCTCTTGCATGGCAACTTTTGTCCAACTTCCATCCCTTATTTTCGCCTGATGGATGTATTCCATTGTACCTGGGGGATGCCTTCTTCATCTCCTCCCATATTTCTACCTGTCTCCTCCCTTTCTTGACTCTAAAGCCCACCCGCTCTAACTCTTTTTTTTTTTTTTTTTACATTGGTCTCTGTCAGGAAGCTTAGGCGACCCTGCGGAGACTAGCCAGAGAATAATGGGCAGCCTGGCTACCTCCTAGCGGTGTGTGCGGGCAACGTGGGGTTCCATCAGGAGCCCTGCGGCCAAATACCAGGACACCCAACAGAACCCAACGCAAAACTACGTATTCAACACAGAACACTTTTCTGGCATTTAAAGTAGGTCTGTATTTCTTTACAGTGTACATATGGCGCAGATGTGGGAAACCACAGGGGGCGCCTGACCCTAATACTATGCACTATGCCATTTCTCAACCCATCTGTCTAATTTTTCTAGATCCTGTTGCAGTAGCATAACTTGATTACTGTTATTAACCATTCTGCCAACCAAAGTCTCATCTGAAAACGTAGATATTAAGCCTGATATATCTTCATCAATATCATTAATAAATATAAAAACAACAATGGGTCCAACACTAAAACCCCGGAGGATTCCACTAATATTAGTCCATGAAGAGCAGTGTCCATTGATAACGCTGTCTTCTCCCATTCAAATATCCCTTCATGCATAGCAGCAACCTATCCTTAAAGCCACGCTGTTACAATTTGTACATCTGTCTTTTACCTGCAAAAGTATTAAAGGAGCTTTCCAGATGTCCAAGTATATGACATTAAAATTGTTTGCATCCAATTACTTTGTCGCTGCATAACTGTAGCCAATCAGATTTGTAAGACAAGGCCCCTTAACAAATCCAAAGAATGCTCTCATAATTATGGCTAAAGATTAACTTACCTACTCTGCTGCTTCCGTTAATATATTGATTAGATCCCATCCATTGTTTATCTAGCCGAATTCTTGTTTTTTAAAAATGATCAGACCACAGAGGCTTGTATTAAGTAGTCTGTTAACACGACTCATTAAAAGAATGGGGGGGGGGGTCAATGACTCCCGTTAGAAAATAGAGTATAGACATGAAAGATCAAAAATTGGTTATTGATAACCCAATTCCTTGAGACTCAATACTGGACATCTTTATGTCTGAAGCATAAGTGCCATCTGCGTGATTCCAGTATGGAATCCCGACATTCCCTCCCACTACTAATTATTAATTGATTAGCCATATTACATCAACGATTCTCCTCTTTATAATAACAATATGCCTACCATAACTAGGTCATGATCATAGAGACACCTTGGGCAATTATTTTGCTCAAAGTCCCAAAGATGCAATAATTTGGAATTATTGCATCTTTGCAAGTCTGCCATATACCAGAATTGCACGTTATTTTTTAAGTAAAAGAGAGAAGCCTAGTTTCTTATGGAACCTCATAAAGTTCACTAATTCTAGTTCACATGAATATACGCATGCGTAATCAAAATGCATGATGGGACACAGGAATGAAAAATGGATGGACGGAATGTGTTGTAAAAAGTCAGACACGTTATTATTTTAAAAGATTAGTTATATAAAAGAGTATTCAGTCTGTTTACAATAGAAATATAAAACATTCAGAAACTTCCATCGTTTGATGGAGCGAATTATTTAATATTTCAAACTTATTTTTCGTGTTTTCCCATTTTATAAAACTATTTTTTCCGAGTATGCTTCAATTCTTTCTTTCAAAAGGCCAAAAGAATTAGATTGTCTAAAGTACATTATACTTTCCTGCATTTCTCTCACTACATAATGCTAGCTAACTTCGTTTTAGCAGTAGCTTCTATTTCGTTACTAACAATCCACCTGTCTACGTTAGAAATCCATAAATTCCCTTCCCAAGGAAGTCTCTCAGGAAATGAACGTAACTGGGGAAACTGCAAAGCATTTGAATACATAAAAAATGATTATATATAAGTTAGCTAATAAAGTCTGAAACATGACAGTAAAAACTGCGTGTTATTAATCAAGTAGATAACAAACAGGCCTAAAAGCATCAGCAAACGGGCTATCGGCGTCCACTCCCCGAAGAAAAGAGATTATGTTGGAAGCGAGAAGAAGGGAATTGATACTGACAAGTATAACAGAATAATTTAAACTTATAGTGAATAATGGAGGAGTTTCTAAAGACAATGTGCGAGTAACTATGGCCCCTGAAAACACAATAGTCAGATAAAATGATTTATTCTATCAGCTGTGTGCCAATGTTGATACCCTCCCCAGGATTTCATCCGTTTTACTTTATCCATCATTTTTATGAAGTGTCCTGTTTCCAGTTATTCATATTAAGACGTTGCGTGACTCCTGATTTCCTTCGAAAGGTCGTTTTGTTGTGGAATTAAAAACGTCAGTGGTACCTGGAGATAAACCGCACTTCTTGAAATAATCAAATAGCAGTTTCGTAATTATTCAAATGGTATATTGAGAATGAGTGTCAATATGTGATCATCTTAAAGTTGAGCTCTCTCTCTTTAAAACTGGTTTTATTTATTAAAGAAGCAGTTGTTGTTGTAGTAGGATTTTAGGAGCATCAGCGACCAAGGCCATATTGCTCTGTGCAATTCTGTCTGTAAATTGCATGAGTCCTGTGGTCGGTTTTGTTTGCTGGATGAAAAACCCGAATTCCGGAAGAAGAAACCATAGTACCATCGCCTGAGATCGACTAACTCAGCCACGTTGTGAAAAAGGCCCATAAAAATTCCTCACGTCTTCGATGGGACTCGTACTCGCGTCTTTCCCACCCTGTGTGGTGAGGACAGTGAATCTACAAATTACGCTACCCACGAAGGCTGAAGAAGCAGACTCAGCAAGGTCCTAAGCCATCATCTTGATAAAGAATATTGATATGAATTTACATATTACGTTGATTCGAGGTAATTTTTATCTGCCAGAATCTTTCAGCACATATTAAGATGATTTGAGATGGAAAGAAACACAACCAATAAAAGAGATAAAGAAAACACTGCGAAGTAAAACACAGGGAGAAAATAGAGAGAAAGAATGGTAAATGAAGAGTGGTAGATGAAAAACCAAAGATAGAAAAATAAAATAAAAGAAAGACTTAAGGAAAGAGGAAAACTGAAAAGAAAAATAAAGAGAAGATGCGCTGAAAAAGTAAGACGAGAAAACGAGAAAGAGTGTTAAAAATAAGTTGGAATGGGTAACATTTTTCAGAACGCATTTCGGAATTGTGATATATTAGTTGAGCCCACTACGAAAACGTGATATCAACACTATCACCATTTGAATCAACTCCTCTTTCAATACAGCAGATAACAAATTGGGCATTTCTATTACTGCCATGTAGGCGTTCGTAAACAGCCCTCTCTCATGTATAGCTCCATTAATGGAATCCAATATAAAGAGCCTGCATGCATCGATATTTCATACCACACTTTAAACCTGAGTAATGTACCCTCTCTTTGCAGATTGTAATGACCACGTATTTCCGCTATTCCGTACTTCTATGACTAATATTCCTCGTAGACTTTCGGATACCCAACTCCAGCGCTTCCATGGCTTTCCGAGTGAAAATTAGAAACGTCTGAAATGTATCAACTACATGGATGACCTAATTTATGAACGGTTTTATGTTTCTTCGGGGAAATATCCTTATGATCGCTTAGATTTTGGCTGTTGCCTAAAAAAGCTGCTGAGAAGAGCAAAAGTTTCCACGAAGAAAAACCTGGGTATATCGCAATTTAAATTTATCAAAGCGTTACTTTAAAATACTGCACTTGCTACCCTCTTTCCTCTGATTGGTACATAAAGAAATATTCTTATTTCTCTTCTCTTCCCACAGCGAGCAACTTATTAATAATGTATTTGGACCTTAATTAAATCTCAGAGGGAGGAAAACATACATCATTAATATATAATGAGCTGAAAACGCGATGATTTGCTATACTGGCATGAGTATTTTATACCTCAAGGAATTCGAAAAATTACAGAAAACCGAGTGTTTGCGTTAATCATATTTTTAATTTAGGATTACATTTGCTGCCTTTGCTATAATAAAGCAGTTGTCTTAAGTAGTAATCTGGGTTGTAGTTCTCCTGTTGCAGATAGCTAGAAGCCTTATTTCTGAAATATTTGTTAATAGATCGCCTAAGGGTATCGTCGCTTTTAGGAATAAATTGTTCAAGAATTAAAAAAGCCGAATTAATTCACAATTTAAATCAGTAATTGTTATAACAAGCAGCTCTAAATAGAACCACATATCCTTTGTGAATTTGAATAAGTATCTATCATTAGTTTCCACGAGTTTTAAATAGTTCCTGTTTGTAATATGAGTGTCCATTTTATTTCAAGTTTAATGGTTCGTAGAACTTATGTCAACTCAATATACTTTGAAATCTAAATTTGCCTCACGGTTAATTGCAGTATTTAATTCAAAGTTATTCTGTACCCAGATAAAATCTTGTGAAAAATTGCCATTGGCAAAACACTTGTCTTTGAGTAATCCTTAATCTATTTGAAGTCTTTGGAGTAGAGAATGGAAAGTTGACATTCCAAGAGGTTCCTCTATTAGACACTGACATTAATTAGGATTTCTGTTGTCTTCGATTAAATATAACCTAATAATCTTATGGACAGAAACAGACAAACACGCATTCAACATTTGGGAACGAAGAGATTTTTGTTTGCAGATGTTTTTCTCCAAATCTGTTGTCTTAGCCTGATCACTGAGACAACAGACTTCTTAAAACTGTTAGTTAGCTTTAGTAAACGTTTGCTAGATTTTAACTCCATATGAAAAGGCTCCAAACTCCAAAGAATTAATCTTTGGATGTTACATCCAAAGAATGTAACATCCAGTAGCACACAAGAACAAATAATAAGTCATTTTTAATTCAGTAATACATTCGGATCAACCTTACTAACTCTAAAACTAAAAAGTTTACTTTGTAATGGAAGTTTACCTACCTTAAGTTTAAAACTACACGGAAAAATAAAACAGAAAATAAATAGAAAAAAGGCTGTATGCTTAGGTTCAAGCTGAAGAAGATTTTCTTCGCTTGTAGAGATGCGTTTTTTATATCTGCATGATTCTTTCCTTCTTAGATAAAACGAAATGCTCTTCCATAACTTCGAGCTATTTTCCAAACAGGGCTCTCTTCCATCACCATGCATTAAATATTAATTCTCAAGGTTTTCGAAAATGTTCTGCCACCCAAGAGGGATCGGTCTTGAAACTACCGCATTATGTTTGATCCACAACAGTAGCGCTATCTAACCCTGAACTTTTAGAAAAGATAAGGGAAACAATATTCCACCGAGAACGTGATGACTGAAGTGTAGATATTTAAATATGGCATACGAATAGGTTGGTTTCGATGTTGCCCAATTTTGGGACTCAGAAACTTCATAAGCTCTCCGGATAAAACATGCATGTCAAAGAAATGGAGTTCTACTCTGGCACGAAAAAATTCCATTTAAAATCAAAGCATTATCTAACAGGGTTTCATTTCGGACGATCTGAAAAAAAAAAAAAAGGACTGGCCGAGTAAAAAGAGGGCAAAAAAATTCCACCTTTTGTACATTATCTTCGCGTATCCTTTGTCGTCTTTTGTTCATTGTGGAAAAAGGGCAATAAATATTCACTCTCTTAGAGAAGCGAGTTTTTTTTTGCACGTGAAGGGATGACAAAGTGTCGTCTTCATCTTCCTGCTAGTATATGGTAAATCTGCATCCAATCTTGTTCCTGCAGCCGTGGATCAATCACCATTAAAGATCAGCTCAAAAAACTTGAGAAAAAAATAAAGAAAAAAAACATAGGGGATTATTGAAGTCGCCTGGCAAAATGAGAAAACACCCACACACCGAAGTTTCGTACGTGTTTCATTTGAATACGGTTAAATCAGGGTTGGAGTTTGCTCCGTTTCCAGAAATTTGAAGTTCTAAATCATGTGCGCACGTTTGTTGAAACTTCTAACAAATATCCGAGGCTCAGTTCAAAGATTATACATGGAAGGACGAAATGTAGATAACATGTGATGAAAAAAATACTCTTTATGCTGAGCCTTAAAGAGTTTATCCAACTTTATTCGCTGAACGCGAAGGAAACTGCCTACTTTTATAAAAGTATGTAAATTTTAAGCGGCACGAAAAATATTACTGAACTTTTGGTGGTGACTTGTTCCCCCCAACAGAGTGAGAGGTCGTGTATGCAGGTGATCATCACGCGTACCTTCAAATTACATCACTGCAGTGTAGTCCAGTAAGGTCCATTCTTGAAGATTTATAATTCGTAGATTATTTTAAAAATTATATCTCTGTTATGTTTATTTATTATACATTATTACGTTGCGTTACTCCTTCGAGAAGTTCATCCACTTTTTGGTGGAATATTGTGGATGAACTTCGAGAAGTTCATCCACAATATTCCACCAAAACAAGCGCCTTCAAGTTTTATTGTTTTTTTTTTATTTAAGTTCACAGTGGATGCATGGTAGTTTGCCAGTTTCATTCTCTAGAACAGATTAGTCGCTAATCTAAGACCTTTCCTAAAGACGCTTCAATAGAGATTGCATTCAGCTAATCGCAGGAGGGGAGGGAACAGAGTCCTAGTGAGTTATACCCGTTATATTCAGCCAGCACAACATGTAGATTGGCTCATGAACACAGTGGTACAGATATGACACTAAAGATCTCGTCTAGGACCACTATGAATACAGCTCATTATGACCAGAACTGCTAAGGAATTTCGTAAAGAACCAGCTGAAATACAAGAAATCTTTTCGCAAAAGTAAGCGCTATAACAAGCTTTTCGACAGAGAATCTTTCTGGAATCTTGGTCCGGTTGAATCCCTAAATACTGTACCTAAAATAACAAAATACCTGTTCATACTCCGCAGGACAATATAGGTCAGATTTGCATGATCTACATTTTAGTTTTAATCCGAAAAAATAGGCTTTCTTAGCAACATTAGTCAATGTACTTTGTTCAGGAAGGAGTCAATACTCTTCTTGGGCATTTCTTCTCAAAACGTTTAATATATTCGAATACATATTGATAATTTGAATGTATTTGTAAACTGAAATGTATTATTATATTATAGTATCTTGTAGAATGCTACTCTTCAACAGATTACACGTTTATTAATGTGAAAGACTAAATTTTCAGAATGGGATGTTGAAGATGAACCTGAACCATCTTGACTATGTTTAGAAACTGTATCCTGTCCCAAGATCTAAAAGAAAGATATTGACCATGAGGGGTAATGCCATTTTTACGTAAGGATATGAAATACAATTAATATGAAAAATTATCAGTATTTATAGTGCCAGTACTTCGATAAAAATGTATATAACATTTAAGATGGAAGTATCTTGAACTGAAAAGATGCAAAGGTCTTTGCTGATGCCATAGAGGAGATGTTAAAGATTAAGGAAAGCTCTTAAATGGGGGATAGGAAATCTCTGATAAGGCTCAAATTAAAGGTACACTTACGCCCACCCCGAGAGTACTTGTGGGATATTTCGGATTCTATATACATCTAAAGGCCCAATCAGTTAGACACAATCTCCAATCACTTAGAAATATTTGACTAAATAAAGATAGGGAATGACGCATTTTAATTGCAGAGCCTAAAGAGTATTCCTAAATGATAGGGAGGGGCGAAGGGGTTGGGGTAATGTCGCTTATCAAAAGCGGCTCAGAAGCAACAAGACGGTTTCTTAAAGCTTGATGAAGTCCAGGCAGACCTTTTCAAATTCTGCCTGGACGTCCTTGACCTAGTTCTCACCAAGGATCCAAACAGAATAAAAAATATAATACGTAGTTTAGAAACCGATAACGCTGAGTAATCAGGTGTTATAAAACGGCAACATCCAAAGATTGGAAGGGTCAAGGCTTTAATTACAGAAAAAGGGTGGCTACGGTGGACCAAGGTTACGAAACTAAATTCGGAATAGTAGTATGTTAATCGTATTTAGCAGTCACGGGCTTGAACCCCGGTCCACTCAAAGAGCGCGTGCTACTGCACTCACGCTCCTGACCACTCGGCTACGTCAGCCCTACCAAATTTGGAATACTGTATTCAGGTCTGGAGGCCTCATCTAAAGAAAGATATAGAAATTCTAAAGATGAAAAGAAGGACGAGTCAACTAGGTAGAGCGCTAAGCTTTATCCCTATGTGGAACGGCCTAGATGTGGTCTTCAAAGCTTAGCAATTAGACACATTAGGGTGGGGGGGAATTTGATTGACATCGAGGATCGTGGAAGATGAATGAGAAAAGAACCGGACAGAACTATATAAATGATGAATCGCGCTTCGGCTGAAGAGGACTTTAAGAATTCCTCCAATCTCCGGAGAGAGTCGAGCCCAGCGTCTGCAAACGAATGACAAGTAGCGAAACAACAAACTGTAATTGGTTATGACCACAGTGATTTTTGAAAAGGTCTGGTATACGGCACCATTAATAAATCCGTTTTATAGGTTCCCGTTGAAGAAAATCAATCCGAAAAATTTTGAGATGATGTTTAAAATCGTAATAGGATAGCGCCATGGAGCGGCTATGTGCAGATTCGAAAAGTTTTCAAGAAAAAAATTTCGAAAGTAACTTATCCAAAAATACATGGCAGACTCTACTACTTGATAACCTACATCTTTCATATTTGGAAAAAATGAACTGACAGTTTATTCAGAAAGCGGTCACAACTTCCACCGCCGAATGTCATCATCACAAACTCACTTCCCAACATCTCACCTTAGGAACGTTAGCATTCGATGATAAACATGGAGAGAAAAGTCAAAAAGTGTTTGGACAACCAAATCGATCAGTTTTAGTATTTCTTGGCAAGTGAGAAAGGATGTCATGGATGCTGGTTTATACTCTGATTCTCGTACCTTGAAGAATAGTTTGATTAAGAGAAGGGTGTTCCGGGTACTAGACAGTGGTCCTCAGCACCTTTATTTTGGCCGGATTGTCTTGAATAAACGCTTGTAAACTGTACTTATTTTATGATCGGTTTGCCAGTTTTTCGGGAGAAGATAAATTAACTAGATTACTTCCGTTCGGAGAAAGACCAACTGAGCCACAAAGAAAGCCATTTCATTAAGAAGGGATTCTAACTCAGGCTTTTTTTAGCATTCTAAAATATTTTTAATCAGTGCTTTCCGACAATTTCACGAGAGAATACACTTTTCTGTCATTGGCTGTTCAAATATTAAAAATTATTGCTAAGTACCGAAACTGACTGGCCGATAAATTAAAAATATAAAATTAGAATATTACACGTACCATTTGGTAGCGGCCGAAATTAGAAACAACTCCAAAGTATTCGAATCTAGCGTCCATATTTCATTCAGTTTCACCTTATACAGACAGTTTGTCCATTGCTATGCTAATGGAAGTCAAGTTTAGCACAGACGTTTCCCAATGTTCAGCCATCCTTTAGGTCAGATTAATCAGCGGGGAGAAAGGCAATATTTGTGTACATCTTCGTGTCTCCACAAATTGAACACATCCCGTACTGAAAGGCCCGTGGAGAATTGAGGCGAGGAATTCCGAAGTCCCTGCTAATGACGAGGTCAGCAAGTGATGTCATAATTTAGCATCCGGAGCGATGGGACGATGCACCTGAAAGGTGTTCCACCGCTGCAATTCCCGTTTACTAAATCTCTTCCATCATGCGATGCCAGATTACCTGTCAGCCGTATCTGTAGCATGTCAGATGGAGTTTGTGTTATAGTGACTGGAATGCTAAATGG
Source organism: Mastigoproctus giganteus (assembly GCF_048544385.1). NCBI lineage: Eukaryota > Metazoa > Arthropoda > Arachnida > Uropygi > Thelyphonidae > Mastigoproctus > Mastigoproctus giganteus. The sequence continues at coordinate 69,994,065 of NC_143580.1, forward strand.
TACCCGCTCACTGTATTCAGCAACGAACCTTAATAGTGTACATGGACACGATTCCTTGTTTTTTTATTAATCTTTTCTGTACACTTGTCTTATACTCAGATTTCTGAAGATTTCACTTTCTTACTGCATGAGTTTGAGCATTATACAAACAAAAATACAGACTTGGCAATTCATAATAAAACTGATTGCATCAGTAGACTAATTGCAGAAATTGTAACTTAAATACCTACTTGGAAATATATATCTCATATAAAGCTCGGAATGAAAGGATAATGCACTAGAATCCAGCTTATCAGAAACAAGTGGACCAACAGTATTTTTGATAGCCGATTCTGAATGCATTGTATTCACATATAAAACCGGAGCACAAAAATATTGATGAGAAAGAAATAGAATTACAATAATTTGCATTTATTACTTTCGCATTATATACTGAACACGATTATATCTTTGAAAAGTTTTTAGCCCAATATAGATCGCAAAGGTTTTCGTGAAAGATAATATTGTCAATCCGTGATGTTATTGTTCTTGTGTTCACAGAAAATTTTGGGTTTATAACCATACTCTTCTTTTACAGAGGGCGTTTAAATGTGGAAGGCGAATGAATTGAGAAAATGAAGCATCGTGCTTTCACTGAGCACCTTCATTTAAAGGGCATATCGTCGAAAGAAATTCATGAAGACAAGCATTAAGTAAATCTTGTCCTTTATACGCCATGGTCAATAACTGGGTTGCAGAATTTAAGCGTGGACGACACAGCGTTGAAGATGCTCCCCTCAGTGGAAAGTCTGTTGCCGTGTCAACACCTGCAAATGTTGATGTCATTCACTTTTCAACATCGCCTCTTAGTAGTGAACTGAAAAACATCAAACATTTTGTTAGCTGTTTTTTTATTTGTATATATTTTCATTATAATGTTCCCCTTTGATTTCCAACTTCTGTCTCACTCGGATTAGAATTTAATGGTAAAACTATATCCTCATCACTCAAAAGTGATAATCTGAATCGTCAACCTACTAGAGACAGCTGTTCATGCTGTTTCTAGTAGGCATTAAGAAAAGATAAATAATTAACAGCAAAAATCTTCGATTTTTTAAAAAAATCAAATAATCATGTAGAAACAGCTAGATTGTTCCCAACATATGACCGCTTCTTTCCATTGGCTACTGAGTAGTTGTTAGTAGATTCAGCTCTGATGGTAGATAAATATTTGATAATTCTGGATCTATATTGTATTTGCTGGAATATCCCAAGCCCATCATTTTTAGACACGAAGAAAAACATTTTTAACGTGAATTTAAGGGTATTGGGGATTTAAATTATTTTAAGTTTATATACTGGCAATAAATAGTCTTGTTCTCAAAAAAACTATACAATATTAAGATAAAAAATATATTTGTTGAGCTATTCCAAATCTTATTAAAATCAGACAAATAAAAATCCGGCAATTATTATTATTTTTCATGCAATTTGTATATATAAAAGAAATTCATAGATTAAATGTAGTTTTAATGCAGTAATGTTAGCTTTAGACAGTCAGTGCACGCCTCGCGTGAATTGCTATGCAAGACTCGTGAACGTGACTTTATGAACCTGAATTTCTATGCAAGGCTTAAAAAGCCAGAATTGTAAATCTGAACAGATAAGTTTAGAGAACGTAAAACGGTAGAGTTTTATTAAGTGTTCAATAAAATTAAATCTTAGTAATTAATTGATTAGGAGATAACTTTATTTTTCACTTCTATGAATCACTAAAAGAGGAAAAAAAATTCAGTTAACTGAAATAAAAATTCTAACTCCCCTGAAATGTAACACTACGTATATAAATTAACTTTTTTCAGCTAATCGTGAAAGATCGTAACCTAATGCTTAACCTAATGCTTTATGCTTATGTTTAGCAGAACATAACATAATACTTAATTATTACATTTACTATTAAAGAGATTATATTCACTAGTAAAGAACTCCAACCTTAGAATCTCGAGATGCGTGAAGTAGGCTATGCAGAATCTGTCTTGGGTAAGGGACGGTGAGAAATATAATTTATATTTTTCAGATGAACGTACCCCATTACTCACTACCTTTCATTTCTACTCAGTAGTAAACGACATTCGTATTATTTATGCATCCATGTCGGGTCCATCAAATATCACATGATTCCGACATTTAAATGAATCACGCGCGTCAATAGAAAATAAGGATGATCATTTTGCAAAGAAAGAATCTAACCTTTTATAACGTACATCATTGCAAGTCATGTTTTTAAAAATTTCAGTAATAAACAAAATACAGTATACGCGACTGTAGAATAACCCATTTCATCAGTATATTAAGAAACACTACTTTATATGATACATGTGTGCTTTGTTTTCGTTATATTCACAAATTGATGTTGCCTCGTGAATATGGTTTCTGTAATAAGCTCTGTAAGGTTTCTTCGTCATAAAATCTGACAGAAACCTCTCCTAACTTTATGATAGCGGATGATCTTATAATTTTACATTAAGCGTAGTTAAGGGCACGAACTCAAAATCAAGTTTTATTGGTCAACAGTTACCCTAATAATCCCCTTATTCTGATTACGTGGTGTTCTCTCACCGAAAATAATTGATGCAAACGATAGCTTTAAGGAAATAATGGAGATACCGATGCTTAGAGCTACAGTATGAGCTGTAGTAAAATATTTATAACTGTTTGCTGTATATCGTAAAAGATGGAAAAGTGTGTCAAACACAAGCAATTTAAAACAACTGCACAGCTCCCTCAGGAATAATAATGCCATTAAGGGATGAACCATTTATATAAGGGACGGTTATGCTTGACCAATCTGGTAAATTACTATACTGTAGTTATTAAGCATTTGGACGCAGGTTACAATTTTGACATTATATATCTAGATTCTAGTAAAGCTTTCGATATTATCCCTCATTGGTAAGTTTCTATCTTGGATCGCAGGTTGACTAAAAGTTTGGGACAGAAGGTTGTCATAAATGGTTAGTCTTCAAGTGGACAATTCTAGTGTTGGGTTTCCTTCCTATTTCTAATTTTTATAAATAATATTGAAGCGAATTTCCAATGAAATCTATCAAGCTTTGTTGATGTTTGAAGGAGGAAAGAGTAGTTAACAATTCTGGACAGGCCATGGTGCTTCAAAAAAGTCTTGGACAGGCTGCATATAGCGTTCGAAAAATGGCCACTGACGTCTAATGTAAGATCATGCATTTGGAGAACAGAAGTCCTGGAGCCAAGAAGTTAAAGGAGATAGGAGATAAATGTGGTTGGGGGGAAATGGAGCTGAAAGGGTTGTGATAAGAAATGAATGAAAACGGATGAAAAAAAAAAAACATTATGGGGAGCACAGATTCTGAGATTCACAGACAAAAGATATTCAATATTTAAATTATTAGCATATAAAAGTTATATTAAAGCAAATTATATTTTATGTATATTCTTTTATACATTTAAATTATGTAAAAATATTAAAATCGTTTACCAGCTAGCAGACTCGAATCAATTTTTTGTCCTGAACAAAATGTTCTATTAAAAAATGAATCAATGATAAAAAATATAAAAGAAAAACGTTTTGGTTTCTCTCTCCTTATAAATTTATTTTCTGATAAAAAATATCTCAAATCATTAGATACAACTTTCAGTTCAGACATTCAGAAATCGCAAGAGCATTAAAAGAAATATTTCTTTATGTTTTTCAGTTTCTTTCGATGACTTATGGAGTTTTGAAAAATAATTCACCAGAAATTTATAGTTCTTCCTATTCCAGCTATATATTTTTCACGGTCGAAAGGGGATAAGTATGGTATTTCAGTACCATTAACTTCAATCTATTACCGTTTTTAAAGAAGCTCAACTGATTTCGATTTTCAATATATCGTCCAAGGTTACCCATTGTGTTTCGCGCCTTCACTAGCATTAGAATGTGCAATATTCTTTTACGTCAGTGTCTGGCCCCAAATATCAAAGTGAAATCATTCCCTTGTGCGGTCATTATGATTATTATCATCCGTTATAAAAATGAAAGTTCTGTCATGGAAATAATTGTCAGCAATGTGCGAAATATAATGCGAAACTGTTAATACAATTTTGTGAGAAGGAGATCAAAAAGTAACCAACGTTTCAGTTTAAAGTAGAAATACAATTTTAATTATAAACAACGCAAATAAAATTCAATATTTTACCTATAAATCAGATGAAGAATCAGAGAATTAAGCACTGCGTTGTGATTATGTGGGAATTAATCAAAATTGAATCCCTAATACCTTAACAGAAGCAAATTTTGCAGAACAATGTGTCCATACCTTCAAAAAAAATTCAGAATTATTTACTATCTAAGATTTATGATATCGATTCTTCAAAATACAATTAGACAGTGATTTAAGGAGTGTTGAATAATTATTATACTCTGTTTAATACCGAGAACATCAATAATTAAAATGCTAAACAGAACCAATCAGAAACAGACAAAGGGGTCTGAGGGGACGTCGATTCCAGTGATATTCGTACAATTATAAAGAGCGGATTGATACATGGTTGTATATTAGTACACTCCTATGTTTAACCACAGAATTACTCCAGATGAGATAGAGAAAAAAATAAAAAGCAAAGAAAAATGAAGGGAGTTCATGCAATTTTAAAAATTCCTCCAGGATTTAATAATTGGATTGCTGTCAATACAAAGTTTATATCTACAGAAATACGCACTAATCCATCATAAGGTAATTCAAAATACAACTCTAGATCTTTTTCTCTGTGTCAACCACTATGTATAGAAAGATTGAGAGAAATCAATGTAAATATGAAGAGCGGTATGCTCCCCTCCCCACTTCCCTCCTTTGCTATCCACCAGTTATGGCACTGACATAGCCAAAAGCCACATGCTTTCCTGCATTCAAAAGAATCGGTAGACGGTTTCAATTTTAAATATTCTGTTCCTGATTTTCTTTAACGAAAACAAATTGAAAACTAAAAGGAGAAGCAGCATTGCGAATAGAATTTGCATTTTCTCAAGGCATCCACAAAAATCAAGGAAAGATGTTTCGCCAGACGGTTGCTTTGAAATCTTCTAACATCCTGTTTCCGTCTTCTTCACTCAAGACAGCGTCTTTAGTAGAAGGCCTTTAATGTCTAAGAAAGTATTTTCAAAAGTTTCTTTTGCATCTAAGTGTCTTCATCTTCATGTCATAATGGAATGAAAACTCGCGTTGGATATTCCACTGTATTCTTTGTGCTCGCTTGGCAATTCACAAGATATTCCGTGATCACAGAGAGAAAGCGAAGTATTCGTAAAAGTAGTATCTCTCTCTCTACACCGACGAATTCATCTCAGGAGGAGAGTAATACGGTGTTCCTTGTCAAGAAAACTCTTCGCTTTTTTCTTATTTTCTAGAAAGATATGAAAATCTGCTTATTAACAATTTTCATGCCGCTCCTGCTATTTCTGAACTACCTCCTCAAAAATACCAGAGTTTAAATATGAATACAAAGTAAAAATTACCATATTTGCTGTCTTTATTTATATTATATGAACATTTCAGATCTTTGTCTGCTTCGTATAATCCTTTGAGGTCTAAAGACAAAATCGAAATTATGTATCAAAATTCTGTAAAAAAAATTAAAAATGAATAACGGAAGAACAATTTACCATGGACGAATGCCATCGATTTACAGAAATAGAAGTTATGGATTATTTTATGGAATAATAACTATTTAGTTCCAGATAATCCCAGAATGGGTACGGTGGCACAATGAGAGGTCAAATGGATGGTAGAATTATTCTGAAGACATACCATTATTCTTTTTCCACTAACCAACTATCTTTGTTTAACCAAACTGTGCTAATTAAGCTTTACCACAAGAATTCACTTGACAGTTGCTTGAGTGGGGCTAGGAAATATTTTTTAAAATAATCTGTACATTCCCTCAACTACACTTTGTATTAGCTGCCCTTTCCGGTGATAATCGGAACGAAACCTTTGATTCCATTATAGAATCCTTGAATTAGTAGAGATATACCGTAAAAAGATTACATTCTAGAATGATCAACGGTTCTCTCCCAATTGATTCTTTTCGGCATTTTATAACACCTTGCAGAACTCATCTAATAACTACAGTTCGTTACAACTTTCCAGGACTTAGACTTTCAATTTAAGATTGTAACCAGATGTTTAGGTCTTCCAATGGACTGAACAATAAATTTTTGAATCTCTTTAGGGTAGTTTATACAGAAAACACCAATCTTTTTCAATTCAAAATCAAGAGCTGACAAGATTAATAGTTTTAATGGAATATTTTTGTAATTATCAGTAATATAAAGTAAAAATCGAACTTGGCATACCATGACGTCGCAGATGCCCTCACGTTTTTACTATTTCAACCCACTACACAAGAGTTCATTCCTGTTTCTATTTCTGCAAGTAGTTGGCAGTACCAAGCGTGATACAAAGAACTATTTGGACTTTCATAGTAATAATTGCAAGTACATTTCGGGATAGAAATTGATTTTACAATCATGGGGCAACCTTTTCGAAAGGAGCAAGTTTATTACAATGTTTCTGACATCTTAAGAGGGTGTAAGAAGTAGAGAAAAAAATATATAGTCAGTCTAATATATGGTCCACTTCTAGTTACTTTGTATTAAAGTTATTTCGTTTTAAACAAAATGCAGGTTGAAATCTTTTCAAAGCTGTCTGGATTTACAGAAGCCTAAAAAGTTAAATAACTTTCTTTGCATGGAATTACTTTTTTGGCGTCAAACTATTCCTGTTTTAAAATGACGTTCCGGACGTGTTTGTGAACGCTAGAAGAAAAATGGTTTTAAAATCAGAAACAAGATTACATGTGGAAATTACTTCGTGATTTCAAGTTGTGTTCAATTTCACGACAACCATAGAAAAGGTAGGAAAAATAGCCGATAAACTTTAGCATGATCTCAGCCTGAACTGCGAGAAGATAGAGCGAAATATTAGAAGCAGAAATACCCTTCTGTCTGCAAGAAAAGTTAAAAAGAAAAATGAAAATTTCTGAAGGATTTCCACACCATCCAGACTATATCATTCGCCGTCAGTAGTTCACCAGCATTTCTTGATGAAACAAGAAAATATATAGATGGTAGGGAAACGCGATTCTCGTATAGACTTAACATGAGTTTTCCTACAGATACAAGCCTAAAGGGAATTGTACCCTCCTGTCTGCTTTCGGAAACGCGAATTACTTCGGAAATAAGATTATCTGAAAAAAAGGGAGAAACCAAACACGGAATACACAAATATTTTGCAGAAAGAAGTTAATCTAAGACGAGAAAACTTCTTATTTATATTCTTTCTAGCCTTTGCTTTTGCATTATTTGGTGGACATTCTGTGTCCATCTTCAACAGAAATATATGTAGGCAATGTGCTATGTACGAAATATATGATCATGTCTTATCTCTGTTTAACTTCCATACCGGCATTAAAGTTTTTCAATTCGACAACTGTTCTCAAATATATTTCCGATTCTTTTTTCTTACGGTTTCTTTTAGATTAAAAATTTGTTATCCTGTCCTACCTATATTATCCTCAATAAACATTTAGAAGGGTTTCTTCTAGTTGAGAAAACCATATAACGAGTACTGATTACCTCCGATGCGCTCTAATGTCGTTTAATAGAGAAGAAAGGAAATTTTATTGGAATATCCAAAAGCGCCTCTCTTACATAACATACTTTTATCAAGCCTAAAATATACACATGTTAAAATGTTTCCTCATTTATATTCTGCAACCCAAAAGATTTCAATAAAATCTCTCACCTGGCTATGTGGCCAATTGGAGCGATAATCCGACTATTTTATAAGACCGCTCATCGCAATAAAGGCACCTTAGCCACAGAAACGAAACGCTGGATGCCAACTAGCTGATCCCTAAAGGCCTCTGATAACAAAATGCCATGCCGAGAATACGATAGTCCTGCATGTCTCAGCACATATCCCGTACTTCCTAGTAAACACCAATCTGTGCTACCTCCTGCATGCATACCACCTCCACACGAAAAGGACAGGATTTTCCCAACCAGAATCACGGATCGCTCTTACCATAAGCCTCTGAAAAACAAACATAACAGGCCAACAACCTTGGTAAAAATCCCTGCTACTACGCTTCAGCTACTCTACCAAATCGTGCGCAGCATTAAAAATGAATTTAACACCTTAGAGCAGTTACTCCTGGCTGGACACCTGGTCTTCTCTGCATCACGGAAACGTGGTTGGAACGCGGCCAGAAATGTATTGCAATCACTGTCCCAGCAGGATATGGCTCCTCCTTTACGTCGAGAGATAACAGGAAAGGAGGTGGGGGGAGGGAGGGGTACTGCCATCTTTTTTAAACGAACTCTCCACACCGATCTCTAGCATTTCTAGTGAATCGCAAGATTTTCAAGCCATCTCTGTCAAACTCAAGAACCAATCTACCATACTTCAAGTAGCTATAGTTTGTCCCCCATCACCATCTCAAGATCACATCCTTGAAGTAGCTAATTGGATGCTGGAGTAGCTTCAACCTATCTCTGTCAACATCGTAAGTGGCAATTTCAATCTACCTCCTCAACTTAACCACCTAAAGCAGCAGCTCCTTTCTCACCTCCATACATCAGACCTCTGCCTTGTCAGCGAACTTCAAATTCGTAGAGCCAACAAACGACCTTATCGTAGCTTCCATACCCTACACTATCGATCAAATCCCAGAGACGATGCTCAACTCTGACCATGATCCACCCTTGATGCAATTTAAACTACCCACTGATATCCATCTCCTCAATTGGCCAACCAAAACGATGTCCCATGTCAGCCCAACGTTCCTAGACATGCCGGGATGCATCCTTGCTCATCTCTTTGTGATGTCCAGCTGGCTGTCACCCTGCTTACCAATTGGATTATCTCTGTGACAAATTATGCAGCCAGAAAGATCAAAATCTCTCCTCACTCCAAAGCATGGTGGTCCCACGACCTGAAGAAACGCTTTAACCTGAAGCAACACCTACACAAAGTGTGGAAGCAGTCTCAAAGCGATACAGACAAAATTATCTAATCGAGAGTTCGAGCCAAGTTTAACCGCCAGAAATCCAAAGCCATGAAATCGTACTTTGACAGGACCATACATAAAGGGAAAGTTCCATATAAGGACACCCCCCTTTGTCAGGTTTTTCCCCCACGACTCGAGTCCCAAAGCTGGCTTGATTACATCACCAGGTTTACCGCTACTGTTAACCAAGATGATTATCCCCCCGGTACCAACATCTGACACTCACTTTGATCCACTGACCACCGTACTAAAACCGCGACAAAAGTTGATTACTGATATAAACTCACCGCCAGCAACCTCTACTACTGGACCTGATGGGATACCCAATTTATGCTTAAGTACCTAAGTCCCTACATCCTACAAGCTCTGTTATATATTTGTATCTCAGTACTCTCAAACCGCTGCTTCTCACACCAATGGAAGGAATACCTAGTCAAGTCAATGAAAAAAAATTCGGACTCCTTCAGTGGTAAAACATTATAGGCCGATCCCAAACTCATTCTGCATGCTGAAGCTGCTATAAAAAAATACTGCTGCCGATCCTCACCAAGCAGATCTTGCCAAACCCCTCACAGATGCACTATGCACTTCCGTAGAGATCAACTGTGACCAATCTTCTAGCAACTACTAATAGAATCCTCACAGCATTTAAGTATACAGAACAGCAGACACCTATGTAGACATCTAGTGTGCATTCGATGCCTTGCACATACCACCCCTCCTAAAGCTACTAGAGAACCACTATCAGATAGGTGGTGACGTATTAGCCCTACTCACATCTCTGCTGCAAAACCGTATAGTGAAACTGTCTGTAGACAACACCCAATACTGCAAGATAATCTCGGTTGAAGTCCCGCAAGGGCGAGTATTATCTGGCCTTCTCTTCACCGTCCTCATTACCCCACTGGTAGCCCTGGAGCTGAATACCCTTGTTCATGCTGATGACTTAAAGATACTCACACCAATTAAGGCAAATAAAGACCCTCACCAAATCTCAGAATAGCTAACCTCTACACTCTCATCAATATCTACGTACCTTAAGCAATTTGGTCTAAGCATCAATCCTCAGAAGACAGAAACCATGGTTTTTCTCGCTCAAAAAAAAAAAATAAAAGTAAAAAAAATAATAATAATCACCCCCCCCAACCCTGAATGAAGCTTCGATTCCACTTGTTCAAAATCGCATTGATCTAGGGTAGATTGGACCCAAAGCTTTTGTTGGCCATTATGCAGACATGCTTCTTACAAAAGCCGCCAGACTGAGATGGTTATGCAAGCAGCACCTGCAACATGCAAAAGACAATTCCACCATCGTCAGATACATCGCAACAATAGTTTATCCCCCGCTTCTCTATGCTGCAGGGATATGGGTATCTGCATCTCCCTCTACCATCAAAATCAGTGTTCTGCTCCTAGTACTGGCTCCTAAAGTGGGTTTGTCACAAGCTCAACCTACCTTCCCAGCTCCGAACCAACGCTATGGCCAACACACTCGACATCCCAAGGCTTACGTGGCTCATTGATGAGAGGAGACTCGTCATTACGGGTCTAATCTCCACTCCTTCCTTCTGGGACAACTGTGCATGGAGGATCCCGGTGGCGCATCTGCGAGCAACTCCACGACTATGTCCTCTTCGAACACACCTTCACCTGTTGGACCGGTTCCTTCCTCAGAAGACGTTAGCACGCGTCCAGGATCTAGAGGTAGACTTCAAAAAGCTTAGTCAGGATCGAAAATACAGGAAAAGAATACTCCGTGGTAGGTGGCCAAGGCCACCACTATTTTAACCTGATCCCGATCAACGCACTCTATTATTCAATTCAACCAAATGCATATAATTATGAAATCCAATGTCTATTCTATGCTGTGTATTTTGTAACTAAGGGTGTGTATAATCACTTAATATCTAGCATATTTAATTATTTATTATTATTAGATTATTCATTATTATTATTATATGCTTTTATTCTTTTGATTTTTTCAGGCAACCTAGCCTTTATATTACTTTTACTGCACAATTACTCCAGGTCTTTTTCCTTTTCCATTACCCAGACTGTAGTACTACATAGTTGATAAAATAACAGACAGTTGAGTGTAATACCACACATTCTGGCATTGCAACCCATATGCAATACTTTGTATTTGTCAGTGTTGAACTTCAATTGCCACTGACCCAATTTTCTTAGATCTTTTTGCAGTAGCTCACCCTCTACAATCGTTAACCACCGTGCCAACCTTTGTATCATCTGCAAGCTTGATATACCTTCATTAATATCATTAATAAATATTGAAAAAAGCAATGGGCACAGCACCGAATTGTTATCAGAGGAGTCTGATAACATTAGTCCACGACGGGCAGTACCCATTGATAACCACTCTATCTTCTTCCACTTAACCACCCCTTTTTCCATAGCAGGAACTTACGCTTAATGCCACATTTCTCCAGTTCATATAGCAGTCTTTTATATTCAAAAGTATTAAAAGCCTTTCTGAAATCCAAGTATATGAACCTAAATTATTTTTCCATCCAGTTCTTTGGTCACTGCATCATAGAAACTTATCAGATTGGTTAGACAATACCGCCCCTTAACAAATCCATGTTGTGACTGCGGTATGATTGTATTCCTGTCCTGATAGCCGTGCATCACTTCTTTAACCAGTGACTCATTATTTTCCCCAGAACAGATGTTAAGCTAACAAATCTGTAATTACTATATCACCTTTTGATACCCCTTTATGAATTGGGGTACATTCACACGTCTCCAGTCCATAGGGAACTCTGCTGAATCCAAAAATGTTCTCATAATTATGGCTAAAGGCTTATCTCCTTTGATACCTTTGCTAAGGTAATTGGATAGATCCCGCACACTCAGCTTCAGCAATTCTTCTTCCACTTTCCTTTCACTTATCACAAAGTCATTTAGCAACCCATTGGAGTTTGATAAACTTCTGGCATCCACTCCCCTAAATAATTCCTCCTGTGTAAATGTAGATGTAAAATGCCTATTCAATTTGTCAGCAACCTGAGCAAGGTCATCAACAGTTAACCCATTGACATCAAGCGGCCCAATGTGATTCAAGCCTTTCCTTCTATTGTTAATATAAGCACAGAAATCTTTGCTGTTTTTCTTAGAATTCTTTGCCAGAGACGACTTAGTCGCCTTAGCTTGCCTAGCCTTATTTGCGACTTGATTACAGACTAATTTATATCGACCACTGGCTTCTGAATCACTTGATAATTTATGTGATCCCATGGACTTTTCTTCTCTGCCACTTGTCTCAATAGTTCCTCTGACATCCATTTACGTCCAAGCCTTGAACATTTCTTCGGTTGTGTGAAAAGCCTAGTAGCTTCTGTGATTACTTTCCTGAATGCTTCCCATTTAGAATTTGCTGTTGCTGTAGAAGACCCAGTGGATCTTTTACCTGAAGATTCTTAATGCACGAAGAATGACTGATGATAACCTGATCAAGAGTATTAATTCCTCTTGTTGCCTCTTTAACATGCTACTACAGAAAACAGTCATCGAAGAACTCCACATAAGTCTTTCTAGTGTGTGAGTGACCAACCCACAAATTCCAGTCAACATCTGGAAAGTTAAAATCACTCAACAAAGAATTTCCGATTTACTGGTTCACTCTGTATAGAAGTTTGGCGTACTCATCAGAGTCATTAGTATTTAATATACTTCTTAACTAAGACTAAGGTCCATTGCTTCTTAAGCAATGGTACTTCCCCCCTTCTGTGTTAAACGTTACATTAATGCTGCCAAATAAATCGTGAAACATTTCAATTCTGGTTCATTCAATGAAAACCGGAATTTATGTTATTGCTGAAATACATTTTAAGAGAAAAATGTTATTACTTTTCAAAAACACCCGTGAAGAGCGTTTAGAATTTTCTCATCAGAATTGTACGACTACAAATCATTATGAAATATGTAAATATATGTTAAATATTAACCAATTTTTTAGGTATTAAATTACCGGCACGCGAAAGAGAATTTAGATAAACGTAAATTTATGAAATGCGTAAACTCATTTACAGATAACTTCAGTAAACGATGGGGTATCTCATCATCATCCAGTCGATCACTAACATTAAACTCTCAGTAGTAGTTTTCTGGGGGAAAAAAAAAAAAAGAATTTTATCTGTATTCAACACAGCGACAGACATTCCTCATTCAATCGACCCTGACCTGCACCATTTAGGTTTGCGTGATGTTATTTTCCGTCTTCTTGCAATCATAGCGATTCGGAAAGGGGAGGATGGAGAGAGAGAGAGAGAGAGAGAGAGAGAGAGAGAGAGAGAGAGAGAGAGAGAGAGAGAGAGAGAGAGAGAGAGAGAGAGAGAGAGAGAGAGAGAGAGAGAAATCAAGGAAACATTTGGAGATAATAATCGCACATTCTGTCGCCGGAACAAGAAACGAAGCTGCAGCATCTTCATTTTGTCATTTGCGTGCGCAGTCAGTTTCTCTAGATCGTGAGGAGAAAAACAATAATACTGATGTAGTCTTACTTTTGAAAGCATTTACATTGATTTAATCATAGAAGGAAGGACATCTCTGTGACTACTTTGGTGTCGACGGTTAATGACTTAACTAGAAAAATGTTTTAATTTTTGACGAAAAAAAACGTCTTTGGTATTTAGATCAAGATAAAGATGTTGAAAATTTTCATTAAAAACATTTTAAATTTTAGAAAAAATTTCCCCCCAAATTTAGGAAAGAATTATGACCAAATTTGAAGGAAAAAAAAACTAGTTCAAAATTTGGAAAATTTTGTTTCTAAATTGGGGTTCAAAAAATAAACGGATTTCCCAATTTGGAAAAATTAAAGTTATCTCCAGATTCGGAAGATAACATGATTTTTAATTAGGAAGATAACATGATTTTTAATTCGGAAGATAACATGATTTTTAATTCGGAAGATAACATGATTTTTAATTCGGAAGATAACATGATTTTTAATTCGGAAAGTTTAATTTTGAAATTCAAATAGCAAAGATGCCGAATATGGATTATCCTTTTATAAAATTTATTTAAAAATCATCGTAAAATATTTCCTATTTATGAATAACACAGATCTACACTTTATAACAGAGTTAACCATAATTACACTCTGTCACGAGGAAGGGGAGATTCAGGGGCGGGAACGTTTCCACTGTCAGCAGTGAAAGATCTTAACATTAAAAAACAAAACGGGTTTTGCATAAATTGCTCAACGCAACGAATAACATATATGTGCATTTCGATAATGAAATTCATTAGTACAATGTATATAATTCCACCTATCTTCACATTTCGTGTTCATTTGGGAGTATCTAGTGTCACTCTAGTTGTCCATGTATATATGACACTAGATAATTACTAGATCATTTTGGATATTAAATTTCGTGAACTATGGGATACGTATTATTAAGTACCACATTTTAGTTGCATGTTTTGACACTGTATAATTTCATTACATTGGGAAAAGAAGCAATTTTAATAATAAATATACCAGACTCCAAAGATACCCGAAAGTGATATCACCAGAGCCCATTGCAAATGAAGATAAAGGGTATAGAAATATATTAATTAATATTAAGCGTTTAGGATCTTTTGATTCTTATAAAGAAAGACACTGGCGAATTTGAATCTTTATTTCGAAAAGCAAGCTGATCAGTTTAGATTTTCCTAATCACGAAGAGATATAAAGGTTTCTGCTACCATGGTGGATCTCAACATAAAATTCAACTTTTACAGTTCGTATTAATAACATATACCAAGATCAAAACAATTTCTGAAATTGAAATTTCCCTCTAGAATTTAACAACGAGTGTTGGTGAAGATAAGCTCCGAACATCCAGGTCCTCCAACTTAAAACTCCATGGAATTCAAAACTTCACAAATAACAAAACTTATTTCCTTAATTTTAACTAACAGATTTCCATTCCAGCCTTTGACAGTCTTAATCTAAAAGCATATCTGTGTAATATTTTAAGTGTAAAATGACATTATTATTTTCTTCCATCACAGATGAGAAGGGACCATAATTCTCCGTCTTTATATACTTGAGTTCGCCTTTATCCGCGTAGGCTGGATAAGCTAACATAATTATCTTCATTTCACCATGATTTATGAATCACAACACCTCGGCACTCTTCTATAATTACTTTATCAGGCAACAAGAAGAAAAACTAGTAGTTTGAGCCGCACAATGATTAAATCCTTTAATCTTGTTCTCGCAGGAATAGAATGTCACCTGTTGTGTTACTTGGTGGAGACAACGCCCATTCGCGCGTCCCTGGCCTCATTTGTCTGATGAGTTTCATGATTGCAGAAACCACACTGACTTGGAAAACAATAGTTCTTGTTGGGTGCGCAAAAGAGATGAACACCAAGGGCGTAGTGTTGTGTTAATGCCTCTCTCTCCGCACAGGAAGTACAATTTATATCACAATTTGAGCAGAAGGTAAAAGAAAAACTCCATAACGACTCTATTCTCATGCAACATTTCTCAAATAGAATAAAGTGTGATGAAAATTCCTTTGCAGAACACATTGGACTTTTATGGCAGAAGAAAATAAGCTGTTTATCTTCTCGCATCACCATCACAATTACTCTAACAGGAGTAGAATAATGTGCGCTGAAGAGTTAAAATTATAATGGCACAGTCAGGCGAGTGTAGAAGACTTCAACTCTGGAAAAGCGTTAAGCTTTATTACGTTGCTCTATCTGCAGTAATCCGAGGTGGAAAAAAAATTGAAAAGGAAAATTACAAGCCTCTGGAAACTACACTGTTCTCGAAATTTCATGACACTTTTAATCATTTTAATTATAGTGATAATAAAAATGCTAATTTTTCCACACGGTACAAAAATTAGGAGTCTAACGAGGATGGACTGCGAAGAGAATTGAGAGTTAACAAAGGACTGAAAAAGAATTTCAACTACACGAAGAGGTAATTCAAAAAAAGAGTGAACGCATTTCTCTTGAGGATTATTGAAGCACCACCTCGGGAGCTCTTTGGAACCTTAAGACACTTCCTAAAAATCAAAATAGATTTGTAGAAAGTGTGTATGACATCATTTTCTTTACTGCCCTCCTTTTATGAATCTAAACTATTCTATTTGCAATATTTCGGGATAAATAATTGCGTGTATGTGAATTCGTGCGAGTCAGTTATCCCAACAGCGAATTTCTTGATTACTTTCGTTTACTCTAACGGTCTCCACGTGTCCCTCCATGATAACAAGTAAAAAAAACCACTTCTGGAAAACCACACAATATTTTTGATGTATTCTCAACTCGCCATGCAACTTATCTCATTTGTTGCAGTGCTGCAGATAATATATAGCATCGTAATTTTTCTCATACGAGTGAAAGCCCCTGTAGGTCATCTCTGTGGGAGCGTGATCACATAAATACATCGTGGTTTTGGTCAACACTGCCTTGACAGAATACCCAATTATTCTGGACGTATTGCCAGAGTTACAAACACACAAAGATGTACGCATTGCGGGGCGAAATCTATTTAAATATATCATAAATATCTTAAATTTCATACATCCAGTATTTGAACTTGGGATGCCTGAAGCGAACGTTTGACTATTCATTTCTATTAAAATGAAAACCGCTAAGCTAACCAGCCTGCTGAGCATTTCAAAGTTTCAGATAATAAGATTAATTCCGGGGAATCTTTTAAAGAAATGGCATAAAGGTCTCTCTCTAACGTCAGATAACAAGCGACAATAACAGACCGCTAGACACGTGATTCGTGCTGTAAATAGCCTCACTCGCTATTTAATGAAAACCTTATCTAAAGAGTAGAAAGATTAGCGGTAACAGGTGCTCTGACGAGTCTTCAGGTGTGCCGATGACTAATTGAAAGGGCAAATTTAATTAAAGAAGGGGGTAGCCACATATCGGCATCCCTTGTAGATGGCAAGGAGGGGGTTATTGGGTTAAAATGACTCCGAAAAGCGAGGAATTTTTACTTAAAACCATTCCAATTTTACGGGTCATTTCAGGGATGAAAAGTGAAGAAGAGGATTTCAATTCTCGATCTTTGAAGGAGTGCAAAGCGTGAATCGTATGTTTATGTACTCTTACTTCAATGTAAGGATGATATAAAGTAACAGTGTGCTGGAAAGGGGTTATTGATTCCTCTTGGCATCGCAGTTGAATGATTCTGAATACATTTCTTGTTAAATCCTATAATTAAATTGTGTTTTCTACGATAAATTTCAAAAATAATATATTCTAAGATAAATTCGCGATCTAATTCTCAAGAGGTATCTTGGAAGGTTTTGAAAATTAATTTATGCTAGGGAATGCGTGTGTACGTTGTCTGTACAAGCGCGTATTCACGGGCTAATTTTCAAAGTAACGCTCCAGTCAGTTCTAAACTAGATCCCTGAAACACGTGGTTTAAAGATACACTTAGGGACTGGATCTAGATTCTTCTATCTTCTGAATTATCCAGTTTTTCGCACCACACTTTGATTTAAACTTTGGACTCCCGTGAGATCCAATAGTAGGTCCTTAACCACTGCTGAACGACGTGCCTTTGAGATCCCATGTTTGGTTCACACACTGTTTATTCGCTCAAGTTCTTCAAGGCAGCAGAAGCTTCGTTCTTTTAGCTATATTGTATGGAAGTCTCGAGTTGATAGCCTGGGGGATGCGAATATGATTTGCCTTGCAGTTAAGGTGAAAATATCTAACAGATAGGACAGCTCTTTGTAAGAACTATTTTCGACATATTATTGCTTTTGTTTACATCTGTCAGAGAAGCCCGTCAAATAAAACATTTCCCTCTGGCCGTTGTCTCGTGCGGGCATTTGAAGTGGGCGGCTTGGAGAGCTAGCTCGAATATTACCTCATTGCAGGTAGTTTGTTTTTCTGCATAAGTAAACTTAATTGGTTGTGTTGCAACATTCAACTTGGAAAATTCATATCAACTGGAGAAATAAATGACATTGGAGCAAACAAGCATTAAGAAGCAGCAATTAATATACTGGACCTCGCCACCCGTGAAGCTAGATCCAAGAGTTTTCCGTTTTCGTCATACGAATGATTAAGTATAGAAGTTATTCACCATAATAACAAAAAAGTTGGTGGACGCTGAATGCTGATTATCTTTAAAAAAGCTCGATTTATTATACCTATATTCATCCAATAAGTCAACTACTGTATTAATGCTACAATTACCGGATGTTTATGTAGTCGTTGAACCACAACAGTTGTACATAATTCGTGTTATATATTCGCGGAAACAACGTACAGTGCGGGTGAATATAGATCGGCAACTTAATGTCAGATTATGGAACATTTATGGACATGCGAAGCCATTCGTGCAGTAACTCCATTCACTTCCTGAGTAAGTCAACCCTACAACAGAGATGCGTTATTGAGGAGGAATATTTCACACTCGATTTATTTGCAGAAGTTAGACAGGAATATGGAAAATGTTTTAAAACATACGAGTTATCAAGTCCACCATACTGGAATTCACAAAAAAAAATTGTGGGGATGGTGTATAACCGACAAACAACTGTTATGACGCTGTAGGCAGTGTCATAACAGTTATTTGAAATCTGTGGTTGAAGATCATGTCATCCCTAAGGGACTCTGGCCGCCAAGATTGCCAGCGCTCACTTTAATTACTCTTATGTGAGAACATCTTAAAGGAGTGGGTTGCGAACGTATTCGAGATCAGGAGCAACCAACGAAATATTCCTGCATATCAGGATTGCCTATTTTTATTACAATAGGCACGGAAAGACCTTTATTTCCAAATACTTTTAAATAATCAGCACTTTAACATATAGAAAATATAAAACTTATACTTAAAAAAACTGTAATCTTATAATACGACTTTTGTCGTGGGAATTTTCCGCATTTTACTTTAAGAAACGCTTTTTTCTCTGACATTTCTTACATAACCAGGAAAGACAAAGTATTGTTCGATTAAGTCAAGTACCAAGATTTACACACGTGTTTTATAGACAGTGTAAAAGCACTGATACCATTCAGCATCGTGGATTAATTGACATTCTTTGTGAACTTGGGTTGGATGACAAAGACATGGGAATCAATGAAAAATATCTATCGACAACAAACAGCTGCTATAAGAACGGATGGTGAACACAGATTGGCATGACACTGCATGCGGCGTATGGCAAAGTTGTGTGATGCCACCTTTTCTTTTTAATATTTGTTCGGAATAAATCACTAGAGGCTCTGCTAGAGGAAGGGAGATGAAGAGATTTATTGGCAAACAGAATGAAATGTTTATTAAAGTGTAACTGATGGTCAAACTACGAATTCCCTGATTAATGAAAAATATGGGGTGGCTAAAACGAGGGAATGAATAATTTAATGTATATAATCCACGCCGAACTACTATTAAAAAGAATTCTGAACATTGGAACGTGTATCAGGAAGAACACTGAAGCCACTAACTGTTGCATTCTCTTTCCAATCATCAACAGTGTCCACAGTCATGACCGAAAATCTCAGAGGGAGCGATCGTCAAATGCGATCTCAGTGTGTGTGTGTGTGTACCAAACACAAGTAGCGTCTCACACTCCAAAAGAGGAAGCAGAACATGTTTTCTTAGAAGCAACAGATGAATAAGAGTCGTTTTTCGTGTGATGTAACATTCCTGATGAAGAACTGCTCATTAAGAATGTAATATCACATTGATAATGGCGAGTTGAAATGTTATTTGCCCTTCAAGATGAAAAATGGCTATTACTGCAATAAAACTGAAAGGAATTATTGATCTTATTTCAGAGGAAGAACTTTCAGACTGGATCATAAATGATGCCCTTGTGAAAATGCGGTACCCTGGCGAAAATAAGGCGGTAAGTGAATAGAAGAAGGGTCAGGCATAATAGGTCAAGCGTTCCATGAAACTGATATCCATTTTCACTACTTGGAAACAGAATCACCAACTTTTCAAAATTCTAGAAAGCGATCGAAACCAATCCAAGAAAAAAATCATGGGAAAGTTACCACTTGACTTCTGTTAAATTTTGGACAAAAGGTGCTAATATCGTCACATTAATAGTAGCATAACATGGTTCCTTTCAAATAGTTCCTAACAATCACTTCTATATGTTTCTATTTTCCCAAGATTCATCAATTTAAGATTAACGGATGAAAGTTAAAAACTAATATTACCATTAATAGAGACCACCATTCACTCTATTGAAAATCAAACTGAATCCGATGTATTTTTACAATTGTAAATGCTTTTCTATTATTTAATCGTTAAAATTTGAGTCTAATCCTCCTTGGAACATATTAGGCAAAGCAGGGACCTCCATTTTATTACATCAGAAGGATTCAGATTTGAAACTTACACCAGATATATTTACTACTTGAAGAAACCACTGATATAAAAACCGAATTAGTTGTGTTACACTTGGTCTTCTATCCTTCGCTAAAAATAACACGAAAACTGATTTATGTTAAGAATACACTATTTGCGCTTAGCTTTCTATACAAAGTAGATAACTTTGACATCCATTTCCAGCACAGCCAGCTCCAGTACTTAGGCTATTATTTTTTTGCAGCCGCATCAACAAAATTGTTCCCTCTATAGAGTGTCCGTCTTTCAAGGAAGCGGAAGTGACAGGTTTCCTTCCTGCTCAGGAAAGATTTATAGGGAGAAACGGTGGAAAATGAGAAAAGGCCCATTGGAACATAGCCAACGGTCAGTGGAATGCGAGAAGACGCCGTGGCAGGGGACATTAGCGTTCATCACCACAACTTTCAGACACTAAATGGTTAGAAGAAATACTCGAGGTTTTGTTAGAGGGGACATCTGTTTTGTTTCCTTATAAGGATGTTGCTTAATCCAGGATGAAGTCAGGATCATTTATCCGCCAAAGAAATATGTCAAGAGAGGTTATGGAGAAAATAACCACGATAGAGATTTACCTTATCAATGATTTTGAGTCGCATTTTGGTTTACATTAAGATCGCATTGTTATTTGAATCATTCAGAAAGCTTCTGCTTCTTTCGAAGACTGTAATGGTATGTGTTTATTGAATTAGGATCTAGTTGAATCCATATGGGTCTAGCAACCCCTTAAATCTTCAACTGACTGGACATACAAGATGAGCCTACCAAATTTCCAACGATGCTGACTTTAATTAAACGGCGCTTTCTGATGGAAAATAAGTGTGGGCGAAACTCGTAAAATAATCATCTCCTACAAACGGCAATTTAGGAGGGATGACAACCACAAAGAACTTCCGTTCTGAAACCACATAAAAGTGCTCCAACAAGTAGTCTGTCAATTTTCGCACGGGCTTTCGTCTTATCCGGTCGACTACCATTTGACAGAAATAAATCATTGACCCCATTAAAAGGCTAATTACGTTGTATCGATTAGCCTTCGGTGGTGCACAGAAAAGGGGGTGGAAACCAGCAGAAAGGGGGGAGGAATAAACAGAAAGAGAACTAGAGCGGAGTAGAGAGACTTTGAATTCCCAGAAGCAGTCAATCGCACCATGCAGACCACTGTAAACATACACGTGATAAATGAACGAAACAGCTTAAGGGGGTGGGAGGTGGAGAGATCGATAGATGTGCGATTCTGACGTGGATGTCGGAACTCGCTGAGGTTGCCAGCAAGAGCAAATTAGTAGATAACGAGGATACTCAAGCTGCCTGGTGGAGTAGCTGGTTATAAACTTTGTTTCAAGTACAGATTTTAGCAAGGGAGGAAGCGACTCATATTTCAAGAGAAATTTGACATTCTCAAAGTTATGTAAGGAGATAACTTCATGTTAGAGGCTTTATTTTTACTCGTTCGATAAAAAATATTTCCGTTCAGAAAGAGATATGCGTATACACGATCGATATGTTTAATCTGAGAACTGTGGGCTGTTATTAAGTAGTAGGTATCCGCAGCAAATTCATTAGGCTGGTTTGGAAGAATAAATATTCGAATATTAGAAATTTCAGGTGAGCTTTAAACCGTGTTACGCCTAGTTTTTATCCAGATGAAAATGGTGTATAGAAATTTACAACAAATATTTCTTCCATCAGGGATTGTTGGCAGCTGCCACTGTCTAAACAATCAATTGTCTTTCACGCTTGTGGCATTCCCGCTTTACAAATAAGACCTTTAACTTCAGCCTGAAGTGTATGAGCACTTATCTCTATCAAATTTATCCTTGACAAGAACGATGTTTTCCGATCAAGAGAAGAGATGACGTCATTTCGGAACTTCATCATTGGCAAGAGTAAACTCTAAATGCATCCACCTTCGAGGGATGGTAGGTGTCGATATCAGCAGGCAACGACCTTCAAATGCTATCGGACTTCTTTCACCTAATGACATCTTCCGCCACTCTAGAGACTACAAGAAAGAAAGGAAGGAGACACAGAGAGAAAACCGCTATCTCCTATGGCGTGATTTATATATAGCTGATTCTGTTTTTGCATGAAGTGGTTGAGAGGTCCAAGTCTCTCTCTTGCATCAATTTCCAATTCTTATCTGCTAGTTTTCCTTTTCTTCAAAAACTTCCTTATTTCCTTCGCTGTATTTTACTGAAATCCTCCACAATCTGAATATTTTATTCTCATATACTAAGAAGGAACAACCACTTATGTTCCGGGCCTCAAAAGAGGTTCACGCACGGCCCTAACGCTATTTGTAATACCGTACGACACTTCAAAGAGGTTGAAACCATCTCGCTGACTGTTTCAGATGTTAAAAAGAATTCCCTATGCTCAACTGAAATACTGTTACTACTTCTGGGGATTGTTTTACGATGCTTGTTCTGTTTCTTATGTGTGTCAGCTCTCTGTAGTGATGCGAAGTAAAAATCCTATCATTTATAGGATTTTGCCTCAACAAGCACGCAAATAAGGCTTTCTAGGATAGTGCATCTTAGAATATAAACGGACTGTAAAGAAGATAGTGGCTCTTAGTTTAAGAGTTGGGAATCCGTCACTGATGTTTGAAACTGTGTGATTTTAATATTATATATTTTAAATGCTAATAACTTTACAGTGAAAAACATCTCGGAGATTTTATTAATATCCGTAGGTGATATCCAGGACACTCATATACAATAGTTAATTATGAATATCCTGGACAACTTTTTCCACGTCAATTTTAGTCGAATTCATCTCGGATTTTGTGGTTTATATTTTATCCATACGGACCATCAAAATCTCCCACTTTTATGTCCCAAAAGAGAGTTGGGGTTGTAAATATTCACAATCTATCTTCTTCCACCTTTAAAAACTCTATAAAAGTCTCTGTTTAGAATGAATTTGGCTGTCTGATTCCATTTTGAAAACAGCGAAATCCATTGGATTCTAACATTTACTAATAACCGTTTTGTTGGCATCGCTTGAACAAACACCGAAACAGAATTTTCAGAATGTTAAATATATCATCCTCATCAAGCATAACAAGGGATGCTAGCGGTTGTTTTCTTTCCACTTTCTTAAGCGCAGAAGATGGTATTTACATTGACACTTTGTACGTTTTGTTAAGAAAGGAAAACAACTGATGCTTTCAGACAAAACAAGACAGGACATCGGAGTACTCTAATTACAGAAGGGAGCGAATAAGAATAAAAACAGAACAGGTTTTCCAAGAACGTGATGCAGCATGAAGGCCGTAATCAATGGAGCTAAGTATATTCCTAAGTCGGTGTGAGTGCGCAAACTCAAGACAATTATTGAATTTCTAATTCAACAAGATCGTATTTCGGAAAGCACGAAAGACAAATAAAACTAAGGCCGGGCGATAAAGAAACATTTGGAGTTGTTTAATGTGGAGTTAAATTAATTTGCGGAATGAAAATATGAGCCGCCCTTCCTCATCTCGGTATCAGAATGAAGTAATTCTGCTTAAGTATCTTTTCTTACGACTGCGAGCAATTGAGCACTTCCAACACGATCCTTCAAATTGAATTATGTAGTATTGTTACCATGGTGATATGGTCTCGATGTTTCTCATCTTATTTTTTTATGGAGGGTGGGGGAAATGAGTAATTGTGATATTAGTTCTTTGCGCCAAATGGTCTTCGTCATTCTGAACTTTATTCGCTATTAACAGAAGTCCCAGTTCTTCACTGCATGGACTGTGTGATGGTCGATATAAATGGGAAAAGACGACTGAATAGGCATTTTTATGAATGATTTACCTTTACGAAATTTATGATCCTAGCCAGATTTATGGTCCACTCATGGACGTAATTTTTTACCATAATTTTCTCAGTGTAATTGGAGTTAGCAATGATGGGCACTAAAATTCCGCCGACACCAGATCGTTCGTAGGAAACGTAAACAAGAAATCTCGGATTGCTTTAGCTGCATCTCCAGATCAGCTGATTTTTTTATCTTCGTTAATATCTTCCAAACCTGAACAATCTATTAAGAACTGCACTTGAAATAAGCATCCCAAGGCTAACATTAAACATTGCGTTGAAGGCCAACTTTAATTATGGTTAAACTATGACTTTGACCAAATTACAAATAAGGTCAAGCTGTGCTAGATTCCAATATAGTCCTGGCTTATATTACATCATGGATTACGGATTTAATAACCATCTCTGAGTTAATTCAGTTAAAAGTATGTGCGATAGTTGAAACAACCTCAGTATCAGAAAAACCCCTAAAAAGTCTACATAACTTTATATGAGCTGTGGTATACAAATAAGGGCGAAGGCTAGAAATGATCAAAACACCAGAATGAATGGATCTTTATTTAACATAGAAAACCAGCTTCTATCAATAGGACTTCGTCTGGTAGAATGCAAGCCTATGATTCTTGAGCACTGAGGAAAAATTTGCCCGATGAAGCTTCATGCCGGGGTTAACGGAACCCTTAACATCATTCTTGGTTCAAGCTTGGTACTAAGTTGTCGTCGTATCATGTCGATGGGAGACAAATCTAATGTATACAAATGTCGACATTTGTCTCCCATTAAATACAGTTTCCCTATCATGTACAGTTTTTCATGCAATGTCAACATACTGCCCTGATAGCCCAGGGAAGCATGTCGACGTTACGGAAAAACCGTATACAATCAAGCACTGTCCTGGCAGGATAAACGCTGAGTTAGAGCAGTGGTGAAAGGTTAGGTTTAATTACAGTTTGAATGTAACCTCGACCAATGAATTTATCTACTCCTTGGCGAACAAATAGTATGAATTTTCATCCAATATCATTATTCCTTTCATTACGAGCAGAAACACTTCTTTCACCAGAGCTTTGCGACGCCAGACGCGGATATCTTTTCCGTCATCGCTCCGAAAGCAGAACTTTATCTTACTGCTAATCTCTTTAATCAATCATCTTTAATCCTTCCCAAAGAAGCAACTTCTTAGCCCCAGCCTGCCGAAAATTGTGCGGTTCTGATGCTTATCTGGGTACTCCAGAAACTGACATTGCTTGTGGGTGTGGGTTGTGTTCTATCCATTGTGTAGAACGCATCCACAGTCGACCGACTGTCCTAGGGTCTTGTCCACCATAAATAGCAATCGTTCGGTCTCAACAGTAAAATTCATGTTGCTTCTATTGTTCTTCCAGTTCTACTAATCATTTGGAACTCTATGACTTCCTCTCTTGTTGTTGTTGGAGGTTTTACGGCGCAACGTCAGCTAAAGGCCATTATGCGCCAACTTCCTCTCTTCGAAACTTGACTTTCTCCAGTCTAACTTTCCTAACAGTGAGGTAATTTTCCTTGGTGATTTTAAGTTAATTCCACTTAGGTTTAGTTTTCTAGCTACAAGAACCTAGCTGATCGACATGCGAGGTATTTTCAATTAATAATAGCCTCACGTGTTTGTTCATTTACCCAACAGAATACCAGATAAACCAAATTACATGCCCAACACTCAATCAAAAGTTCAAGAGTGGTGAATATTGTGGACTTGCCAAAGTTCTTGGCTGCAACTGTTGCCCATCAAAACTCCCACCCTTGTCGTAATCGAATGATTCTAATGCAACCCCAACTGAAGACAAAATCGACTTCCTGTTTCGTATTAGCATATTTTTCTTCTAACTATAGCATTGATGATCTTGGTAACCCACCTCCTGTCATATTCAATACACTCCGCTCAAGGACTTCCATGGTCTTCTGGAAGAAGGATGTCAGAAATCTGAAAAATCTTAATACCAAGAAAGTCTTGATGGCATTTCTTCATTTGTACTCAAAAACTGTACTATGAGCATGCGCCTCATCTTGTCTCCTTTTGCATTTTCTTATGGCAATGGTCCATTCCTTCTGCTTAGAAATGTGTTCATATCCACACAGTTCCTAAAAAAAGTGACAAATCACTTTTTTTAGTGAAAATCACGATTTCTATTGCCAACCAACAATTAACGTGGGCTCCTTATTTTCGAGATGCATTTCACAACTGTATCGTCACCACAATGACCTGAATTAGAAATCATATCCACTGCTTTACTGATGATAGCACACTACATTCACTTTCCAGTTTGAGGAATCTTCTCTAGCAAAATAACCTCAACTTCTCGAATATTCACTACCAATTCCTTAAATGCCAATCTCAGATAATTTTACACTGTAAAAGAAAACTTAATTAACTTCAATCCTTGTAAAATTCAGTCCTATCTTAAGTCTCACAAAAGGGTCTACTCTAGTAATGTTGCGTTCATCTTCAATGACACTAAGATTTCTAGACTAGATCCCATATTTGTATTAGGGATTATCCTCACTTGTAATCTCTCTTGGTATAATCCCATCCCAAATATTGTTTCTCTGCGTTATAGGTTACTAGAACAAATCTAAATTTCACCCTGGCATGGAATATTGTTCCCACATCTGGGATGGTGCTTCCATAACCAATCTCCGCCTTCTAGACATCATTCCAAAGAGAGCAGTTAGGTTAATTAATGAACCATCTCCTACAAAGTCTCTCCACTCTGTCTCACAGATGTTCGCTTTCTGCTGCATGTCTTTTCTATCGATATTTCCATGGGAAAGTTCTGAACTGGTATCTCTAATTCCCTCACTCTTTTTCGAACCTGTCTGAACACGTGCCACAAAACAGCCAACATTCATTCAACCGTCCAACTCCAAATTACTCTCTCAACAAGGATAACTTTAATTTTCTTTAAATTCCACCCTTGCTTATCTTATTTATATTTAAACGGTTAAATCTTCAGCAGCTATGAGCAACCCCTAACTATGTATAAAGAATCTTATCTACAAAATATCGGGTTTGGTATTAAAGGCTTCTTTTAAACATATTGATATTTTAACCACACTCTTGAGAAGTTATTACGAAATTCAGGGTACATATTATACCTTCTACTACATTAAGAAGATTTATAAACAGGATTGGTTAATTGGGATTTTTATTACTAATAAAGAACACCGGATGTTCCTGTTATAGTGCGTTTTCTTCCACTACCCCCGTAAACCATCCAATAACCTGTCACACGGATGAGCAAGTTTAATAATAGGTGTTCATCACGTTCATTGTGTTGTAAATTACCCCATCAATATTTCATTTTATTTTATTTTATAATCTGCGGTAATTGTAACCTCCAGTAATATTTATTGCTATTGCGTTTTCTTTAAATATTAAATATTCATAAGGGAGCTCCGAAGATGGTATTCATTTCCATGGTATCGAGATGAAAATGCAGCTTTGAAAGTTAACCATAATAAATGGAACTGAAGAACTTCCCCACCTAATAATGTTACAAATTAAGAATTTATTGAAAAGAGTTTCGCTGAAATTTATTATGGGTCGTCTATTTACATTTAAATAAGGTCCGAAACTTTAGCCATCAGAACACAGTGAAAGGAAGGTTCCTTACAGAGATTAATATGCTAATTACGTATACCGTAAATATACGTGCACTAGAAAGATACTACCAATGACTGAGAAGCTTTATGACAAATACAGAAAAGAGCCTACTTCCTTTAAACAGCTGGCCATTCTAATAATAATATTATAGACGTATTGTGGCCTTTGAATTCAATTAATTGTGTCTTTATGATTTGAAATCAAATTAAAATTAATTTTGGAGTTCCAAATATTCAAGAAGTTGGAACTGTTTAACCGTGGAGATTTTAAACCAAATTTCCTGACTCAGGTCTACATTCCAGTACCTTTTTCAAAGAGCTGAACTATTATTGCCCAACTGGCTAGGGTTTTGAGTAGGCTAGCGATAAGAGACCAGCGTTAGCGTGAGTAATCTATACGCTACTCGATCATAATTTGTTCTTTTAGCCTTCCAATAACGATATGCGATTACGTTTTCCTTTTACCTATGTTAGGGACAAAAATAGCTTGCTAGAATAATCTACAAATTACGATGAAAGGTGAAAATGGTTTCCCGGAACATCACCTTTAGGCGAAACAGCTGCACTAAGCTCCAGGATAGAAACGAATGATCTTTGAGTTACAAAAGCATGTCGTATTGGCAATTTCAATTAACCAGATACTCGGTTTAGCCAATTTAAATCGCCTAAGGAGAACCTGGATTTAAATAAAGACTAACAAGGACTGTATGACCTGGCTTCAAACTTTAATGCAGTGTACACAGAAGAAACTACTTCGAAACAAAAGACCGTTAATGGACATTTAAGAAAGCTGAAAATTAGAATTTTCTATCTCTTAAAATAGGAAAATTTCTCAATTAGAAAATCATACTTCGGGAGTTCCCAATTTTGGTAAATTCAAACCCCCCAAAAAAATCTAGTTCTCCAAAATATTCGAATTGATCGAATTCTGAATTTGGAAAAACGAATTCAAAATGATGCTGCTATACAGATTAAATTGCGGATTATTTCAAGATAATTTCTGTCCCATTCTGTTCATATTTCTGAGGACACTTGTTGTCACTATTAATTATTACTTGGATTTTCCAGCTCTTAACATTGTTTGCTATTAATGATTAGTGCCCTGTTTTTCTGTTTAGCTAAAGCGTCAGCCGATATTAGTTGGGTAATTACTACTGCCGCTGTCAGCATCCTATATCCAATTCCGCCCCCTACACCCAGACACGTAGTTTATTCCCATGATATAGACTGTGTGATTACTCGTTGCTTGGTTTAATGAAGAAAACTCTCAGGAGTACACGTCTGTCCGATATACACTCGTTAGATGCAGTAGATCAATAAAAAAAAAAAAGAGTTAGAACGTCTTC
Source organism: Mastigoproctus giganteus (assembly GCF_048544385.1). NCBI lineage: Eukaryota > Metazoa > Arthropoda > Arachnida > Uropygi > Thelyphonidae > Mastigoproctus > Mastigoproctus giganteus. Next base: position 70,023,287 of record NC_143580.1, read on the forward strand.
TGAACCATCTCCAAACCACCAGAATGAGATAACATCAGTATTCTTCATAAACACTCGCAAAATGATAAAAGCGTGGGCACAATCAAATAAAAATTTTAACCTACGTTAATGAAAATACTTTAAGCACTTCTTTCACCGAAAAACAAACGATTTCTTATTTGTAAACATGTTTTATGTTTGTTTACTCCTATAACAATACACATTAACGAAGCAGACGTAAAGTCGTATTCATTAAAGCATTCTTGAGTTACCATTAACCATCCGCGAAGACTATTTATTCTCTGTTGCATCATTGTCGACTGTTCTCGCGCACTATTTATTCATTGTTGCGTCACTGTCATACTCGTCTGCCATGGAATTTATTCCCACATCTTTATGTTCATGTTTTATTGCGAAGATCCAAGTGAGGGCAGACGGACGAACTTAGAGTTCCACTTTGTTTACAAACATGCCATGGTCCAGCTGGTTAATCAACTGGCAGGAAATAAAAGCAAGCCCTTTTGGACCTTTGCCAGAAAGTTTATATACGATCTCCACACTCCAGAATAATACAGGAGCTAAACGAACTTCAACAAATATTTGCGACTCTGTCGAGAAGATACCAATAAATATATTTTGTAAACCAAAAAAATGAAATCTTAAAGATAAAAAAAAGGCTGCGGTTACTTCTTGGATGCCATCATGATAGAAAGATAATAAACAGATTTGGAAGAGTGACAGCACAAGAGTGTACATACTTTGAATAAGCTTTTCTTAAGAGTAAGAAAGTAGAGTATTAAGAACAACGGCCTATCCGTCTTTTTCTTCTCTTTTTTAATATAAACTGCTTTCTATAAAGCATCGGCATCATTCAAAACACTCAAAAATCTTGCCTCGTTCTAATTAGGTGTTCATGATTAGCTCGAGAATAATGGAGACGGAAAAATCTTCGTTGAGTTTAATCCCTAATTTGTTATTGGAAGCTTACGAGGGTGAGATAGCGGATTTTAAAACCTGTTAAGAAACTTTTAAGAACAACTCAATAGGCTGTTTAGTATAAGGCAGCAACTGCAGGTTTATATTTGAATTTTGTGGTTTTATTAGAGATTATTTTCTTTTTCTAAGTATTATTAAGTAAAGTGAAAAAAATGTAGTGATTAAGAATGTCATTTTTCTATTTTAAAAGCGTTAAATATTGATTGGCGAGAATATAAATGACTTTAATATTAATAATTACACCTTCGTGCTTGCTAATGAAGAAACTGAAAGAAGAAAGGCATGCGTTTAGCAGTTATTTACTTAAAGTGGAAGCGGTTGCATAAAAAGGGAAATTTGAATTGAGTTATTGTACATAATGAAAAGGATATGCAAATGTATATTAAGAATAGGCTATGAAGTAGTACCTGATGGATGCTTTTGCTTCTTTAAATCATGCTATGTTTCGCGTAGAAGTGGAATTAAGTGAGTAACTGAGTCAGGAATTCTTTGCTCAGGTTTCTTAATCATTTACAGAAAATTATATCGATGTTGTTTTAAAGGCCTCCGATCAAGGTCGCCTTGAATACGCTTTACGATGTCCGAGTTCTACTAGAATTACGGATTCTAAAGAAATAATGTTTAAATTTGATAAAAACTTCAAAAATCGGCTTCTGAAACGAACAAAATGCTTAAAACAGTACTTGGAGAACCAGATAGGCAAAATGCAAGCTTTTGGGAGGCTTTAAAAATTTAAAAATAAATCTTAAAACTGGGTACGTCATCAACTTGAAAACTCGATGACTTACCCAGTATTTTATTGGATTTGTAACTAGGTTCGATTCCTGTTTACGGCCTGGAGGAACTTCTAAAGTGATCTTCAATCGAAGTGGTAGTTAGTAGGGTTCCTTCTGTGGATTATTCCGGGTTTTTCATCCAGCAAAAATTGCAACTGGGCTCTTAAGTATTGTCGCTAATACCCACATCATCGTGTATTTGTCCGTAGAAAGCACTTAGAAGCCGAATTGAAATTTATGTTGGATGAAAAACCCGGAATAATCCTCAGAAGGAACCGATTCCCTCCAACTCAGACCACCTAACTACAGCTTCGATTGAAGATCACTTTAGAAGTTCCTCCAGATCGTAAACAGGAATCGAACCCAGATACAAACCTAACAAATACTGGATAAGTCATCAAGTTTAAGTTGTGGCTTATCACAGCACCAATGTGTATTTTTCTATAAATTGCCTGGTTTTCCTGGACGACAGAAACCCGAATTTCAGGAAAGAAAACCCTAGCTACCCTCGCCTGAGACCGACAATCTCGGTCACAGCATGAAAAATGTATCTAAAAGATGCTCTGGTCATTGACTGTTAATTATCGGCTATTAATGTGCTATGATTAATTATTAAAATCACTAGTAACTCTTAGCTAATGGAATTTAGCAAAAAAAAATCTTTTTATTCCAAAATTTTAATGCAGTGCCAACACTATTATCGCAATACACTAAAAGTTAAGAAAAAACAATCATATTGTCCTTACATGTCATAAACATAAGACCCAAAAGTCTCTTTTCTACAATTAACCTGGCTTTAAAAAAAGCTCCTTTTCACAAATACGTATTGATCTGTTTTATTTAGCGGAAACAGCCTTTTTCGTATCGTTCTAAAGTCCATGCTCAATTTACTCTGCCATAAGCATCGGATAACGACTGCCTATCACGAGATTTGAAGCGATTGCTGCTTGAATTCACTGGTGCGTGCGCATTTGTACACAATTCATATTTGGCAATAATGTGATTACGCCAGACTCTGACGTAGTTGTTCAGCTTACAACAATCGTAAGGGTTTCGCGTGACTTAATGTACAAACGAGAGTTTATTTCGCAGATGGCAAAATAAACTCAAACGACGTATGGCATCAGCTATCTTTTGGAGCGGTCTGGCAGTGTCGTTTCTATTTTTCCAGGAATCTCGTGCCGAACTTCGTTCAAAAACAAATTCTTCGACGATTTAATACTTCTAAAAGGACACTACCGTTTAAACTGTCAGAAGAAATAGAGAAATCGGATACCTAATTACAATAAATCTGGAAATAAATTCCCCTCGTCTGACATAGTGGAATGTTCTAGAAACGGCACGCGCAGATGTAAGAAACGGCAGAGGATCTGTCAAGGATCGACCTTGTACTTTGCAGTATAACAAACGACCTTAACATGAGTTGCATTATCGGCAAAATTTCGATAGCTTTCTCTATCTCTTTAGGGGCTGGCGGGTCTCATCCTTTCAAGATGTTCTCGGCTGACTGGGCAGTTCTTGGATGGTCTGGAACGTGATCTATGCAATAATAATGAATCTAGAGAAAGAGAGGAATCAAGCTCTTCTCTCTAAAGACCTATTGAATTTTTCTTTGGCTTTGTGATACATAAAGTGGCTTCTTTGGCTTCTAATTTATCCTGCTCTCTTTTATGTAGATAAAAAACCTTCCACGCTTTTATCTTCGTAATTCTATAGGGAGAGGTACAAAAACCATCGAAGAAGAGCAATTCGTTTATTTATAAAATAATCCTACTGTAGTTTAACTTTTCAATGAAAATATTATGTTGAGAAATCGCCAATAGTGGTGACAAAAACAACTTCATTTTATTGTGTAACAGTCGGGATGATGTGGCGCGGTCAGTATGGATAAACTACTCCACGTCATCGAACTAGCGCGAGCAGCTCCATTTTCGAAGTAACTTTGAAGCTTAATGCAGTAAACAGAGCGGATGTATTTCACTATTTATGATCTGTAGCTGCAATTTACGGCGGCGTACAGACACACACAATTGCTACAAGCTTGGCAAATAATAAACTTCACGCTCGCTCAGCATTACTCCACCTTTACCATGTTCCTCTCGCTGATCCCCCAAACTCCTATTAATGAGAGAATGTTCCTTGCTCTCGAGTATAATTTACAGTCACTGAAATGAAACTATAATGCAAATTCGATGGCTGTATTAGAATGTCTAGTGGCGATAATAGCACATGGTGGTGTAATATTCGTCTTCTATCTTTGCTATATGCAAGTGGGAGTGGTAGAAAGTTGCAGGATGAGCCATCTGACTATTAGAAAAATAAGCATAAACATAACTCGAAACTGGAGCATATAAACAACATTGATATTTCAAATGCAATCTTCAGTTTGGTTGAATGGTAGACTAACTCGTTGCTTTGGGTTGGTTAATCCTACCACATCTTCAAATGGATGGAATACTGGGTTTTATGAAAGCATCGGACGATGGACAGGGCATTGCATTTGAATACATTTTATTTTAACAATTTATATATCACAGAGCGCACAATGGGAATGGGTATAATATTTATGAATATAGCGCTTATTTGCGCAAACAATAAAATTGTTTTGCAGTTAACAATAGAGCAAACTCAAAAGTATTGATTTTAAAATTGACTAATTGTAGAAAGGTATCTATATCCGGATCCACATTTAATTTATTCAGTAGAATTTTACTGCTAACGGGTTTTATTTTTACCACAAATAGAATGGAATTTTGTTAAGAATAAAAGGGAACCACAAGACAAATCGATGGAGGAAACATTTCAATCAAAATCGTTGGCGTATTGGGTAATATTACCATTGAAAGTACTGAGTGCCGTCCACTTTTAACCTTAGTCCAATATTTTCTTTTTGCAGGGATTCAATCAGTTGGTAGTGTATCTTGTTAAGGTCCCATATGTTGGGACAGCAAATTCCAAAACGGACGAAACCGAGGAAACGAATAAATATCGGACTAACGCGGAATTTTTAAATTGAATTGTGAATCTGCTCATGTTTCCCTAAACACTGCACCCATTTCTTCGTCATTTCAATTACATGAGGAACAGACAAAACATTAGACGAAAATACGACACCCAAGTCTCTGTGGTTGTCAAAATCCGGTACAGTTTGATTGTCTACGTTTAATGGAGTATGCAAATATCGTGATTAAAATTGAAGCAATCTTTCATAAATGATTGCTTAAAGAATTGGAATTTTTTAAAGAATACGACCAATTATTATTATGTTTTTAATTATACCGTTATCAAATTTCTCCACTAGGGATTCGGACTGTCACGCCCTTCTTCTTCCATGATGGAATGTACGCAGACCAGTGAATCGTTTCAAAACCACGCCAACAAGACCCGAATAATACGGTGAGGTCAAGAGAAACACGCCCTCCTTCTCGTTTGAATAAACCCAAGTTGGACATCGTAAGAGAATTAACAAGTTCAACATCTGCGAGGTGGATATTTTCCTTATAATCAGAGTGCTTAACCGTTATGAAATCGTGAACTGGGGCCGATAAATGTGAAAAGAGGGGAAAAAAAAAACTCATAAGGTTATTATGTGAGCATGCGATTTAATTAAAATTTTCGAAGGGATGTCATTAATTTTACTTACAGATTACTAACGACCCAGCATAAATATTTAGAACTTTTAATAAGATGTCAAAGGATTTTATTTAAATAAAGCACACCGCAGCTGTCTATGAAATCTTTCCTCAGCATCCGTTTTTTGCTACTTAATAAAGTTTCTACCTTTTTACACACAACTTGCTTTTTATACAGTCTGTAGGCTCCTTATAAAGTTCGAATAAAGAAAAAAACTATCTGATCGGAGTCTCGTGTGTCGCAAGATGACGTTATGAGAGCTTAATAGACAGGATCTTCTTTAATTATTTAATCATTGGAAAAGTTTACCACACCAGAGATCTGTCCGATTTTCACCTCGTTTTTTTTTCATCTTTCATTTCGCTGTGGATTATAAATATTCCTTGATGTCCGTAATAAATATGTATGGCAGATAACCTATCAAGAACGTAAGATTGGGTTAACTAGAAACCAGAAGGAGTCTTTACTCATCTTTGAAGAAGCCGTATACGTGGTCTTTCGATTTCCAAGAAGTTTCGCATTAATCAGGACTCATCACAAATATTAGTTCTCTTCCTTAGGTGCAGATTACTTTGAAGAAAACCCAGTGGAATCCAGGCAATTAAATCGACGAAGGCATGATTTAAATCATGCTCTCGCTGGCAATTATTATTGAAATTGTGAAAAATATTGGGCAACTGAATGAGTAACAGAAACTGAGTGTTTATTTTTTTTTTCTTCCATCGGAATATAAATTGAGAAATCTCTCTCACACTGCTTGTGTGAGATATATTTATGGATACCTTAGTCTTCGACTCGCGAGGGAAATGATTTATTTATAGGCAAATATCCTCTTGCGAGCAAGCAAAGAGTTCGGGTGGATGAGACCAATGAAAGCGTGCGGATTGAATTAAGATTTCTATCGAAGAACCTTGCTGGACGTTACGGGGGTCAATTTATAACTTATTGTTCTATTATATAAATGTATAAGAAGTAAATTGGAGTAAGATGAAGAGGCAATCCCCATATGAGTTTTCTTAATATAAATAAGAATAGTTGAAAAGCACGCATACATGAGCGTGACTTCTGGAGTGTTTTTAATAATATAAACATGCTCGTCAGAGAATTATCTTGTTTGGTCATGAAATGAACTCATAAACCAACGCTGCTATCTGGTAGAGATTTTATGCAACCATTTCACCCATTAGAAAATTTACAATACTTTTAAAGTTCGTATAAATTACCAATGACGAGTTTATTTTCAGTGACACTGTCTATCAATCCCTGTTACCATCACACGAAATTATTAATCCGATGGAAGCAGCGATAAAAGCAGAAATCATAAATTAAGATAAAGGCAGTTATGTCCAATATTAAAATATGTCCAACATTTTTAAATTAAACTCTATTCGCTTTTTAATAAAATTGTTGCTGAATTACAAACCCGGTTACGTTTTAATCATGCCGATCTAATTTTACTTAAAGCGCTTACCAACATTCTTTGACCTAAATTTCACTAAAAGCGGTTTAAATTATCTAGCACTTTTAGCAGGTATTTGAAAGGATTATCAGAGCCAAGCCGAGCATCTTAACTTGCGATTTTAAAAACGAGTCTAGCTCTGCACACACAAAGTCTGGATTAAGCGTAAACTAAGCCGATGACGATAAATTTACGTTTAGATATACTTTATAATTAGGCTCTGACTGAAAGTATCCATGCTCAAGTCGTTTCTACTATGATGCTGTTTTTGACTAGAAACTAGTTGATATTGAAATAAATTCAATTTTTATGTACCAAACATATGGCAGCAAAACGCTCCAGTTGATGAAATCAGTCGTTTATAATATGGTTCTGGTTTTTAGGGATAGAAGTCAAAAATGGTGTCTCTAAGTCGGGTGGTTGGTTGGTTAGTTAAAGGATTTTAGGTACATTAGCAACTTAGGCTACCAGATATGTCTGTAAATTGTGTGTGTGTTCTGTGGTCGATTTGTTGTTTGTTGAACAAAAAAACCCAAGTTTTTGGGAGAAAAGCTATGTCGCCTGAGACCGACTAACTGGGCCATGTTTTGAAAAACACCAATAAAATCCCTTACGTCATCGAAGAGAGCTGAACTCGGGTCTTTAGCACCCGGTGTGGGGAGGACTGTGATTATACCAAATGTTCTACCAACAAACGCATCTATAAGTCCGAATGTTATCAGTGAAAGCAGGCCACGCGGTAACACCTCAACATTTCTTTGACAGCTTTTATCGAGATTACGATGATCTCAATCTACCTTTACCGGAAATGGTAACTTTTAACAATTTATGTTACAATTAGAAGTTTCCCCAATTAGCATATAATATTAAAATTATGAGCCTCAAAATGATATCTTTAACTTAAAAATCCAATCCGCTATTACAATTTCTAACCTTCAGGAGCTTGGAATTTTCCTTATCGAATCAGTCGGTTGCTGAGAAAACCTCAACAACCAATTGATCCCCCACAAGCAATCGAAAACAACCCTCAAAACACTCCATAAAACGAAATCTTTTAAAACGATTGAGTTGCTTCTGCTACAGTAAGTGAAATCGAATGTACCTTAATTTTAAATTAATTGCCTTTGAGTATATAAGTTTTCTTCGGTACAATCACTTACAATTAAAGTCTAATTAATGATGTGATTAATAGTTCTTTTAGGCTATTCCCGGAATGTGCGTAAGAAGCAAAAATGCCATTAATCTGTAATGAGGGAAAAAATACTTGAGCTACGAATGTTTTCCAAGTACAATCTCCGAAGATGGATTTTCAGAAAAATACATTAAATGGTTTTGGGGATCTTCTGTTTCAAAAGGATTTAGCGAAGATGATAAAAAAGCAATTTATCATTCTCTTTAATTACCACATTGCTGTAACATACCACAAACGGAGTCTGGAATAATGGATGGAGCTTAAAACAATGACTATTTCAAAGGCTGAGGAATTATAACAACGAACCTTGGGGGTTGCTCGCGCGTCGAAGACAGACCGCTTGTTAATTAAACTATTTACAAAATTAGGAATGAATTTCTTCCCCCTTAATATAATTCGGTAATTAAATTATGGTGAGTGGACACGTTTATGGTGTTTCTCTAGAATTAAGTAAAATAAGACGCAAGTAATGTTTTTCTTTTGTCGATTGAAACCCGATTTTGTTCTTCATTTCTCACAGCTTATTACTGTAAGCTGTTGTTTCTAAAAAAAAAAAACTTGTTCTGAAAAATCGTATTTCCTAACTGAATCATATTACACCCCGGGATATTTTCGTTTATCAGTTTTTATCTCTCGGTTATCAGCGATGATGCTCCACACAGCATCTCACTCGGAGTGTTTAACCAAAAAAATAATTTTCAGCCGATTACGTGGTTTTTGTAGGTAATTTAGGCATGCTGGGAATTGTTAAAGGTGGAGACAGTTTCTTAGAGAACGTAATAAATGATTTTAACAGAAAAGAAACCGCCACGAATAAAAGATTGCTTCATCGTAATGATATAAATGAGAGCATGGATGAAAAGAAGTCTTAGTTATCGATTCCGCCAACAGAATGGTATGAAGTGCTTAAAGGATAACGCAAGAAACATATTGAGGTGGGGTACATAAACGTTGGTGAATGACACAAGACACAAAGGGAAGGGCAAAGTCAGAAATTCTCTCTAACGAGTGCAGCGGTGAAACACGAGTGCACTGATTTTGTGTATTAAAGACATCCTTTTTAGATTCAGTATCTTAAAAAAAGTTCAGAGAAACCGTTATTGCCAAGCAGTACACTTTGTTATGTCTCTTTTGATTTCATAGGACATTTAATAATACAAAAGAGGAAAGATAAGTTCAATCTAACTCAAAGAAACCTCTTTCCTAGTGATTTTAATAACTATTTACGATTCTTTCAGGAAGAAACCCTCTGTACTCCAAACATCTTAAACTGAGTTCGTTGTGATTTTAAGATAAACCGAGGAAAAGAAGACTACATGGAGGATGTTATGTCTGTATATACGTAGAAGAGAGAGACCTACATCATCCCCTGAGACCGTCTAATTATAGCTGTGATGTAAGAAATACTTTTATAAAGAATTGCTCTAATTCGAATAGTAATCAAACCTCAGACGTTTTCCATGAAACCTTTTTCAAACCTGACCAATATAACTAATAAATGAGTAGTTTGTTCGATGTGGTAGAGCATAAACTCAATAATATTGATGCAGCTGCTGGCGATTCATGTTCTGAGATCGATTTTATGTTTGCCGGATGAAAAACCACGCTACCCTCGCTTGAGACCGACTTTCTCAGCCACGTTGTAAGAAACCCCATAAAAATTACTCACGTGATCGAGGGGCTTGGACTTAAGTCTTTTCCACCCGATGTGGGAAGGGTGGTGATCATACCAACTGTGCAACCCACGAGGGCTGCCGATTTATATCGGTTCAATATTTGAAAGGATGTCTCCACGGTCGCGGCTTTTCAAGAAACGTCAGCGTAATACGGCTGATTTTTAAGACTGAAAAGTTTCTTATTTATATCCAAACAGATAACAAAAATCTCACATATTCGCATTTCACTGTTAGGAAATCGATAATTCCCTAAAAGTGGATATAATCGTAAAGAATAACGTTCTGGGTATTTATCACCGATCCATTTCGCTTTTGTCTTTTGTGACTGGCCATTCCAAAACTTTTGTGATATTAGATAATCTTTAGGAACAACTACATCGAATATTTGTAATTAGTTGCAGAATTCAATGGCCCGAAATGACGCTGTTGAAATAATTCCCATGAGATTAGATGTCCGATGCATTTAATTTTAAATATCTTGTTGCGAGGTTTTTCGGTTTTATCGAAGCATTAAAACTGTGGTAGCCATCTCGGCGAGTAATTTGGGCGAAAGAAAATGTCCCTGTTTACAAAGAATAAATGTAAATCCAATTCATATGGCTGAAATTTTATACGAAACGGAAATTCACCGCAAGATCAGCCTGCCCTGGTTACACGCATGGCATCTTCGCGAATGGGCAGGTTTAATCTCTGTGAAGCGAAATAAACCGAGAACATTACGATCCAAAAATAATTCCCTGAGGTTACATTTTCCGCAAATATCGTTATATCGTGAAAGCGTACGCAATTAAATTGAAGTGTTTTATGAGATCTTGAGAATCCCCTATTGGATTATCAATGTTTATTATGCAAGCGCGTGACTATAGTCTCCTCATTCTCTTATTAATAAGGTGTTTGTTAGAAAGAAGAGAGAACTTTCGATGGAAAGTGATCATAATGAATATCTTTGTAAACTCAAATGAATTTTCTGCATGATGATACAGAGTTTCATTCAATTTTACAAGAGGATATTTATATTTGGGTTTGTTTGTTGGTTTTGTGAGGATATTTGGGTTTGTTTGTTGGTTTTGTGAGGATATTTGGGTTTGTTTGTTGGATTTTGCGACATTACGATGCTTAAAACATAAATTAACAGTTCCTTTTATGTTTCCCCTCATAGTCATATATTAATCATGCTGTCTGGACAACTGTAATTCTCCTTGCGAATTGAAATGAAACCCCTTAGCTTGTAGGCCATTGTGGGGTAGGATGTACACCTAAATCTGATTTAAATAAAATAAATAAACAGCTTGATAGAGAACAAAAAAAAGTAATCTCATCCCCATCGTCAAATGTGCTTATTAATTTTTCCGTGGATTTTGATAAACTTTCCACCTTGGTCATCCTCGCTGAAAACTTACTCCAAGATGACAAGTGTCCTGTTACCTCTCTAGGATTTTATATTTGTTCCCTCTGGTTCGTGTGTCAGTCACCAGCAAGATATTCCCCTCTTATTCATTTTAATAACCCCCTCAGGGTCAATTACATTTCAAGCAACCCACATACAGTATTCCAATTGTGGTCGCACCATCTTCTTAGTAATTATTCTAATCCAATTTTAGTAATTGTTTCTTAAATATTCGAATTACTATTTTATTTCTTAAAAACCCAGAATATTATTCTACAAAGATGAAGTCGAAATCTGCAGCAGTGGATTTAAATCCTCCTAAAATTAAATTTACCACTGAAATTGGACCTTACGTTCGAAAACATATTTGACCAAGTTCGTCCATCTGTCTTCGAACTAAATACTGAAGCCTTTGTATCAAATCATCTGAATTTTAAAATAAAAATCATCGCGGAACGATCGTATTGAATCCTTTCCTTTTTGATTCAACCATTACCTTACAATAATCTTTGTTTCTCCACGTTTACAACAATCCGACCAATGTAATCAGAAGCAGAGAAACCACGTCGATTACCGAAACATTTTCTAAAGGAATTTAACATAATCAAATTTGAGAAATGTTTTGTGTGTAGCATCTCCAGTTTTTTATTTTTCTGGCATATCGCCTGCGGTATTCACTATTTGCCATCTCTTTTCATGTGCTCTCCACTGCCATTAACAGAAAGTTCTTAATTTTCACATTTTTCTTTCTCGTAATCTCTTTCAATGTTGTTTTTTTCTTTCGCTACATATTTTCTACGTAAGACAGCAGAACACAATTCTTTTCTAATACACTCATAGTCACGCAAAAAATGCTTTTACCTCGGGGGAAAAAAATCTAAAAGGAATATAATTGATGCCACGTTCCATTCGAATTACTTCCATTATTTAAATAAAATCATCTTCGTTGCCTTAATGTTGTGTTTGCGCCTGGAATTTAATTAAACTTAAGTCTGTTTGCTATTGTCTTAAAGATGTTGCACTTACATTGGGAGAAATTGTGAATGCAGAAAATTTATTTACAGGAGAAAATGCTGTTTGGAATGAAAGCGATTTCTTTCTCTTTTTTTTAAGCTTTGTGTTCAATGGCATAACCACGCAATGCTTGGTCATAATTAGATAAAAGATGAATCCCACATTTCTGTTTATATTTAATAGGGTTGATCATTAAAAACATCACGGTAAGGTTGCTTTAAATAAAAACGTGAGTCCTGTATAAGGAAGACAAATAACTATGCCATTGCAGCGAACAGAGATTATTTGTTAGTTCGTTGAAATTGAACATAAATATTAATTTTTAACTTACTGCCAACTACGAAGTGCAAGGTGTCTGTTCCAATATGTTAATGATGTATACATGCGGACATATGAACTTATTCTAATTATCTGGATCCAATATGGTCCAAATCGTTGATGCACCCAAAGCCCTACAACAATAAAAGAACTCTTAGAAATCGATGTTTATCTGTACTGAGGCAATTCATGCTGATAAACTATTTCAATATCAAATTCGAGTTTCCTGCAAAATGCATTTGTAAAAAAACATTTCAAATAGCGACACTTGTGTTAATTTATTATACATTAGCCCACAGATAAAAGAGAAAACTTTTAACAAACGCTAAGGCGTGGAGTGGGGAGAATAACATAACTCCGTTTAAAGTCTCCTGCGTTGTCCCATTTTTCAAAATTAAAAAGCAGTAAGTTAGATCCCTTAACTTCCTAGATTTCTTGTCTAATACTCAATCATGGCTTCCGCTTTGGGAGCTCTGTCAACTGCAATTTCTTACTTTTTGCTTTATATCATGAGCAATCTTTGATCTGCCTACCTGGATCTGTTACTCTACAAATATATAGAGCGAGAAATTGCAGATGGCATCCCAGAAAAACTGCTGAAGTAGTCTGAATAGAATACGCGATTCTCGCGTATAGTGGGTCAAGAAAATGGCATCACTAGGAAGCATTGATAGTCCGTGAGCCTAACTATAAAGTGGGTTCGATGTTACCCTACTATTGTCATTTCCATACTCATTTTGACGTGTTATCCCAGTGCCTTTATGAACTTGGACTCCAATCGATCTACTGTAACATTTGGTAGTTATTGATCGAATTGTAGGTTAGCGGCCCTGCTTTCTTCTTTCTGCTCCGGGATTCATATTTTTACAAACACGAATCCCAGAGAATATCGGGAAATCACAATGCCAAATGAAACGAAGTTAATTTTTATTTTAAGAAAAGCATGTTGCCTGGTTAGCACGCGAGCTCAACACGCACACTGTAGTTCTAAATATGTAGTTTTTCTTAAATATACTTTGTTATCAACTGTTACATAATTCGGTCCCATCCAGCTTTCCCAGAAATCTATTTACAATGCCTTACCACTAACAATGATGTATAACTATCTAAGATTCCCTCGTAGAGGTTCAATTCGTTCTCAATATCACAATGGAATACCATAAAGGGGACCTGACACTAAAGTTTCAACATACGGTTGCGATGATCTACAATGGTCCAATTGACACTTGCAGGTCCACTACGAAGATTCAAAATGATAAGTCTAATCCAGGATGTAGATGTCGCCTCAATTAATGATAGGACTATACCAAGCATTGTAATGCCTTTTATTTTTGTGGTCTGAGATACATTTAGTTTACTCTACTTGCTAATTAGGCCACATCCATCAAGTGGTGGAGATGGCTTGCATGCATCGAAAGACTTTATGGACAAAAAGTGTTATAACCTCGATACAGAGTAATATGTGAGTAGTAGGGACACGAAGCAGTTCTAACGATACGGTTCTTCCAATGAGTGCAATAGAACACGTATCGTTCTTTCACTGCAATAGCACATGCTCTTTGTGTAGACCTGGTTTCAGACCCCTGACTGCTGAATACTGCGATCTGCCAACCCGCACTGGACCAGCGTGGGAAATCAAGGTCCGTTTTCCTCAAACATGGCTTATTGAGGAGGCCTTCAACGTGCAGCGGATTGACAATGACTGCAGGTTTATTTATTTATATTATTCCATCAAGTATCCAATTATTTATCCATCAGGATTGAGGTAATAAAAAATGTTCTTGTTTATACTCTGGCATGACCACATATCAGTGGAGTTTACACTGATATCAGTGTAGTAAATCACCATCAATACAAATGTTAATCGTATTTAGCAGTCACCGGCTTGAACCCCGGTCCACTCAAAGAGCGCGTGATACTGCACTCACGGTCCTGACCACGGCTACGTTATATTAAGTTATTTATACGAATTTTTATTAAGTCTGTCCTTAAGTACAGAATTTTTAAGTAATCCTATTAAAGAACGGAAAAATGATCTAAGTATGGTCACATGATTTCATCCTACTTCTTCAGCTCTGTGATGGCTAATAATTTTTTGTTATATACATGAAGCGCGCTGATAATAGTTGTGCGTTGGTTAAAGAAGATGGAATTTGGTTGTTGAACACCGCCAATAATCTGTAATATTTGGCTTTAAAATATCATTTTACTTTACTACTGTGAGGTACAATGTCACAAAGGAATACCACATGACCAGGGCTCATGATCTAGTGATTTATAAGTAGGCAGGTATAAACCAGCTAATATACTATTAATCACTCTGAAGAAGAAGTTATAATTATCCCCGAAACGTCAATATGATTGTTTGTTTTGTTTGTTTGTTTGGGAATTTCTTGGGCGCATCGGCAACTATGGCCATAGTGCGCCATGCATATGGTAACTATGCATATCATTTTTTCTCAAATAGAGAAAATGGAAAGAAGGGACCAGAAAGTTTTTTTTTTTTTTTTTTTTTTTTTTCTAACTAAAGAAGGTGATATACTTTAATTATCTTGAGAAAGTTATAAATGCTTGAGACATTTGTTTCATTGTTTAAAAGTGAGGTAAGTGTAGGATCTTTTGTTGTGGATGAAGTGTAAAGATTCTGGCGTTCTCTCGTATATTTTGTGCATTCAACCAGAATGTGTTTCACTGTGAGCATTGTATTACAGTGATGACATTGAGGGGGTGTTTCTCCTCTTAAAAGATAACCATGAGTTACATTTGTATGTCCTATTCGCAGACGAGCCAATATTACCTCCTGGTGTCGGATTGAACTGAAGCTGAAAGGCCATCGCTCAAGGTTTGGCTTGATACTTCGAAGTTTATTGTTTGGCTGATTTTCCCATAATAACTGCCATTGGCACGTGCATTTTTCCAGGATTATTGCTCGATAGTCTTTATGAGGCACTTTCCACTTGTTCTCGGGTGGTAGGTGAGCTAATTTGGCAGCATTGTCCGCTAGTTCATTTCCAGGAATTGCCATATGTCCTGGGACCCAGCAGAAGTGTATGTTTTTCCCAAGTACTGATAAGGTATGCAGAGAGCTGACTATTCTTTTCACGACTGGGTGGGTGATGTTCATGGTGTTTTTTAGTGCTTGAAGTGCACTTAAGGAATCTGTGAAAATTATGCTGTTGTTGATATCGGAAGACTCGATATGATTCAGTGCAACCTGAATTGCTATTAGTTCTGCGGAAAATATACTGAAATCACGTGATAACTGATAAGCTAATGTGATGTTTGGGAAAACTGCGGCGATTCCAACGTGGACATCATTCTTTGATCCATCAGTATGTACTATGGAGAAGCTAGGATACTGGTTCACTACTGCATGGTATAGCTGCAAGAAGTTTTCTCTATGCAATGTAGATTTATTCCATTCATGCAGATGTAAATCACATGAGGGCGGAATGATATTCCAAGGAGCAAGAGAGGATGGGAGTTTATGTGCCACATTGTCTAAGGTTCTTCACTGTCTTTAGTTCTTCTAAGAGGCGTTTTATTCTCATACCCAAAGGACGATTAGCATTAGGCCGGTTTTGGTATAACATGGTGTGCTGTGATGAGAAAAGTATCTGCCAATTTGGGTGTTCTGGCATAGATCTAATTTTATAGGCGTAACGTAGTATCAGTTGTTGTCGCCTGATCGAGAGAGGAGGTTCGTGTGCTTCAGCATATAAGCTATGTATTGGTGACGTGCGATATGCTCCTAATGCAACGCGTATTCCACTATGACGGATAGGGTCAAGCCAGCGAAGGGCACTAGGTCTTGCTGAACTATAGACTGGTGCTCCGTAGTCAAGTTTTGATCTTATTAATGCTCTATATAGCCGTAATAAAGTAAGGCGATCAGCTCCCCAATTAGTTGCAGAGAGAACCCGGATGATATTTAGTTTTTGTTGACATGAGTTTCTTAGTCTTTTGATATGCTCAACAAAAGTGAGTTTCTGGTCTAAAGTGATTCCTAAGAACCGTATGCTCGGATGAACTGCTATTGGTTGGCGATTCAGTTGTAGCTCTGGATTGGGATGGAGTTTGCGTTGGCGGCAAAAATGGATGCAAAATGTTTTTTCTGGACAAAGTTGAAATCCATTAGTCTGAGCCCATGAACAGATCTTATTTATTGCCACTTGCAACTGTCTCTCAATAGTATTCATATTTTTAGCATGACACCAAATACTAAGATCGTCTACAAACAGTGCTTTATCAACAGTGTCTGGAATTTGTCCGGCAATGGAGTTTATTGCAATTATAAAAAGTGAAGCACTGAGTACAGAGCCTTGAGGAACTCCTTCTTCTTGGGAAAATACTTGGGACAGTGAGGTTTTGAATCGAACCTGGAATGTACGCTTGCATAGGAAATTCTGTATGAAAATCGGGAGGTGACCCCGAAGTCCATGACGATGTAATTCACGGAGTATTCCATACTTCCACGTGGAATCATAGGCCTTACTGATGTCAAAGCAGACTAACACATGGTGTTCCGATCTGAGGAATGCATTACGGATGGAATTCTCTAGTCTGACTAGTATATCTAGTGTAGATCTGTTTTGTCGGACACCGTATTGTGCAGAATGTAGCAGATTGAGATTTTCAAGGTACCAGATCAGTCGGCGGTTCACCATCTTTTCGAGAATTTTGCAAATGCAACTGGTCAAGGCGATTGGTCTATAATGAGTGGGATTTGTAGGGTCTTTACCTGGTTTAGGGAAGGCAAGGACCGTAGCGTGATGCCATTGATTAGGAAATTTATCTTCCAGGAAGAGTCTGTTGAATAGATGAAGAAGTAACTGTAATGATTCGGTACTTAGTTCCTGAATCATGGAATAGTGAATGTTATCTGGTCCTACAGCACTGCGTCTAGATGTTGACAAAGCTCTATGTAATTCGTGAATGGTAAAAGGTAAATTGTATTGTTCATCTCCTTTTGAAGAGAAGTTTAACTTTTGTTTCTCTAAACTTGTTTTTAATCTTCTGAAAGTCGGTGTATAACTTTCTATTGCTGATGTTTTTGCAAAGGTTTCACCTAGTATATTGGCAATTCCAGCAGGATCATTTACATTCTGCCCTCTCCATTCCATGATGGGTAGGGGTATCGGTTTATATTTGCCACTCATTTTTCTGATTGCTTTCCAAATTTTATGTGTAGGCATTGCTTGATTAATAGTCGAAGTGAAGCGGATCCAAGCAGCCTTTTTATTGCAGCGTCTAACATATCTCGCTCTTGCTCTAGCACGCTTATATTGAATGAGATTGGTTGTAGTTGGACTCCGGCGAAAAGAATTCCAAGCTTTGCTTTGCATTTTTTTTGCCACAAGGCATTCATCACTCCACCAGGTTTTTGGATGAATCGGTAATTTTGATGAGGATTTCGGTACGGTTTGTTCTGCTGCATGTAATATCATTTTGGTGACATAGTCAACTGCTTCGTCAGTTGTGGAATTTTGGATTATTTCGGGATCAAGCTTGGTTAATTTTTTATAGGACTGCCAATCTGCTTTATCAGTAAGCCAATGCGGAATTTTAGTAGGATGATGAGGGGGCTTATTAAGTAATTCAATTATTATGGGGAAATGATCGCTATGTAGCGGATCGTTGTTTACCGTCCACTTTAGAATAGGATATAAGGTTGCAGAACAGATAGACAAATCTATTGCAGTGCTTGTTCCTGAAGGAAGGTGAACGTATGTAGGGGAACCGTCATTTAGAAGAAGGAGGTTGTTATTGTCTAGACACTGTTCAATTAGTTTTCCTCTTTGGTCGATGTTGTTGTTACCCTAAAGAGTGTGATGACCATTTAAGTCTCCCAGAATGAGGAAAGGTGTTGGGAGTTGAGTTATAAGATTGCTGAGATCATTTTGCTGGAAGGTATAGCTTGGTGGAATGTATAAGGAGCAGATTGTCATATGGATGTCAGCAGCTATACGGACTGCTATTGCCTCGAGGGGAGAATTCAGTGAGACCTGTTTGGTAGGAATATGTGGGTTTGTTAAAATAGCTACGCCACCATGTGCGATATTCTGATTGGTTCTGTCTTTTCTAATAATGTTATAATGAGACAGTTTTGGTGTATTTTGGGGTTTTAAATAAGTTTCTTGAAGGCAGATACATATTGGTGAGTATTTACAGGAAAGATCGTATAGGTCATCGATATTGGCGCGGAATCCACGACAGTTCCATTGTATTATTCTGTTCATTGTTTATCTCTTATTAGACTTTCTGAGCGTTTTCGGGTTGTTGAGGTTTTCTGTTTTTCACTTTTGTTTTTATCTTTTTTTGGGAAGGAAGGCCTTTCGGTGTCCATATCTTCTTCAACAAAGATTTGAAGAACAGGGTCATCTGCTGATTTTTCTTTGGTATCCATTTGTTGTTGGTGACTAGAAGTTAGGATATGTTTTTCTTTAAATCCTTCATCAGGAGTGTGTATGTTTTCTTGTGGTATGGTAATTGGTGTATTTACTGCTTGGGTTTGAGTTGCACTGTACAAAGATTTTACGTAATTTGAGAAAGACTGTTTTGGAGGTACTGTTATTTCAGTTTGGGATCCGGTTGATTGGAATTTTTTGGTGGCTTGGGCATACGTAGGTCTGTCTGCATGAATTGGTGGTGAGATGATTCTTTTTGCTTCTTGGTAAGAAACATTATGCTCAGTTTTATATTTCTGGATAAGTTCTCACTTTTCCAGCGCTCGCATATTCTGGCATAAGCGGGATGATCTTTTTTGCAATTTGGACATACTGATTGAGGAGCATTACAGTTTTCGCAATCGTGTTCGATTGAACCACACTTTGCGCAAGTAGGGGTTCCCCGGCAAGCTGTTTGGGAATGTCCATACTTCTGGCATCGGAAACACCGTAGCGGGTTTGGGACATATGGTCTGACATTACATACCAGATATCCGGCCTTAATGGATGATGGACGATTCGGTGTGTTAAAGGTCAAGATCAGATTGCGGGTAGGGATCAGATTACCATCTTTTCTCGTGGAGATTCTCTTGACATGAATAACTCCTTGTTCTTTCAGTTCTTCTAGCATTTCTTCTTCAGTTACATCTAGTAAGTCCCAGTTTGAGATCACTCCTTTAGAGGTGTTTAGTGATCTGTGGGGTGTTACAGTTACTGGGAGACCTGCAAAGAAATTTGTTTTCAGAAGTCGCTCAGAATGTTTGGTATTAGATGTCTCAATGAGAATATCTCCTGATCTGAGTCTTTTGACGGATTTTGGAGATCCTGCTTTACTTTCCAATTCCTTTTGAATTCTAAAGGGAGAGAGTTTGCCAACTGCATTCTCACCAGTTGAATGGATGATTAGATAGGTTGGAATTGGATATGTCTCTGGCTCAGTTTTTTTGGCGCTTTGCCGTTCCTGCTGTGGAACTGTCTTTCTTTTTTGCTGCCAGACGCAACCCAGATAAGTCTGAGTTTGATTTACTCATGATATGCTCTTTTTGGCCCCGGGAGATTGTCTTTTTCTCCCAGGTTACCAGCCCCGCCACGTGGAGGCAAGAGCGGTGCCGCCTAGTGACCCAAGCGAAGAAAAGGGTTAGTAGTAACTAAAAATAAAAAGAGGGATTAAAGAAAGGTGGCTTTCCTTTCTAGGTTATAGTATTTGAATATATCTATTTAAATATAATATTCAGGAGTTATCGGACTTTCGAAACTCAGGAGAAACGTATTTACAATTAAGCGTACTAGATAATCACTCTGGAAAGGCGCTGTGGTCACTAATATCGCTTGGCACTCGGGGCCCTCAATATGATTAAAATATTGTTTCTCTAACGAAGTGTACTGTACAAAGTTCTTTTATCTGAACTTTACAGTAAATAAAAAAAGAAAAGATTCTCCTATCCCACGGCGAGCACCTTTAAGAGTCCTAGAACCCAACAGTAGTGTACACTATCGAACAACCAACCCATTTATGTGATAAATCGGAATGAGTCTACAGCACACAACACGTGAACAAGTAATTTAAATGGAGCATTTCGAGGTATTCTAAGATCCTCTCATCATCAAGGCAGTCCCGAGTAAAAGGTGGATCTTTTTTTTCCTCTACTGGATTGAAATAGAAAAAAAAAAAAAACTTTGCGAACATCATCAACATCAAATGATTCCATAGAGTGTCGTTTCGTGACTGGTACACATTTGCTTGACGCTTCTGTATTTTCGTTTCTCAGGCAGGCGTCGTTCGGTATTTTTCATCACGACAGGACTCCTCCAGTTCCTCAGACCACTTCTTCAAAGTGCACTTTGGCAGCAATCCAAAGAGTCTTCAGTATGAGAGTTCTAAAGAAGCAAAGAAAAAAAATCTACCCTCTCTTAAGGAGATTATATAAAAACAAAGGAAATATTCTGAGTGGGAAAACAGAGTCGGTAATCACGAGCGAACTAATGTTAGGCGTAGGAATACATCAGCTGCTTAAAAGCAGGAGGTTGCCATAAAGAGAGGTAAGATAAGAGCATTGGAAAAAAAAGTTTCCTCAGTGATAGCAATAGTAATGTACTATCAGTCAGATATCGCCTGGTCCAAAGTTTCTAAGAGATTCACGTGACTGTGTAGTAAATCACCACGATAATCTACCTTTAGAAACAGAGGAATTTTACATTTATATTAACGATATGCAAATATATGGAAATATCAAAAAAAAATCTCTCTTGTCTGGGAAAATTGCGTGGTATTTTTTTTTAAATAAATTATTAGGAAGAGGGCTTTGATAAATGATTTGGAGGCCGGTGAATAAATGAAGAGGGGAGGAAAAAAATTTCTTTTTCTGAATAAACAATGAATTATTTTCGAAAAAATACATCTCGTTGAGTAGAATCTGATTTGTGTTTCGTATTTTATTTCGGGAGAGACAATTTCCTTTGGAGAACAGATGGACATGGGAATAAGGTGATGTAGATTTAAAGAAAACAAAGAGAAAACTCGTATCTTATATAAAAGTTAGTTTCTGGAAATAGCTGATATTGCGAGGCTTGCCTTTTATTCAAATAAATTACTTTAAAAAGAAAGCTTGAACTTAGTCCGAATATATTAGGAATTATCACCGATAAACTGTACTTTATGCTTTGATAATGGCATTCAAAACACTGCAATCTCTGGACATTTATATTGTCGACTTTCGCGAGCAATTTTTGATGTTAACTTGAATTATTTAACATCGCAATGTTAATAATTCAAGTTATGTGAGCGTAAAGTTTCGTTGTCAGGGCATTAATGTAAGAACACGAAACTGCTGATTCAGCAGAACAAGGGATAAAGATTATACTTAAGTTCTCTAGCGATCGAAGGTACCATTTGCTATCTGAAAGCAAATTAATTTCACTTTAAAGTAGAAAAATTGATGTGTAATGTCTCAGTTCCATTGTTCTCTAGTTTGTGTTTTTTAAAACACTATATTGATATCAATAAATGCAAAAAGAAACTTACGAATAATTAATTTTCTAAACAGTTTTCAATGAACCTGCATCCAAAGAAGAATTTTATTTTGTTTAATAACATATCTAAGGAGAATTACCACAATTTGTAAAATACCATAAACATGGAACGAATTCTAAACTTGGTACTGCACAAGCTATTAAACAACATTTGAATTTCTCAGAGAAATTGTTGTCAGATATATAACACTGCTGCAGAACGTCAGGGGATATTTGCATTTTAATTTAATCAAGGTCAAAATTCAAAATCGCTGGCATTGACCAATAAATCAACGCTGGTGCATTTTAGTTTAATCGCTAAATCATTACAAAAATAGAAGGACCTAATGAAGAGCCTCGGGGTGCTCCTTTCTGGCTGTAAAGGTTCCCTGATGATTTAATAGATATCACTGTATCCGGATATATAATGATTCTTTTATTGCAAAATAATTATAATTCTGCATAAACGAATTCAATCTGTCTGCCAATATTCGGAATTATTGAAAACTACTATTAAAACGTTATCAAGTTAATTTAAGCGATTCTTAGACTCTGATAATCGTTTAGATCAGCAGTAGATATGGGTAAAATTATCTATTTTTTAATAAGTTGTGGTATCATCAAAGATATTTGATATTTTGAAGAAATTAAGTCTGAGTATTAAGACTCTTCCTTCCTAACTAATGGTTTAAAATACTTTATCAGAGGGAATGATGTCATCGGTTTGGACCCACTCTGGGATAAAATTTCATAAGTTAATAATGCGTTAAAAATCTTAATTAAACTATAGTTTCTTGCAGAATGGTTAGGTCATTCCATCCGGACCCTTGACTCAACCATTATTTATAATCCGGGATGAAAAATGTGAGAAGAAAATTTGTATTTTATTCATTGTTTTCAAAACTTACTTCTAACAGATATTTTAATTCAAACGTGACTGCATCAAGATTTGAAAATTTGAGTTGTATAACCTAACTGGTGTAACCAAGACCAAGAGAAAAGAATTCATCACTTTACCTCTGACAGGTAATTAAACAGAACGAGTTCTCACTGTCGGCGCCATTTCATTAGGGTATGTTGCGCCATCAGTTCGAAGAAAGGGAGGCTCTAAAGCAGATTAGTAAAACATGCAGAAAGGGGAAGGGGGGGGATCTTTCGCTGTATATGACTGCAGGTAATTGTTGCTAGTTGCGTTTAAACACCGCCAGCGCGTGCGGGGCATTCCAGAAACTCCCTGTGATGGTTCTTTTTGATGACTCTAAATGTTTCGCCAAATCGATTTAGCAGGTGGTACAGGCGCTAAGCACAATTAGCAGTGGTAGAATAGAGGCTGGCAAAGGTAACAACCATTAACCGAGTTTCTTTACGACTCTCACGTGGGATTGGTTACGGGAGGGGGCAGGGACATGTTGAAGGAACGGGAGCGATGGGGAGGGGGGAGAGCTTGCGCTGCTGAAGACTGACGATATGTGACAATACTTTTACCGGAGAATTAGCCTTCGGTGAGATGGCCTTTACCTTCGACACACACACATCGGGAAAAGCTCTCGGAATGGCACGTGGATGTCATGATTGTACCCCTGCACGTGAGAAGTAAATGCGGTGCTCCCAGATGAGTAGAGTTTTCGAAGCAAATGGTACTTTACGGAAAAATCGGTAGTGAACACCGAGGGAGATGGAGTTTGATTAGCGGGGAACAATCTTGAGTCCGAATCTATGGTTATAAAGAGCGGTAAGGTGTGGTGAGAAAGTGACTGTTGTTTCTTCAGCAAAGTATTTCTCTTCAAATCGGTTGAATTTCTTAAAATGGAGAAAATAAAATCTCGATAAATCGCTTAAAATAAATAGTTATTTCTTAACATTTTTTTAATATAAAATATTATAAATACACCCAGTAGAGATTAGATAGAAATATAGAAGTCGTTTTATATTTCTTGTGAATTTGTGTATTCATAAGGGTGTTTTTATTTTCTTGTTTTTAATTGCATTATTATTAAAAGCTCTGCGAGATCTCTTATTTTAAATGTACATTTAAAGAGTATTTCACTTTATATATAATGAAGATGTGGATACCGATATCCTGAATATATAAACATGGACAAAACCAAAATTCACAAGGTGGTGTTGGATAAAGAACGGCCATCTCATTAGCCCTCATTTCATTCTTCTAAGGTGAACTGGAAGAGCCTCTGGGCTCCACTTATTATGGAATAGAAACTCCAAGGATGAAATTCAGCAATGGCTATGGGGAAGTAGCGCACTTTGTGATGTTGTTAGAGATATTTTGAAAGATAAGTATTTAAAACGATGGGATTACATGGTTCTATGGTATATCTCAAGTCCAATGTACTTTTTTGTCCTATGGATCAACGTTTGGAACCAGAACTTGTGGTTCCAGGCGTTGCTTCGTAGTCTGTACTTGTTAGTACCTTTGAGACCATTAATATCCTCAGAAGGGAAATCTTTTTTCTATTTGTTTTTTCACCATTCAGATAGATCTACTGATTGCATATTTTAAGGTCTGAGAGATTAAGCCAGTTTCATCCAACCCACATCATTTTGTACCCAAAAGGTCATTAAACATTTTTGAATGACAGAACTCTGGAAGGACAAAAGTTTCCCCTTATCACTCACTCCTGAAACTTGAAGCATGCATTGCAGATTTATCTATGGTCTGAATCCTGTACACCGGATATATATTTTAATTTTTAAATGTTATGCAAAGAGACCAGAATTATAAAAGGCTTCACACCCTTTTAGTATATGTACAAAAAATTCCTGATAAAAGAGCATAAAGCTAATGGGGTTTAAGATCTGATAAAAGAGAATAAAGCTAAAAAAGAATAAAAAGTTCGGAGGTAACTCATTAAAATTAAGTTGACATAGCAGATGACACAAAGTCCTAGAAGACAAACAAACAAGTACAATGATTATTTATTCTTAAAATGGTAAATTATAAGAAAAACCACAAGTTATGTTGAGAACTGAGAGGGATTAAGATATAAACTTATAGAGATAACGTAACACATCTCTGTGGATGACACAAAAATATCTTACCTTGAAGACTTAAATCATGCGGGGAAAAATGTACGTAAAATATTCCTTACTTCATCACAATAATGGCTACATGCAGTTAAGAGTTCTAGTCACCAGCTTATGATATATTACACTTTCTATCTCTGCTGGTGCAGCATCTTCTACACTCCTAAAGCTCAGCTCTCGAGCACTCTCCTCCATCACCTTTTCTATGTCCACCATTATTTTTCTTGGTAACGTCCGAACACTTTAGGACGCAGTGAGGAATAAATCAGAATGCGGCTGTTGTGTGCAATAGCAAGTGGCATTTTAGATCAGCACTTTAAGCCACAAAGAATTTTATGGCATTCAACACGTGACTCGTTTGCGCATTAAGTAATGCCTATCGAAAAGCTACTGAGACTGAGGTAGGGTAAGACCCGTGGGGTGGATGATATACATCTAGTTATACTAAAGATACGACGTGTGGGTACATTAAACCGTTAATGTTAACGAGGCCATTTAGACTCGGAATGATCCCCTTGGACAGCTGAAGCGCTAATCGCTCATAAATCCATGTCTCACTTCCGTATTTAACCAGATCATGAATTCTAAGGGTAAGGACACGATACAGTACCACCTCAAGAATAAAGAGACAGTACAATGGGTTTGTGAAGAAGGGAGTTCCGCCTTACCAGTCTGGTTATTTACTTGTACGAAGTTATACAATAATTGAATACAAGAAACAACTTTGGTATTATTAGTTGGGGCAAATGATGTAAGAAACAAGCAGTATCAGTAAAAAATCCTCCCACATCTGTCCATCGCCTCCAATAGTTTGTCCAGTTCTTCCTTGAATTTATTCTACTACTGGAGCAGATGGACAACAGCAGATGGAAGTTTGTTCCAACTATCAGCCACTCGATGGCTGAAGGTAAACTTCCGCACATCTATTTTGCAACACCATCCTTCGTCAATTTGAATTTATATCCTGCCATGTGGTAGTCTAAGCAAGAGGAAGCAGCCCATCAATCCATTCAAAGCGTTGAACACCTCAACAGATCACCTCGCGGCTGTCTGTTCTTATATACCTGGATTTCAGTAAAAAAATTACGAGACATTGATTTAATAACAGAAATGAACTGGGATTGCAGGAAAGACTTAGGTGGTTGGTTTGGTTGGTTTTTTTTTTTTTTAGGAGCATTAGCAACTAAGGCCATATTGCTCCGGTGATATGCGGTGATCATTCCCTGACCTTTCCGCATCCTCCGTATTTGGTGGTCACGGGCTCGAACCCCGGTCTATCAAGAAGCGTGTGCTACGCACTGCTGCTTCTGCCCACCTGGCTACGGAGGAGCCAGCACTTAGGTGGTAAGGGGGTAAGTGAAAGCCTTACTTCAGGAAGGTCCCCGCTTAAATTACCTTTGTACCAAATTCCCATCAATCACCCAAGAGAAGTTAAAGTATTTTTGTTGGACCTCAAATTCGAAAATTGATCAGGGAGCAAGATTTTGAGGGAACTATGAATAAAATCGAAAAACAGGCATGGGTTAGCTTCATGTCTGTTGTTGAGGACTTCTGAGAGAACAAGGTATCCAGACTACAAGAATATAGTTGGAAATATGTTGGTAAACTTCAAGAAGCTGGGCCGCAACAGGAGTGTCACGTATATTTTTTAACACTCTTACATCGGCTACTTCCCATAAAGATCTAGGAAGTGTTAGTGTAGAACAGGTTGAGAGGTTTTACAAGGACATTAAAGACATAGAGATGAGGTACCAGGGGAGGTCGAATTTCAATGCGATGACTGACGTTTGCTGGATAGGACTGTAAAGTATAAGGGTATTCAAGAAAAGCACAGAAACGAAAATTTGACCTATCGTCGATCAGTTTTTAAAATGAGAGATGAGTATTTAGTGGATTTTCACCACACTGCCCTTTTTAATAGTGCTTTCGACAATATTTAAATACAAAAGTAGCATTTTATGATTTCAGTGCACAACTTTTGCTAAAATTAAAAAAAAAAAAAAAACTTGTCAAAAATCAAATTGTCTGTCATGATTTTTGAAGAAACCTGACGTGATGGAAACAAACGGAGGCCATTTTGAAATCAGGATTAGAAAACGATTCAGAGGAACCAAAGAGACAACTTCTCCTCGCCGTTGATCATCGTCGAAGGCGAATGCTGTGGTATCAACAACACGCTCCTTGGACACTGGAGGACTGGAAACTAGTGTGCTGGTCAGATGAGTCCAAATGCCTGGTCCAATACGCCGATGAATGCCTTCATGTGTGGCGCAAGCAACAAGTCAATCGTGCATGGTGCATACTATCCATGCAGGTGACAGTGGTTGTTAATGTGGGGCATTTTTTCTGGCAAGAACTAGGATCCCAGGTGCATATGGACCAACGTTTCACTGGAGAAGTCAACCGGCAGCTCTTTGGAGGTCGTGTGCACCCTGCCATGTTCATTTTTTGCCGGACAGAAACGTAATCTTCCAAGATAATAATACGCGTTAACAGAGCTCGCACTGTGCACGAGTGGTTCGACAAACACTGCGAAGTTAGGACCTATCTTAATTGGCCTCCAAATTGCCAAGTTTCAATCCAATTGAACGCCTGTGGGATGGTTTCGAAAGGGAAGTGAGGCGTATGGACACGCAACCGTCATGTATTCCAACAATGTGGAAAACCTTGCAGGCATCATTGTCTGTAGATCCTGATGGACGTTTTCAGACATCTAGTGGAGTCAATACCTAAGCGAATAGCGGCTGCTTTCCGCGCGAACGGTGACCCAACGCAGTATTAGGTGGGTGGTAACTGAATATGAAGTGTTACGATATCACGCATTGCTGAATCTCACTAAGTTTAACGGAATAAATTACCTACCATTTAAGCCGCGGCAAAGAGTTTGGAAAAGTTCAAAGCAGAATTCGATGGTCCCGTTTTGGAAGAGGGAAGTGTGAGTAATTGGAGATTTTTTACCTCAGATGAGATAAAGTTTGATTTACTGAATAATTGAGCCATTCTAATGCAAATGACTGATACCTTCCAGAAATTTGCTTCTTTAACAATAAGAAAACACATACCTGCGCACTTTTCTGTGGTTAATCAACCATTCTTATACGCATTGAAAACGAAAGACATATTCAGCATAACCGATCTGTTTATCGTGTTATTCTGTTGAACAGACATGGTAATAACTCGTGTTCTGTACGCCTGAAAGGCGATTTCAGATAGCTGATTCCTTAGGGCTGGAAAGTTTTCTGTAGCTTTCGGTTGAACTGTTTTTCAAAAGGTATGCGGGTGCGTAAATCCAAAAGTTATCCGGACACCGTTTTAAAGATTTTTCAATATGAAAAGTAGCTGGTCTTGTAAAACGTTTCCTTTTTTTTTTATGCAAGCCCTTTTAAAATAAACATGAGTTTAAAAATAGATTTGAGCTATTTTACATAAAAGGAAGTTGAACGTTTACTTTTATTCTACTCTTCCCACCAATAATTCTACTGCAGACATTTTCAGAATCGATATCTTTGGTTATATTAAAATTGCTTAAATATTTATACATCGTGAGATGCGTATTTGATTTATCGACACCACATACCAGCATAAAGGGGAGAGAAAGAGACAAATCTCTTCCTACCTTGACGATATTTTGAAATGTTTCCAATTTTCTTTCAAAGTCATATTTGATTAAACATTGTTGTATTTCTATACGCGCAACAACAGTGATGGATTCTCAACAAGAGGACTTTGACTCTTAATTCCTCTTAGTGAGAATCCAGTCACTTTTCAAGTTCCAACGATAATCAGTTCCAATTAAATGTCTGATATCTACTCTATAATATAAAACTCCTCCTTGGTTAGCACGATAAATAACTATCTGATGGAAGCAGTAGAGACTCCAGTACACATATCATAAGATGGAAAGTGGACATTGCAATTATGCTCCAATTTTTGTGGACAAAACAAAAAAGACATTTCAATATGACGTGAACACAAATCATGTACATCATGGATTTTGCCATTGGACATCAATCTTCACTTATGAAAAAAATATATTATTTACAATTTGGCATCTCATCAGTGGTTACCTGCCACTGATGAGAAGCCAGTAAGCTTTGAAACTGCCGTCCGGGCGGTGTCCCAGATTGTTGTTGAAAAGTTCAACAACAGTCCAACCTTAACCCTGACTACCCGGCCTCGGTCTTCAGTGGAAGCAGAATCATCACGACGAACGAAGCTTGTGTTCCGTAATTATTTAATGACACAAAAAACCCCGCTTAAAACAGTGGATATTTAGACGTACACTAGGTATGGCAATAAAGTTCCTGGACTGTTGCAATTAAAACAACACAAAGCGAAGGAGCTCAAAAATGGTTTTCTTTTTATTCCAAATAATCACCATTTGATTGAATGCACTTATTACGCCGTTCTAAAAGTTTAAGTCAGCGAAGGCGTCCAAAGAGATGATGTTCAGTTCGACGGATACGTTTTTCTTTTGTCTTCAACATCTTGAAATCTCCTTTGAGAGCAGTTTTCACCTTGGGAAAGAGGAAGAAGACCGGTGGTGACAGATCGGAGAGTAGGGTGGATGGTTGATCTTTGCAATGCCATGTTTAGAGAGAAATGTCTTCAAAACACGTGCACAATGAGCATGGGCATTACTGTGCACAGCAACCAGCTGCCTTTTGCTTGAAATTGTGGCCTTAACCGGAAATCTATATTTGTATCCTTATTTACAGAAGAAAAACTATGGAAGTGAAGTTGAAAAATATGTAATTAATGATATTGAATTTTCATACTACGACTCCTGGGGTTGATGACATATAACCTATAATCCTAAGGGAGGCGGCAAGTGAGTGCATTGAACCATTGAGGCTAATTATGAGAGCATCACTGGACTTGGATGTGATTCCGTTGGATTGGAAAAGTGGCAACGTATCTCCAATACATAAGGACGGTTCTAAGAGTGATGTGGGAAATTACCGGCCGGTCAGTTTTATTTCAGTAGTAGGGAAAATTATGGAGGCAATGATCGAGGGTGGAATTCGGAATCATTTATATAGAAATGGATTTCTGAAGGATACTCAGCATGGTTTTGTAAAGGGAAAATCATGTTTAACTAATCTGGTTAGCTATTTTGATAGGGTCACTACTGAGCTGGATTTAGGGAATAATTTCAACATTATTTATTTGGATTTCAGCAAAGCATTGGACTCAATCCCACACGAACGGTTACTTCATAAGCTGGAACACGTTGGAATCATGGGGAAAATTCTTAGATGGATAGTTGAATGGCTTCACAGCAGAGCGTTGTGATAAATGGTTATTCTTCAGATTGAGTTGATGTAAGAAGTGGGGTTCCCCAAGGATCAGTATGAGGATCACTACTGTTTTTGATTTTCATAAATGCCTCGATGAAAGGATAGAGGGCGTGTCTAAATTTGCCAATGATGTGAAGATTGGTAGAGTAGTTAATGATCACCGCCAAGCAGAGCTTCTTCAGAGTGGCCTAGATAGACTTCAGGGATGGGTAGAAAAATGGCAGCTATGCTTTAATCCAGCAAAGTGTAAGTTATTACACCTGGGGGAAGAGCAACCTCAAAATAACTTATACACTTGGAGTTGAACTTAAGCCAGTAGTGGAGGAAAGGGACTTGGGTATTATGATACTGTCACACATGAAGTTTTCAGAGCACTGTAGACAGGTTGAAAGAAAGGCCCATGGTGTCCTATTGATGATTTATCGACATTTGCTAGTAGAGATAAGGACGTCATAATCCAATTATATAAGGCTATTGTTAGACCGCACTTGGAATACTGTGTTCAAGTATGGAAACTGCATCTACAAAAAGACATCGAGCTTCTTGAAAGGATTCAAACGCGGGTAACTCGCCTGGTGAGATCGGCAAAAAGGCCGATGAGATCGGCATATGAGGAAAGACTTCGAATATGTGGGTTGCAGAGCTTAGAAACTAGATAGCTTAGAGGAGACTTGATTGAGGTGTTTAAGGCTCTGAAAGGCATAAGCAAAATGAATGAAGACAAAATTATCACGGTTATAAATGATTCTAGAACAAAGAGCCACAATTTCAAGTTGCAGGGGGAGATGTTGAGACTGGATTGCAGGAAGCTTTATTTTATCCAGCGAGTTAGAAATTACTGGAATAGGTTACCTACATGGGTGGTAGAGGCTGACAGTTTGCGGAAATTCAAAGGTCAGCTGGATAGTTACCTACGGCAGGAGAGAAACGACGCATATTTGTTTTTTTATTATTTAAATAATTATTTATTTATATCATTTAAAATATTTATATAATAATATTTTATATTTATAATATAAAATATTATTTATAATTTAAAAAATATATTTTTAAAAATTTTCTTCTTTATTATTTTTATTTTTGGCTGGTTCAGCAAAAGCCATAGGCATTCTTGCACCATTGCTAATACTAATACTAAATGCGGTTCAATAGTCTTTTGAGCAACCGTACGTAGAATGCAGCGCAAATTCCTTGTGAATCCCACCTTGTTTGTCGAGAAATATGATCAGCATCGTCCTGATCCTGGACTTCTGTAAACGATACCTTTTGGGTCTTAATGATAATTTAAGTCCATCGCATACTCTGACTCGTACTGAAACACCCAACACTCATCTCCATTGACAATACAGTCGAGGAAATCAGAATTGTCTTGACAAGTCTGGATCAAGTATTTAGATGATGAAAGTCTTCGTTGCTTCTACTCGTCCACCAAGCTTTGCAGCACACATCTTCCTTTGCTCTAAATTTTCATGCAGAATTTGGACGAACTGTCTGCTTATTCATGTCCAACTCATCAGCCATCATTCTGATGGCCAAATGATGATCTCTTGTCCAATTTTCTAAACTTTTTCAACTGTCCTCATTTCGAGAGGTTGATGGACGACCACTTCCGTCTTTGAGCCGTTTATACCATTCAAACACACCGGTACGACTTAAAGTGCTCTCTCTATGCCATGGTTAAAAAGTGAGCATCACAATTTAAACGAGGGAGGAAGAGCCTGGAAGATGACCCACGCTGTGGAAGACCTGTAACGTCGATCCCTCCACAAGGTGTTGACAGCTTGTATAATCTGGTGATGAGTGATATCGAAGAGTGACAGTTCGGTACAATGCAATCATCTTGGGCAACTGATCTGAAAATACGTACCATAAATAACAGAGGTTCTCGCTATGAAAAAGATGGCAACACAATGGGGTTCAAAGTTGTTAAAAGCGGATCAAAAACGAAAACGCACATCAACTGTCAAGTCAAACGTATGTTTACACCGCTTTCAAACAGATCCATCAAATTTCCTTGCATGGTATATTACGATGGATGAAACTTGAGGCCATTTTCAGCCAGAGGAAAAGGAGCATTTCAAAGAATGGAATCATCTCTTGTCTCCCTCCAAATAAAGCCAAATTGATTCCTCCTGCTGGCTTCGGTTTTTTTGGGATGCTGATGGTGTTGTTAGTGGATTACCTTCAGAAAGACTAGACACTCACAGGCAGATCTTGTGAGGCGTTTTAATGAAAAGATCAAAGACAAGCGCAGAGCAGAACTCAGCAAAGACGTCTTGTTCTACCAAGACAACGTGCGGGCTTACAAGTCTGTCATTGTTGCATGCATCAATGCGGATTTGAAAACTTGGCCACCCCCAAATTCACCACACCTAGCACCATCGGAATTTCACCTATTTCTTAATTAAAAAAACAAAAATCCTCGTTGGTATCGATTTTCCCACCGATAATGACGTCATTGTTGCAGTGGATTCATTCCATTTCTATTAGCGGTTCTATGCAAAAACTTATCAATATTTACTCTGTTTCAATTTATCCTGGAAGCTATCTCATATACAGTAATTGTGTTATTTTTCTAGAGTAATGAAATAAGTGTTATTAGAATTCCTTCAGATCAAAAAAAAAAAAAAAAAAAAACACAATTAAGAACTTTCACGAGAGATATTTAACCATGTGTTACAGATTCTTCGCACAGTCCGATAATATCGCTTGCTACAGTCTACATGGAAACTGCTCTAATTAATCATATTATGGCAACTGTTTGGAAAAAGAAAAAAAAAAAACCAACTGATTACAAAGAAATCGCCTTTTTATAACTATTTTTTCTTTCTAATTTGCTTCCAGCCACCCATTTCTTCAAATAACTTGTAACATCACGCTTCGATAATCATCCATCATTACGACCTTCAAGTTCCGACTAAACTCTCAAATGTATTTTTCAACTATGTTTTAAGCTTGAACTCTCGAGGATGCTCAATAATATCGTTGATACTTATTTCGTTATCCTCCCTATTCACAGTCTTTGGCAAGGTATCACGAATCCCCACTTATATCTGAGAATACACGGTCATGGATTGAGGCCTTATTATCCGGGTTTTTATGTTGGTAGCGAGGGAACTATTGATCGCGAAAGAAAACGTGGCCTATCCCCTCCCCCGTCTTTCTCGACCTGCCTTAGACGTCTACCCGATCCTTAATGCCCAAAGGATCTAATTAAGTTTTATATTCTTTTCTTGCCCAGATTATTATTTTATTAATATTTATCTTTTCAT
Source organism: Mastigoproctus giganteus (assembly GCF_048544385.1). NCBI lineage: Eukaryota > Metazoa > Arthropoda > Arachnida > Uropygi > Thelyphonidae > Mastigoproctus > Mastigoproctus giganteus. Next base: position 70,056,786 of record NC_143580.1, read on the forward strand.
TATTATTGTCTGTAGGAAATCTTTCTTTATAATTATGTTGGAGCAGCGTTAAATTACAGCGTGCTCTCTAAGACATCCCTTCTTTTGTTTTTTATCGGAAATTTTACTAAACTCCTTAACAGAGTTGAGAAATAGATGGGTATGAAGATTTTAATGTTTCATTATAATGTATATAATCACTGGAGACAAAGTTTTAATTCTGAGACCAAAGATAGATATAGATGTACTTCGGTAAAATCTTCCCTTTTCTTTTAAATTCTTTATGGAAATGTTAAAGGGAACTAGAAGGAAAATAAGGTGACAAAATGTCTTAAGAGTAATCTACTGACATAAGAAAGATCATATAAAATATCAAATTATCAGAATAATGCTACTGTATTCACGCACACACGAGGCAAAAGATGAGCCCTATAATTATATTTAAAGCAGTCATAATAGTATCCACACACTGAGGGCCTACGTGGCACATAAGAGAACAATATAGTTCATATTTCACAAGATCCCGCATGACATCAAATGACCACAGAAAGGTGATGGCCAAATCGGTGAACAGGAAGGTTAGATTGGGTTGGGGTGTCCAAAAGACTACGTGGTCTTAGACCACGTAGTCTCTTGGACACCCAACTCGTGGTCTTAGACCGCGCAGACCACAAAGAATAGTCTATCAGTTTCATCTTGTTCTGCAGTTAAAGCACGATTTTTCGGAATAAAACCATGCAACACTCACCCAAGATCGATTAATTCAGTCACGATATGGAAAAGTCCATAAAGGTTGCTGGAATCGAGATGAAATTCGAACCGTTCTTGTTATAAGGACAAAGGTACCCCAAGTCCAAAGGACCTTAATATTACTAAATTCCAGAGCAAAAGAAGAACAGATGTTAGAAGAGGATGAAAACACACAGCTTAAGAGATGTTTGAAGGGATATCCACCGTGTTGGATGAAATTCTTGATAATCATGGAAAGAATAGTTTTATTTCTAACTTCTATTTCACTTTATACTGTATATGGTAGTTTAAATTACTTTAATTATTCATCTTGGTCTGTTCACCTGTCTAAATTATAAACTGATACATTCATACCAGCATCCTAGAGTTTAAGATTTCGATGAGAACTCTCTTAATTCTTTTCTTTTGTTTCTTCGATGTAAAACGCATGACCACTAGGAGTGGGAGGTGGTGTGACTGCTTTACAATAAAGATTTGTATATGGTCTTCGGGCAGAATGTTTGTTGTTAAAAACAACTGCGCACATATGCCAAGAAATACTTCAAGATCGCCCCATACAAGGTCCACTTCTAACAGCAGCTCTTCAAACAATTCGAAAAGTCGATTGGCCTTTGTGCTGAACTTTCTAACAAGAACGAAGTATTCCTGGTCTTTACTAAGGGTGAGTTCCACTTGAGGAAAGCTAGAAACGACCACGGTTGTTGGATCTGGACAAAACAGCAATGTCCATGCTTTGTTTGTCCAAATTTGTCTCCCCATCGAAATAGCTTCCAATACGGTTGTATCCCACGAAGGACTCGCAGTGTCCTGAAATTGGACAACAGCCATCTTTGTCCCTGTAATTCTAAGTTTTGGAAATGAAATATCCCCGTTAAATTACAAATTGGAATACAATCCTCCCCCTCCTTAAGTTAACAGAAGAATGAAATCATGGGTTATTTAGTAATGACCGCATTGTAAATTTTATTATTAAATGAAAACTCAATGAAGCTTATTCCACTGTACGTGAACATCGAGATAATGTGAATAGAAATAGGTTAAATTCCCAAAATAATGGCAATGTTTATCAGTAAACTGAATCAAAAATGTGAAAAAGATTTTAAGATTCAGATTGCTAGCATTTGGGCATTTTAAGTGTGATTTATAAGACAGACATGCTACTGCGGCGACTGGAAGGTCCCTGTTAAACCATTCATGCTTTGGTTTCCAGGAATTATAAGGTGAGAAACATGATAAATGAGCCAAACGCAGGAAAGAAGACTGGGGTGGCTAAAACGTTTTGGCTTCGTGAAATCGCTTGAGTTTTGCGTGCGTGCTGCCTTTTTAATATTGTTCGTCTGGAAAGATAGTTTCTTGGGGATATAAAAAAAGACGCAAGCGAAGTAAAAGTAGAAAGCCGTTAAATAATTCATTCGAGTGCTTAATAAAAGGCGTAAAAACCGCCAAGAAATTCTGAGTTACATCAAAATGTCACGAACTTACAGCAGTCCACCAGTACTGCACAAAAGGCCAATTTAAATTCTATCGTGGAGGACTTCAGCCTTGATTTTCGCTTGCTAGGCAAGGATCCCAAATCCGCATAAATACCACCCAGTATTTAATTGATATTTGAACCATTCGAAGATTTAATCGTGGACGGTTCACGTAAGTAAATAAACCTAAGCAAATAAAAGTAAGGAATGAAAGGAATCTATTTTAAATCACTGACGAAAACATCACCCCGATTTGGTTTGCAAACACTGTCAGGTACTCCCCGTGTTTGTAGCCTAATGACAGTTGCTAAGCATCGCAGAACAAGCGGAAATTTGTTATCTGTTATAGGAAATGAGGACATTCCCTATTCGATTTGTAGCAGTAAATCCAATCACATCTGCAATGGATGTTAAGGTCCGAAGTCTTTGGTGGTTATCATTAGAGTTGAGAGGAAACTACTTTATCATCCAAATTACCATTTATTTTGATTAAAGATCTAAAATCACTACGTTTATCTCATTTTAATATCGCTTCATGAAAATCAGTTTTTTCCTTTCCAATACGAATATTTCAACTAGCATAAAACTTCATTTTCACTGTCCAAGAAGTAGCAGCTACTCAGTGGAAATGTGGGCCCCAATTATAACCACATCGCATAAAATTCAGGATATAAACATAAAAGAAAAATATTAATCGAATTCTTTATTTTTAAAGATTTTGAAAGTTGGGATGTTTTAGAAGGTGCATTTAGGCTGAGAGACCTCGCTGTATTTTTGCAAACTATGCTTAGTTTGAGGTGGGTTTGCATGTTTTGTGGGATGGAAAGCCCTAGTTTCTGGAGAGAAACCATGCAGTCCTCTCCTCAGATCTGCTAAATCAAACGTAGTGTGAAAATTCGTTGACTAAAAGGCATGTAGGAAAATTTAGGAATAAAATAGAATGATCAAAAGTGCCTGCAAATCATCACACGAATGAATTGCCCCGAGATATACCATGATTAAAATAAGGGACCAATTGAGCGGAAGCTTCAGCTGATATAAAAACGAACATAGAGATAGTGGAGTCCAATGCAACGCGTGTGTGATGCGGTTAGAGAATGTCGAGACGTCACATTCGACACTGATATCAGGCATTTCAACAGAGGGCGGATTATCAGCCTTCCAGATGCTGGATGGTCGTTTCATTTTCGAACTTTTGGGCCATGACAATACCACAATGCACAGATGATGGCAACGGTGACTGCAGGAAGGTACGACTGCTTGTCAAATGGGTAGTGGAGCACGACGGAAGAAAACACAATGGGAGGATCGTCTTATCCGTCGACAAGTTTACATCGCGCCTATAGCCACGCTGGCTACTATACGAGATGTGACATGAGCTGGCTGTAACCCCATCGCCCGTCGAGCCATTGCACGCCGACTGGCAGAAGGGTGTCGCCGTGCATACTGGTCATTGCTTCGATTAACCTGACAGCTGCACATCGCTAACAACGTCTGAAATTCTGCAGCGCACGGGCCACCTGGGGTACAGAATGGCGTCAAGTGGTCTTCAGACATGAATCCCGCTTCTGGTTGGAGCCTAATAATCACCGCATACACACGTGTGACGATAATGTGGTGAACGTAGTGATTCTATAGCCATTTTTGAATGCCATATTTTACTCACTGCTGGTGTTATGGTGTGGAGAGTGATTAGTTTAATAGTCAATTGTCGTTGGTATTCAACGGCAATCTGACTGATCGCCGTTTTGTCGCCGAGATTCTGGAATCTGTAGATCTCCCTTTTCTTACTGGGACATCCAACGCCACTTTTCAACAGCAACAAGCCGGAAAAAATATCTCAGGTGTTTCCCCCGAGTGTCTCTGTACTGTGGACGTACTGTCTTAGCCAGCCAGCTCCTGAGATTTCTCGCCATCCACCAAAAAGCACGCGTGGCCCATGGTTGGACGCCATCTACACAGCTACCCACAGGAACACAGATCAGGTGCAAGGAGCTTTGTGGAAAATACTGCAGAAGGCTGTTCGACACCTGTATAACTCAATGCCGAGACGCTTAGCAAAGAGTTTTGGATCAATCTTGCTTCAATCTTGGCAAAACAGCTTCAGAAACACGAAATTTTACAAAAACAGATTTGGTATTGATGTTTATTCAAAAAAATCAAAACCTTCAATATTTCCTTCGCAATTTCTTGTTTCTGAAAAGAGATTGACGAAATTGAGCTTAAAGGAAAGAGATTTAACGGTGTCACATGGTGTTTCATCAAATATGGCAGGAGATATTTAATAGTATTTCAAAGAAAGGAATTTGGCGCATGTTATGATGACAGAGTCACTGGTTTCCGTGTATTAATTTTCAAGGAGAGTGTTTTGAAGAGCTTGAAGTGTATTCCACTTCAAGCTCTTCAAAATTTGGTTAATTTTGCATAAATCATTCAATTAGCACGAAGCTTGTTTTTAAACATATTCTAATAACAACTTGGTCATTTTACCGAGATACAAAAACAAACATTATATCTGAATATAATTAGTTTTATTTTAAACTACATATCGCACGATTGATTAAGGGATCTCGGTTACACCTTAGGACATTTACAGATTTCGGTTGATGGATTTCAGACAATTGCTTCTACCTTCTCACAAAAACATTTGACACAATGAAATCCAACTCAGCATCTTTAGAAACTGAACCATTTCGGAATTACAAATCAAATATTAACATATATTTTAAACTCAAATAAGATTTTTACTAGTTAATTTGTTCTGGTTTTCCCATTAATATCTAGCAATAAGATAGCTCAATTTGCAAGTTATTTCAGTGCTTTCGACTAGGCTTAAAATCGGAAAATTCGGAAATGAACATACACTCTCTCTCTCTCTAACTCATACACCAACAAAAAAATAAATCCTTCTGACATGCTCCCTAATTTCCTAAGCTAAGAGTCAGTAAGCACGTTGAGATGCTAGTGAACGAGAACCACCTGCGATGTCTTGCAAAGAAAAATCTCCACCTGCGCAATATGAACACCAGCAGAAATTATATTTAAACCACGACGTACACTCATGAGTGAAAACATTATGATCACCTACCTAATAACGTGTTGGACCCCTCACGCCGTGGGGGGTCCATGCTAGATGGGATTGATGTCCGTGAAATTTGGTGACAAGGGAATAATGAGAAATGCTTGGACACGATCCTCGAACCATTCCTGTATAATTCAGGCATTGTGACAAGTGGCATTGTCTTGTTGAAAGAGTTTCAGTGCCACCTGGTCACCATGACGGAAAAACCTGGTCGAAAACAGTGCTGAGGTAGGATCTCGCGGTGAGCGTATGTTCAATGGAGAGAAAGAGATCCATTGATGTCCATGAAAACATTGCATAAATCATGATTATCGACAGTCTACACCATCCAAAGTCGACCGTCGCTGATGCTTTCATGTATTTATAGCGTGGCAGTATTACTGACGTCGAGCAAAGAACAGGAAGACTACGGTGTCTCACTGCACGTGATCAGAGGATACTCGAAAAGATAGTACGACAATTTCGTCACACATCCCTATGAAACATCGCCAAGAGTTTAAGGCGTGAACGGAAGTTGAAATCTATATCAGCACACTAAGTATCGAGCTACACAGCCTCTGTTGTCATGGGATAACGGCGGCGCATAAGCCAAACGTACCAAACTGCAACCAGCCTTTCTATCCGAATATGGATCAAACCTGAATACAGTATCGACTTTTTAAGGGCTGTAAAAATACCCCATAATATAATTACTAAGTATTTTAAATGAGGAGATGCTTAATCCATGTGCTGGTAACAGAATTTTTGTTTTATATAAAGAAAAATAAATAAACTTTCATTTAACAGTCGAAATCTGAAGAGGTTAAAAATTCATCGCGACTGCATACATATCGAATTCGGTCTAGAACCCGCCTACTTCATTTGTGGCCATATGTTTTCTTGTTGTTATTGCAAAGAGTTTTGATTTTCGCTTTCGTTTAGCATGCCCGCGTGATACTTCTTGTTTCTAAGTTTAATTTAAACTATTCAGATGCTTTCATATACCTGATAGCAGCACGGATACGAGGTCAAATCATTATGGTGGTCGTACTGAAGATATCTGACGCCGGATTAATTTTCAAAAAGGAGTAGCCTTTTATCTTAAGTGTCATGCCAACAAAAGAAACGAATGTCTCGTTCCTTGCTTCTCTCAAAGTACAAGCTTCATCAGAAATAAACTGCCTATAATGGAGAAAGTGATCGTGGAAAACAAGAGTGACATAAGAATCGCATGCCAAAGGACGAGTCTGACATTTTACCGACCAAGCTGGATGATTAGTTATTTACGGAACTCGAGAGATAACCAAAAAGAGGCGGGGTTGCTATTGTTTTCAGAAAAGCTACACAGTTATCGACTCTGTAGTTATTAAAGCCCGACTTCTGATGCATTACATCGTCGATTAACTGGTGTCAGAATTCAATTTGTGTTATTTACCCGCGCCGATCTCCGGATGCTCGTGACTGAATAAGCAACGAAGACCTTGTGACACTGTCATAGCGGGGAATTTTAATTCTCTGAGCATTTTAGTTTTCAAAATAAACAGCTTTCATCTCAATAATAACAGACTATTATGCACAGAAATAATCCCCCTCACCTACCATTCAGTATAGAAAACTAATCCCACCAACGAAACTCTGGAATATGCAGATAAACTCACCTATCCAATTAGTTGTCCCTTACTACCGACACGGATGCCACCCATTTGTAAACGGCGAGAGTCACAGGCAGTTTGGAGTTGGACTACCTCAGTTGGAGTTGGATCCTACCTCAGCACTGTTTTCGACCAAGTTTTTCCGTCATGGTGACCAGGTGGCACTGAAACTCTTTCAACAAGACAATGCCACTTGTCACAATGCCTGAATTATACAGGAATGGTTCGAGGATCGTGTCCAAGCATTTCTCATTATTCCCTTGTCACCAAATTTCACGCTCTGGGATTTGATATTTATTCCATATTCTAAAACAACAGCACTGAACGGGAGCAGAACCAATTTATCTGATTGGTACAGCTCGTGATAACAGACTTTAATAATGTATTTCACATGTCTGTCTACACTCAGTGGCCATTTTATTCGATTCACCAACCTAATAGAGAGTGGGAGTCGCTCTATCTCTAAGAACAGACAGAATTCGTCACGTCATGGACTCAAAGAGTTGTCGAAAGCATGCCACAGGGAAGCTGGCCCATTTTGACTCAACTGTTTCCTACAGTTTCTTCTATTTATATGGTTGTAGATCTCGAATGCGAAAAGCTCCACTTCAACCCATAAGTGCTGAACTAGATCGAGATCTGGTGACTGGAGGAGGACACTGCAATTTGAATTCACTTCTTCCTGGAACAAATTTTGGACACTTCTGCTTGTGACATGGCGGATTATCCTGTTGGAAGAACCCAATCGCTGAAGGATACATTTCAGTCATGAAGAAATCGCCATACGGGAATAATTTAGAGAGTTTGGAATCCAAATGATGCCCCACTATTAAGAAGAAAGCCCAATGTGCACCACGAAAGCACTTTCAACACCATTAAATTATTATCATAAGCCTGTTATTGACATCTGACAGATCGGGTCCATGGACTCATGCTGCTTTCATCATCTGGTACAGTTATGAGTGTGAAACAGCTGGAATTGAGATTTGTCAGACCAGGCAACGTTTGTATCTTTCATATAAACGTAATGCAATTTATATTTCTTATTTCATATTAAACGAACGGCGTACATGAAGTGAAAGAAAATAGACATCGTTGTGTACTCGTAATTTAAAACAAAATCAAGTACAATTTTCATAAGAAAAGAAGAAGTGAAGCACAGATTACAGGTTTGCTTTTATTCTCTGGGACAGCCACTCAACGACAAAGCAGAGTTTTAAGTTCATTGTTAAAGTTTCATTATTTCTGTGGGTTCCTTTCGTGACAACTTAAGGATTTGATCTTGCAATATGATTAACTCTAGCCACGTACATCCTCAAGATCACAGCGTCCCAACACCGGATGTGGTTGGTTACGAATGAAGAGATATAACCAGAATTACAGAATAAGCTGTTAAATTTATCATTAAAGAGTGGATGGAGCTTCCAGATGAGGGAAGGCATTACCTTGAATTAATTCTACATTGGATACGTATCTTTAAATAAACTTCTTTAACTGAGCAAATGATTTTACTAGCATATTAAATGCTACTTAAGATAAAAAAATTTGTATAAAAGAACAGACAGCATTCTTAAGTAAGATAAATTGGACGCTCACGAGGATAGATATTTTCTAGCTTTGTTTTCCCCATTACAGCTCTGCTTGACCATTTCTCTGAAGTAATAATAACTCCTTGGTGCATGCTGACAATGTCAAAATCACCTTTCAGCCTAGCAACAAACTCGATCCGAAATCGATCAGCCCAGCAAAACCTGACTAGTTTTCCACACAAGTTTTTTTCGACAACCGAATTCTCTCACACCTGCACTTTATTGCAGCATAAGGGTTGCTGTTGCTTACCCATTAATACCAAGCATACAGAACAGGATCTTATAAGCCGCTTTTCGCTCTTTCTTGGAGAGTTCTGGGTTCGAATCCTGGACTAAAAATATTGTTTTTGCCGTTTCTTCATTTTATGATACAGTTTTACATAGACATTATGCTGGTCATTTTTAGGAGCCCCAGCATATGCATAAAACTCTTAACGTCTTCATGTCTGTCCGTCCGTCCGTTCGCACGTAATAACTCCATTACCAGTAAATGGATTTTTCTGAAATTTTATATTTAGAAATTTCTATAAATTATCTAAAAGGTCATCCAAAATTTCGTTCATTGGCCTCTGGGAAGATTGCAAGACCAATTATTATTCCAGATCCTCCTTCTCCAAGTTGCACTTTTTCCCCTTAAGAAACATTGTGATAATTTTTCACAAAATTTCATACGATAGGTTAAATCCAGAATGTTGTAATCAAGCATTAAAAATATTTATTTGGGAATAAAGATTTGCAGAAATTAAATGGAAAAATATGTGTATACTTTCTCTGAATATTTTTCTTATTTATTAAAGATGGTAGCTTTGAACGTGATTTGCAGTTTGGGTGCCCAGAATATAATTGCGCATAAATCCATAATTTAATCATTAATATATTCCGTCTTAATGCTCTCGTTTAATGCTCGCCTTCTTGGATACAATCAAAATTACATTTAAAACATCAAAATACACGTTGCAATTGTAAAGTATTTTACTTAGCATAATGTCTTTCCTGAACACTTAAGGAAAATCTTTGCCATTAATGTATTAGAAAAAACAGGTCTCTCTCTCTTTTATCTTATGTATTTTCGTTATTTGTAAACATTTCTAGAAATTCTCCTTTTCGATGTTTTCACGAATGCATCTTTAGTGCTAGAAGTGCTTCTGTTTTCTGAGGACATTCGGAAATGAACGGCAAATCTTTTTAGAAGAGTCAGATATAATTTCGTGAAAATAAGTTCGTTCAGAACGCGCATAAAATGTACCCCCGGCCCAAAGGAGAGACTGAAGTACCTCAAACAGGATTGGAAAAGGATTTCAGTTATTACCATCCACAATTATTCGAGTTGATTCATTGGACAGGCAGAGAGAAACTAACTGAACATTGGTGATTTATCCCAAAGAGTTTTCACTCATCGACTAATGTCATGGTGTACACTGCCAAAGTCCTTAGCTACACTGCAATCCAGGTGAGCAAGGACAGAGACAGAGAGTAGGTATGATATTCTCGAAATGTCTGGTAGAAAGCCACGATGCACTTTATGCAGGGAGTAAAGTACCCGGATGTCCTGTTTCTATTGAATTCCTTATCCACGTATAACATTACATTGCCAAAAGTAACCGGACACCCACACGTTTCAAAGAACTTGTTATAGATAAAATTCTTAAAATAACGTATTGGATCCGCTCACCAACACACACACAATCCACAACAGTAGACTCCAAACCAACTTTTGATATCAGGGAGGCGATATTTTGGTCAATTCTCGGGTCAGTTCAAATGATCGTATACGTTTTGACTTGTCAAGACATTCCAGTTGAAATAAAGCAGGAGGTCTGGGCAGGCAAATGAAACTTTTGCAGGAACAGCCCCCAATGGTTGAAGCATAAACTACGAGAAACAACAGCAGACACAGACGGTGACAGCACCTTCAAACTTCACGGTTGGACGAGGTAGTCTTCTAAATGTACTCTCTAGGCATCTATCAGACCGAAGCCCTCGTGAGCAGCACAGTTGGTAAAATCGCGAGGCTTTAAATGGATTGAGCAAGCTCAATGCTGACGGTAATCTTCCTCTGGCTCACACTACACACATGAGAGGTCATAAATTCAAGTTGAGGAAGGATGGTTACAGGGTACGGACGTTTGCTTTCAGCCAGCTGATGGTTTATTGGTAGAAAAAAACTTCTATCTGTTGTTAGGGAAGTGGGTAGTTTGAATAAATTCAAGGAAGAACTAGAAAACTATTGGAGGGGATTGACAAATGATGTGGGAAAGCTTTTTTGACAGATGCTGTATAAGTTTGCTTCCTTGCATCACTTTTCACTACTAATAGTAATTTCCCATGTGTGGCAGCAAACAAGGTCTACGGTGTTCAAGTTTTGTTTCAATGACACGAATAGATTGATTTTTTACTCTGGAATTCAGTGATCCCCCTCACCCAGCTCACTGTTCGAAGTCACTAAGCTCAATGTCTATATTTTGCAGTATAAACGCAAACACAGTTGCTTCTATTCCATTTCTTGGTACGTGAACAGCTATTCACCTTTCCCAACTCTCAGTCTAATGCGTCCTTTTAATTTTCACAATGCAGTGTATAGTCATGAGCACTTTTCTTCTGAGTTGGCACTTGGACGCGCACTTCTATTCCCCCAGAAATAGTCTGAATATCTACATCAACTAAGCAGCACCAATTCACTAAATTCCAACGAAACCAGGTCTTCATTTTACTTCCTCTACTTTGCTTCTGACACAACCTACTTCTGAACTTCGGACGTTCACCCGTATACTAGTTTTTCAACTGGTCTCCTTCTATATCCTTATTCCACAAAGTCTTCTACAACTTTCGGTGAAGCTTTTTTCAGCATTTTCATATTTTTTACTACAGCATTCATCTCCACCAACATTCTAAAACTTTGTTGGAAGTATGGCGCCGTTCACTGAACCAGGAAGATGTACGTCGTTTGCAAACCGGTGTGCTTGTATTGCGCTTTCATGCAAAAAGAAATCTTCCACATCTTTTTCTAGTCAGATACGTTGTAAATGGCTCTTAAAACTGTTCAGCGAATTGACGTAAAGCCCCAGAATTTACGATATCTCCTTTATCCACGTCTACCAAAAGTACAACTTTCATCTCAAAACGAATGATCATCGCTTTTCCTGTTGATGAAGTTGTGTTGAACTTCTTCGCGGGGATTTTGGGTGATGCCACTCCATGGATCATCGCGTGGTTTCTGACTCAAAGTGGTGTCTACGATCCACCACCAGCAATGATACTTGAAAGGAAAACTTTCCGTCTACCTCATCGTGCTATCAGCTCAAAATTGATAGTATCAATTATCAGGGAATACTGAATAACCCAGGTTGTTAAGTATTCCAATAATACCTTCAAATAATTCCTAGATGGAATGACAACTCTCTATGTGCCACACCAATTCTGTCAGTAGGCGACTGTTGCGTAGATGATCGTGGAGGTCAGCATTTCCTTGTTTAATACACTATAACGTTGATCCACAGTGCAGCTATCTACAGTTCCGTCCTTGTAGATGTCTTTTTGATGAATTGGCATATTCCATATTGTTTCCTTATGTTTAAAAGTCCATCACAGCTCACAGCCAACCTCCTTTGACTCCATATGTTTCTTCTAGATTACCAAGCCTTATTTTATTCGTGGTACTAGGTTCTCAACTACTCTATGAATGATAGTATTTCATTGGTCTCTGAGCGCATAATGCTACTCTTACGTATTACTAGATTCAGCTATATCCGTTGAGGTATTTCGGCAAGGATGCGAGATACCGGAAAAGTATACAATGAAGTTTATAATCCACTCTACCGTTACCAGTACTAGATATAAGCATCCACAGCTGTGTGGTGGAAATAATTTTAATAAGTAAAAGGACTAGATGCTACAGGCTTCCTTAAGGCTTTCTTCCAGAATGTTTCTTACATCTAAAGCAGGTAATACGATTCCCAAAACGAATAGTGACACGAAATAAGAAAAAGACTGTATTTCATCGTGTTGCCTGTTATGTTGAAAAGGTCCGGATGTTTGTAATGGGCTCCCAGGAGGTTTCACTTGTTGGACCTTTTCGAATATTCACCAGAGTATTCCATCACAGGTAGTTGTTTATCCGGAAGTGTGGGAAATATGTCTGACAAAGTAGGAGAATCGATGCGAGTGAAGAAATAGACTTCGCCCGGCAAGAAGTTGATATGACACCATTTGTGAATAAATTGCAAACGTCTGTCAAAACTTTGGTTATAGAGATTGCAAAAGGCAATTTTGTCAATAGATAGAAGTGGAGAATATTCTGTGTATGGTCTCGGTGCCATCGACAAAATCATTCAAGTTTTTGATTGGGTCCAAGATGTTGGACCGTGTGGCAGATAGCGTTAACCATGAGTGATGATTATTAGCCGGAATGAAAGGAAGCCATTGTACAAAAAAATAAAACTTAGGACCATGCGTACATATTAGAGGAAACAACGACTGGTTCTAATATTACTATACTTTAGGAACACGTGTTTTTGAATTGGTTTTAAAGTTGAACGATCATGGGAAATACCTCACAGGGAAAACTCAGGTTGTTGCCCTCTTCAAATTATGTTGCAATCATTAAAAATGGAATTCCTTCAAACTTTGCAGTATAATGAAACTATCGGCCTATTTGTTTATATAGTTAAGAAGTCAAGGTAATTTAAATTAATTCTTCAATACATCATCCTGCATTCTTCAGGAAGGCTAAAACCACAAGTACATCGTAGTACCAACATATCGCCTTTGTTCAGACATGAATATTGAAAATCGGGTATAATACATCGAAAATTTCAATCAGAAATCGAAGAGCGATAAAACTCTGTTGAATAAAAATTTTAGGATTTCATTTCAGTCTAATCGTTTCAATGCTTTCTAGAATCAATAGTGTTTTTACCTCTCAAAATGAAAACACCTAAAAAAGGAAATCTCAGACACATTCTTCTTCAATGTTCCTGCCTTTTCTAATGAAACACGGTAACAAATCTTTAGAAACTTGAGAAACAGTATTCTTAAAATTAATTTCGGATATTGGAAGACGCTTAAGATGCTTTGATTCTGGGAGGGGAGATTGTAACTGGATACATTGCAATTGGATACATCTATAGAAAGAAGAAATCTCCAAAGACTCGCTTTCTCATTTCGGAGATGGTTAGCAGACAATGTGAGAAGGAACTGGGGGTTTTTTGTAACCCCATGAGATTCGAGACCTGAAATGTTAGTCTCCAGTGAAAGTACAGTGTGATCTGATGCAAAGCCTTGCCCTTGAACTATTTTTCTAACAGGGGCAGGCGTCAAATCCGACGATCGCCTGGACGGCTTGTGAGGAGCCGGCATCGACTTACAGTTGTTTTATTTCCACTCATATTTTTTTACATCCCTTGGTAGCCTCAGCCTTTATTGAATTACAGATTTACCGGTACTTGATGCATGAGTACTTGTCTATTGTTCTCCTGCCACAGTAGAGCACATAACCATCTTCCCACCATGTCTAATTTATTTATATTTTCTCCAGAATGGTGATGTTGTAACTGCTGGAAGGAGAATAATAAACAAGGCTATTTTTATTACAACTTGAAGTCAACGTAATTTGTGAACATTCCCTAGTTAAAGTACAGCAAGTTGTTTCCATGTTTGTGCGATTTTACATATAATGCAAACTAACTTAAGTTTTTCTGGGTTTGGGTACATCCGCCTAAGATTTCATCATGCTATATAAATCACAGCACAAAAGAAACTTTTGCAAATACACTGATCCCAAAGTACAGAGCTACCACATAAATACATACGAGGGCATGGTTGTAATTCTTAAGTAAGGATATATTTTGAACGTCTCTTGGTTGTAAAAAGTTTCCAGAGAGAGAGAAAGAGTTAACCAAATTCCATCATGGAGTAAGAATAACGATTGAGGGTTATTTTATATTCATGGGATTTTTCTATTATCTAAATAAATGGGAGGGTTGCAGAAAGCAACTATATTGATGAGAAAAAGTTGGTTTTATCATCCATCAATGAACAGCATCGATATGTACAAAGTAAAGAACAAAATGTTCTTAAAAATCATATCATATTAATCCACTGAATAAATCTGTTAGGGATTGAAAAAAACCTTAGATATTTCCTGGAAATCTATGGACTAGCACATGAATAGAATTCGTTTATTTGTTCCATACTCTAAGAAATCTACAAATTTCATATATTGCAGAAATAAAATTGTAAATTCTAGAATCAAAAGAGAGGAGCATCGTGTAATAGAAAATTGCATGTGGCTTTGCAAGGTTTGGATTTCTTTTCAAACAGCACTGATTTCTGTTTTAGGGCAAGGTATGGTTTCCACATCGTACAAAGGGGATTCGGTTCGGTGTGTGTTAGGCTACAAAGCGAATAAAGCTATGAGAGTCAGTATAGTGTGTCTCTAAATTGCATGTGCGTTCTGTGGTCAATTTTTCTGTTTACTGAACAACACGAGTTTCTGGCGGCGGGCAAATTATGTAACTCTCTCCTGAGACAGACTGACTTGGAACTAGGCCTTTTCCACCTGGATAAGGCCTGGTTTCAATTATATCACACAGAAAAATGCCGCCTTTCGTGTCAGCATCTAATACTAGGTGGTAGATGACTCAATATCAGGTAGAATACCATCATCAGCTTATTGGAGAAGACAAAGTGGTGAAACCCATGTTTTAGTTTCCAGAATGAAGCTCCGGCAACCCTATCTCTTCCATCAGTTTGATCATCGTGGTGAGATCTAATATTCTTTACTTTTTACAGTATAAAACGGTTTTCTCGGGGCGGCCACTAGATAGTACATTTGAGAGAAACTATTAAGAACTATCTCAGAGATATCCGGATTAGCTAGTGTATAATCTCGCTGCCTCTACTCTTCCAGCTACTGATTAGAGGCAGCCCGAGTAATCTGTATGCGAGAGACATTATCGAGGACAAATTGTATCAAATATCTCGGTTTATTCTCTGATTTCAGTGGTGCCCATTTTCATCTACTCCAGCTGTGCTGGAGTAGATTTACTTTGTCACACAAAGCACTGCTTGAAGCAGTGCTTTGTGTGACAGTCTCAATTATCGATTGCCTTTCTACTCATCTCAGTTGTCCTAACTATTCACTCTATGATCCCTTTCGATTCCAAGTGGTATTCGTGCATACGTTTGTTATATCCTAATTTGGAATATCTTCTCTTTGGCATAAAATCTCTATAACCAAATCTCTCAAATTCATCTGCTTCCTCCACTAATCACTAGGACCTCTCTGATCTCCTTTCTGTGAAACTCGACTTTAAGTCTAGCTTTCCTAACGGTGAGGCAATTTCCCTTGATTATTTTAATGTTCGTAACTTCAGCAGGTTTCAATCTGAGAGTGACATGGATCCAGCTGAGGCTTTTGCAATTGCCAATGACTTTACTCAGCCTGTTTAGGTTCCTATCAGACTATCCTAACGATGTGCCTGACACCCGACCTTTACTTCAAATCCTCGAAGTAAAATGCCAGTATTAGTGCTTCTCCAGGTGGCGGCTCCGATCACCAAATTGTGATCTGAGCCACTCACCATTCTTAGCTTCGTGTAGTTTGGCATTAGAAGAATGCGAAATTGGATGATCTGCGTGATTTCTATTCCCCCTTTTCTTCAATGGATTACTGTTTTAAATGTTCTGATCCCAATGGTTGCTAAGATCACATCAGTAAAATTATTCATTTACGGACGAGATACTTTGTTCCGCATTTCACTATAAAACCCTGCATTTTATCGAACCTTCGTTTTCCAACTATGCTAAGGCTTTTCAAGATAAGAATGTAGCGTATCTCAATTGGTTTGTATATAAATCTCCAGCTTCTTTTTCTGCGTACGCTAAAGCTCACACCATTTGCCTCTTAGTCCCAACTTCTGTTCATCTCTACTTCCACTTCTGTTACAAACATGAATCTGTTACCATCCTCAGTCAAGGATAAAGCAGACTTACTAGCAACCTATTTTTCTTCTAACTCTTGTGTCGACGATCTTGGTGAACTACCTCCTGCCATACCAATATGGCAACAGGTGGTCATCCCAGTAAATTCCTCCTTTCGTCTTCCAAAAGAAGGATGCTAACTCTTCTGGATCTCCTTGTTTAATCTTTCTTATCTCACTAGTGTGTTTCTTTCTGCTTGAAAAATTTCTCATATCCAGCCAGTTCTTAAAAATGGTAACTCCTAACAAAGTAACAGAGGACTCCATCAACCTCTAACTCTATCTCAAAACTTTCCATCTGATCAATAATCGCCAATATGGATTCCTTTCAATGTCCATCCAGTAGTGATATGTTGGCTTGAGAGATGCTGCCAGCATTTCTCTAGAATTTTAATAAACTAAAACTCAGCGTTACTACCAGATGTACACAATTAACTGATGGTTGATATCAATTCATCCACAACTACACTCACACATACATAAGGTTGGTACCAGATAAAAATCGATATTTCAGTATTACTCCGTGTGCGTATCCGTAAAAAGCAATATACTTACGAGATTATTATGGGATTTTACTGAAGATAACTGAGACCAGTACAAACTTCTATTTGAATAACGTAAAAAAATTGAAAACGTAAATTCCATTAAATTTTCAAAACGTGCAAGAGACAAACTGAAAATGAAACAGACACCGAAAGAGAGAAAAAAAAAGCTAACAGGACTTATTTAATAGGCTGGCAACAGAACCGAAGATCCTGACATCATCATATGAAGATGTATTGTTTGCTGTCATAGCAACATCCCTTGACGTCAGGATAGTTTTACTCTGTCAGAGCTGCCTGAACGCGGGTCTCCAAAGTCCAAATTGGATTGTCTCCGCCAAAATCAGGCTATTAATTATAATCCGGTGCATCCCAGAGGAGAGATGTATGGCTCGCGGTAATAACGTAATGGACACCCGCGCTATCTGTTGTACCCGCATTTCATGGTACTCGGGGAGATGAGGACGAATATTTCAGTCGCAGGTTCTCAAGAGAGGTGTAAATTGCAGAGCTTGCGCTCAGCCAGCCAGCCAGCGAGCACGGGCACGCACACAAGGAGCTCGCTCCACTCCACCTGCACTATAGAACACCCGTCTTATACTAAAACGTACGGGGATCGATAAAATGCTTTTAGCACCGACAAGTCATGGGCCGCGATGGAGCGAACAGCTTCGTCCGCCCGCAACGCCCCCCGTTTCGCTTTTACCCACGTGGTAGGTGAAGAACCGACGAGAGAGAAGGCAGGATCGCCTAGCCAGAGGATGGTTAATGCAATTTTCTCTTCCCTATGACATTCGGAGGGAACATGAGTTTTCCATCAGCGGTTGTAGGCTTTTCATTCTTTTCGCTATGTTAACGCAGTAGAATAGCGACTAACTTTTATACTCCCCTCCCTTCCTCCCCTCCGGTACTAAGACCGTCACCTATTTGCATGAGGATGTAAGCCCTCTCTCTCTCTAGAGCGCCCGCTCTCGTCTTGCCCCTCCCCCATTCTCCAGCATTGTGGATAGGGTATTAGTTGTTAATGCACCCTTCGTAGCTTATCTGAAATGCAATTACCAAGAATATGAATCTTTTCATATTAACGGACGTACATCCTTTAGGCTTAAGAAAGTCGGGTGGTGGTGCTGAGAGACAGAGAATGGAACGCCTGGTGTCAGTTAATTCCCATCTAACCTCCAAGATAAAAATTATATATATATATACAGATAGATGCAGAAACTTTCTCAGAAACTACAGCTAAGTAATCCAGCGTGCACTGCGAAGGAAACGTAAAAATTGAAATGTGTATTAAGAAGCAAACTTTATTTTACAAATCTATTGAATAATTTATCGAATGTTCTGTTACAAAGAACTTATTTGCACGTTTAATAAAAGTTTGGATTTAAAATACAGAAAAGTATTAGTGTAATCCTGATTTCTCTTTTTGGGAATCTTTTGTTTTCAGTTATGACTGAAAATATTCTTTTCAGTCATAACAAATAAAAAAATAATAATAATGAAATACAGTATTTGAATTTTAATGAATTCATTCGTATTTAATGAGAAGTGCAATTTAATTAAAATTTTATTTTTAATTAAATACTTACTTATTTAAATAAAATTATTTATTATGATTTATATATTTAAAAGTTTGAATAATTTTAAAATAAAGTATTTAATTAAATTATCAAAAATTCAGTATAATTAAAACTATTAAGTAAATATAACTAATTGGTTATCTATTTATGTACATTTATTTATTATTAACGTACATTATTATTATATTCTTATTTATTATTATTCTTGTTATTAACTAACATTTACAATTAAAAAACAAAACATTAAACAAGTACGAGAATATTGGAAATATTCTCGTACTTGTTTAATGTTTAATGTTCTGGAAACTACGAGAATATTTCCAATATTCTCGTAGTTTCTCGTATATCCTCGCGATTTCTCATATATTGGAAATATGAATTGGTGTGAAGGATATTCTCTCTTTATAATTATCTTGTTTATTTATAAACATGATATCACTATTATAATTATTCATTAATTATTACTATTTTAAGATTCTATAATCAAAAATATTTTTGATTATCTCAAATTATTAACATTCTGTGATCATAAATGTTCACATCGATTAATGTGTCTGGTTATTCAACAACAAATATTTCAGTTCTATTACTTAATATCTATGCTCATTCCGACATTATTTTAAAATTATTAGGTAATTATATTTTATGATTGTTTTGCAATTGTATGCGTTGATTATTCCATAAGTTGTTTAATATTTTCAACGAGGCAAATAAAGTTTAGCCATCGTTTTCCTCGCGATGTGGTAGAAGAGTGTAACCATGGTAACCGTTATTTACGAAGAGTTTATGAACATTCTGCGATTAATATTTGATGATTGCTTTTAATATTTAAAGAGATTACCTACATATTAAAATTTATAAGTATTTTGTATACTTCTAGGCAATTTTCACACCACGTGATCTGTGAAAGCAAAATATTATTCGCTAATAAACTATAAAATTCATTTCGCAACACTTCTCCTCTCAAAGTATATTCGTAAATTTTTAAGGTGCACCCGGAAGCGATTAAGACGTTATATACAATGGCAACGTGTCTGCGCCAGGGCAATAAGTTCAATAAAATATTCTGCGAGCATCCAATTTCCTAAGCATATCGTTGACTGGGACA
Source organism: Mastigoproctus giganteus (assembly GCF_048544385.1). Classification (NCBI taxonomy): domain Eukaryota; kingdom Metazoa; phylum Arthropoda; class Arachnida; order Uropygi; family Thelyphonidae; genus Mastigoproctus; species Mastigoproctus giganteus. The sequence continues at coordinate 70,076,498 of NC_143580.1, forward strand.
AAACCTATTTCATAAAGCGCATCTCGAACGTGCACACAGTGTGCATCTTGGGGGACCAATAACCAAACAATCACTGCTTATTTTTTTTTGGGTACCCCTAATGTCGTCCGTGTAATTATTAATTATCTGTAGCGCTAACAAATTTCCTTTACTGCTGACATCATTAAAAATTCGTTTAACGCGGAGCAATTTATTTATAAATAATTTACACGCTTTCCTCTTTTCCCTACCTCCCCCTACGTGGAATAAAATAATAAAAAAAAGAAAAATTCCAAGACGAAAACTTCCTTCAAGTTATAATGAGGGTAATTTAGTTGGTCCACAGCACGTGCCGTCGGCGGTATGCAATTTGAACAACACCAACAACAAAATGGTGGCGAGCAGCGTAAAAATGATTCGCCGTAATCATGACAGCTCTTTATATTAGTTCTCTAAAAAAAAAAACGAGTCTTTGCGAACAATTATGGAGCAGATTCCTGCTGAGATATGTAAATCCTTGCTCGGTTAGGGACGATTATTAAGGGGCATCAAGATGCGCGCGCACGGTACATAAACTGAAGGTAACTGTCAAACCCGAATGAACACCTGCGTGTCTCTATACAGATATTTGTGATTCTGATTGTGTTAAATCCCAATTCTCATTAGAATATTAGCCGATATTCATTTATAGAAACAAATTCAACGTGTTCAGAGAAATAAAGATATTATTTCTGTTTCCACTGTGTTTTTCATAAATTGGTTCTTGATTCTATAATTTACAGAATCTGATTATTCCAAAATTCTTAAAACGTGAAAATCGTTCAATAACTGCTTAAATACATTTATTAAGAATTACCTCAATTTAAGTTATAATTAAATGAGTTCGTATCGTTTAATAGTTAAAATAATTAGCATTATTACGAGTAGTTAAAGCATTTTTCCCTAATATTTCAAGGTCTCGTCGCGTGGGGATGATGGCGCATGCGCTCGCTGCTCTCGAGAGACGTGATAAGTAGACTCGTTTATTATTTAAAAATTCGTTGTTTTTGTTACAGTTTTGTTTCATATTAGTAGTAATTATTTGAAATTAATAGAAAAATTAGTAGACATTATTAGAAAATGTCTGATAAAGAAAATAAAACTATTTCCTACTTTGACCTTTAAAAATTACTCAATAAAGATAGCCGAAGTGGGAAAAAAAAAACTTTGTGGCATTTGGCTCATTGTATCGATATAAGAATGCTGTAAAATACAGTTTAATATTCTTTTTTTTGTAATTCTGTAAGAATATAATATTTATAAACGTTTTTAATTTCATAATTTAAAAACTTACTTTAAAGATTTACATTTTTGGTTTTCATTAAGTCATAATTTAAATTATAAGTTTATAATACTTATTTTCTAAAAAAAATACATAATTTAATTTTATGGCCTCGAACTACTGTCATATAACCTGGGAATAGTGTATTATTATTGTACTGCCGCGGTGAGTTCTCCTACGAATCAGGGTTTTATATTATGCGCTACTTGGGACATGTTTGCGGATCTGTACGACGTGTGAGGAGATTAAGCCAAAATTCATTGTTCTTATATGGCTAATAAAGCTGTAAGAGGAATAAGATTTAGGCCCTAGTAGTTATTAAAACGAAGTCCCAGAGGAAGTAGCTGTTGGTGTAAATCTATTGGAAAGGGAAATTATATTTTGCATAACAGATAGGTGGAATTGAAGCAGGGTACGTCTTCCAGGGCAAAACACTTATCTTTTAGGGGTGATATTTAAAGTGATATATCAACAAAGGAGATATTGTTGAGCCCACTGATGATTCACTTACAGGCATTGGGCAATACTGAAAAAGCCACGATTTACGATTAATTTTGAAAGTGTATGGAATTTTTCCCAGACATGATAGAAGGACAAACATTTTAATTGAGTGTCTAAAATACGTCAATGGTTAAAATAGTGTCGCAAAATCTGCTAGATCATAACCCTTGATCCCAATGTGGCTTGAGATCACAACAGAAGCGGATGTGGAATGTGAATTCATAAAGAGAATATAACCTGCTGAATCCCGGACAGGATAGGATGGTGATTACATTTCATTGACAAAGTATCTTGCACATACCTTAAGAGTTCTTATCTGTTACCCCAACTGGACGTATTATCTAGATGTTCTGGGGGCAAAGACGTTTCACGTGAGCGGGTAGCTAATATCAGGGAAGAGAGCCTAAAAACTTCAAGGGTTGTGTTAGGGTTGTTAAATATACAAGAACAGTAAGTCTTAATTGTTCATATAGTAATGTTAGAAGTGTCGTCAATAAAATGAGCGAATTCGAACTGCTGGTTAAAACAAGTAACGCGGACATAATAGGGCTTACAGAGACGTGGTGCCACCCGGAAATTGGGGATGATGAGTTTCAGTACGGCTTGTATAATGTATTTAGGAAGGATAGGTTAGATAGAAGGGGTGGTGGGGTAAAGCTTCTTATCAGAAGCATCCTGAGTGCGACGATAGCTTTCCCGGATTCAGACATTTCACACGCTAGTATAGAGTCTGTATGGTGTGAGATAGTTGGAAACAAAGGTATAATGCGAGTAGGAGTAATCTACAGACCAGGTGATTGTGAAGATTATGACAAAAGCCTCTACATGCAAATAGAATGGGCAAGTAAGCGTCAATGTCTTATTATGGGTGATTTCAATTTGCCTCTAATTGATTGGAGTAAATGGGAAGGAAACTCGACATGGGGAACAAAAATTTTAAATCAACTAGATGACTGTTATTTGTAACAACATGTCGGGGAAAGTACTAGAGAAAAGAATATCCTAGACCTCATCATCACACATGAATCAGATGACATAACAGGGGTGACAGTAGAGGAACCAGTAGCAGGAAGTGATCACGGAGTTCTACGGTGGATGATGACGAGAGAGAGGTAGCAGAAGTAAAAGGCAAAGGAATGGGTTTTAATTTCAGAAAAGGAAATTACGATGCCTTAAGGTACTACATGGCCTCTATTAACTGGGTAGATATCGCGCAGAGAATGAATACAATTGAACTGTGGTACGCTTTTAAAACAATCACAGATGCCTTGAATGCGTATATACCATTAAAAAAATACTCCACCAGAAGGGTTCCAAGTTGGATGAATAGTGAAGTTGCCACATTACTTGAGCAGAAAAAGGTGGCATGGAAAGTTTACAGAGCAATAAAAAGTACTGAAGCCTATAACAGCTACAAGGTGATGTGTAATAGAGCCACAGAAAAGGTTCGACAGGCAAAGGCAGTTTATGAGAAATCACTAGCAAACAGAGCAAAGAGGGAGGATAAAGAATTCTTCACATATATAAATGCCAAGAAGAGCAGGACAAACCAGATCGGACCTTTACGTAAGGGAAAGGGGATAGTATTAAATACACCAGCTGCCGTTGCAGATGAACTCAACAGTTATTTCGCATCGATATTTACAAACGAAAAACGTTTTGTGGCAATGGGGAAATTGTGGGAGCGAAGTTAAAAAATATGTAATTAATGATATTGAAATTTCGCAAGATTATTTAATGAAAAAACTTTCGAGCCTACAGACCAGTAAGGCTCCTGGAGTTGATGGAATATACCCTATAATCTTAAGAGAGGCGGCAAGCGAGTGCATTGAACCATTGAGGCTAATTATGAGAGCATCACTAGACTCTGGGGAGATTCCCTTGGATTGGAAAAGTGCAAATGTATCTCCCATACATAAGGGTGGCTCTAAAAGTGAAGTTGAAAATTATCGACCTGTCAGTCTGACTTCAGTAGTAGTAAAAATCATGGAGGCAATGATCAAGGGTGGAATTCAGGATCAATTGGATCGAATTGAAATTCTCAAGGATACTCAGCATGGTTTTGTAAAGGGAAAATCATGTTTAAGAAATCTGGTTCGCTATTTCGAAAGGGTCACTCACGAGCTGGATTTAGGGAATAATTTCGACATTGTTTATTTAGATTTCAGCAAAGCTTTTAACTCAGTCCCACATGAGCGGTTGCTTTATAAGCTGGAACAGGTTGGAATCACAGGGAAAATCCTTAGATGGATAGAAGGATGGCTCCAGGGCAGGAGGCAGAGGGTTGTGATAAATGGCTATTCTCCAGATTGGGTTGATGTAAGAAGTGGGGTTCCCCAAGGATCAGTATTAGGACCACTGTTGTTTTTAATTTTCATAAACGACATTGATGAAGGGATAGAGGGCGTGATGTCTAAATTTGCAGATGATGTTAAAATTGGTAGAGTAGTTAATGATCACTGTCAAGGTGAGCTTCTTCAGGGAGACCTAGATAGACTTCAGGAATGGTCAGAAAAATGGCAGCTGTGCTTTAATCCAATAAAGTGTAAGGTATTACACCTGGGAAACAGTAATCCCAAAAAAACTTATTCACTTGGTGGAGTTCAACTAAACCCAGTACTGGAGGAAAGGGACTTGGGTGTTACGATACGGTCAGACATGAAATTCTCTGAGCATTGTAAACAGGTTGCAAGGAAGGCCCATGGTGTCCTATCGATGATCTATCGAACTTTTGCAAGTAAAGATAGGGACGTGATAATCTCATTATATAAGGCTTATGTTAGACCACACTTGGAATACTGTGTTCAAGTATGGAGACCGCACCTAAAGAAAGACATCGAGCTTCTTGAAAGGGTGCAAAGAAGGGTAACTCGCCTGGTGAGATCGGCAAAAGGGCGGCCTTATGAAGAAAGACTTCGAATATGTGGGTTGCAGAGTTTGGAAACTAGACACCTTAGAGGAGATTTGATTGAGGTGTTTAAGGCTCTGAGAGGTATCAGTAAAATGAATGAGGACAAAATTTTCAAGATTATAAATGATGCTAGAACTAGGGGACATAAATTCAAGTTACGGGGGGGGGAATGTTTAGATTGTACTGCAGGAAGTTTTATTTTAGCCAGCGAGTTATAAATTACTGGAATAAGTTGCCTTCATGGGTGGTAGAGGCCGACAGTTTGGGGAAATTCAAAGGTCATCTGGATAGCACTTTCGGGTAAGGGAAGCGCATAGGATGATAGGTTTAATTTCTTTTTTATTTATTTTTTATTTTATTTTTATTTATTTTATTTATTTATTTATTTATTTATTTATTTTTATCATTGTTTTGTTCGGATTTTTTTTTTTTTGGCTGGTGCAGCATAAGCCTTAGGCTTTCTTGCACCATGCGGCCGTTACTAATACTAAGTCTGTAATGCACTTAGAAAACCTATATTATACCTTACACCTTTGATAATTATTAATGTGATCCAAAGCTATCTCTATAGCATAGAACTCTGCCGTGTATTTACTGCACTCATGGAGAATCTTCTCTGATACTCGACTATCTGGGAAGACTGCAGCGGATCATACAAAGATTGTGATTTGGAGCCATGGATTGATCAGAGTAGTTTTTTTTTTTTTTTTTTATTTGGTAGTTGTTGGCGCATCGGCATCTGTGGCCATAATGCACCTCCCAAGGTTTTTGCAGTACTTTGATCCAAGCCCGAGGCGGGATTCGAACCCGCGACCTTTGGGTTGCTAGGCAGGCACTTTACCCACCTGGCTAGCCCGGGATCAGAGTAGTTGAACTTTCCAGGATTTACTGGATGATGTTTTCTACAATAGCGGGTTAGAGATGCAACAAGAGAAAGCAATGCCCTTGATTTGATTATTATCAGCAGTAACTCTTTATGCAGTAAGAATCTCTGAATAAAGGAACTACTGGGTGTCAGTGATCCTATTACTTTGATGTTGGATCTACTTAAAAGATGTAACTACTGTCAAAGATAGGGGGAAGTGAGCTTGCTTTATTATAGATGATTACAATGGTCTCAGACAGTTTTTAAATTCTATTCACAGTGGGATTGACTAGTGTGTTAGAATTTGCAAATTCTAAATGGCAAGTATTCAGGGAAACAGTCGCAGAAGCAACTAAGCTTTTAAACTAGCTAAGAGATACTATTCAAGGTTTCAACCTAATTGGAGGCCAAATGCACTGTGAGATTAATGACAGAGAAGAAAAATATATCAGATCATTATAAATTACCAGGGGACACAGAAACCTACAGTACATATAAACTATTCTGCAATCGAGTCAGTAAGTGGATTAGGAAAGCTAGAGAAGATTATGAGAAGCCTTTGGATAAGCGAAGAAAAATAGCAAAGGATTCTTTGTTTATGTTAACACGAAAGGGATGAAGCATAACTGTTGATGCGTTTTTATTATTACTAAATTACAGTTGCTTAGAGCGAAACGGATACAAAAATATAGATTGGGACAGGTTATTAAACCTATCACGATCTATATTTTTGTATCCGTTTCGCTCTGAGCAACTGTAATTTTGTAATAATAATGAATCCATAGCGCACAGGCCTCTTTAATCATGTTGATGCGTTTGTTCACGTTGCAAAGTGGAAAAGAAATTATTGAAGCTAAATGTAAATAATGCATCTGGAGCTGAAGAAATCTCTCTACTTATATTAAGAAGCAGCAAAAGGGATAATCAAATCTTTAGCTATAGTTATGAGAGTACCCTTGGACTTACAGGAGGTACCTATAGGCTGTAGATGTTAGACTGTGTTCCCAATTCATAAAAGGGGGAAACCAAAGGGAGAAGTGAGAAGACACAGAGCTATAAGCTTGACTGATGTTGAATGAAAATAATGATGACAGTGGTGAAATAAGTACTTCAAGGCATCCCACTCGTTGTAAAAAGGGATGGAGTAATTGTAGAGTCCGCGTGAAGTTCTCTGAGCGGCTCTTAGGCCAGTACGTGGCGTTCTTTCATAGATATACAAGAATTTTGCCAGCAGAGAAAAGATAATTAGTCTGTTGTATAAGGAGGTGATTAGACCACATCCTGGGTACTGAATACATGTCTTGAAGACGCAAAGATCTGGAAAGATCTTTACGAGTCTGGAAGATTCATCATAAAGATATGAATCTGCTAGAGTGAGAGTCAAAGAGGCCAACAAGATTGGCTTGGAACAAAAAAGGGTATTCTTAACAAAAAATAATTCATTTCTGCAAATTATAGTGTCTGGAAACCAGGCTCTGCAAGGAGATCTGATTGAAGTCTTTAACTGGACTGAGGAAACTAAATATTGATATTTCTTTTCAGGATGAGGCATATAAAAAGGCCGAAATTTAAGTTGAAAAAAAGATTGTTGCAGAATAGATGCGCCAAAATTTGCTTTCAGCAATTCACTGTGAAAGTGAGTAGTTTCAATAAATTTAAGGAAAGATTAGATCCAGAGAAATTTGGTAATTTTTTTAGGGATTACTTAATTCCTCGTATCATTTGCAACTATTAGTACTATTTCCGTGGCCAAAGATGGATCCGTCTGGTCGGTTCCTAATGTATATTATCAAGATGAATACTTAACATTTCATCTGATCTTCTGGTTGGATGCCAGCACGTTTCTTTTCAATAGGTTTACTCTCATAAAACTGCGTTGGCTCTGGATAAAAGAGGCATTTCAGAACGTGATGTAAAGGAAGACTGAATTTTCGTTGCACAGTGAGCAGTAGTCTTTTCCTCCTGAGATGACGTGGGGGTACTTTTGCTTCAATATGCACGCTGTGGATGGAAATTGCTCGAAAAACTCCCGAAGCAATTCTCAAAGTACTGTGTTGGATGGTGTTCAGTTTCATGCGAATGCTTTTCTAGCAGTCTAACAGGGGCTCCATAATCTTAGGGGGAAAGCATGATTAGTAAACGATGAAAGTGTAACAGGATGTACAGATCAACACTCCATGTTATTTCAAAAATATTCCTGATTCGACATTTAATTCCTTTGAACATCGGTTTCATAAATGTGCAAAAGTTAATTCGTTTTCTAGAGATTTTGCCAAAAATTGGACAGTTAGCAACTAAAATTAGATTTTTTTTAACTATAGTTTAGGTTTAAATATATACACACGCTAAAAATTCTAAATCATGAGACTGTCAACTGAGGGAAAAATGGTGCCACATTGTTTAGTGCCTACAGTCAAGCAGATTGGTGGTTCCATCATGATCTGGGGTTGCTTCTGTTTTCCTGGAGTGGGTAACAAGGTAAAAATTGAAGGAATTTTAAGAAAAGAAGAGTATAAAATATTCTTGAACGTAATGCAATATCTTCTGGACCTTGACAACAACATAATGACTGGAAGCACACCTCTAAGCTGTGTAGGGACCTTCTAGCAACTAAACAACAACGGGAGGTATTGCAAATTATGGTGTGGCCACCCCAATCCCTTGACTTAAACCCAATAAAGCTTTTAGGAGATCATCTAGACAGTGAAGTCCGTTAAGGCTGCCCATATCCACAACATTTATGGGAAACCTTGCAGATCTTTTTGGATAATGTTAGACAAGACACTTAAATTAAACGACAGAATGCCATTTGTATAAGACAATGATAAATTCTCGTGGAGGATATTTTGATGAAAAATCCGTATAGTTGTTGATATTCTTCCAATATTTATTTGCTGTTCATTTTTTCAGTGCTTAATAAAAAACCTTAAAATACTTTGTGGCGTGTTTTTTTTTTCAATATTAAGCCTTTCGTTGTCATAACCCGTTTAAAAATAAATAATAACGAAAACTGTTGTCATACACTGTAATTCAAAATTTTTTGGAAGGAGTGTATCCTCTGCGTTTTATAGAAATAAACCAAGAGATTTCTGGAAGCGACGACCACTACGAATCAGCAATATGCTATTTTTATTATTGCAGTATTACGTTTTTTTCTCAATGGAGTGTTTATTCTAGGAATGACATATTTTGAGAACTTGAACATATAAATTACATGATTCAACGGTATTTATCATATTCCGCAATGTATTTTTTACTCAAATAGCAAGCAGAGTACCATGGAGTACTTACCATAGCGGGAATGTCCTCATCTTGAACATTCGATTGTCTGTGCGCATTTCTATTTTCACTTGGCAATTTTAAGATGCGTAAACTTTGTACAAACGCATAGAATTCACTTTGGATTTCACCAGTTTGGAGAAGGACAAAGTGAACTTCGCGTGCTATGTGGAATCGGCATATTGTGTCTGTAACTGCGTATATTCTTCTTTCAGCTTGCTGAACCCATGTAAATTTTGCCTGTGACAGACTGAACTACGTTGTGAAAAAAGGTAAACAACAAAGTTGCTGTTAAACTTTAAATAACTCGATGGAAACTTTAATTCGAAGAGATGTGCTGAAACTTTGAACAGTCTGTGCCTCAGCATTAAACGGGAAAACATGATAGAGAAGCAACCATTCTACTTTTTTTTTACTAGAAGCATACGTACTTTTGACATTGAAAATTAAATCAATTCTTTGCTTCCAGAAAAAGCCAAGTACTCGTATTTTAGAGTTGAAAGGAATTGTTGAATTGATGTGATTAACAAACCAAGTACTTTTAACATTTAAAAACAGCCAACTGCTGTTAAAACTAAAAATACTCTTAGGATTAGAAAAAATATGAAACTATTCTCTAGAATTTTATTTCGATTTGTTCTTTTGGATAAAAAAAAGAATATAAAGCGTTGCTGGCACAGGCGAAGAAATATGTACGCTGCCCATTCTAAAGGGATAGCTTCAGAGAATCATCTCTGAAAAGAAAAAAAATAAATAAGTCACCTTAAAAAGCATTTCCCTTCAGCAAGATCAAGCTGAAGCGCAGTAATACACGCCTTGGGGCTGGCAGGTAGCTATTACGTAACAAGTCATCGGCATGCATTCGGACGCTCTTAGGCGCTTTGCCATTGGAAGCGTCCCTAGATACCACGTGCAGTACTTACCTGCCCTGACGTGTACATCTCTACTGCCAAGAGTTCCTACTGTGTTCGAGGCAATGCACCGATAAACAGAGGCGTGGATGTCTTGCCGATACTCCTCAGCACTGAAAGGTGAAAAAACCAACGATCCATTCAGTCGGACGTGCCGAAGACCAGGGATATCACTAACAGCATTTCCGACTCGCCGCACCCAGCTCACGTGAGGGCTTGGTTTGCCGAGTGCTGAACAGGGGATCTCGGCGCCGTTGGTGTTGTAAAACTCCACGAGGAAGGGCGGTTCAACCAAGAAGGTCGGTGCCTGAAGATCTAACGCGATGGATGGATCTGGTAATGAGAAATTGGGAAAAAAATCATTAACTGGAGTTATTTCAAGCATTCTTACAAATACGGTTCAATATCATAGATTTTATTATGTACAAATATAGTATGGATACATCTAACAAACCTGAGTGGATTCTTTCTCGAATATTTCCATTTATGTTTCCATGTTAAACATCCCATCAGCTTCATCAAACTTGTCTGATTTGGGGAATGTTTTGGAGTTGTCAGTAAGATACTATGGCAGTGAGACATTGGTATATAATGTACATAGATTGCGATTATGCTATGGTCGAAGTTGCTGGATGAAAAACTCGAGACTTTCAACCGGAAAACATTTTCCATTCCACACCGAGACAGATTCAGCTAGCCACTTTATTAGGACAGCGTCCTAATAACGTGGCTAGTTGATTAGTGCTTTCATAGTTGTCCTATGAGATCATGCCTCACCATCATCTTAACTTCAACCAGTACTTTGGTACACAGAGGTGGGATCCATTACTTCAGGTAGGTTCCTCCAAACAAAAACTCTCACTTTGAGATACTGTAAAGAGGATTTATCAGACCACAAATTTCCTCTATGCCTCATGAGTGACTCTTTTTCCTGATTTTATTTATTCTTGGAATACTCCAGCAGCTGGAAGCACTAGACAAATGATCATACCTCATTTGAATTACCTTTTCCCCACTCAAACTGAACAAAATGAACCTCCAATCTTCAGTGCGGTCACTTGAAGATCTCGTAAATCATATGACTGTGTTAATTCGCATACATTTGGCATTAATATATGCTCCAACGTCCTCAATAGTCCTAATAACTGGCAAAATAGTGTATACATTAAGTTTATTTTGAATTATCAATCTAATAGAAATTTCGTCATTAAAATATCGAAGAAGCATTTGCAATGCCAACAGCTTAAATCATTTGAGACCCAGGAATGTAAAAAAGGAATCCTCAATGCGAATGTGCATACTATCATTCAGTTTTCCAATAAAACTCCAGTAATATATAATTCATTCTTTCGAAATATTCTCTCTAAATTCAAGTTATCTGCAAAAACCCTTGGTTCCACCTCCTCCTGATTATAACTACAAAATCATTAACCATAAAGAGGTATCCGCTATAGCTTTTTATAATCCTTCAATTGGGACATCCGCATTACAAAGCCCGGGATAGCCATGCAACATCTACACGACCACACTTGCAGGACTGATGCGGATAATGCCTTTGCCAATATTGAGAAAAAAGAAGTGCGAATATCTGTAATTAGGAAAATCGTTCAAGGGATAATTATTATAAAGATGCGCTGGTTAGTCGAGTGATTAATGTTTGTTATTATCCTGTCCCATTATTTTAACACCTAACATGCTTTCAAATAATAACCTACAGTAAGGCAGAAGTTTAATTCTCTCTTTAAGCGTAAAAATTGGCATTCAGAAAATGCTAATACGCGTGCGCGATAAAAGACCAACTTTTCATCCCAGAAAATGTATTGTCCGTTTCGTGCGATTTATGACAAAGAAAGGTTTCTTGGGATAAATAATTTAAACCGAAAATTTGCGATGTAACCCAACTTCCCCCTTGCTACTCCCATCTGCAGTAAATAAGAAGGTCTTTACTGCAATTGCCGGAAGAAAGCCAGCTCTTTAAAGGAAATAAGATCACGAGGAAAGAAGGTAAAAAACAAAGCCAATCAGACATAATGGACTAAGTGACCTTACAAAGATATAACAAAGCGGTTAAATGGAGTTAGTTTCTCGATTCCACTACTTTCAAAGAACAGATTAGCTAATTCCATCAAAAGTCGAGAATGGATAGAAAACACAGCTGCGGGCCAAGGAACTGTACGTCTCAGAAGTACCCACAATTCGTCAGTGCTGTAACCTAGAAACGTATTTGCCAAGTGTAATATAAATAGCAACATAAAAATTACAGAAAAGAAGCTTATATCAAGAGTACATTATATCAAACATTAGCGACTATTACTCATTATAGCCCATGTAAAAATATTAGAGAACCAAATGTCCAGATGAGTGAATACTTCTTATTTAATATATATAAATCAGCGCGCTATTTATGAGGGCTGTTTGAAAAGAAGTCTTTTGAAATGTAATACTTTTTATGTCCATCAGTTTTACGTAGTCCAGTCCTCAATATCTTTTGAGATACTTCCATTTACCATCTGTTGAAAAACATTTCTATAAATGTAGATTGAACACTTGAAAATCCAAATGTGGATAGGTCTAGCGTATACTGTCAATGTCCAAGTACTTTCTGCTTGTAAATTTTCAACCATTGCTACAATTCTGTTCAAGGATGCTTCAGACTCTGCAAATTATCGAAGTTCGTTTCCATATTCGCACGCATTTGTGTCTTTATTCGATCTCTTTGGGACAACAGACTCATCAAGCCATTCTGCGCAGGTCTTTTGGTCATTGATCAACTCTTTATACCAAAAATGTACACCTCTTTTGAGTTATATAACTTATGAAGCTCGTACACTACTATAAACAGTTGATGAATTCAGAAAAGGGCATTCCTTTAAAAATTGAAAAGGAAAAGAATCGTAGTAATTTGTACTGATTCATGTCTTCATGGGTGCCGCCATGTTTAAGTACAACAGTTATTGGTAAGTACGATCTCTTAACTGAGAGTATTATCGATTAAAAGTATACTATTTATTAAGGAAGAGTGCTGCCATCACGGAACTTTTTTTTTTAATAATCTTGGATTTCTCACGAATCTTCTTTAAGCTGAAACCAGAATTAATGCAGGTGTTTCCAATTTCCAGTATTTCAAAGTAATATCCTAAATATTTAATCTTGCTCTCTTCATATGTTTGCATCTTGGTGCCCCTGACATGTGGAATCAATATTTAGCTGTTCACAGAACGTGTGTGTAGTGCGACAAGCAGAATAGAAAATCCGTGTTGGATAGCGCCTTGGGCGTACGTGAGTGCGCTTTGGACTTTTCTCTTGGCTTCTGCATGTTTTAGAGTCGAAATTACCTCAGGTGTTTACGATTTTTTTTTCTTCTTCTTCTTCTTCTTCCTCCTCCTCCACCGTGAGGGAGTTTGGTTCTTACTCTTCTAATGAGTGTCATCCACTGTAACATATTAAGAATTTGCAAAGTTTTCCGATAATTCAATAATAACAAACGTGTCAGCAAGAAAGACGAATGAGTTAATTTTAAGAGTGCTTTTAACAGGAAACACTTAATTTGTCTCCAGCAGTGACTTTTAGCCTTTCTTAATCGCCAAAGTTTGCTTCTTCCGCTTCTAGTAGACATTAATTTACGACAGTATATGGATAGCGCCTAAAATTTCATTATGGCTTCTTTCAGGAAGAGTTTAAGCTAACTATTCAAACTCAAAGAATAATTTCACCATTGAAACATGGAAGTCAATATTTCAAAGTACAAGTTTAGAGGCAGTCTTTCTCAGTGCTCAATTGGACTGCACTGGATTGTACGTGGAATCGGGCGTGCTTAAAAATGTGCATGTAGAAGTACGCAACAGTCAACAGCACATGGACTGCAGTGTCTGAACAGTCAATACGATGATAAACCAAGACGCTAACCGATTCTTCCTACCTTCTGTTTTAGTATTTGAACTCTTCGTGGTATGGCTGTATGTTTCGCTCACTCTCATTGCTGTTATGATTTGAGGAGGAATAATGGGTGGAAGGATCTACGAATACAGCATTCATTGCGGCTGATTCTGATTCTAACTGCTGCCATCAACAAGACTGGTCGTTGTCACTTCTTCCTCTTAGGAATCACATTCCCTAAGATTATGCTATTAAATAAATCCCTAGAAAAGCGGAATTGAGGATTATCCGGCTGTTGGTATACCTCGTTCACAATGCGCATATCAGAGTACCGGATGATTGAACATTCCGTGCTCCATCTTTTCTGCAACTTTTTGAAATCTCAAAACGTATATTAAGTTATCAGAAGTCACGGCCCACACCTGTGATTGAAGAATATTGTACTAAATATGCAAATATTTTTGGCGTCTAAGGATGATCAGCGGATTCATAAGAATTCATTGCAAAAGCGAACGTAGAAAGATGAACAAAAATAAAGCGCTAACACACGATCAGAGGAAGGAAGGAACAATTGGATATCAAGTGGAGAAATGTTTTTTTTTTTTTTTCTTTTTGTTGATTCTACTGAGGAATTAAATGATCTCAATGAAAATCGGCAGTTGAAGAAACAGAATCCAAACGGTTAAACTGACCCAAGAAACGTTGTTGTAGTAGGGGCATCAACGACGTGTATTCTGAGGTCGATTTTCTGTTTTCTGGACGAAAAAAATTGGAGTTTTCGGGAGGAAAAACCATCCTACCTTCTGCCTGAGACCGACTAACTCAGCCCCGTTGTGGAAAGGACCCATAAAAATTCCTCCCATCATCAACCGGACTCGAATCATGTCTTTTCCACTGGGTGTGGGGAAGACGACGATCCTACTTTGTACCCACAAGGATCGAACGTGCTTGAGATAGCTTGTTATCTTATCCCACCATCAGACCTTACAGAAGCCTAGTTTGGAACTGAGAGTCGCCAATGCAAATTGTTTCCACGACATGTACAGAACAGAATACTTAGAGTGTTGCCCCATCTATGAGGTTAGGAAGAGGCAGTATCATGGTAAGTCAGCTGCTTCTCGTGGTATGGATTAGATCCATTCGTAGTGCTTGGAATTATGAATACTCGATACTACAATGACGTCTGGACAACTTGCAATGCAGTCCTTACACCCTTCAGCACTAGAATACTCACAATTCAACATTCTTGGTATGGACTATAGATCGTTTATTTAGGACAAGGCTAAGACCGCTGTCTTTGTTAGTAGAGACCATCAATGCATTAAAGGAGGAAGGGGTTCAATACCATCGGCTCTCTACCAAAAATCAGCAGAAAACGTTGCCAAAGTAACAATGCACTAGTTGTTATAACCGATTTTTCTTTATAGGCTGTACTCACCTCCAACATTTCTGGCGCTTTAGGAAATAGCAATAATTAATGATTCGTAACAGGGGAAAAAAATAAGAGGGCAGCAACGACTTTTATGGGCGGAACGAAAATTCGTTCCGTTTCTGCGCATCCACCACCTGGCCCATCATTCTTCCAACCAGCTCATGGCAAAAAAATATCCAGTGCGTCAGCTACAATATAAGGTGTATGGATAACCTATGTGGTGTATCTGATGCGTATGAAAAAATAAATAATAATTGCAGATATATTATTGAGCCGATTTTAATTACATTTGAAAAATCGTTCTAATGGAGCAAAATATAAAATTTCGTGAAAATCCATCCACTAGGAGTCGAATTATTACATGCGAACGGACGGACGGACAAATAAATAATTACTAGATTTTATCGTTTCGTTTGAATGAAATTTAGGAAAAGTGGGCAAATCGTTCTAAAAGGCCCAAATATAAAATTTCATAAAAATCCATGAAGTGAGAGTCGAGTTATTAAATGCAGACGAACAAAGAAATACTGCTGGATTTGTATTGGTACGATTTTAATGCAATTTCTTACAGCTCGACAAATATCCAAATATAAATTTCATGAAAATCAATCCAGAAGAAAACGAGTTATTACATGCGGACGAACGAACATGTTGATGACAATAGACGCATATGGGACGCGAGTGGTTTCAGAGGAGCATATTTAAATAAATATAAAGCACAAACAACCAACTTTTTTACATCTGTAAATATTTATAATGATTATTTTATGCTTTCATATACTTCCAGTTAGTGATTATTCACTCCTGGACTGACTTCGCATAAGAATAAAACCCAGTCAGTTTTGATAGTCATACATTAAGCAAACTGGATGACAAAATACTCAAAATTAATTAGTTATAAAATGCTACAAAGTTCATTAACTTATCCACTGATGGCTGTCTAATTCTTGATACGAAAACGTTGTTATATAAGAAGTAGTTTTAAAATTGCCTTTTCCTTTCTACTAAAGGATTTCTGTGCTTTTTTATAACCCTCATCGTACGCTTTAAAAAAAAAAAAGCTAATCTTCTAACGCAGGTGAAGTGTGAAATAACTGCATGCGTGCTGTCTTGCGCGAATAAAAAATCGCCAGTATGTGAAGAGTTAGACTGGCACATTTCCCACTCAAACTGTCAGTGCAAAACTTGCCACGATGTGTTCAGTTAATCCATTTGGCCCAAGTTTCATAAGCACAGAAACTTAAGTATATTCAAGGCAAGTTGACATTTAGTTTCTTCCAGTAGCAAAAAAGTCATCTCGGTTTTAAGAGTTTTGGTCAAATGCCTCCAAAGAAACAAACAGCAAATCTTAATCTCTTTCACACGTATCTTGTTGGATTGCAATAATAAAGGAAAGATATTCTGGGAATATAAAGCCAAACCAAAATGATTGCTTTGGATTTTCCCAATAAATGATGAGACTCCTCGAAAACAAAACAGATTTCTCTGCAGGTGTCATTTATCTGAGGCTTGACGTTGAGTGACACTTTTGACGTATGGAAATGATCAGTCAACACCAGATGACCTTGCCAAGAGATATATTTCTTCTCTAAGAGAAGTGCTTCACATTCAGATGGCTGTCATTTGTCATAATTTTCTTCCAAGCCAATCGCTATCGTTTTCTTGAGACTACAGAGAATTGATGGTTTACCACCATTCTTTTTCTTTCCACCAAACATTCGTTAACTTATTAACGTTAATGCGAATGTGTTCTGTACAAGATTTTCAACGCAATGAACTCTCTACCTAAATTTAGTATGCGTGGATGCATGTTCTTCACGGTTGAATTCCACTTGAAAAAGAATCACTTCGAGTTAATGATTCGATTGTTTAAATAAGTGAAAACAGAAATGGTTAAGAGATTTTTCAAGGGAAACAACTCGTCTTGTTTATCCCCCTGTCAGGGTTCATTATTGAAAAAGGAAGTCTTTAAGGTCTCGATTTGCATTTACTATCTCGAAAATTACCATTTTTCATCCCGAAAAATATACCCCCATAGAATATTTGCAGAAAGAATGCAGTTTCTCATTGTATACCATGAATTGCCTCGGCACTACGCAATAGGAGTGTAAATGTAAGATCCCACAAAAGACAGAGTTAACAGACTTCCAGCGTGGAATCATAACAGGATGCCATAAGCATTCGGTCTGTACGTGACATTTTAATGGCACTGATCGACGATTTTTGATGTAATCTGCAAATGGAAACTTACTGGCGCTGAAACCATCATGAAATGATGCAGAAAATCCCCCCAAGCTGAGGGAACCTGATGTATGAAGAATGATGTATTGCATATCGGTTTTGGGATCGTGCAATAAAAGGAACCCACGGATAAAGTGAGATCGGATATTCCCATTTTCTCGCAAACATGGCTAATGATTACGAACAAGTTAGTCTTCAATGATGCGATGACTTTTCAGCTATCCCTATGAGTGAACAGGCACAATTTGCGAATATGAGTAGTGAAATGGACACGACAGGGGTTTAATGCCTGTCGTGTCCAGAAGATGATTCTTTGCAGAACAGGTAGTAATAAGAATTGTCTATCTCGGTATGGTACAGATTTGTTTAACACCCCATTCCAGGAAATTTTCAAATGTTATTTGTAAAAAAATCGGGGTAGTCCAACAACTCAGCTTCATCTTTTTGATGAAGAAGGACGAGACCTTTTTATAATCCGCATATTCTCCATGTTTATTTCAGAGATTCGATTTTTTAAAACCTTAAGCTGCTAGTCAAACTGAATATCTAGAACTTACAGAAAAAAATGAAAATTCTTTTGTCTCTCTGCTGAAACAACGAGAATGGTTAAAAATTATTTTTCGTATTATCTCAAAGTTGCGTATGCTGGTTGTCTTTATTTCCCTGTTTTGTGTCAATACATTTGTTAATGGCTCACATTATGCTTAAAGTAAGCATTTTAGAGTGTAAAATTAAGACCTTGTACCGACAGATTGAGAACATAGCAGAGTTTTCTGGATATCAGGAGATAAACCATCATCGTATCCTACAGTTTTAGGTTTTCACACTGCCACCGAGTTGAAAATGCATCTCCTCGATAAAAAAATACATTTCAAGATAATTTGGAATGTGTCTGTGTCATAATCAGCAACAACTGCGTCCCACAGACAAGTTGATCACGATTTTAATGCTGATTCTGGTCAACAACTAGATTTTGAGCTATTAAGATATCCCAAAGAGACCAGGTATCACATAAAAAACCTTAAACAACTCAACGATGTAGCTCACCAATGCACTATTAACATTATCTGTATGTTAATTACTAACTTACCATTAATATCTGTACACTTGCCTTTAGACAAAAAAGCGCTTTTATTATGTCATTTAATAATTTTCGCTGAAACCTTTTTTCTTTTATGATGGCTTTCAATCTTCGTGGCATACCTCAACCAGCTTTTTATAAATGTCAGGTGATATGTTCTTCCACTCGACTTTTAACGCAGCCACTAGTTCGGCCTTGTTCTTTGGGCAATCTCGACGATCCAATACATCCCAAAGACGCTTGATAGGGTTCGTATCAGCACTATGGGCTGGCCAATCCAACTTTTCCACACCCATGTCCTTAAACCATTTTGTTAAGACCCGATCGGTATGGCATGGCGCCTTGTCTTGCTGACACAAGTATGGGCCTTCCCCAATGTATTGCCATAATGTTGGAAGTACATAATTATCCAGGATATCCTGGTATTGCACAGCATTCATGGGTCTGTCGATAACGACTAATGGGCCCAAGCCAAACCATGAAAAGAGCCCCATACCATGACACTGCCTCCACCAAACTTCATTGTTGGGAGGATACAATCAGGAAGGAACTGTTCCCCTGGCAGCATTCGCCACATCCAGGAACGGCCATCAGACTGGAAGTATGAGAACCTCGGACTCGTCTGTCCATAGGACTGTTTTCCACTGCTCTATAGTCCAGGATTCGTGTTCCTTACACCACGTTAATCAGCATCTAGCATTTGTTGAGGTGATCAATTCTACTGAACGTGTCATCTTGCATGTCCACTTTTGAAATTGCCTGTTCGAAGTCCAGTGGGCATATTTATAGCAGGTTCTCTGATGTGTTGCATGCATAGGACCTGTTTCCCCATCCATGGAGGGGTGTCCAGATATTAATGGTAGGGTAGTGTACATAAAGACAGATAACATACAATAAAGGATTTAATAATAATATAGTGATGCACTCTGCGAAGAGTTTCCAGTAGAATGTCAAGGTGTCATGAAACCAGAGTTGTATTAGGTAGTGTTGCGACCGCCTGCAGCACTACCGAGCATGGAAACTTGATTATGATTAACAACACTTTCCTCAATTAACCTCTGTTCCTGGCGTGGCTCACAGACAAACACTTGTCGCATCAAAGAGGTTCTCTTCTCAATCCTTTCAAACGGCAACTGTCCCGAAGCGCAGCGAACGTTTCTGTTCATCTCTCGATGGACCTTTATGAATAATATTCTGATTATATCCCAACACGATCCCATTAGTCAGGAGTTTGCGCCTAATTATTTTGAGAAATGTAATAATTTCCGTATTTAGCAGTCACATAAACTCGAATCACGGTAAACCAAAACACACTACGCTCTGCTCAGTCAAGTCATATCAATCATTCCAGGTACCATGCAGACTTTCTGTGCCTGTTCTGCGATCACCTGCCTTGCATGGTCCTTCAACTGACAAGTTAGTTAGCGTATTTCCATACTTAGTGCTTACGGCGTCAATTTGTCCCGGTGTCGCTTTGTATAAATAATTTATTTTCATGCCCTTCATTTCCGCATGGCGAGGATATTGCTCGTTCCAAATTTCATCTCCGTGCAATTAACTGTTTCCGGTCTAGTGACTTCCAAGAACAGGTGACGCAGTTTATTTACAAACATTCTGAAGTTCGCTTGAAGCTCAATGCGTCTCTGCTGGAATGTTCGCATGAGGAAGAGGCAACACTCCAAGTGGTTGCATCTTTGGTATGAGTTGTTGCAGTTAGGCACGGAATGAATGAAGCGCGATCTTGATGAATATAAATACCTCTTAAGATCAAAGGGATCAAAACTTAAAACAGGAACAGTGGCTAGAACGGTAGCCACTATTCTAACCACTTCTTCTGTAAAGGAAACATTTCTTGAGTTTCACCTTCTAATATTCTATCTTCCATCAGCTTTAGAGCATTTTATCCTCTATCCACAAACTTTCACAGAAAGCCAGGTGGATAACAATTGTTGCTCTTCCAAAGGAAAAAGACAGACAGTTTCTCGAAGGATCATTATTGGCCTTTATAACACCATGACGAAGCTTGTATCGTTCTTTGCACAGAAATTCTTGTTTTTCATCTTTCAAATTGGACAATTCGATCACCAAAGACAGAATTGATGGATGAGGTATGTTTACACTTCATAGCCTTAACGTTTTCGGAGAATATTTTACAGCCTAACCCAATACTATTTTCATCCAGAACGCACTCGCAACTCATAATGTAATCGTTGGCACTCAATTAAGTTCATTACAACAACACTAGATGCATATTATTAACTGTGCAAACAGTTTTGTGGGTTGCATATTGCAATTTGATTCAAATGTAGTCTATTGTCAAGTTACTGTGTTAGAATTCTGTTTATACGCAGTGGAATACCGAAAGAAACAAGCTATAAATAACTCTGTACAGTATCCTTAGTGGATAACCATAACCAACTTGGGACAAAACTTATTTTTTTGTTTTAATTCATTTCATCTTTGTCTTCATTCTGTTTTTAAATATAACGTAGGCTTTGATATGCAAAGCAGAATATAACAAAGGGAATGTTAATAAATAGCGAAGCCTTACTTTCTTAATGCAATGAAATGTATAAAGAACTCAAGAGTACACATTTCAGTAGTAATTCCCATTACTAAATCTTGGGAGAATGTCTTAATTTATGTAGAGAGCTATTCAGAAAAGGAGTATTCTGCAACAGCAAAGGATTTTGCTTTAATCTAAGTGCATGCTTTGAAAATGCAGAAAAATGCTTTTTATCCATTAACAACAACACGGTATTCTATTTTTGGAATTATTCTTTAATGCACATTCGTAACTGACGATATTAAAAAACTCGGTACAATGTTTTAAACTCCAATTTTTTTTCTTTCTATTCATAATGATCGCTGAACAGGAAACAGAGACTAAGACCACATATTGTTCCTTTTATATTGTCTGTAAATTGCGTGTATTCTGAAGTCTTCTGGATGAAAAACCAGAGTTTCCGGGAGTAAAAGCCATGCTACCCTCACTTGAGACCGATTAACTCGGCCACGTTATCAGGAGATAAACCATCATCGTATCCTACAGTTTTAGGTTTTCACACTGCCACCGAGTTGAAAATGCATCTCCTCGATAAAAAAATACATTTCAAGATAATTTGGAAAAAGGCCTATAAAAATTCCTCACGCCATCGACGAGACTCGGGTTCAGGTCTTTTCTACCCCGTGGGGGAGGACGGCGATCCTACCAACTGTGCTACATGAGAGGGCTGGTATAAAGGTACAACTCCAGTGATAATCTCTGACACCGTGGTGAGGATACAACTCCAGTGATAAGCTCTGACATGTGGTATGAGAACACTTTTAAGACTATCTTTATGAACTGATTGTACTGATGGATTCCAGACCAACCTCAGACTATCTTTCCCAACTGAACACAAGTGCATAAGCTCAAATTAACTTCAGCATACCATGTCTGAAAATGATAAAAGTTGAGAAATATAAAAGGTACATTGAAAACTATACCAGCAAGATATCGCCATAAAATTTCGGGAGCTCACAGAAAACGAGATATGTAACTTTGTGTCCAAGGTGCTTATCTTAAAATATTACACAAGTTCTGATATGCTTGCATTATTACAAAAAAAGCTTATGATGAAGATTCAATGAAATGGAGTCAAATGAATGCGAGCTCATGGATGCATCAATGATGTTTCTCGAAGTAGAGACTCTTCACCCCAACAGCAACTGATATCACCCCACAAAACATGGAAAAGCGGCGTTAACGCATCCATCCATGCTCAACTGACCTTGCACTATTCGATTCTGGTAAATTTTCGGAAAAGTAAGCTAACTCAACGAAAACTTTAATTGCTGGAAAATTCTATAACTGCTCAAAGACACTGTATTGAAAAGCATTGATTTATTCAGTCGTTTTCGAGAAAAGAAAACATCTTTGTGAAAAATTATTGAATATACTTTTTTTTGGGAGAGTTTGAGAAATTTCGTCGCTCACTTTCCCATCAAGATTCGTGGTGGCATTTGTTAGTCCCATTACTCCAAGTGTTCATTTGCCCCGTATCCTATCAAGCCTTGTTAACTGATGCAAATAATGCAATGGATTTCAATGAGTCCTGAAACTGGTACAGATGAACTTCCTGTTCTTTGATGCCATCATGTTTTTCAATGAAACCAGATAAGAACTTAAATCGGTTGCGCATTCGCAGTACAACTTTGTAATTGACTTTTTTTCCCCTTCTGTTATCTTCCACAGTTCCAGCGCTTTCTTAAAACTGTCGCTAGGAGCAGTACCATAGTGACAGCCATAACTGCTTGTGATGGCTTTGCCATGGACAACCATAAGTGTTATAACTCTATCGCTTCCCGCGTTGCAGATATTTACTTGGAAGTCTGCTTCAGTTTCTTCTTCATATATGAACATATATAGATAGACAGAGAATACGAAGGGAAATAACGAAAACTCCTCGATGAAATATGAAGATGCCGTCATGCATGATGGAGTGATATCGGAAGGAAACTGAAGACACGTTCCTAAACAAATAATTCTTTTCTCTATTGGCTATTGCTCTCCTTCCTTGCAATAAAGCGAAAGATATGTGGAAACTTGGTCTCGCTTTACAACTTTCTTCTTCCTTATCACTTAACCTAACATCGGAAGACAAGGAGCTGCACACAGGGATAACTGCCAGTGTAATGTAAACAGCTTCCCGACTTGCCAAAGTATCGCCTAAGGAAATCTCCTTGTGACATCTAATAACCAACCCAAAATGGAGAACTTATCTTTTTTGCCTCCACTGGTCTTATCATCTCTGTGCTGATTGCTCTAACGTTGCAGCCTCTAAGATTTTACAGAGGACTACTTTAATGACAGAACCATGGAAGGAATACTTAGTATCTCGACAAACAAAGTATTAATCACTGAACGATTAAGAACAAGGCAGTTGATGCGAGCGTGGACGGGCAACTTCAAATTCACCTTAGGTTGCAGAAATGTGCGTCAGCTTCTCCAGTTGCAAAGAGATATTAAATTTCAGAAAATTACAACTTGGCATGATTGGATCGTTCGTTGGAGAGTGCATTTAGAGACAACCTCGGGCAGTTTTACTGCTGAATGCTCCATCAGTGTCATTGATAGAAGTCGGCATATTTAACCGTATTTGAGGGCTGAAAATGTCACAGACAATAATTATCGGAGTGCAGCGAATGAAGCTGAACTTTGTTCATCAATAGGATGCGGTAATAACTTGCAGATACTGAGGTAGAAAGACATTTGACATCGGGTGTATTATCGGAAAATGTCAAGTATCGTCCTGGAAATGCACAGCTCTGATAACCAATATCCCTTTTATCTTTCCCATTCTGTCTACACTCAATTCATTTATACGCGTGTTCAATAATATCTAGAGTTTCGCTATTTCTCTTAAAACGTTTTCCAAAAATGATGCCCAAGCGTAATTTCAGTTTACTGGAAATTTCCTTTTTTCGACTGTTTAGAAACAAATTTAAGAATAAACCAATTTCGAAACCATTAGAGAAAATAGCTGTCAGAAAGACCTCCAAACGAGTTTAAAAGAAACTGTTTGTGTACCTTGTTTCAGAAAAGGTTTTCAAACAGTTGTAAAACTGAATTTTCAGACACGTTTAAACCAGTTTAAGGAAAATATATTAATGTACTCGGTGCGCAATATGTCGGGCTCGTTAGATTTTTATTTTGAATTTATTACCTTTTTTTTGCGATTAATGGAAGTGAAATATAGTTAATAACTCCCGATAATCTTCACATCACGTCTTGAAATACTTTGTATTCAACAGCACAGTGCGTGAAATGCAACACGTATTTTAGGCTCTGTGATTTAATAAACTAAACAATGGTAGAATACTGTCAGCGCTTTAGTAATGCAGTTTACTTATTTCCTTCCGAATTCCAAGCCAGACAATTTAGATTCAGCTCAGATATATACGAACAAGTGTACAGCCTTCTCGTGGGATTGTGAATTTCAGCTGACCCTGTTCGGAAATATATCTGGCATCGGTAGGTAACCATATTCTGAACCCTCTTCCATCGACCGTTATTTACTCATAGTTTGCAACCGATAAGCTATTGGCAATCTCTTTTCACAGTTCAATTTTCGTTTCCCCAAAAAGCAACGCTAATAATAGAATTGTGATATTCTCGTAACTCAAAGCTAAGCTATAAATCTAATTTATATTCTTCCTGTAATTTAATAACAACTGAAATTTAACACGTATTTGAAGTCCCTGCTTTTATTAACATAAGTAAATTGCAATATTTAAGATTTATTGCAATTTCGTGGAAATCATGCATTTAGTAAACTGATAACAAAAAACGAGCAAAAAGCAAAGACTTTTCTGCGCGAATCAAGAATATTTCCTGTCAGAGCATCCTCCATATTGCCCAACAATTCCTCCAATCACCGCATAGTAACCAACAATATTAAACACTTCAGCACAATGTGCGGTATATGGAGAGCCTAACTTTAAATCTTCTTAAAATTAGTTTTATAAAAAAAAAAATCTTCTTGACTACATCTCAGAAAAATGAATAATCTTTCTAAGTTAAAACCGAATTAAAAAAAAATCCTATTTAAAAACAGTTTAATTAAATTTGCGAATCTGTTTCTTAATTCCATGCCCTAACTTCTTAATTTGTTTAAAAAAAAAAGACGTAGTTTGAGAATGCAAATTCGACCAGAACATGCCACTCTTGAATCCTTACACATGCAGAATACCTTTATTTAAATCGACTGGCCACGAATAATTTAAAAAGTCAGCACAGTACTCCTTTTGAACGCGGCCACAGATACGCACTCTGTTTAAAATCTGTCCTTAGTCAGTGAACTAATAAAGTTGTTCATTGGACAACCCTATTTATAGATATTCCTAAAAAAAAAAAATCCATGCACGCGAGACTTTTGTTAAAGCCCACAACACCATTACCGATAACACATAGCCCTCCGACAGCTGCTTCGACATGAAGGAAATGTTGGAGAATTGGTCCGACGGGTTTCCTCAATGCGATATTTAAACTTCTGACACGCAGGCCGAGGTTTAAATCACACGCGCGCGCACACACACACAAGAATGAATGACATGTGGAGATGACGTGTCGTGTGATCTTTAGCCAAACACAGGAATGCTGCCTCAGTTACCATACTAATGAATCATTCATATCTAGTAGTTATGTCGTTGCCACTCGAAGCTGCATAATATACATAAATAAAGGGCCGTGTCTGTTAAAGCGAACAACCCCAAACTCAATTATGGCACACAATGTAGCTCTCTTGTATATAGAACAATTACAAAGTTATAGGAAGATGACTGACTATAAGACATTGGTCTGAAAAGTGGACTGCGTCAAATCCAGTGACCAAGTACAATATACAAAGATTTAAGCCTGCCTCCCATTTGCCATCAGTTTTTCTTTCTTCTTGTTTTTCTTAAGCATTTACAAGTTTCCCCTCCCCCACCCTGGACAAAGAACTCCACGAAAGAACGATTGTATTATCGCTGGCTATTAGACCACACCCAATCACTGTCAACAGCTGATACACTCGATGTAATCAGAAGCAGCAAAAAATGAGATACACCAAGATCTTTCTAACCACACCTCTGACAGAAAACCTTGTTTAGCTCAACAGTTCTCTAGCCAGAGATAAAATATTAAACAACTTATTGGAATATGCGATTTTAGTTGGATTATCTCCAAACTATAACGTGCGGGTAGAGAATTCTGCAAGCTGGTGTTCGTGCCTGCCACTGCCACAAATACGCGGCTCATTGCAAAAATAACCACTGCCGTTAGATGTCAAGAAACAGCTGCAGATGCCAACTCCTGGATGACTCGGAATATAAATGAATTTATTTCTTTTTGATATTTAAATATTTTCTCTTCAGCGACCGGATTCTTTAAAAAAAATGGAGTTAACATCGGCTCCAGGAGTTAACAGAAAGAGAAATTTCACATTGTTTCGAGATGGCTCTTGAAAATTAACAAACCAAAGCAGGGTATAATCCAGGTTTCACGTGATATATTTAAAATAGGAACATTTAGGATTAAGCAGAAAACAAAAGAGAATTTTTAGAAGCACCTTAAATAGCAAATATCACAGAAAGAGAAGTCTCTCAAGCGATTGAGTACAGGAAAAGAAAGGCTAAGACGCATCAGTCAGCGTGGGAACTGACAGACAAAACAACTTAAACATGAGAAAACACTTTTCGTTTTTAAAAGACGCAGTAAACAAAGAAATACGAATAAGAAATTGGGACTGACTCAAAGGTGATGGTTGTTATTGGACAATTTCAAATGGAAGAGATAAGGTGCAAATTTTCCTGCAGAAATCGGTGTGTGGAGAGGAAGTGGCAGTTTGGTTTGGAAGATGGAGATATAGTTTTAAAGTGTGCATATTTCGCCTAGGGTTGGCTCACCTGGTCTTTCTTCAGTTAAAGAACAACGAGGAACAGAATTTATGGTGAACAGTTTGAATAGTTAATAATGTATAGAAAAATTGTTGGATGTGATGCAGTGAGGAAACTGGGGAGAAAATCAGCTGAGGAGATAAAATCCGCGAGAGGCAGTCGACAGTCGAAACAGAGATGCAGCGTGCCATAGAGAACTGTTTATTTTATTTTTATTATTTAAGTTTCTTCTAATTATACACCAAAACCTTCTTTCGGTTTTTATGTCAAACCATCAACAACCACAGGAATTCATTTTCTATCTTTTATTTAATTTGAAGGATCAGATTAACAAAATTAGCACTTAGGCACGTATTTGCCACGCATCAGCATCTTGACACGGTCCTTTGATGACTGTTTTTCTAATTAATAGCGAGTACAGATTGAGTGAGACAAATCCATACCGAATGACATCATTAATGGGGTCGTTAAATAATCCAAAAGGACTTAATAATCACTTGGGGATTTCTATCGATTTTTCCTGGTACATTTTTAGAACCCTTGCGACATAGATTGACAATCATCCAGTCAGCTGAAATCTGTGCAGTGGGTTAAGTATTATTAATAGCAAAGACGATGGTATTAATCTGATTGTAAATCTACAGGATATCATTAGAAAGTTGATAAATTACGCCAGAGTCAAATTAGACACGCATTTGTCTAAGAGATTCGAACCGCAAAATTAAGCATTGCTTATTTAAAAGTGCCCACAGATAACTCACGGATATTCTAAGTTTTTCTAGATGAATAACAGAGGCCTTAGTGATAAGAAAAATCAGTTTCTTTTTATTTTCAAAAGAAATGCCTAGAAAATTAAACTCTTGATTAATTTTGTTAATGAATATGTTTTTGCGGCTTTGGTCCAAAAGAAAATGTCAACTAATCTAAATTAAAATGTTACTTTCATCTCCTGAAAAATGTTCAGGAGGAGCCCCAACAACGTTCATTATAAAATCTATATTAAGATGAGTTTTTTTTTTTCAATTGAAAACATGTATTAACTTAGCGTTATCTTTCAAAAAAAGCAGGATCCAATATCTGTTGATATATATCCAACGGGATTCTGTTTACCACTGTCATTGGTACAGGATAACTATTGATTTGTGGAAATGAGACTTTGCCAAATGAAAAACTCGTATCTTGCATGGAAAATGAAGACGGGTCCAAGGAAATGTGACAGATGGGAAGAGAGAGAATTTCATTCAATTTAAAACATAAAATATTCATTTTTATACGCAAAATAAAACTTTGGTTATATACTGCATAAAAAAATCCGATAAAATGAAATGAGAAACGTATGTTTTTAGAAAAGATATTCGACAGGGTGTAGATAATTTAAAAATGCCAAATATTTCCAATCTTTGTTGATATGTTATCAGCTCGCATTTCGAAATCCTAAATCGATGGAGGATACAAACCTTTAATTCTGACTTTGAGATGTAGAATAAAAGCTACGCTAATTACGCGATAATACTTTTAGATTGGAAATGCGTTCGCCGAAAAAAAAAATATATTTCATACCAAAAACAAATAATCCAGATATAAAAACCAGAAGACAAACGACTATAGGAGAATAAAAATAACCACCAAGATAACTTGTAACCCTGAAGACAAATGATATCACAAAAGATAAAGCAAAGGCCAGAATATAAGTAATAACAAGCGAAGAAAATTGATAACCCCCAAAGGACATAGTGTTAACTGAACAGATAACAGACATCTAGCAGATGGAACAGACCAGATGGATCCAGTTACGATTTGAGCACGATTTCAAAATTTAATGTTTTTTTTTTTTTAAATTACTACAAGTCAAATCACGTGGAAGTAACCTTACCGTGTAGGTGTGAGACTGACATAGGGATACTTACAAAGCATGCACGTTACCGTCCACGCGGTAAGCAGACGACAACACATCACAAAGTTTGTTGATGTCATTCCACTCTTTTTAGCAGACGAAGAGCGTTGCGTTGCTATGGGAGGAGAATAAAACTACTTGTTGGGTGTGTTCGAGGATCACAATCAATGACAAAGCAACGGGAACGGGGGGACTTTGGCAACAATCCAAACGCTCAAGTGCATCCAGGCTGCGTTTAGAAACATATGCAAATGAGGCGATTTCATTATCTGCATCTGCAATCGAAAAGATGAGTATCCACTAGTGGAGGGTTGTCAGGTAACGCGTTCAACAACCACAGCACTGACGGTGACAACAAATCTCGACAGGAGTCCCCTCAGCTACCGTTTAGCATCCTTTGAACTCGTTTTTCCCGGAGATTTACTTCGCTTCTTTGGCCACCAACATCACCAACGGCGGCAGGCACGCTCCACTACTGAACTCCGCTCCTTCTTGTCCACGCACGAGACACACACGTGCACCAACTGAGAGGAGAGTCGCGTGCTTTCAGTGCGGGCGAACGGAACGCTTCCTCGCAGTGGAAGAGGGAGGGCGGGCGGACGTCGGAACGGCGGGGATAGCCGCGCCGCCATTGGCCGAGAGTTTCGCTGATCATTGCCGTGTCAAAACAACAAGAACCTACCACTCGTCAAGCGCAAACACTCGACGCTCGCGAACGGCCGTCGACGGTGCGATGCCGAACTTGATTTAAGCCTCCTCTGGTGAAATATGGAACACATTTCCACAAAACGAGGGGGGTGGGTAACGAATTATCACTCGAACGCTGCTGTTATGGAAGGAAATGCCTGGAGGGTTAGGTGGCAGGGAGAAGTTTCAAAGTTTGCTTGTAGGAGAGATCGAAAGAGCGAGCGAGTGAAAGAGAGAAAGGAGGAGGGAAAAAAGTCCACGAAATGCGTTTGGAACTAAATGATCCGTAGCTTGAGCGAAGCCAGAAAACCGCCGATGTGTGGTGAATGGAAGAGGGAGTCATAAAGAACGCCCTATCCATATTTTACCTGGAATGACCGGAGGGAGCAGATTACTTCCCAGCATATACTAACGCAGACAGATTAGGGTTAGCGAACGAACTGGTCTGGCTTCTTTACGTTTGACATGTTAAGTGACAAGTGTTGTTGTCACCGATCGTTTCTGGGATTCTCAGAAGGATGGAGGATAGTCGGGTGCCACTCAAAGGTGTCTTAAATCCCTTTGGAAGGATTTAAACTATTTCTTCAAGGATTTCATGGATTGGAATTCGTTTTAGGTATTTCTATACAAAGGACGCATAGTTTCGAGATTGAGTTAATCGTCAGCAACTTAACCCCACTCATGATTTAGGATTTTACCTCTGAAGAAGACTTGAAATCTGATAAGCCCACAAAAACGATTCCGAATTTCAGCTGAAAAATCTATAACTAAGTTTTTTGTGTATATGAACTTGGGACTTTCTCTGGATGGCAGAATCAATTAAATCAAGTTCAGTCGGGTGCCACCCAAAAGGTGCCTTAAATCCCCTTGGAAGGATTTCAACTATTTCTTCAAAGACTTCACGGATTTGAATTCGTTTTACGTACTTCTGTACGAAGGACGCATAGCTTCGAGATTAAGAGTTAATCTTCAGCAACTTAAACCATTTAATGAGTTATTGTTTTAGGACAATTACCTTTGAAGAAACCTTGAATAAGCGCACAAAAACGAAGTCGAAATTTCAGCTGAAAATCTATAATTAATGTGTATATGAACTTGAGACTTTCTCCAGATGGCAGAATCAATAAATCAAATTCTGTCTCTGATTTATTTCGCCAGACAGAGTTATTTTTAAATTCAATACTCTTAATTACTTCAGAATTTCTTAATAGTCACCAAATGTACGCCAATTTTCACGAGAAAACGGTTTCACCGTGGTCAGGTTAAAACATATCCTCATTCGTATACCATCTTCTCCTGTTCGAGTTTCAACCACTGACCTGTTTCTACAATATCGATCATTTCCACCCCTGGGTGTTCCCACTTCTTTCTCTACAGCCGCTTTTCAAATTCTGGTCCAAAGAGCTCTCCAATATTGGCGATTTTTACACTCCATACATTCGTTGTTGGTTTTCTTTTAATAGTTTTATTTCAGCTTTCATCTGGACAATTTTACACTACAGTTCTTTCAGCAGATGTCGCTACAGCTCATATCCAACTATTTATAACTTGTAGCGTTATTTGCAATGGCATTCATCAGAGACATCTTTAAAATACTTGTAGGATGGTACATTAATCACACTAAGATCATGAAATATTTCAATAATAGAAGGTTCGTGTATTGATAAATATCAACTACTTAAAACTGAAAAAGGAATTCCACTAGGAGAACTTATCGATTGATCAGGGGACTCTCCAGCACTTTTATCAATATTGAAATACGGCTAAACTTAGGTAAAATACTGCAGTCCATAAATTGAATCCATCACAACAAAAATATAAGCCTACTGGTTATTTTGTGACAAGAATCATTGGACTCAGTACAATTTTAGACCAATTGTATTATTAGATTTTACAATTTTTAAATTTAAACTTTTCCTTATCAACTGTTTTTGACCCAATGGGAATAAAAGCTGTTTCCAGTCCTCAGTTTAACTTAAAAACCGATAGTGATTTTTTTAAATTTTATTTTAAGAAAAAAACTAATTTTGTTCTGGAATTATGAAAAATTATGCGCGATTGTTATTTAACCTCTACTCACGATACATTAATTTTTAAGCCTCACATAAAATCGTCTTACGTTTGTTTCAGAAGTAGACCGGTAACGTTTTTAGACTAAAGCGAGGAAGGGGAACAACTTTCCCGTTGCGGAAAAAAATAATAATAAAAAAGCAGTTGATCAGTCAAAATTTAAAGTACCACTGTTAACGACCCTAAATACTAACAAACCACCCACAAAATAGCAATACAGACTGTATATTTGTAACAAACGTTTATAATAAGGAAGCTTACAAGTTACGAAACCAGCTGATTGTGAACTACAGAAATGGAGCATTGTGACACGTGTCCTTATCACACGCACAGTAGAAAAATAAAAATCTACGCGCCACAGCGCATTTACCTTTTGATGTCTGGTAATAAGCAATTCTGACTTCCCTCTCGTAGATGATTATGCGCATTACGCAACACTGCAAAGTTAAATGGAAAGTTTTGGTTTGGACATTTTTCGAAGCGTGCCATGACCATAATAGAATGTGTGATAAGCTTATCCAGCGTTGGGTATCTTGCCTGAAAATTCTAAATGTCACTTTGGAAATAACCCGTCTGCTATAGCCATTATGCAGATTTGTCAGTAATACTAGGAAGATTTGGGCAGAGTTAAAAAAGGGTCATTTCGTGGATATCATATTTGAATTTCTATAAGAATTGTAAAAAAAGTACAAGACGAAATTTCATTATGCGCTTAGGCTGTAAGAATTATTGCAATCTCAGTTCATTTTACAGCGCTTCTAGAAAACTCTGAAATGGTCTTCTGGAAATGTATTATGGCCCATCAAGTTCAACAACCAATGCTGCATTCCAGATAAGATAAATGAGCAACCAACTCATCCTTGCCAAACTGAGAAGAGGCACCCCAGAGACCATGAGTTTCTAAAGTATGAGTTGCTGGTAAATTTAATGCATTCTATGGAGGATGTTTTACTGGATGAAAAACCCAAAGATCATCGGAGGAAAATACATTACTTGACGTTGACTAAACCGGCCACGCTGGAAAAACTGATAGCATCTTTCGAGAGGAACAGTTCATACTGATTTCGTGGTACTTGCATGTGAAATTAGGTGGTGTTAGCGCAGTCTGAACCTGTAATGCACTGCAAGAATGTTGACTTCTGCTTATGGGAACCATAGTTTCATTGACAGTACTGGCTTATTCTCATTTTGAGGGTAACAGCTTGCCGCTTCATACAAAGCAGTTGATAAGGCAGTTTTCAATTGACCGATTTTTTGAGTTTCAATTTTAAAACAGTTGAACATCACTTGAGTCTTTCCGAACAACTGAAAACAAATTCCTATTGGTTAATAAAATAGCCATTGCCTTATCAGAGAATAAGACACCATTATGATGCCTACATATAGAACACCTTGATTATGCATACTTAATTTCTGAGCTCATTGAAGACTGGTTTCATTGAAGCCCGGGATAATTAAAGTATATACTTATTTTATTCTGTTGTAAAACACTACACCCTCTGACAGAATCCAATTCTGGCTTTAAATTTTCGGTGATGTGCAGAGTTACTGTTGTATCGAGTTCTGTGGGTTTCTCGGCATAAACCTCTGTCAACTAGCGTTTAAAATCAGCACCTTGATATTTCTGGCCCAAAGAAATTGAAGACCACGAATTGAATTGTTTCATGGACCGAAAAACTAAATCCCATCTTTTCATGCGTGTACACTGTTCCTTGAGCTGCTATTTCAATGCCAAAATACGCTACCGAAATTTGATCGGTGCTTCCATACAGCGATGAGGTTCATACGCATAATTTTCCCAAATAGTTCGTTCGGTTAGCATCTGTATTTTTTTTAAATAACGTAAGAATCTGAGTTCTTGTAGATCAATGACCCTTTCTCTTGTATAAAAATAGTCAGCAACTATTTTCGATCGATGAACGCTAAGTTAACTTTGGATAAGTATTTTATTACCGAAAGTCGAGCACGGCTTCAGGTTGGATGCGTTCGCTGTATCTTAACGCTTAATGGGTTCACTTTGGTTAAGTGAATGAAACTAATGGGATATCATAAGTGGACGTACCTTCTATTTCACAAGAAGTCCATGATGGACCACTCTTCTTAAAACCAGGAACAACAGTAAATATGAACACAGAAATGTTTTCCTCTTGAAAGACCTAACGATTCTTTACTTTCTATGGTTTAGGGAAATGAAATTTAAAGTATCAAGTAATTAATTAGGGATCTTCTCAACATACCGAATGCATTTGGTGTTAAAAATATTTAATAATCGCAGTAGTTGGGAGTTCTCTTAACACTTTAATAATCCTATACAATTCTTGTAAAGTTGAGTACTCCTTATATCGCACTTAAAGATGAAAAAACTAGTAAAAGCATTTTAAACTTAACTTCTAATGTTTATTTATTTATTGTGTTTAAATAAATAAAAGAAAATGTATTTACACTTCTGCCATCTACTCTTATATATCGTGTATCGTTTATACGATTATCCAACGTGCTTTTGAAGTACAAATAACTAAATCGTCTCATCAGGTCTTATCTCGAAATGCACTCGCTATTTGACACCTTTCCTTAAAACTTCAAATCGTGAGCTCCTTCTACCAGTTTCATATCACTGTTTCATGGACCGAAAAACTAAATCCGACCAACTCAATCAACTAAACCTTCCAACCCAAATACTTGATTTATGAAAGCTGTCCTATTATTCGCTTTATTTTAGAAACTAATATCCTGGTTGGACTGTTTCTACTGCTAATAGGTTAGAAAGGAGAAAAAAAAATCAATGATTAAAGTATTGGAGGTTTGCCAGACCAACGAGAAGTTATCTCGCTTTAGTCGAAAAACCTATCTTTGAAGGTAGCATTAACAACCCAGAAAGAACACACTGAAGTTTTCTACCGAGAATGGAGTACAAGAAAAATCACTTGAAGATCTCTTCTCCCTTTGATTTCCCTTAATCATCTTTTTGCACGCGTGTTCTTTTTTCATTTTTAAATTTTAGCTGGGATAACAAAAGATCGGGTTAACTTGTTTCACAGGAGAATAAATCGATTAATAACGTAATGTTTTTCAAATTAGATAATCTTATTGAAGGATTAGTAAACTTGGGAAGCCTTCGAAAACTTATAGCAGGAATATTGGAAGAAATTGAGTTAAAGCAAATTCTTTCTCTCCCGTCATTCATGTTCAATGAAAAAAGGAATAAACGAAACAGAATAAATATAAAACAAATTAAGGAACTGAACAATATTTGATTGAACTGTGGATACCCGCCTTTTTGATCGAGGTTTAGGGTAATTAAATTGTAAAACAAATTAAATAAAAACATTGATCTTTTACCAAAGAATAAATTGCACAATTCATTTGGATTTTAAATCGCAAAACTGCCCTTAGATTGTTGTTTCACTCGCATTATCGGGGGACCATCATAAAGATTGAAATAGCCACCATATTATTAATTTGTTTCAAATAATCTGAAAAGTTTTCTTTTCTGAATATTTAAAATCAGTTCGTCACTTCCATTGGCTCAGCTCAAAGGTCGTCCAGAAACGCAAACATTTTCACAATCCACCTTAGAAAAAACGTTCCAGTTACTTTGCTTATTCTGCACTTTTACTATTCTTCAGAGAGGAGAATCCAAAATAATCTGCCAGCTGAGTATTTTACTTTCATAAAAGCAAATAGTAATCGCTAAGTTAGAGGGGACGCTACCAGCTTTTTTTTTTTTTTGCTTCAACGCTTCAGACTGCAACTTCCAGCTTTATACTCTTAGAGACTGAGTTTATGCCCAGCCTTCTTCAGTACAGCTTTATTACCTAATGTAAAAAACCAACCTGCAGGTCGTAAAAGACAGCAAAATCACCCCTCGATAGCTGCTCTTACCTTATAACAGACACTTTATTGATCAATTTGTATGGGCTTCTTCCCTGGCCATTGCTTTAAGGCATCTCATTTCGACACAAAAAAAAGCACCTGGATTCATTCTGCCTTTATGAACGTCAAGCCCCCCCCCCCCTTATTCACAATTACAGAAGGAAGTGGTTGATCTCATCCCGAATTGATCTCATTAGGAGCTTAGATGAAGTTTTATGAAAATATTCCAAAAACGCATCACGTTTAAAGGTCTATTGGCAATATTCGTGGCTTTAATGCACTCGTCAAACCCATAGCTCGGATTAAAATACTTATGAAGACCTAATATTCAGGATAAATTTAAAAACAAGATCATTGATTATTAATATCCAAAGGCATAAAGTTATAATGAATTCCAAAAGCTAAAAAAATAAAATTAGATCAGGATAAAAAAAAATTCTGTCAATCTCAGGACACAAGGTCGTTCGTCGAGGGACGCATTCCTTGCAAGGACTATCGATTTTTTCTCTCTCACTCCATCGTGCAAGAAAATCCGTGAATTCGCGCTCTCCAATTCGCTTCGCATGAATGAAATGTAGGACCGGCGCACACTTCAGCAAAAACGAAGAGCAAATGGGAAGAAATCTCCCAATGGTTCTGGCACTTCTCACGTATAGCGATGTGAATAATTGAAGAGCGGTGTGCATTGCCTCCCTCTTTCTCTCTCTCTCCGAGTCTAGCATGACTTCTCGGATCGTGTATTGCCTCGGTGCTATAACTGCAGGAAATGGTTGCTCCTGGAAGAAGTAGTAGGGTAGAACGTAACAGAATAAAGAGAAGAGGAGAAAAAATCAATGCTAACTGGCAGAACGCTGGGCCTTAAAGAATTATACTGTATACAGGGGCAAAACACGGGAACACCTAAATAATTCCTCAGCTTCTAACAGCTTACAGCGCCCCAGATTGCACAATGCACTGGCACGAGACATGAATCTTGGGAAAATAACAGTGAAGAAAGAGACAAGAAGGAAAACAGAGCTATTTGTTGCTGCGCGTCGGCATGCGAAATGGATGTAGAAGGCCACTACAGACGTCTACTTTAATCTTCATTTCCTCCGAAATAATAACGTGATGTAGGGAAGGAGGAATCAAAAAAGCATGTGTGGAGAAATCGCCCTTAGAAATGTCGTTACGAAAGATCAGAGAAGTGGTGGAGTAAATGTGGGGAGGTGAAATTGGGTAGGGATAAAAGGAAGGCAGCGGAGAAGAATTAAATTTTTAAACCCATTTATTTTATTTATCACGACTATGCAGCAAGGGTTTTTTTTTCCCCTCTCTCTTTTTTCTTAGTGATTTAATCAAAGGAAAAATGAAGACCAATTTTGTCTTGTTCTGCTGTTGATAGGATGGCGATAAAAACCAAAATACTACTCTTCAGGTGTTTATTTCGTTTTTATTCGCTTTGGGTGACAAATGTTTATTAAGAAGTTTAACCCCAATGCCTTGGTTTGAGGCCTAAAAGTAAGACGAATTTTAAAAAAATAATAATAAAAATCCTTATAATTAATATCATTCTTGATTCGAATTAATTTTAAATTTTCTGGAGTTGAAATCCGAGCTTGATATATTTTCATCCCGATTCTTAAAGGAAGAGAAAGAATATTTTCAATTTTTTTTTCATGATCACTTTCTAAAGGGGGAAATGTGGTGGACTCAATAACTACCCTGGCTGGTGAAAAGAGTCGATAAAAAACTTCCTTCTTTACAGGCCGAATTGGAATTCAGACTACACAGCGTGGAACAACAGTGGTTGTAGAAAGAACCTCATCTTGTATGGTGGTGTGCTGCGATGGAGAAAACCTCCAGAAGATCGAATTCCATGTGGACCTAGGTCAAACATGAAAATTGGCTTAACCAATGAAGAGGACGTCCTAAGAGCCAATCAGAAAGAATGCATGGCCTTACCATACATTCTTTCTTCACCTTGATCATCAATACACGCAGATGTCTTATACCAATTACTTCATATGCAACAGAGTTACGATCCTCTGTGACTAAAAGTTTCTAGTTTGGAGTACTGTGGACAAGTGAGATACGGTGTAGTTGGTGATCATTTCCTTTTAATGAACGATAACACACTTTTCCATTGGGCTCATTTTATTAATGAGTTTCTAGAGAGCGAGGTATTGAGGAAATGCTTGCTAATCTGAACTCTATATAACATATTTGTGATAGTTTTGCAAAGGGTGGACTAAGTCTATCCTTCTCGAAGAACTCTACACGGGCTATAATCTTCCCTCGAAAAGGAATGGAATTTGTTCTCTACCGATTTCTTAAGTAATCTCATTGGAGTCTGAGGACTCTGTGTGAAATTTGTATAAAAAGAGGGATGATCACACCTGTTAATTGTACTGATATTTCAATAAGTTATGATATTTCTAAAAATGTGTAACTCCCTTAAAATGAAAATCGCGTGTCTCAAAATTGAGTGACTAACAGTTCATCTACTATTTCCAAGGTGAAAACCTCTTCTGTTGTCCCCTAATACTCCTCTACACACACCCTTCATTATTTGTAAGACGATACGCTGAATCCGAAGCATCAAAGCATAGAATTATTAAGTCACGTTGACATGCAGTTGACAACATAATGACCATCCCAGCAATGGTCCGGTTACTGAATATGGATAGATTGTCCTTTCGGCATCGCATAACGTCGACTGTCGTAGGGAAAATAAGTCTGTGACGAAAAGAACAAGGTTTAAGATTACGAAAACGAACGGATCGCCAATAACACCACGGTATTTCTGTTAGG
The DNA here is from genome assembly GCF_048544385.1 of Mastigoproctus giganteus. Lineage (NCBI taxonomy): Eukaryota > Metazoa > Arthropoda > Arachnida > Uropygi > Thelyphonidae > Mastigoproctus > Mastigoproctus giganteus. The sequence continues at coordinate 70,114,633 of NC_143580.1, forward strand.
GTTCCGTAATTACTTTGATATGAGGAGAAAATTGTTCAAGTTTCCGAAAGAGGCAATAAAAATGTTTCACCAAGAAAAAACACGCGATATTCGATTTAAAAACATCGCTAATGCCGTTATAACGCTTCATTCTCCATCTTAAAACCCTTTTAGATTCCATCTACACAATCCAAACAGCAATATTCGAAGCCTTCAAACACTTCTCAATGACCCAGCTGTTCTACACAATGGCGTTCTGCCTCGTAGTCGCCCAAACCTCCTCAGTAACAAGAGAGCCACCATTTCGAACAGAACGCTTCTCAAATACAAGGTCGTGACTCCAATTATCGCCGCACTTAATCGAGTATAGGAATCCAAATAATTTAAATGCCTTAGTTGGAAAAGCCTCTCGGTCTATTCTTCACCGCTGTTTATGGTAAGAGTCAAATAGTCTTCGAGGATTAACATAGTTCTAAATGGCAGTACTTGAGAAAATCTGGTTATTCTTAAAGATCGCCCTTAAACACGAATAATGTGAACTTCACCATTACCTCAATGACATTCTTTGAAATTAATAGCGCTCAAACCGGTTGGTAACAATTAGCGCAGTAGTTAAGGTATTCATTATGAGTTCAATTAAACAACGTGGAATTAATTAATAGCAGACATAGAAACTAGCATTCTACTAGGTAAACATTTGTTTTCCTTACAATAATTAAGGGGAACCCTATTATTTCGCTAATAAACAATTCACCGGACGATGCTGACAGCAATTGAAAACGTCCACCATGCTGAATCAAACTACACGCATTTTATACGCAATGTTAAGACTGTTTAGGTACCATTCACGCACGCGTAATACAATTTCTGCAAAAGCTGCTTTTCCCTAGCAACTTTTATCACTCATCCAAACTTATTACGGTTACAATTTAGATCAGTGTACTTTATCACAATCTCTGACAGTTCAAGCAGTGTACACCATTAAATATGGGTATAATTTATAACCAATCTCTCCTAATGAAACTGCCTTAAGCTGAAACTAATATAAATCATTTCTGGAAAATTCTCATTGTTGTAGAAAAGTGATTAATATTAATAACGTTCTTCACCTCAAGTATATCAGTGTTCCCACTAATTCTTCTCTTGCTCCCTTTTTTTTTTATTTTAAATTACCTCCTTTACTCGGGGTACGGAGTGGAAGATGCGCACGTGTCTTCTGTCCTTCCATAAATGAAGAAAAATCAGGAGGAAGAATATGAAAGAAAAATGTTTCAATTAGCAGCAAGAATAACGTATCTCTGAGGGAAAGTTCCCACTGCGCATGTCTTTTGTTACCTCGATGGAGTGTAGACAGCCCTCGGTGGGAAGCAAAATAAAATAAAAACAGCGGGGCGTTTATTTATGACCCTGTTTTTATTTTTTTTTCCAACGTCCTCCGAGGCTTTAATCCTCACGTTGAGTTTAGACCTAATAAACTACGTAGCAACAGAAGAGAGACTGAAATATAAGCGACACCTAACGTTTCTTATAAAAAAAGTAGCGTTAATTACAAGGATTCACAGGTCCAAACGATGATAGGCAGTGATGTATACACTAACGGTCATAAAATTTATCTTTCTCTGACAATAGATCTCTTCCGCATGGCACGAGATAAGCGCAGCATGTGCCAATCACATGCTACGCTTATCTCGTGCAAAAATCCACTCATTGTTAGAGAAATATCCTCAAAACCAGTTGAATATGACGCGAATGGAATGAGGTCTTGCAGAATTCGTTTTGGCTGCACTGCCATTTTAAAAAGTCCATACATGTAGAGACTAGTCTATACATGTTGTAACATACCGGCCTTTTTCCAACAAACTGGGCTGAAAAAAAAAGTGCAGGTGCAGCAGAAGCCCTGTATCAGTGACATACTGAGCAGTAGAGTAAAAAACGGTTTGAAGAATTCTTAGTGGAAATCATGAATCCGTTAAATTAAGGAGAGATGATGGATTATCCAGAGCAGTCAGCTCGTCTTGGAAGTAGATACGTGGGAGATTTCTTCAGAGAGAAAACTATTTCACACTTTTCAGGGTTGACTTTTAGGCCTAAATGTTGAAGACAGTTGGAGAGAGAGATATGAGCTTGTTACTGGTAACAGCTGTGATCACACCTGTGTTGGCTGGGGTCGGTACTTCCATTAAGAGTTGTTTTTTGTCGACGTAGGTAATTATACCATCTGTGGCACGCACATACCGAATAAGGAGAGCGATAAATATAGGAGTGTAAGACACGTTTCGATGAGCGAGATGCACTATTCCTTAACGTGCATTTATGGTGGGGGGATTGCGGATAGCGCAAATATCATCTTTTATCTAAAAGAAATGTTTTAACACAATGAGGAGAGCTTTAATATTTAGACTATCAAAAGAAGCCTCGATTTCGATAAAAACAACTGCCATATCTATTCTGAACTTGAAAGCATTTAGGACTGAAATTTGAACTGCCAGAAATTTGGTAATGATTGATCTATTGGAGAGTGAATTATGTAGGCTAGAAGGACTTTTCCAGAAGCGTGGATGCAGTGGATATTGATTTGTTGCGCTTCGCTTGGCATGGTGTTTGAATGTTAGGAAAATGAATAAGAGCGTATTTGTTCCAGAACACTCTTTGAGAAAAGATGGAATTGAACAGGTAGAGTTCAGTGAGAAGTTCAGTAGAGTTCAGTAGAGAACAGTGAGAAGATCAAGAATTGAAGAATTTCAGGCATTTTACGATGAAATTTGGGACTGCATTCACTCCAGCAGTGTATTATGAACACTGAGTTAATGGCAAGAAGCAACTGCTGTCGGTCTGTGTGGATGGAAAACAGCTTATCATATGGACCAACAATGGAGTCTGGTTGATAATCATACAGTTGCGTAGTGTTATATGGCAATCTAGCCACAGACAGAGCTGATACAATCAGCTAGTTTGAAGTTTTGGAATCTGGTTTAGATTTAATCAGAGTATGGTAAATTGTTTTTGGTTAATGTCGCGTTAGTATATGTTTTAATAATCTGAGAATTGAATCTGTTTTGGGGATATTGGATTCTGCCAGGCACTGCTGGAACTTATAGCTCTAATTTAGCTGAAAACGTCAAGAATTAGCTCTAACAGAGATAAGGCTTGTTTCTCAGCGGAAAGCATCGTAGCTTGTAATTATCTATTTAAGATGTCGAAAGCCAATTCGACGTCTTAAATCTGACATCTCATACATCGGTAGGACCAAATTCAAGAACATGCAAGACGACTGATACCTCTTGTTGGGCTTTCCTTATGATCCTGAACCTACTAGGCTCAATACTGGCCATATATGACTCTCAAAGACTTTGGAAGCTTGGTGGTAAGTTAAAATGTCAGCGGACGAGGTAGATGGCCGATGTGTGGAGCAGTATTTATTAGCCAGGACGCAGTATCGTTGATTCTCTGAGCATCAGGCGTTGGAGATATATCATCATCAGGCTTACACCAAAATCTAATACTGGTATTTATCTTCACCGCTACAATCAATGGTTCTAACAAAGCAGAACGCTGGAGGTGGCGTCAAGAAAATAAAAATTTGCTTATATAGGATAAACAATACTTGCATATCCTACATTGTGCTGCCACTTTATTAGGTACACCTACCTAGTAGCGTGTTGAGCCTCCTTTAGCCTTCAAAAAAGCCTGAATTCGTTTAGGCATGGATTGAACAAGATGCTGAAAACGTGGTGTAAGAATGGAGTACCGTGCAGACATGAGTGTGTCACGCAGTTCCTTGAGATTCCACGGAGGTGTAGGCCTGCAGCGAACAGCCCTTTCCAGCTTATCCCAAAGGTGTTCACAATAGGATTGAGATCCGCGGACTGAGCGGGCCACTGCAGCAAATAAAAGTCATTGTCATGTTCCTGGAACCATTCCAATAGTGATTCGGGCTTCGTGCACCGGCGCATTATCCTGCTGGAAGTAACCATCTGGCTGAGGATGAAGTGTCAACATGAACGGATGCACTTGGTCAGCAACGATGTTTAGGTACGATGTGGCAGTCAGACGTGAATCTATGGGTATCGATGGACCAAATGTGTGCCAAGAAAACATTCCCCACACCATAACAATGCCCCCACCACCTTTCACAGTATCCGTCAGACATGACGGGTCCATGGATTCATGTTGTTTTCGCCAAATTCTGAGCCTTCCATCAATATGATGCACCAGGAACTTCGACTCGTCAGACCAAGCAACTGTTTTCGAATCCTCGATAGTCCAGTGCTGGTGTTTCTGTGCCCACAGGAGGCGTGCTCTCTTGTTCTCCATTGATAACAAAGATACGCGATGTGGCCGTCGGCTGTTGTAGCCCATTCGCGACAAAGTGCGACTAGTGGTCAGTTGCGATATTTTGTTCTGAGCAACAAAGTTTCTGACGTGATGCGCAACATTGTGGCCCGTCTCTTTTTCCTTTCACAATTCTTCTAACCATACTCCTCTGACTTCTCTCATTAACAAGTGATTTTCTTCCACAGGAGTGCCTTTGAGAGGATGTTTTCTGTTCGTTGCACCATTCTCGATACACCCTTGAAACTGTGGTGCGTGAAACTTTCAGGAGAACTGTCGTTTCAGAAATGCTTTGTCCAGCAAGTCTTGCACCTACTACCATGCCACGTTCTAAGTCCGTTAGATCACTCCACTTTCCCATGATTGCTACGGTTTGTACGCTTAACTGATACTAGAAAATCTGTTGTGCTGCATTTATATCCACAACTGTGGTCATGTGACTTGCAACGTTGTAGGACAAACCATTTGTGTGCACAACAGGGGTGTACCTAATAAAGTGGCAGCAGAGTGTATATAAGCAAAACGTAATCGCATCCAGCTGCATGAAGAAGCTTCCATCTCTCAAATGCACGAGTATCGGTCAGATACACTAATATAAATCTCATGGGTCTCTCTATGAGGTACCAGTACGTTTTAAGCCAGTACTGGTCGTGAATCGGAAAGTTGATTGTAGGATGGTGGTTGGATGCTACCTGAGTAACTTTTCTGTGAGCAACAGTACGACTGGTATGAACTTCCCAAAGGCTACTGTACGTGGTCGATAACACAAAATAAAAAATCTGGACAGCATCAAACTCAATGGACCCGATCGATTATCAATAAAGAGGCTGGGTTCGTGTCATGTATCTCATTTGCGGACAACCTCACGAATTTAGCAACAGACGGCAGAAATATCAGTCAGTACATCGTCCATCCGCAGGGATCTACACAGGAAGAGTTGCATTCCGCCGACGTCAGAGGTTGGTACAGCAGCCTCAAGTCCAGAAAAGTTGAGGCTGTTTTAAATAGCATTAATCATGTATTTCTGTATATACTTGGGAATTTGCGATGCACTCTAACAAGTTAAATTGTTAAACTAATAAAATCTTATATGAATGCACAGTAAAGTGAAGAAAATTATATATTAAAAAGCAAAATGAAGGCAGATAAAGCCCAGATGAAAATGGTAAAATTTATGGCACGAGCAGACTACATGTAATTAAATAGTTTGTGGATTTTAATTGAAATTCCTTGTTGCTGTATAAACATTACATTAAGTTCGTGACAGCAGCGTGAGCGAAATTAATCAACTTGTCCAAAGTAGTTAATATTCTTATACATATAGTTATTTCTTACATTTATATTTTCGCGTGCTTACTCAATTATAAATCTTTCTGCTTAATGTTTACTTCTACGACTATTAAGCGATTGAAATATTGATGAAAAACACGCCTAAGCGGGGCAAACAAAACTCTTATCTTCACAGAATAAATAGATGGCCAACCTCCATTTTGTACCCAGTTCGCAATCATAATGCCTCCTGCTTTGTTTCTAAACCTTGAACACTGTGATGAATGTTCTTGTAATGAAGGGTAATTGAAAATCAATGATTGCAGAAGTCAACGATAAACAGGCAAATGGCTGGAAGCAGAACAGTAAAGAATGTTATCAGCCACTAATAAAAGGAGCATAGGAGAGCCGGGTTGGGTTTGGGGTGGGGGATAGAGTCTGAAAAAAAAAAATACGGTAGTGTTGGTCGACAAGGAGGAAAAGCTGAAGTCAATCACCACGCGGATGCCTTGGCCTTTGAAGAAAAACTGATTAGCTTCACCCTAAATGGAGTTTTCTTGTAATTTCTCTATGATCTTAATGGAAAAAGGAAGATTTTTCGGCAGACGGAACTATTATTAGTATGTTATTGGGGTATGAATGTCATTGGTTTCGGTAGGGAAGAGAAGCAATGATTCATTAGCCAGTTCCGATGCGTGCCGTGTTTGACAGTCAGCCCGGTACTGCTAATATCACCGATTGATAAATGATTCTCTTAAAATCTTCCGATATATTAGTTGCGAGTCTGCTCTCTCTTTTAAGGTGTCTACAGTTCGTTCAACCAGAAACGTAATACATTCATGGGACAATCAGAAAGAGAACAAACACCGATATTCAGTTTTCGATATGGAAGATGCGGGGTTGCGTGATCGCGAATCCAGTCTGAGAATCCAATTGATTAGATCAATTTAGTAAATAAACACGTGGATGAAAGTGGGCTTTTATGTAAGATATAGTTATGCAGTTCTTAAACTAACAGCAACTATGTGTGCTCTTTAAGGGGTTTTCTTTGAAAGAGATGGAATGGTTCAAAACGATGGAATGGTTCAAGAAGTGTGGTTAAAAATTGGTCTATAATCTGGGACTATGTCACATTTCCTTCTTTCTTTACTTTTATCTGCCTGTTATCTTCGGTGCACACTAAATCAGTCTGCTCTTGTTCGGTGGAATCCGTGTGCTTTCAAATGAAATAAGTGCCAATCTCTTTGATCCCAAATTTCTCACAGAGAGAAGCATATAACGAACATAAATTCTGAGCACAAACTAGAAAACATTAGTAATGTTTTAATAATAGCTAAAAGGCCATAAGATTCGGTAGATAAAGGCTGTAAATTTCGTCTGGTCAGTTTGCCGGATGAAAAAACATCAACCCCAACCCGAGATCAGCAAACTCATTCATGGTGTTAAAAAAAAAACCACTAAAATTCCGCCTCTCAAAGATTCGAACTCAATCCACCTCCATGGTGTTGTGAAACAGAGTCAGCAGTCACTGTGTTAAGCAAATATTTAAAAAAGGGACACAGGGGTTAACAGACTAGGTGAAAAGACAAGGAATGTGTGTGATATTAAGAATGTTGATGAAGAATAAAAGTAAATTGTACGCCACCTTGATCAGGCTTCCGATATTGCATAAGACAGATACAAAGGGTTCGGTTTAATTTGAATTTTCTTTTCTTTTCTTTTTGCACAACAGATGACTCTGGGCATAATTTACCAGGACAGAATAATAAACTTGCTGTCCCACTGGCGACAATAAATTGGTGTTTTCTTAGGGTTAGCTTATCTGTTCTACGGAGTGAAAAACCGAGACTTCGACGGTGGAACATTCTTGGGTGATGCGGGATGCAAGTTTTTTTGCCATCGATTTGATGTCAGGTTAATCATAAATGAAAGCGACTCGCCGTATAAATTCAGGAAGCCAAAAGGAGCTGCCATTTAAAATGCTGTTTTCTGGATCGAATATTCATCGGAGCAGACAAAACACAAAGGGAGCCCCACAAGACACATCCCTCAGTTTAATGCCACGTTCACCTTGATTACCTTGATATTAATGCATCCGTGGCTTTACCCGGTATTTAGGAAGGCGACAACGAAGTTTTCAGTGCTCATACGGTGAGCTTTGTGTCTTTCAAAGTTCAAAGACAAGCAGTAGACCGTGTCGTTGGAAACATGTCATCTTCTGAACTCGGGATATCTTCAGACGTAAGTCTACTTCAAGTTGCAGTAGAAACAAGACGCGCGCTTAGCGGAACAATTACAGATCGATTGAGAACGACGCCAGACACGAATTAGCCACGCATTCATACACCGTCATGTAAAAAGATGCACGTGATCAACTTTGTTATTAAACAACATCCTTACATGCCGCTCTGTTAAAGAGATTTTAAAGAAAAGTTGAGACGCAATTAAATTATTTTGGGATGCAGAGAAGAGGAAAAGAAATTTAAGGTAAAGCGAGTGGCGTCTGGGTGACGGGATGCGTCCTGTTCCAAAAAAAAAAAAAGAAAAGAAAAGTTCGCACGCACAACCTTTTTAATTTTTATCGAGGACAGAAAAATAATATCAGATCTCCTCCTCGACGAGCACATCTTCACTGCTGTTCTTAAAATATGACCAGCATCCCTCTAAAAACTCGCTTTGCTGCAAGATAGCGTCAAATACTTTAGGTAACCTCCTTATCCTCATGGAAACACCCACGCACCTAGCTATGCTCTCCAAGAACACTTCAAAGCAAAGTTCAACAAATATTTATCTTCACTGTCAATTCAAACACCATCTCTATCCGTTCTCGTTCTGGTGTCTAGGACCTGCATAATTATGTCAATACGGTTTACTTTGTATCAGAATTAAGCGCAGCTTTCGGATTTTCTGATGTTATTCATCCAATTCTTCAGCATATTCCAACCGAGTTTAAAACTCCTCGATGTGTAGCGCTCCCGAACGATATACTCAGAACATCGCTATTCAGAGTATCCTCCTTTTAACTTTCTTTATAGCATTCCTTAAGAGAGACACTGCTTTGAAGTGGAAAGATGGTTTACAGCTTCTGAAAATAACACGAAAATTAATATTAGAATGGCCAAACATACCGAACCGCAAATCTCTGAAAACAGTTTTACTAACTGTAATTTCGGTTCATTGAAAACGGACTTCAAAGACACGACCAACCTTATACAAAATCATTAATACTCCTTCGCGATATCTTGAATCATTACCAACTTTCCTACAAGTGATATCCATTTCTTAGCTAGTAGAATTTCTCTCTTTCTTGTTTTCTGCTAATAATGTCATGTTCCGCTTATCTTCACCTTCTTACTTAAGCTCTTAAAGCTCATCTCACATAGTGGATTCCAGGAAATCCACTATATGAGACTTCTTATCGCTATCTTGCCTCATTATTTTCTAACTGCATTCATGATTTCAGTCTCTAAATAGCGAGGGCCTTGGAAGGCGCTAAACCAGTTGAAAACAAGAGGTACTGTTGGTACAAGAGGTAAAATTATTAAAAGGTAGAAAACTTTTGAGATTTTGTAGAATCTATTTAAAGGGTAAGGAAAAATGGAAAAACTAAACCATCTGCACTTTCTTATGAATGTATTGCATGTCTTTCTTTTTTGGCAGTTTCAAAGGCGTCAGTAACATTTATGGTTTAAGAATAAAATCTTACATACCAGTAACCAAATACATCAAGATACTTGGAAGAGATAAACCTAAATGTATTCGAATATCAATCAATCAATTAATGTCTAGAACGTTTTATATGATGGTGCTTGAGAAACTAAACAGATATTTTTAACTGTATATTCGATAAAATCTTGTAGTCTGAATTTAGCAGCTCAGATCTGGTTAACGTCCAAACCAGATATAATTATTGTTCTCAGTGAACTGAAAACAACATGCAACTTGAGATAACTCTTCACTATTTGGAGGATTTATTTCAGTTATGAAACATTTAATAGTTTCGATTTCTTTTAAAATAAAGACCAAACTGGAAGGAGCCAAGTCAAATAATGGTTTGCCTGTTTGGAGAATGAAAAGTCTGAGTTTCATAGAAGGGGCACGAGACCTACTAATCGCTGGATATCATCAAAACTGCAGCCATTATCAACCCACTGCAGGATGGAAGCCTCCTCAACAATTCATGCTGAGGGAAATGGACCATAATCTGCCACGCTGGTCTAGTGCAGGTTGGCAGATGGACCATATTTAGAAGTCAGGGGCTTGAACCCCGGTCTACTCAAAGAGCGTGTGCTACTGCACTCCCGCTCATGACCACTCGGCTACGACACCTAATTAAAAACAGGGGAACTGTGTCCATCAATTAAAATAATTCAGTTCTTTGCAAAGGCAGCTAAATTCTAATTATAAATAGCATCTTTCCATCACCTATTCACATCAGCCACCGGAGCGTGCTTCTCCTCAACCAAATCTACTTGCAGGATGATACTGGGATATGAATGTTTAATAATGCAAAATTATCTCTGCATTATTATTCAGGCATCCTTGGTAGAACAAATACTGCTGGTTATGAAATATTCAATAAACTTTATTTTAAATGAAGTTCTTAATTAAAAGTTTTCTTTTCTCCATTCCATTTTCATAAAATAACAATAAACACCTAAATAAAAACTGCGATTATTAATTAAATCAGTGTTATGTATACAAGCCGATAAATTCAATTAAAAAACTCTGTAGGTAAGACATCCTTTTTCAGCATTATACTCGTTTCAATAAGATGGGAGTTGTTAATAATGCAAAGATAACTCTGCATTATTTAAGATGTTATTTCCATTTGCGTTACCTGAAGCTATATACGGTTCTGAAGTTAATTTACTCCCTTTAGGGGATGTTAGCCGTCGTACACTATTTTTATTAAACGTTACTGATATAAAAACCGCTTCAACCACATTATCTCAGATGAATTCCGAATTGAAATAAGCTCTTTCTATTTGAAATAAACAAAAACTTCCAAATGCATTTCTTAGTTGAGATCAAACATTGAACTTTTTCAGTAGCGAGTTGTAATGTCACGATTTCATCATACGCTGAGGTTATATTTCCGGTTGAGAGGTGTATAACAGAGCCAGGTCATAATCATCAACATTTGGTATTTCTACAAGAGGATGTATAAAGTACACGAGATACCGCGATTGAGAAATGTTTGACTATAATTGTTAAGAACAGAATTCGGTTTATTTTTCAGTATGACACTTGTCAGGTGTCATTATGACAGTTTCGCCACATACAAAATTAAGTAATTATCCGCTGGTACTATGTATACTGGTGAAAGAATACATGAAGTCCATCTACTACTTCTTGTGAACTAATAAAGACGGATTCAGGCATGTAGACTTGTCAGCAAACTTGTCCAGCTATTCAAATGTGCTGGGACAGCTTATGATCATGTAATTTTAATATGGAGATCTGCGTCATGTCGAATCCAACAGTCAGGCAGTGACTGAACTTGAACATGGAACACCATGTTACGTGGTTGCTTAGGTTGTCTGATTTCAATCTCCAAAACACAGATTGGTTTGTTTTAGATTAAACGCCAAGGCAAATTAAAGCCATGAAAGATCAGAGAGATGCTTATGGGATCAGAACAACGTTGAGAATTAGTATATTTTTCAAGAAGTAATTTATTATACGACTTATATCAATTTAGCTCAACTTAATCGAAATCTGGCTAGTGATTTTTGCAAATACGAGCAAGCAAGAAATACTGCAATTCAAAATAAAAGTAATTACAGCTCTAAACAACGCAATTCAGCAAGATAAAGTTTTGTTTTAAATGATGTGTTTTGTCAGTTATTAGCCACCTCCCCAACAAGAGGTATACGACTTCAGCACCTGCCACTGCAAGCGAGTTAATAAGTTTCGTTGCGTGTTATGCGGCTATTTGTCTCCTAAAATCTTCCGACTACTTCCTGAAGTGGCGATGTAGATTAGACTTACTATGTTATTTTACGAAAAAAGTACTGTAGTTTAGTATTTCCCAGTATTATGAACACGGCAGATGTTTTTCAAAGCATAAATTACTGCACTAAATACTCTACAACCACAATTCTGCATTATTAAAGAAATAATTTTCGAAGAGTCATCCGATTTGAATTCTAAATGTGTGATATGGATTTCATCAGCTGGAATTGTCAGACAGATCTTTTTAGACAACACAGTTAATGCGCAATGCTATTTGAAACTCCTAAAACCACTTTGTTCTGGCTGTTTAAGGCATGGGAGTAAACGTGAAAGAAAGACCTTTCTAACAAGATGGAGTAGGATTATATACGGTGAGTGAGTTCTTTATTTCCCGAAGAAACATTTTAATGGCAAGGTTAATCTCTAATCGATATCTTGGACGATACAGGATTGGATTGTTTGGCCACTGTTCTTGAAATATGACTCCTTGTGATTGTTTTCTGTGAAGATTTCCGATGGACATTATCCACAGGAATAACCAACATCCTGTGAAGAATTTAAATGTGAAATTAAAACTGCTATGAGGGCATTTCTGAAGAAACCCTGGATGAAATTATGGAAAATCTCGTCTGAGAATGGTTTTAGGTCCACAGAGATCACATATGTTTTCTTGAATGATAAATTACATTCCAGCGCAAAACATCACAAGATATAGGTATTGAAACCGTTGTCTTTTCTTGATTACCTTGTAGATGCAATTCCCTCTTAAACAAGTACTTAAAAATTAAGTACTCATTGAAATTAATATAAAAGAATCCTTTGAGTTTCTACGAAAGTAAAATAGTCACCAGTGAACTATTATATTGTTCTAAAACTTTAGAAGACCTCCAGAGTTTCTGTGGAGAAACTTCCTACTTTAGATTAAATTCAAACTCATTTATACACAAACACACAGCTGGTCATCTTCCCAAAGGTTAAATGCAATTAGCGGAAAACGTGATAAATTTTCAACGCTATCCCTCATTTGCTAAACTATTTATGAAGTTACAATCATCAAGACAGTGGATGCCATTCGAAACAGTTCAAGCATCTCGATAAACCACGGTAATGAGATATGAACAACAAATCGAATGAGAATTAGTCTTGTCAACATAATTCTATCATCGTTTGTAGTGTTCAAAGTTTATTTTGGAAACCCACAGTTCAATTCTTAAGAAGTTCAAGTGCTTTTATATTAAAAAAGGCATTCCACACATTCTCTCGGATAAAGAAGTTGTTTGATCTAATTCTCTGTGATGTCTCAGAGGAGAGTAGAACATTTTTTCTGGTTTTTATACAATATGTATATAAACCAGAGTTGTTCACTTCAGAGTTGGATGAGAATTGCGCTCTGCTCAGGAGGTATTACGTCCAGTATGATCGTATCTAGAACCTCAATTTTACAATATCTGCAGACCAGCCTTCTCCTTTAGTCCTGCGAGAAGTTAAAACGGGCACTTAGTCCAGCGTGCAAGTACTCGAGTCCATGCATCTCTCAATGTAGAAGGTAATGTCATGTGACCCATTTACTGGAACTTCTGATATCCTTAATATGGATTATCGGTGGACAACGGGGTCCAATTTCTTAACTGAAACATCACGTTCTTTTTTGGCACTCCGAAATATCAGTCTGTACAGTTGTAATTGGTAGAAAGCCTGATCTTTCTGTTAAGTGTTCCTGCTGCTGTAAATGCTGCATAACCTTGTAATCTGACTAGGAGTTATCTTATAACTCTTAGGTGCTCCATTGACTGGTGAATGTAAGACATTACTTCTATCAGTCGGCGAAAGTAGTCTACTCCCTGAAACCAAATCTTCAGATCATTAAAATAAGGCCATTCCAAATGCACTTATCCACACAGAACTTGGGTTGCTTTAGACAGCAAGCTCTCCTTTTGTAGCCATTTAGATGCCCTACAGTCACGGTTTGCGTATCTTCATTTTTCTCGTTGTACTATAAAGAGTATCTATTTATTTATTATTCTGGCACTCTGTTTGGCAAATTGGACTTCATAATTTTGCTGTGAAATGTAGTCGTTTTTATTTTTGTTTAAGTGATTTTGTTAGATTTTCATTTGTTTTTCATTTTTATGTGTTAAAATGATTTTGCCTGAATATATAAATAAATTGTAATATAAGTAAATTTGAGGACTCCCTATGGATGCTGGAGCTGCGGTCTATCCCTCTAAATGGGCCCTGATCTGTCTTCGAATTTACTGTTTTATATGTACAGAGTGAAGACAATTCTTCCTGGGTTTACAACTATATTTGCGTTCATCTACAGTACTTTGTTGGGGAGAGCTGATTGCTTAGCAGTTTGATCAACATCCATAACTGCATTACAACAAAATATGGCTGTTATTAGTATAACCGAAATAAAGTAATGAAACAACCTCATTAAACTTCAATGTGCACACGTACTCTTGCGAAACCAGTATCTACAGTATAATACCAACTAGGAAGAAGCCAATACATCATCTGCACAGACTGTATTGCACTTGATGGGGAGCTGCAATGAGGGTAGTCTGGTTTTTAGTTTTTATTTGTGTCTGGGAAAGTTATTATAGCATTGCTATTGACAAAGACCATCTGCGTGCTCGAAAGCGATAGGGTACTTCAAAGCGATTTTATTTTGCAACCTCGTTTATTTTTATTTACTGATTTTTTAATAAAAAAAAAATGATGACTTTTTTTTAAGATTATATTCAATTTTATGTGACACTAGTGATAACGCCAGTTTTTATCCAAGCCTACCAATCTGATTTTGGTTGCAATTTTAGCCATGTTATTTAACCTCCTCTGCCCTCGTGGATAGCACAGTTGGTAGAATCCCCGTCCTCCCATACACCGGGTGGAAAAGAGCTGAGTTCGAATTCCATCGATAACGTTAGGACTTTTTATGGACTTTTCTCACAACTTGGCTGACTTAGTCGGTTTCAGCATGGTTGTTTCCTCCCGGGAACAGTATGTTTCGTTCAGCAAACAGAGCAGTTGACCAATGTGAGAGATGCAACATGATGCTTGAATACATTCACCTGATATGCCAAGACAACAGCATGATAATATTGGAATGTATATAATCTCCAAGAGAATCTTATCTTGAACAAGATTCTCTTGGAGAGAATTCTTGTTCAAGTCACCTGGTTTCTTAAACAAATTTCAAGCAATCGATTTCACAATGATGAAATAAATCCACGACTCTCCTTCCCTTGTACATATAGAAACATTTATAAGACATAACAGTTTATAAGACAAGACATGTAAGACAAAGCGAGTAGAAGTCCTTGTGATGCACATGAGCAGTCAGCTATATACCGCTGATTCAAATATACCTCAAGGTACATTTGAACCCCTTGTTCCCTTTAAGATGAAACCTGGGTAGAGTTTGCTTCATTGAAAAATATCAGACTTCGACCTGACTTCAAAGATAGAAGCAACAAGGGTTTGGACATCGTACCCTTTGAACGAAAGACAATTTTGAAATGACAGTCATATTGGACAGGGCTTCACTTCCCCTTTTTCGAAATATTAAAATGGTGCTGCAGGAGCAGAATTCTGGCTTGGTTGTTTCCCCACCTCTTTCGCTGTCAGTCACCACTGCATTTACCACATGTAATTCGCAAGACAACACCGGAAATATCAACCCATTCAGGGCGAGATGCATTCATCTCGTTAATCACCTGTAATTATCTCAATGTAAATCCTATGTAGACATGAGCACTTCCCTTCCCCCTACACCTATAGAAACAATTTCTAAGATGTACCAGACAAGACAAAGAGAATAGAAGTCCTCGTGATATACATGCGCAGTTAGCGCAACTGCATCACTAATATAAATTGAAATCCACAATGTCCTTTTCGAACCCTTTATTCTCTTTCGACGAAACCGAGGTTTCACTAAAAAAATTACACTTCAAACTGGCTTAAAAGATGCAAGGCAAGCTAGAACAACTTCCTCTCTGCGGTTCCTGCACACACACACACTAGACTGCCAGTGTCTGATTACAGGTTTTATCTGATAGAGCTTTGTTTGTGACTTGCTCATGCCATGATTGCTGCCATTGGGACAGTAATTTAGCGTCTATTAGCTGCCTTTATAGGGGACTAACATCCAATAACTGTTATGGGGTTCTGGTGATCTGGCCCCAGAATCTGCCAGTTCATTTCCCCTGATCCCAATGTGGCTTGGAATCCAGCAGAGACGAATATCGAATGAACTCTCAGATAGAGAAAATATCATCTGCTGAATCCGGCTCACGAATGCATGAGGGTTATACCTCATCCCTGATAAAGCCTGCGGTATACTTAGAGAGTTATGTACACCATACACCTTTGATAATTGTGGGTTTTAATGTGCTCCACCAAGGTTAACTCTATAGCATACAAATCAGCTGTATATATGCTGCATTCTTGGGGAATGTTCCCAGATATAGTACGAACTGGAAAGATAGCAGCAGATCCGACAGACAACTTACACTTTGAGTCATCAGTGAAGACAGGCAAGAAGTCGGACTATTTGGTTCTTTTTTTTTTTTTTTGTTAGTTGTTGGCGCATCGGCTTCTGTGGCCATAATGCACCCCCCCCCCCAAAGTTTTTTCACTACTCTGATCCAAGTCCGAGGAAGGATTAGAACCCGCGACCTTTGGGTTGCCAGGCAGGTACTTTACCCACCCAGCAATATTTGGTTCTGTGGGTACCATAACGTTGTTGGTAGACAGAAGATGGAGTTATGGACTTAGTCCAATTTTTAATCGATAAGTCTCATGATGGTAATTGAGCATGCCAGGGTGGAAGTGGTTGCCTTGGTGACAGGGCAACTTTGTCTGCCATGATGTTGAGCTCTCTGAGCAGCTCTTGGACACGGATACCAAAGGGACGGTTGGCAGTCTTACGAGTATTGTATAGATTTTTCCCATCGTGGCTCGAAAAACGGATGTCCACGTAGGGTTGTTTTAAAGGTATATTTTAAAGACAATTTCTTTCGTCGAAATAACAGATCCATAATCTAGTTTAGATTGGACAAGCTCACGATAAAGGCGGAGTAAAGATGAGCAGTCTTTTCCCCATTTATTGGAGGAGACAGCACGTAGGAGGTTCAATCCTCTCGTTCACTTTGTCCGCAGTTGATGGATATATGGTAAAAATGTCAACTTCTTATCGCAAATGAGCCTCAAGAATTGTGTCTCGGGTGCTATTGGAATGATGTTTTGTTCGAGTTTAAGTTTCGGTTCAGGGTGAAGGTTCCGTATGCGACAAAAGTGTACGCAGACGGTCTTTTGTGGCGAGAATCTAAAACCATTAGCCACTGCCCAAGAGTTGATGTGATCAATGGCATGCTGCAATTGTCTTTCAATGACCCTCATATTGCATGCAAAAAATGCTAAAGTCGTCTACAAAGAGGGCATTGTTTACGGTTGGAGGAAGTTGTTCAATCATAGTTAACTTTGCTAGTAAAAAGCGGAACACAACGATCAGGAGTTCCACAAGGAACAACTGATCCTTGTGAAACTCCCTCTTCTTGGCAAAATGGCCGGGAGAGGGTGGATCCCACACGAACTTGGAAAGATCGTTCTGCAAGGAAGTTGTTTTTCATTAAGAGGGAAATGTGTCCCCTAAGACCAAAGTTGTATGTGTCTTTTAAAATACCATATCTCCAAGCAGTGTCATACGCTTTTTCCATATCAAAGAAAACCGACACATGGTGCTCGCGTTTCAGGAAAGCATCACAAATAGATATTTCCAAGCGGATTAGATGGTCGAGTGTTGACCTGTTCCTTCGGAAGCCACACTGTATCCTGGAAAAGAGGTCAATAGCTTCTAAATACCACAAAAGGCGAGCATTGACCATTCTTTCTAGGATCTTGAACTAGCAGCTCGTCACAGCAATAGGACGGTAATTTTTTGGTATTTTTGGATCCTTTCCTGGTTTCGGAAAGGCAAGCATGATTGCCGTGTGCCAAGAGTCCGGAAACGTCCTTTCAATATAGATTCTATTATAGAGACAGAGCAAACGATACATGGATTCTGATGAAAGGTGTTTAATCATCTCAAAATGGATGTTGTCTGATCCAACAGCACTTGCCTTGGACAATTCGAATGCTGCTTTCAGCTCCCACTGTGTAAAGGGCTGATTGTTGTCCTAGCAGTTGTTAGAAGACAGCTGCAGGTGATGTTTTTCTGATCTTTGTTTGAGCGCGAGGAACTCTGGGGAGTAGGCAGCTGTTTCTGAAGACACTTTAGCGAATGTCTCTTCGAGAGTATTAGCAATTGCATTAAGGTCTTCGATTGCACATCCATTATGTTCCAGGATCGATGGAGAGTGTGAGGTGTATATGTCCTTAATTTTCCGAACTTTATCCCGGGTGGCTCTGGGGTTATCAGCCCGGTAAGGGAAGATGCAAATCGGATCCAAGATTCCTTTTGGCTCTGATGTCTGATTGTTATTGTTATTGTTGTTATTTGGAGCATTAGCAACTAAGGCCATATTGCTCGGGGAATATGCGGTTGTCATTCCCTGACCTTTCCGCATCCTCCGTATTTGGTGGATGACGGGCTCGAACCCCGGTCTAATTAAGAAGCGTGTGCTAGCACTGCTGCTCCTTCCCACCTGGCTACGGAGGCGCAGCTCTGATGTCTGATGTAACGTGCTTTGGCACATGCACGTTTGATAATGCTGTTAAATGATCTGTGGTGGGATAACGACGAAATATTCCCCCATGCTTTATTTTTAGCCTTTCTAGCTGCTGTGCATTCCACATTCCACCATGGTTTTGGAAAAAGTGGAAACCTGGACGATGTTCTTGGGATTGCAACTGCCGCAGCCTGGACGATACTTTCTGTGATGTGCTTTACTGACTCATTAATTGGCCCCTGGCCGACTGAAGTGGTATTGAATGTTGTCAGACGTCGAAAGGCATTCCAATCGGTGTGATCGGTCTTGCAACGTGGTATCCTCGATTGGTGGCTTTGTCTTCAATTAGAAATGGTGGATAACATGGGGAAGTGATGACAAAGTTTTTCTTCAACCTCCCATGTACACAGAGACAGAAAGGAAGCGGAACAGATGGAAAGATCAATGGCAGTAAATGTACGGGTAGTCATGTGGAAAAATGTATCAGATCCCACATTTAGAAGGGCCAGATCATTATTTTCAAGCAGTCGTTCGATAATCCGATCTCTTTTATTGATCTAAGAACTACCCCACAGAGTATTATGTCCGCTGAAATTCCCTAATAATAGAAAAGCGGATGGCAATTGCTTAATGAGATCATCAAAGTCTGACTGGGAGATGTAGTTCGCAGGTGGCAAATAGATGGAGCAAAGAGTTAAGAGGAGCCCTGCCGTAAGACGAACTGCTACAGCCTCTAGCTTAGTGGTAAGTGGCATAGCTTGAAAGGGGTGTGGTTACCCACAAGGATGGCGACTCCTCCGTGGGCAGGTCCATCCTCAGTTCTGTCTCCGCGAATAATTGAACAGTTACGTAAGTAAAGAACCACATTTGCCTTTAGATACGTCTCCTGTAAGCAAAAGCAAGTTGACTCATGCTTACTCAGGAGAGCTTTGATGTCATCACTATTTCCATAGAATCCACAACAGTTCGATTACAGAAATTTAAATGTACCCATTATTTAGATTTATTGGGTCCGTCTGATGGCTTCCGAAGGACTGAGGGCTTCGTTTTCTCAGTCCTGGATTTACCTCTCTTTGGAAAGACTGGGCGTTGACCTGTATCCATATCTTCTTCTTTCGCAAAGAATTTCAGGACAGACTTATATTGTACCTACTTATCTTCTACATCCATTGTTTCTTGGATTGTAGGTGGCTGTTCCAATTTCCTTGTAGTTTCTTTAGCACTGTTTTGGAAGTGGTAGAGCACTAGAAGGTACGGTTATAGGAGTGGCGGTTGACTGTGATTTTTGGTAACTTAATAAATAGCGGGCAATGGAAGTAAATGACTCCCTTGGTGGAATAGTCATATCAGTCTGAGTACCGAAGGTACTTTTTCCCAGAAGCTTTTTGGGCGTATGAGGGCTTGGCGCTATTTATTGGTTGGATGTGTTTTCTGGGCTCTTGATAGATGTTCAGCTATGTTTTTAGTTTTTGAATTTATTTTTCATCCTTCCACCGCTGGCATGCTCGAGACTATGCAGGGGGGGGGGGATTCTCCTTGGCAGTTAGTACAACTTGGCTTAGAAGCTGAATATTCCTTGCTCTCGTGGTCTTTAGCATCGCATCGAGCACAGGTAGAGGTGCTACGACAAGCTGTTTGGGAGTGGCAGTACCTTCGGCATTTAAAACACCTTTAGTGGGTTTGGAATATAAATCCTCACTGGGCAGTTTAAATAGCCTGCCTTTATGGAACTCGGAGGCCGTGGGGTGTTGAACGTTAGGATGAGAACTCGGGTAGAGACGAGATTCCCATCCTTCTGCATCGATATTCTTTTGACAGCCGTTACTCCTTAGTCTTATAGTTCAGAGCAGATCTCTTCTTCAGAAATATGAAGGTCCCACTCTGATATGACACTGCGTGAAAAATTGAAGGTTTTATGGGAGGTAACGATAATGGACAATCCCCCTAACGATGTGGCTTTCAGAAGTTGCTGTGCATGTTTTTGGCTTGCAGCCTCAACTTAAATATCTCCAGAACGTATCCTTTTCACAGATTTTGGAAATCCTGTCAATCCTTCTAATCCTTTCTGTATGAAGGGAGACATTTTCCCCGAGTGCCTGCTCTCCAGTGGAATGGAGAATGAGGAAAAGATGTAACCCGATGATGTAACCCTGGAACCAAGGTATGGGCGTTGGATCCCAGTGATGCTAATCTGGAAGACCAGCAGCATCACTGGGAGGTCCCCTCACCACCTACAGGTGAACGTTTATGGAGTTAGTGGTGTCTGAGAAACAAATGAAACGAATTCTTTTCCAAGGCATCAGTGTAATCTTTGGCAAAGTTGCGATACATATTAAACAGAATCTTTGCTCAAACTTTCAAGGATAGGGTTTTTCTTCTAGAGATTAATATAGTTATTATTAACTCTGAAAGAAATTCTATGATCATCCTATTTTTAGATAGTGAGTTCAGATGCTTAAACTTTTCCCGACGCTATGTGGAGTGATTATATATCGTGAAGGTATATCGCATGTGTTCATAGTCAGTTTCATTCAAAATTAGCACAGGGGAAAACATTTTATCTCTTTCGGAGAATGGCCAACTTAGTCACAGTATAAATAAACCATGAAGTTTCTCCATACTCAAGTTACTGTGCAATCAAGGGTGTAAACAGGTCAGAGGAAACATCCTCTGTAGGAGCTGGACGAATTCAATCCAGGTACTGTATTTTCATCATACTCAGAGAATCTTCGGTGTGATGCCAACACGGATTATGCTTTCTAAAAAGATTGAAAGTAGGGCAATAGTGGTGGCAGCTCACTTATGACAACACAGTGTATGTATAGCGCAATACAACTCGTGAATTTATGCAAAGAATTATGTTGCGAATATATTCACAAACTGAATTTAAAACAAAAGCTTCTTTTACAAAAACCCCATCGACTTTCCATCAAAGACGACAAATATGTTATTGTGGAAACCAATAGTGAATCTGTTTTAAAAAAATAAAGTGCATGCATCGTAAGAGATGCTCCCTGCTAAAATTTAAAGCATAGAAAGGAAATAAAAACAACTTGGAAACACAGGCAATGGCGCAAAGTAATACTCGAAAAGCGAGTGGTGTAACTTTTCGGGTAAAGAAACCCATTTTCAATCGAGCTTATGGGAATCATGGAAGTTAACGCGAGTGCGCTGCAGGAGAACACTCCCTCTACATTTTACACCTTGTAAAATGGAAACCAAGAAAGAAAAAATTGAAATTGCTTGACGGCTTTTCTTTTTTTTCCCTTTTGTACTATAACAAGAATAAATAATAGAAAACGGACTCAGAAACCAAAAAAAAAATTAGTCACTATGGAAACCAGATTTGAGAAACACTTCTTGAGAAAAGAATTGGTATAAAATTCCGATAAAACTTTACAAGAGCAGGACAATGTTCGAGAAGAAATATCTTAGTATGAATACGAGTATTTTAACCAATAAAACTAGCCAGCTCGCTTAGAAAATCTCTTTAAACAGAGGCTAAGTAACCTTTAGCAAACTTAGATTTTTGTTATTGATTTTATTAATAAACCAGCCTACTTTCTATTACTTCTATAATTTTCAAAATATCTTTGGTTTAAAATATGTCCATCTAACAAATCTGTCACTTATAAGGGCGGAAATTCATCATCCTGAAAATCAATCAATCAAATAATAAATACAATTAGACATTCAACAAAAAATTACCAAAGCTACTCTCCGGCTTCAAAATGCATCTATTATGGACATATCCTTACAAATGTATAGGAATTTCTTTGTTGAAGAAGGATTAGAGGAAGAGCATCCTTCTCTCTTGAAGAAGGATGCTGGGGAAGGATTATTGCATTCTGATGTTACTTAGAGTAAGAAAAACAAATTACCACTGCTCATTTTAAATCTAATTAATTTTTTTTACTGATACCAAGGTTTCAATTTCAAAGATCATTATTACAAAAGAGGTATGACCTACTGTATCAACTGAACAAAGCACTAGTCCGCTGTAATAAATGTCTTTTTTTGCATGTCGAGCGAAGGAGCTGATTTATAGTTTTCATCTCTAAGTTTTAAGGAAGTACAAGAAGTAGGGATAATCAGCGATCTCTTCCCAGCATTCAAATCGTGAATGGCGAATTACAATTTGCTGACTCCATAGTTTATAAATAGAGCGTATTCAATCTTACAAGGAAAGTGCACGATCATGTTATCTTCCACTTATTTTAAAGTTCGTGAGAATAAAATATTCCTTAAATGAAGGGAAATGACCAAGAAGTACGATCCCACATTCAGAAACACCCATACAGCATAAAATGTAGCAGAAAGCCAGAATAAAAATTAAATTAGAACTTATAAATAACTTTTAATGATTGATTTCTATTATTAGAATGCTACACCATCATTTAGTGAAGTTTTCAGAAATTTCGAAAAAGCATATATTTTTTTATATTTCGCATTGCGAATGTTCAGAAAGAATATGTCTGTTAAACTGTGCTGGAAATATAAAGAAACATTTCATCATAATTTTTCTGCCGATCTGAGAGTATTAGTAAGAAGAGTAATCACAAGATACAGATGACTGATAAAATTAATGCAGGTATCAAAGCCAGATAAGAAATATTTTCCTGCATTCTAAAGATGCAAAACAAAACAAAAAAAGAAAAAACAAACAAACTTGCAACCCTCTTTTAATCATTTCTTAATATTTTCTGTTAGCGTTCCTTGGGATGTTTGCGTTTATTTCTTATGCAGTGAGGTATTGGCATTCACATTTATCCCTTAAGGAATTCAGCCGAAGAACACGTTATGCAAACTCAATTTAAGTAAACAGCTCATGACAAATATTATACCTATGTCCTCCTCCCAAACCGGCAAAACCAAACATAGCCTCGAGCCGAAAGAGCGACTGAACAACATACAGAGAGATGAATTATTGTGAGAATCCGACCATATGATTGTATTTCTTGCATATCTTTGCAGTTACCGCATCATCTCTCTCTCTCTCTCTCTCTCTCTCTCTCTCTCTCTCTCTCTCTCTCTCTCTCTCTCTCTCTCTCTCTCTCTCTCTCTCTCTCTCTCTCTCTCTCTCTCTCTCTCTCTCTCCTGAGAAGCCTGCTTGCCCCAATGAAAACGAAGCAGACTAAGGTCAGCGAGAAGCCAAGTAAACATACTTCTCACCATTCGTGTAGAATTGATGATAGCCCAGCCATGGGTATCCTACGCCTAAGGCTCCATTCGTGGATCTCCATCCCATCTCTCCATCCTCGATGTTTACTTTGACTGACTGGCATATTTCATTGAAGTCGCTGTCGACCCTTCACGGCTAGTAGTTTTCTTAGTCGTTCTCCGTTTCTTAAAGAGCTACGCAAGGTAAACGTTAATCTTTAGAGTGAAAGGATTTTCTCTTAAAAGCATTTCTAGTCATCGGGCAAGATAAAAAAAAAATCCGTTTATTAAGCCAGAAATAACTGACAGTTTATTTCTTTACTTAGATGAATGCATGAAAAGTTTGGTAATGTTTTTAATTAGTTGTCAGAATTAAAAATATTCACTGTGAACATTATTAATTATATATAGTGGCCAGTGCATTAAACTGTTTATAACTAATAATTATAAATCTATAGTTAGAGTTAAAATAATTATAGCAATGTATTTAATAATTATGCATAGTTGCATTACGTAGTATTAGAAATTAATGCATATAGTAAATCTCCAAGGACACGTTTCCATGTTTCTATCTTAAATAATAGAGAAAAAATCGGAAGCAGTTATTGTGCATGTATGATTTTCAGTGGTCAGGTTTAAAATGAATTATTCCGGTATTAAATATATTACACTCATGAAGCATAAATATAAGCTAAGTGGAACGAGTTGCAGTGAGAGGGTAGGAAGGTTTTCTTTATCTAGCGAGTTGTTAATCATTGGGATAAATTGCCTCCATGAATAGTTGGAAGTCAATAAGGAAATTCAAACGCCAGAGGGATGATGTTTGAGAGAGGAGGATGACGCATAAATAGTTCTTTTATTCTTTCTGACGCAGCAAAAGTCTTTTGGACAATAATAATATTAGTACGAATGCTATGCTGTAAACTCGTAGATGACACTAAGGGAGAAGGTGTCCTTCCTTATAGTTTTCAGGAATAGTTTGCACTGAGCATATAAAGCATTACTTTTAAAGCCAGAATCGAAAAGCCGGGGTTACGATCAGACTCCATAGATAAAAGGCTGGACACCTGTTACATTAAGTATCATGGGATTTAGCTGATGCTATTTAGTGCAATTTCAGCTTTACTACATAATTGAAGCTTAAGATAAACAGAAGAATGTAAGTTATGAATCCTTATTATAACATCTGTGTTGTAAAATCCTTCACGAGTTGCTTTCCTCTTAAAATTTAAATATGTAACACTTCCCCAATTAGAGAAGTCTACTCTTACTTATGCTCAGTTCAGTACCACCACCCAGATGGCACAGTTTCGAAGCTATTTGGATTCTCGTCAGCGGACAGGTAGATACCCAGAGGTATAAGATGACGACGGAGTTGACTTATTTGCATAATATGAGAGATGCCAAAAGGTACACTTCTTAGACTAATACAATCACAGTTTGAATTTCACAGTTGGTGGCTTTCTGCCCTAAAATTTTGTTATTATATATAGTTTCAATATCACTGTTTTAATTTCATATAGTTCGTAGCTTTCTGACTTAGGAACACCTTTTGGCAACTCTTATATTATATAAGTCACAACTCGGTCTCTAGTTCTTATCTTATACCTCTAAGTACCCTACTCACCCAACGATGAGAGCTTAAATAGCTTTGAAATGATACCGCCTGGGCGGTGCATCAAGCAACTCAGAATATGTAGAGTTTTCTAATTGGGAAGCACGACTTATTCAAAGAATTAAAGGAAAGCAACTTTCACATTATATCGTTTTAATGTTACCAATAATATTTATCAAGTTACGAAATCTTTTTTGGAATTTTGTTATCGACAAAACTTCAGTAATGTTAAAGTCCCACAAAAAACTATGATGTGGTTTTTTGTGGGGCTTTAAACCAGCATCCAACAAAAAACCGCGATGTGGAAAAGTTTATGCATTTCCACTTCTAAATCTTTGATGTGATACATTGACCTTGCATTGAGATCCATAATTTGCCTTTTATTTGATTAAACCCCCTTTTAAAGGAAATAGATCAGTTCGGTAAATTACCTTAAATATATCAAAATGAATGTAAATACATGAGGTACACAGTAAGAACAACTTTTAAAGGGTTGAATTTCCATTTATTGCTCGTCACTTTGTATTTAATTTTAACTGAGGTATTGCTCAAAACATCAAAGGCAGATATTGTGGGGATTTCAGAGACGTGGTGTCACACAGATATAAGAAATGCAGAACTGGAATTTGGGGAGTACAATGTCTACAGAAAGGATAGACAGGATAGGAAGGGAGGAGGGGTTATGCTATTAGTTAAAAAACACATAAAATCCAAGGAAGTGAAGCCAGTCGACATCGCTGGACAGTGCAGTGTCGAGTCAGTTTGGTGTGACATAAGCATTGGGAGATCAAAATTGAGAGTAGGAGTGTGCTATAGGCCTAATGACTCTGATGAGTATAATAAGAAACTGTTCGGAGAAATAGAGTGGGCCAGTAAATCAGAGAGTCTTATAATGGGGGATTTTAATTTCCCAGATATTGACTGGAATTTGGGGGCTGGTCACTCACACAGTAGCAAGGCTTTTGTGGATTTATTGGATGATTGTTTTCTACATCAGCATGTTCGGGAGGCAACTAGAGGGGGTAATACTCTTGATTTGATTATCAGTAGTGATTCTTCATGCATTAAGAATCTGCAGATAAATGAACCACTTGGTGGCAGTGATCACAGTGTGCTGAAGTGGGAGTTACTCAAAGAGGTAACTACCATTAGGGGTAAAGGGAAGGGGTATTGCTTTCGTAAAGGCGACTACAATGGACTGAGACAGTATTTAAATTCTATACAGTGGGATCAACTGATGATATTGCCAACAGCAAATTCAAAATGGGAAGCATTCAAAGAACTTATCGTGGAAGCTACTAGGCTTTACATACCAACTAAGAAATATTGTTCAAGGTTTAGGCCTAAATGGTTGTCAGATGAACTAATGAGGCATATGGCAGAGAAGAAAAATGCATGGGATACATACAAATTAACACGTGACACGAACGACTATGATAGATACAAGTTGATCTGTAACCAAGTTACAAAGGAGGTTAGGCAGGCGAAGGCAGATTACGAGAGATCCTTGGCAAGGGATGCGAAGAAAAACAGCAAAGAGTTCTTTACTTATGTAAACTCTAGAAGGAAGGGGATGAATCAGATTGGTCCACTTGAGATCGATGGGTCAACTGTTGATGACCCTGCTCGGGTAGCTAACAAACTAAATGAATATTTTGCATCGACATTCACACATGAGGAGTTATTCAGCGAGGGGAATGCCAGAGGTGTATTCAACTCTAGCAGTAAGCTAGAGAATCTTGTAATAACTGAGAGCAAAGTGGAGGAGAAATTGTTGAAGATAAACACAAGAAAGGCACCTGGGGTGGATGGGATCTATCCAGTTATATTAAAGGAGGCAGCAAAGGAGGTAAGCAAACCCTTAGCCATAATTATGAGAGCTTCCTTGGACTCAGGGGAGGTACCCATTGACTGGAGATGTGCAAATGTGACCCCAATTCACAAAGGGGGATCAAAGGCTGACACAAGTAATTATAGACCTGTGAGTTTAACTTCTGTTCCCGGAAAATTAATGGAGGCACTGGTGAAAGAAGCACTGCAGGATCATCTAGACAAGACTTCAGTTATAGCTAGGACACAGCATGGTTTTGTTAAGGGGAAGTCTTGCCTGACCAATTTGATTGGATACTATGATGCAGTCACAAAAGAACTGGATGCAGGGAATAACTTTGATATTATATACTTGGATCTTAGAAAGGCTTTTGATAATGTTGCACATGGAAGACTGCTGCACAAATTGGAGCAGTGTGGCATTGGAGGCAAGTTGCTGCTATGGATAAAGGGGTGGTTGAGGGGGAGAAGACAGAGAGTGATAATCAATGGACACTGCTCATCGTGGACTAATGTTATTAGTGGAGTCCCTCAGGGTTCAGTATTGGGGCCTTTATTGTTTTCTGTATTTATAAATGATATTGATGATGGTATATCAGGCTTAATGTCCAAGTTTGCAGACGATACGAAGGTTGGCAGGGTTGTCAAGGACACTACTGACACTATGCTGCTGCAACAGGATTTGGAAAGGTTGAGCAGATGGGCTTCGAGGTGGCAAATGAAGTTTAACATTGACAAATGTAAAGTACTACATATGGGAAACAGCAACCCCAGAGCAACGTATCAACTCTGTGGTACTACACTGACAGTGGTAGAGAATGAAAGGGACCTGGGGGTGGTGGTGCAGGCAGATATGAAGTTCTCTGAGCAGTGCAGACGAGCTGCAAGAGTAGCTCATGGTGTATTGTCAATGATATATAGGAATTTTTCTAGCAGGGATAAGGAGGTGATTATTCCCTTGTATAAGGCAATGGTCAGGCCACACCTAGAGTACTGTATACAGGCCTGGAGGCCTCATTTCAGGAAGGATGTAGAGCTGCTGGAACGAGTACAGAGAAGGGCAACTAGATTGGTGAATGGGACAAAGGGGTTCTCTTACGAAGAAAGGCTTAAGTTTTGCAAATTACAGTGTCTGGAAACTAGGCACCAGCGGGGTGATCTGATAGAGGTGTACAAAGCCTTGAATGGTTTGAGCATGCTCAATGCTGATGGGATTCTTCCTCTAGCTCAGAAAAATCACCTGAGAGGACATAAATTCAAATTGAGGAAAGACAGATGTAGGATAGATGTGCGGAAATTTGCCTTTAGCCAGCGGGTGGTTGGTGGGTGGAACAGACTTCCATCCCTTGTCGTGGAAGTTGATAGCCTAAATAAGTTTAAGGCTCAGCTGGACAGGTATTTCGAACGAACAGAGGGGTGAAGTGGAAGTGGTTATTTTTATTTATTTATGTTACTTTTTTTTTTTTTTTTTTTTTGGCTGATGCTGCATAAGCTTGCTTCTTGCATCAAATGCCTCTACTAATGCTAACTTGCCTGGAGAACGGAAACGTGTAACCCCTGTATATGATGCTTCTCGACATTACTCACGTGTATTACAGTACACGAAATCTAAATTCAATTAATAAAGAAGTGGGAATAAAATTGCAATCACTAAGTGACACAATTCTTGAAATGTACCTTAACTCTGCCTTTATTCTGATTATGCGCAGTAGCAGTATACCCAATGCCCTAGTAAATATGTTCTTCTCGAACTGAGAAACTTCTAAATTCTGTTATCCGATTACATATAATTCCCCTGTCATTTACAACTGCTAGCTTAGTGAACAATTTTAAGAGTAGCTATCTGTTTTGAATAAAAATCCACAGTCTCCTTTCGTTTTATCATATAACCATCAAAATTGATTATTCTTTAATTTAGAATATTTTAGATGTCCCAGATAACAAATAGCTGGATTCTTTAAATACGGTAACAAACTGGTTCTTGAATCAACAAGGTTTTAATTGAGTTGTAAAGGATTTAGCCAGATTACCATGCAATATTAAATCAGAATTTTGTAAATGCTGTTCCTCTCAGGCTAAGCACACATGTGGCTCCATGTAATCCCGGGCACATGTCCGTACCTTAAACTGAGAATGTAATTATCACCACCCTAGCTGTCCAGGGGGTGTCTCTAGAACAGAGAAATAAACATAATAATAATAATAATAATAATGAAATGTTTGGTTCTACTGAGAAATCCTCCATTAAAATAACAGTAATTATTTTTTTTATATTTTAGCTTTAGAAAAGAAATCATTTTCGCAACCGTTAAATATCTACTTTTAAAATAGCGATGGATATTTATTTCTTCCTCCCTGCTGCCAAAAGTCTTCAGAAGAATTTCCAGATAAATATAAATTAAGCTCGGATGTTAATGAAAAAACCAAAATACCTCGGGAATAAACATGCAAAGATATGATACCATATTTCATGTGTAAGGACATTCTAAATCAAAACTAATAAAGAGATAATTTTATTTTTTTTTTAGAAAACTCCGCATTGCCATGTTTAAATAATTGGAATTGTCTACTAATTTCTAAGGATAATAATACACTTTTATATAAATGTAACAACCACTTGATACATTTAGAATACTACATGAAGGGTGGCTAAGAAGTACATTACCTTGCAAGAAGGCTTGAGCTCACTCTCTTGTCACTACTAAGGAAGGATATCGACTGAGGTTAATAAAAGTATGAAGTATAAGATGTCAGAAACAAACTTAAATTACTAGTCTATTTTGACAATAATTATCGGCATTATGAGGATGTTTAATCACCATCATGATTGTCGAAGTTGATGCCTAGGAAAAGGAGGCCCAAAAATTCACGATTCGAAAATTAAATGTGTGGTTAAAGGAATAACTAGCCATTGTTAAAGGGGGAGGGAGAAAGGGATAAATGAAAACCAAAGAGAAACCCAATAAGGGAAAAAGCGAAAGAGCAAAAATGAAAAGTGAGAAACGGGAAGAGGGAAATGAAAAAGGGAACACGAAGTAGGAAAGATAAAATAGAAGAATAATATGGTAAAGGAGAAAATGAAAAAAATAGGAAAAAGGAAACACAAAGAAAGAAAAAACAGGAAAAGAGAAAAATGGGAAGAAAAGACATGAAATGAGAAAAAATAAAATGCGGAGAAGACAGGAAAACATTAAAAATAAAGAAATAAAAATTAAAAAAAGGAAAGGAGAATAAGAAAGAAAATAGAATAAAGAGAGAGAAACCTGAAGTCAGTCTCTCGCTTTACATAATGACGTGGACTAACCACTAGATCAGAGGCTGCTTTTAGTAACAGCATTTCTAGGTTGTTGGTCATTATGTTATTTTAATGGCACAAGGACTGCTAAGACCATATTGTGCCTGATTCTATTCCGTAGTGCAATTACCAGTTAAAATCTGTTAAATAATCCTAATTGTTTCAAGAAAACAAAGAACTCATCTAGATTTGCATCGTCTCCAATCAGATGAGATAATGTCAAAGGTTCCTGCAGATGTGAAAATTGTGTTTCGATAAATATTATAATGGTTACAATTTATTAGAATACGCTTCACGGCAAGTGTAGACTGATAAAATGTACAAATAGGCGGATCTTCTCCCATGAGTAGATAAATATGGGTTAGATGCGGGTGCCCAGTACGCATCCTAACCAGGATTACATCCTCTTGCCTATTTGATCGCATGCATGATAGCCATAACTTAGGTTCGTGTTTAAATTGAAGCAGCTTATTTCCGCCCTGAGCCTTTCAAGATTTGCAACCATTGCTCTTCGCACACATTTCTTTATGGCTGATTTGTAGTCTGTATATGGCACTTCATAGTTAGGAAAGCTTGCGGTGATTGGATTTTAAGCGGCTTGATCTGCATATTCATTTCCTTTGATGCCTACATGTTATGTTATGTTATTTTGTTTTTAGGAGCATTAGCAACTAAGGCCATATTGCCCCGGGGATATGCGGTGGTCATTCCCTGACCTTTCCGCATCCTCCATATTTGGTGGTGACGGGCTCGAACCCCGGTCTAATCAAGAAGCGTGTGCTACACACTGCTGTTCCTTCCCACCTGGCTACGAAGGCGCCTATGCCTACATGATCTGGTATCAAACAGAAAGTGAATGATTGGTCAGCAGCAGAAACGCATTTATCTGTGATCTGATTTGCTTGAAGACGGGATGGATTAGCCTAGGATGGATGTTTTTAATGCAGTTATTGCACTGAAAGAGTCAGAATAGATCACTGTTTGCTTATAGGACAGATCAGTCACGTGATCTATAGCTATCTTTATCGCAAACAGTTCGGCAGTATAGACACTGCATTCTTCTGGAAGAGAGACAGAACTAGAAAAGATAGTAGAAACTACTGCTGCGCGTACTGTTGTACTGGTTTTGAGTCATCGGTATATGTTTGAAACTACCGAGAATTTTCAGCTACATGTGCAGCATGCAGCTTCCGGATGGTGAGATCTACTGCTTGCTTTTTTCCCCCTCCATTGTTGGAAAGAGACCACAGACCGGTGTATAACTAGACCATGGAAGGCCATGTGTGCTTGCTTCCTGAAAGATATTACCCATGTCTAAATTCCAGAATTGTGTTAACTGTAACAATCTTATCCCAATTGGCTTGTTTTCGTTAGGTTTTGTTGTGATAAAAGGTGGTCCATTGAGGCTCAAATAAGAATGACCAGATAGGATGAAAGGGAAGGCTCCGTATTTTTACTGCATAGTTGAGTAGCAACATTGTCCTCCGAAGATGGAGTGGAGATTCGTGTGCCTCTCTATACAGGACGTCTCAAAAATACACGGCATAACTTCAGGAATGAGTTCCTCGTATGTAGACAATAAAAATATTTTATATCAACATAGTTCCGGAAATTCTTGGTTCCCCCGTTATTAACCGGATTGTCTTATCTCCCGCAGGTGATTTCCTTCATCACAAGGTACTGACAGAATCTGGTGGTTTTCCATTCCGACCATGTACTCAAATCAGGAGCAAGCCGATATATACTTTATGTACGGTTTGGCGGACGGCAATGCTCTGGAGGTTCGTCGTTTGTACCACGAAAGGTTCCCAGAACGAAGATGTCCAGACAGGAAAACGTTTGAAGATATCCATCGCCGGCTTTGTGAACATGGGACCTTTACACCTCGTGCTGCCGACAGAGGACGACCAAGATCTACGACTCCTGAAGTAGAGGAGGGGATTTTGGATGCTGTGCATGCCACTCCTGGAATCCGCACACACAGATTGGCAATGCAACTGGCTGGTCAACGTTCGACTATTTGGAGAGTGTTGCGAAAACCCCAACTGTATCCTTACCATCTGCAACGGGTACAGGCCTTGTCACCAGCAGATTACCCTGCGCGAGTGATGTTCTGCCAGTGGTATTCAGGCAGAAGGTGTACATTTTGAACAATTACTATAAGGTGATGTGAACAGTTAAGTGTCATAGACAGGCCTTCAAAACTCGGAAACCAAGCATTTCCGGAACTATGTTGATATAAAATAATTTTATTGTCTACATATGAGGAACCCCTTCCTAAAGTTATGCCGTGTATTTTTGAGACACCCTATATAGACTCTGTACAGGGGATGTTCTGAATGCTCCTAAAACAGTTCTAAGAGCACTGTGATGGATAGTGTCTAGCCTAATTAGCGCACTTTACCTGGAAGAGTCAGATTGGAGCTCCGTAATCCAAGCGAGATCGGATTAATACCCGATATAGCCGAAGCAGAGTGTATCGATCAGCACCCCACATGAATGAAGATAGTACTCTGAGGATATTTAAGTTTTTCAAGCAAATGGTTCTCAGGTATGTGATGCGTTGTAAGAAGCTTTATTTATTATCCAGGATTAGGCCAAGAAATCTGATACCATTAGATAGAGGTATGGTGAGATTTTTAATTTGTAATTCAGGCTCAGGGTGGATCTTACGTTTTTTACAGAAATGAATACATTTGGATATTTGTGCTGATAAGCGGTAGCCATTGCGAGACATCCACAATTCAATTTTGTTAATTGAAATCTGAAGCTGTCTCTCGATAGAAATCATATTTTTTCCTTGGTACGAGATCATGAGGTCATCTGCATAATGATATATTTCTACTGTGCTTGGAATATCATGGATAATATTGTTTTTTCATACTAAAAATAGAATAGGACTCAAAATAGATCCCTCAGGGACCCCCTCCTCCTGTATATGGATTCTAGAAAGAACAGTTAGATAACGAGCCAGAAAAGGTTCTGCAGCATTTCTAGGCCAATGCAATTAGTGCCATATATCACCGAATAAATTGCTAAGCTCTGAAGGTTATTTTAGGTACAAAACGTCCTATCGTTGATATGGGAAACTTTTCAATGTTATAAATCTCTGGAGTTGTTTATTCTATACGGATAAATATTCAAACCACCCGACTGATTGAAAATCCATCGAAACCGGTTATTTTCCAAATCAAATTCTAGCTTATCGCACTGAAACTACAGATGTAGCGGGGTCTCCATACCTTAAACGCAATGATGCTCACATGCAAGAGACTATCAGTGTATTCCCACGCTATAAACTCCAAGTGCTCGAGGAATGTTACGTCTACCACAGGAATCTTAGAAAATACCGAAAACGATACCACTTAGGCCAGCAAAAACCGAAAGCAACTAGTTATCTCCGTACGCGCTGTTGATAGCTCGTTTCCTCACATCCATGCCTAGCAACCAACAAAGTTTTCTTCTTCCCAAGAGAAGACAGAGATATACGAGGGACAGAACCGCCCATTCGAGGAATGATTGAAGATAGAAATCGATGTCCTAGATAGAGATATCAGGAGATTGGAAAGGATAATGTCGCCCACTATAAAGAACAGAAAGGATAAAAATGGTGAAATCATCTATTGTACGGATGAGAGAATTTCATCATAAAAACGGATTTTCTTAGTAAGTGAATTGGATACATGTGATCGAGAGCGATGAGAGAATTACTAAAAACTAACAGAACAGCGTCCCGAAAATACCTTTTAACTAAAAGCTTTCTTAGAAACTTGATTGAATGAAGATTGCAAGAGAGATAAGAAAATCCATAAAAGAAATTGTTTGCGTTGGCAGTGTTTTACTCCGACTACTTTGAGCACTCAGTGTGAAAAGAGTGTAAAGAAAGTGGCGACGTAGACAGAGGAGGAGTGAGTGGGGAAGGAAGGGCACGGTGGGGATAAGGATAGGGTTAAACTTCTTCAAGAAAACTTCTCATTTATCTTTCCTTTTCACTTCGACTAGTTTAGTCCGAAAGAACAGTTTGAGCAAGAACATATTTTAAAGATTAATAAAAAAAACGGGAGCTATTCCAAGATGGAACTTCAAATAACTTCTTCCGGAATTCTGATAGCTAAGAAAAAAAACTTGCTAGTTTAACGAGAGTTTCATAAAGGAACATTTCCAGTGAAATGCAACAGCATTTATGTTTTTATTCGTCATGTTTAGTGTGGATATTAATTAGCCATCTTATCTTATTTTTATTAAATTGTTTAGTGACTGAATCCATAGTAACTCTGCTCATTCTACATCTATAAATTAAGTATCGTTCTCTTGCGTTTTTTTTATTAAATATAAAAATACATATACCTTTTTCATCAACTCAACGTAAAAAAAAACGTTCAATTCTACTGCCAAGAACATTTAACCGAATGTATAGAGTCCAGCCCTCTTAAGGTCGGGTCGGAGACTGTAGCCAGAGTGCTTATTACAATGGACCACAAATTTTAAACTTTCTTTTTTTTTCCTTCCAAAATATGGTACATCTCATGGACTTGGATAATCTGAATCAAATTTTGAGGTCAGATTCTTCCTAGCACTCAGAGATTTAAAGAGGAATTCAGTTTACGCTTATTAAAAAATTTAATAACATTTTAAGAAGCATTGCAAGAGACGGTAATAAAGTTTAAGTCAGGTTTCAAAGATTCGGGAGTAAATTAAGCCTTTGAGAGCTCCAAGAAACTATGGGCATACCCTTACAAATTCAATAAACAATAGATTTTAAACAGTAAACAGTTTATGCAATTCCTTGCACACTAGGCTGTGATTCGTATATATACCAGGCATCACGAGAACAACGTTATATACGAGAATCCAAAAGAAGTTTAAAAGTTGAATAGAATCAGGAAGTTTTGAGACTATTCTGCTCTAAAAACCAAAAATCTAAGTACGTAGGTTAAAGCTAAAATATAAAAGACCATGCAAACAGAAGATGGTAGGGGAAAAGGGACGCACATTTGAAATCAGCTTTAGAAAATACATTAAGTCCATATATATCTATTGAATAAGTTTCACTGGTGTTCAGTGTCACAAGAAAAGCAATCCTTTACACTGGCCAACAAAAGATGCATCTCTGGCTCAAAAGTTGAAGATAGCAAAATGATGTCTTTATCACATCTCTACTGAAATATATACTTAACTTTTAGTATAAGTAAGTTAAACGAACGACCAATTTCAAATATCACGCAATAATATATATGCTATCTTAAAAATCAATCATATTTCCTTAGAAATGTTGCCACTCAGAGAGTCTCTTATAGTCCGTTTTGCTTTTCCTCTTAACAAACCAGCAGTAATCTCCCATATGACAGTATCCCAGTGACTGCGATACCTCTTTTCCATCGTGGAAATGTCCTGATGAAATCGTACAACACTTAAATCTCTCAAATACGAATCTTCAGACATTCCGCTGCTCATAATCTTTATTACATTGCAGTAAATTTGGCACCAGATATTCATAATTATCTCCCTTCTTCCAATAAATTCATTTACAACTGCTTTTAACAATCGCCAAACAGATAGCCCAGCATCATGCGCCTTTCATTCGAAACACATTCGAAAGTTTCTTTATTTGAGGACCAATTAAAATTTCTTCTTTCAGTTTTATATGTTAAATCGGGGAACACTTCCCTTAGGTAACAAAATCCATTTCCTTCTGCAACAAAACAAATCTCTCAGATAAGCACATTTCTTCAATATATTGGTCTTGAGCTAAATGCCGAAAAATCTGCCCAGATGATGTTTACAAAGAGGAGACAAATAAATCCAATGCACATCTCTATAAATGGACACCAAATTAAACTTGTCAACTGTCACAAGGACCTAGGTTTGGTCTGGGATTCGAACTCGACTTTTCTGGAACACTTCAAGGAAGCAAGAAAAAATTTTCGCAGTCCTTTGGTCTGCTTGGCAGGAACTGGTTGGTTACGGCAATAAGAAACTAATAATTGCGTTTGTCCGAACTTGTGTGGTACCGGTGGCACTACGTATCGAAAATCTGGTCCTCTGCCCCTCCAACCTACCTGGGACAGTTCTTGTGGGCTAAGTATTGGCTTCTGCGATCCCTTAATAGGACTTCAGGACATCCCCTTACTATCACTAGGGGTATATTACATTCGCTGCATGGAATGATCCCTTGGAAACAAATCATCTCCACTTGCAACATAATAACCCTCTCCAAATTCATTTCGGGGTAGACTGGATACTCTTAACATCGATAGCCTTATTTTTTTTTTTTTTTTTTTTTGATTTGGTAGTTGTTGGCGCATCGGCTTCTGTGGCCATATTGCACCTCCCAAGGTTTTTGCAGTACTTTGATCCAAGCCCGAGGCGAGAATCGAACCCGCGACCTTTGGGTTGCCGGGCAGGTACTTTACCCACTCGGCTAACCCGGTCGGCTCGATAGCCTTATCATCCTGCCCACGAAGAATAGCATAATAACTAAACGCCAAACATTTTTGATCAGACTTGCCCTCAACCAAATCAGTTCGCTCAGCCATGGTCCGAGCAAACACGGGTGGACTCCTCAACGACCCGAATACAACGCTGAGACTATTTGCATCGACAAAGCCTACTGATCAAACGTTTCAGATGATACAGCTAAAACCTACACAGTCCTGCAATTTTAGATCTTTCATGTCACCATCGTTTTACGTGGCTACTGTGTTGGAGGATGATATGAGCTCCTTCTCCTGTTCCTGACAGCCTGCAGCATCTTCCCGGCATCCCCGTACTCTTCTTGGACAGACACTGAACGTATTTAGAGTATTATGTCGGACCTAATCTGTCTTGACTTCTAATTAATTATTAACTCGATCTCTATATATTTTATTTTACCCAATATTGATATTGTATTCATTTTTATAATTCTGTTACCCTCCTAGCATTTGATTGCTATCAAGGGGTGGATGTAACTTTTCTTTACCTGATTAAATAATAATAATAAATAATATGCAAAGTTACTCAGATAAAAAATTACCACATGTATTCCAAGCAAAGTCATGATATTTTATTGCAGTCAAAACCTTGGATATAATTTCACGTGATACTGTCAAACCAACAGCATGAAGTAGAGGAACTGCTGCGAAAACATTTCCTTTGTGTAACAGAACCGCTTTTGAACTTAATTTTAAGGATTCAACAAATATACGCAACTCATTAGGATTGTGTTCAATGCCCAATTCGTACCGGAGACCACTAATGACCACTAATATCTTCATAGACACACGTACAGTCTTCCATAAAAATATTTTTGAAAACACTTTGACGGTTTCAATATATCGTAATTTCCTGCTTCACAACTGTGTTCCGTTACTCAGAGAGATGGGAGGCAGACAGACAAGGTTAAACGTGTTAACCCTCCCTAAAATTACCCATCTATGAACACTGATGTATTATTGGTGGTATAAAAAAGTGTTGGCAATGTTATTGGACAAAGAAACAAGTCCTTGGTCAAAGGTTGTCTCAATTTGGAGAAACTGTCCAAACTGAGTTTCTCCGTGTTCCCTTAATCTTAGTAAAATCAAAAATTATATGAATTACGAATGGATCCCTCTACAGCCTCTTTAAGTCGTCCTGCCTTTTTCTTAATATCCATAAGATAATTACTCCTAAGAAAAATATCCACTCTGTCTTTCTGCTCATCACCTACATCTACTTTGCATTTATAATGATTAGTGTTTTACATGTTTACAATTCCTGTTTGAATAAAATCCCCCTTCTCTCTTTCTCTACGACTAGAGTGTTCTCCTTTCTGTATTAAATGAGGATGCAAGCAACTACTCACATTTGATTGCAGAGATATAAGAACTTCTACCTGTTCAATTGTATCCACAGGGAAGGAATTACCTTTAATATTCATGACATAAGAAGGAACCTATTATTTAAAATGCAAATAAGGAAATAAGAAAGTGTACGTGCCTGTGAAAGAGACAGATGCAATAATGAGGTCCCTTGAGATTAACTTTCTCTACAAACACGGGCATCCCAGGTATCAAGTATGTAAAACTCTGAATGAGAAATATGTTTTATATAATCCTGAATTTTTAAAAGCTCGGATGCCTAA
Source organism: Mastigoproctus giganteus (assembly GCF_048544385.1). NCBI lineage: Eukaryota > Metazoa > Arthropoda > Arachnida > Uropygi > Thelyphonidae > Mastigoproctus > Mastigoproctus giganteus. The sequence goes on from NC_143580.1 coordinate 70,152,843, forward strand.
GATCATTTAGTATAAATAACTCAGTGGACAGAAATACAGTTTTCGGATTTGATTATTCCAAGATAAATGAGTTCTTGTTTACGCAGCTGCTTTTGCGAGAACATTTTTACCCGAAAAAGATAATCTGGTTTGTATCTTTTCTTCTAGCTAGCTTACTGCTTATTAAAGAATGTTTCTTTTATTATTTGTATCTCTGGCCGTCTTGATACGTTTTTGGATAATAAGTCGTACAGGTGTGTCTATTTACAGTGTCATTACAAGCGAGGATGCTTAAGTACCATTCTAGAACGTGTTATACAACACCAGAATATTTTCTCATTTCTCAAAAGCAGTTTTCTTTTTCTTATCTTTATGTACCGATATTGCATTAAAAGTTGCAATTTCATCCTGCAAGTTGAAGTCACCATTACCCATCTGGAGTTTAAACATAACTCCTTTTTTTGGAGTTCGAGAGATCTTAATTTCGGAGATCTTTAACTAAATGTCACGTATCCATGAAAAAATTTAAAAATGTTTTAATTCGATTACGAGGAGAGGAAATTTCTTTTATTTCAAGTAATGGAAACAGTCAAATTTTCAAAACGTATGAATATTTAATTTGTGGAGTTAATCAAAATATGTTAGAGGTACGTTCACCGAATAAAAATAACAGCTGATAAAAATGCTTAAAAATATGGATTCGCTCCACTTACTGGCAAAAACTATAGAATCAGTTTCATTAAGACACTTGGGCATCCCATGCTTCTGTGAGTCTTTGGACTGTGGGCATAGATTCACATTACACAGGGATGGTATCCAAGCTCACTTTCAGAATCATTTTAGAAGAGCTGTTAAAGGTGGATTCAAACTCCAAAGATTTGGTGAACGGATGTCATGTAAAATTACATGCATCAGTTGCTTTTAGGGCTTGGATCATCGAAGTTTGAATCCACATTTAACAGCTCTTCTAAAATGAATCTTTATAAACATTTAAAAATATATGAGGCTCTATGGACTATATTTTCATTGATTTCTAGAAATTGATGAGCTGAGTTGGCTTCTACAAATTTTAAATATAATGCTCTAGTTACTAGTTAAAAGAAAAACTATTCTCACAATCTACGGACATTTATTTCCAATAAATGCAGTTTATCTCTATAGAAGTACCAATCATAAATGGTATAATCTATTTCCTTATTTGCCTTAAAACTTCACGCCGTATAGAGGAGATATCATCGGTAATAATGACCGTAGAGATCCAACATAAATCCCATCTAACAAAAAGGTTTGAGCTTGTAATTTTCTTCTACATTTACAGGTCATTTAGGAATGAACTATCTCTACTTGGTTGCAATAAAACACTCAAACTTAGTACGTTGGATTCTATAACCTGTTTCTTTTCCTTCCAGATAGAATGAACTCTGATCTTTTTGTTTTCCAAAGCTAAACCCCCAGATGTACACTAATGAGATTTACGAACAATCCACGAACAAACCAGAGTAATTCATCAATGATCAACGTGGTTAAAATATTACACAACTAACTTTTAAGCTCGATATTTTGTTCCCCCTCAAAGAAGAGGAACTCAACTTTTCCTTTATTTTTCAAACCATTGCGCGTGGTATTTTCTCTTTATAAAATTTATTGATCGTTTTATCTAAATTTCTTCCACTTCTCTGCATCCACCTCTATTTACGAAATCTTCTTACACCTCGCCTTTTTTTCTACCTTTTCCTAAGCTTGGTGTACATCACATTCTTTTCTTATGACTTGCAGTGATACCTTTTGATTTATTTTTTCCTCCTCTTTATGTGTTAAAGCATTCCACCGAGGCGAACAAACTCGGCATTTTGTGTGCATAAGAGAGAGAAAGAAAGAGAGAAATTATTTCTTTTTTGGCTATTAGCGAAGGAAAGTAAGATGTTACCATTAATTAGTTCCTTCTGCTCAGTTGAACGCAGCACCGCCTCTAGCATCTCTCACAGAATGAAAACATTGGAAAAATCCCCTGTGGCTTTTAACTTTAAAATATCAATTCAACATGATTATAAACCAAGTGTTGGTAAGAATCTGTTAAATTGACTCTATCCATTAAGTTAGCCTCAATTATATTTATTGCCCATTAGCCTTTATTTAATTTGGGTAGGGAAACCGCACGCGAAGGATTTCGTATCACGGCTTGTTAATTTGTGCTGTGTGTACACAACTAAGGGCTGGTTTGTTTTTTTTTTAGGATACGTATACGGATTTTCTTTTCTGACGATTTTTAAAAGGCGTTTAAATGTAACTAAAAACGCCAAAGTTAAAGAAAAAACACTTTAGAATTATAATTTTTGCAGTGAATGTTAATTTACAGAATACCCTGCAGGAAATTCTCTAATTTAAACTGAAACATAAATACTAGAACAAATTGGTTATTCTTCACAACAATGTTCATCTTAAGTAAATTTTGGAGTCCATTGCTATGGCTTCAACTAATTCAGAACTGTGATGACATATAGGCAATATAATAATCTATTATTTATATATTTAGTAAATTAATGATCAGAAAAGAACTCTTCAAAGAACCCCTACTATTATAGGATATGCGCAGTGCTGGAGCCAAGGATTTCTCTCTTCTGAGCATCCTCCATACTGTCCGTTCATTCCTTTGAAATGCACACTGCCACAAGCAGGATTTCCCACTTATTATTTGAAAACTAAATGCGGAATTGATTCCTCTAACACTCCAGCACAACTGTCCCCACCTTCCACTAATCAGGGTAAGATTTTTGTGGTATACAGAAAAGAACATTGAATAAACACATTTCTTTTAATTTTAAACATGCTATGATCTATAAAACAGTACTAAATTGTCCTCTAAAGCACACAGTTTTTGTTAAATGGAATTAAAACATCCATTGAGATTCGGCCATCGTACTTCATTGCTTCAAAACTTTCTCGGTTTCCGTTTGAGAAAGTCTTTTCAACAACCGCGCTGATAAACTTCCCGAATACCTTATCCCCGATAATCTCTAAAGACTGTAGCTTGTTGATCACTTCCAAGTACTTCTGATCTCCCCCTGGAGAAGAGCTTTTATTTATTTTTTTTTAACAGCGGAGTTTGTTTTTATCACCTATCAATAATTTCAAGTAGTTTGTCAGCGAACAAATGTTTCAGCCCACTTACTCTTGTCACAAAGCTAGAGATCCTGGAAGTTGGAACAAAAAAGAAAAAAAATAATCCACCAAAGTCATCGATTTCTATTATTTTTTTTTCTTTCTGCGTGTAGCCACATAAGCGTGAAATGACAGTTATTTTCCACCGTTGGTGTCGACCTCAGAAGCGGTGTATACTTAGGTGGTTCCACACGGTTCATGCCTTCCTTCTTGCAGCCTTTATTTTATCAAGCGAATATTGGACATATCGCTAGTTGCGCCTTGAAATAAGATAAAAAAACAATGCACCCGTTAAAGAACGAAGTCATAAATCTAACTCGCTCTTAACGTTAAGAAATCGAACGTTAAATGAATACGTTATGAATTCATTTCAATTTAATCCAGTTGTATGTATTGATACCGTTAGAAACAATGCTTTGTTTTCGATAAAAGCTTGCATTTTTCTTACCAAAATCCATTATTAAACATGAACAGCAATGGCTGAAGTTCAGATCTTTCTAAATTATTCCCATAATGGAATTCCCTGATCCTGAAACCTAGAAGTTTCTCAATAAAGCCATTTTCACTTATGGCTGTTGATAGTGTTTTTATCCAACCAAAAAAAAATCTCTTTGAGCCAATTTTCTGTTACACAGTAAGCAAAACCCATCATTCTTTTGCCAATCGCCAGTATTTGACGTCACGTCTCGTGCAACCGAGAAAATTGATCACTGTTACGTTATTCGCTTCAGAAAGACTTCATGTGAACAAATTCTGTTGTCTTTGTACCATCTGTTGGTTCTCATGCTTACTGTAGAAGCGTGGTACAGTTATAATTTTTCATTTCAGTCTTTGAACCAAATGCAACAGCTCTATCCCCGCGAGTGCGCGAACTTAAAATAGAAACTAAACGTATTTTCGTTTAATTAAACGCTGTTATTGGCTTCATTTTCAATTTCTGCGAAATTCGTTCTCAGTTAATTGAAACGAAAAGGGGAAAAAATGGTACGATAATTATTTTTGTTAGGGAAGCCAAGTTGTAAAGCAGTTTAGAGGGAAATGACGAGGTTCTTCTTACTCCAAAGCAACCATTTCAATATCGAATCTTTAACAGAAGACAATTATCCAGCGAATAACCATTTCTTTGTGAGATTTGATATATTTAAAGTAACCGGATTCATTAGGTCCAACACGACATATTTCATTGCCATACAAACTCGAACATTTATTTGATGAACGTATTTCAAAACTTGTGCGAGATAAGTCACAGCAGTGGTGTAAATTGTCCACTTCCGATGTCTAACCACGAGGTAGAGTCTCCCCGGGTATACCTACGATGGACTGATAACGTTCTAAAAACTCCAGATGTGAATACGGACTATTTTGCAAAACATTTTCCTTAGATGCCTTCTTGGAAAATAACCGGGAGAACTTGGATCAGGAGATCGCGGAGGCTATGACACGATTTCTGAACACCGAAGAAATTTCAACAGTGGTAACACGGTCTATTAGACAGCACATCATATATGGCGTGTTGCACAATATTCTGGAAGTAACTTTCCGGAAACTCGTTAGACATCGTTAAGAATTTAGTGGGTTTTCAAAAGAAAATTTGTTGGATAATCTCTGACTAAGATCTTTTACCCTACACCGATTTTAAAAGAATTTAGAAATCTCATAGAATGACACAGATTAAGACCTAATCCTTGTCTTCCTTGGTATTCTTCATTTATAAATGAACAGGAGCGAACCATCTCACTACCAATCTAACGCACCTCTACAATACGATATTCGGTTGTCTTATTTGGTGCAGTTCTTGTGGTTGTTGGATTTTAGGTATATTAGGGATTTAGACTATATTGAGTTCCTGTATATTATGTCTGTACAAGTATGTGTTTATCAGCAATCTGCATACTGTGTGGGTTGAAAACTGAGGATAACTAAAAGGGGAACCCTACTCCATCCGCCTAAGATCAGTTGACAGCCTCCACTGAGGAGGACTTTAGAAATTCCTCCAGTCATTGAGGAATCAACAAGTGGTGGAACCAATATGCTATTAGGGACGACAGTGCAGTGGATACTTCTTTAAATATTTATTCCTGAATGCCCGGTAGCACCGAAAAATTATTTAAATGCAACGTAATATCAAAATATATAAGCGTTATTCTCAGAAAAAACTCACTTTATGCGTCGCACTAATAAATGTACTGCTCCTCAAATACCACTGCTATTACAATGGAGGTTACCGTTGTGCCACCTGTTTAAAGATATCATACACTATCCTATGACATCGTAACTCTCTTGCCATAGTTACACCCGCTTGATTAATGGTTATGAGTAAACAGACAACTCTATGATCGTAAGCATCATAATGTTGATTATGATTATACGGAAGGATGGAAGAATGATAAGTGGCAGAATCACTATACTACCACGAAGGACGGCGAGGCCTGCTTTGATATTGTTATGAATGTCCCAGGCTCTGAAAAATGTTAATTCAACGTGATATTCAAAATTAATACGTATTATTACCTTCTGACAGGCCGGGGGAGGATATCCTCCCAGCGACACAGCACCTCCTCACTGAGCTAGAAGGAGCAAAAATCCTAATCTGTGCGGACGTTAACCGTCGCTCTCTCTCTTCTTTGATATAGCGACACCCAGGAGCACAGGGAAGAAGAAACGGGCCGGGTCTAGAGAACTTCATAATCAACAGCAAATTGGTCATCCATAGTCATCCTAACAAGCTTCCAGCTTTTTCAAGAACCCTCTGGGACGCCACCATAGATGTAACTTTATCAACGAGATCCTTTGCGGGCTACATCAACGAATGGACCGTGCGGGAGCGATGGACTACCTCTGACCATCGTGTCATTACTTTCAAAATGAATAGATCAATAACCCGTACCCTGGCCACAGGACAAAAGCTTCAACGCTACGAGACGGACAAGGCAAATTGGAACCTATTTAAGGAGACACTAATTCAAAATGGGCAACAACTACTTGCCAAGAATCCCCAAGACCCTAACTGGCACCAAGGGGCAGTAAAGGATGCAATCGTCAGTGCAGCTAACGAAGCCATTAGGAAAAGAAATCCCCTTACAGGAGCAGTACCCTGGTGGTTCACAGAACTTCAGACACCGGGGCAAGAGATCAATCGGAAACGACGCGCCTTCTAGAGGGCAAGGAGGACTTGGCCGCCTGCTGAAGTTGAATACCTGCTGCAGCAATACCGAGAGAATACCAGGAACGACTACCTAGCAATGATCAGGCAACGCAAGAAGCATTCCTGGGAGCACCTGGTCTCAACAGTGGGAAACACTGATCTCTGGGGAGTTGTTTACAAAGTCACGACAAACAAGCTCCCCAGAGGCGAGGTAACGCAGTCAACGAGAACCCCACAAGGGCTAATGACCATCACCTGGCGTGAACATTCAGTAATAACCTCAACACTATTCAAATAACTAGATGAATAGAATTCTCCTGACCAACAACGGATTTGCTTGGACAATGAAAATTACCACTCTACCAGGACAGAGGACTCCTTTCACTTCACCTTAACTGACTTGCATCTCGCAGTTAACAAGATAAGAAACAGGAAACCCCCGAACTTGACTTGATAGAACCGGAAATCGTGAAAAAAGTAGCAGAATACATTCCAAACCTTCTACTAAACTTCTACAACCACTGCTTGGTTGTAGAACCAAGGGGGGGGGGTACCCCTCAGATTGGCAAACGGCTGGCATTCGCCTAATTCGGAAAAATCCTTCTAAAGCTCAAGAATCTCCTGACTCGTATCGGCCCATCGCCCTACGCTCAGTGCTGAGTAAGACGTTTGAATATTAATTCCAGCAAAGAATAGACAACCACTACAGTGCTGCACATATGCCTGCTTCGAATCAATATGGTCTCATGCCAGAAAGACCTACCGTCGACGCACTGGAAAATCTCATCAACACAGTTAACAACTGTAACAGGAAATGCTAATAGTTATCTCAGTCGACTTCGCCGGGGCGTTCGACACCCTTTGGTGGCCGAGAGTCCTCGGCCAACTGCGAAAATCGCAACTCCTAAACCTCTATAACTACATAAAAATTACCTAACAAACAGAAGCGAAGTACTCCATGCACCTTACTGTCAAGCCAAGAGGAAATTTATCGAGGCTGTCCCCAGGGCTCGGTACTTGGTCCCCTGCTCGCTATATGTCCTGGGTATGGGCCTGGGGAAGGTTCGCCCTCAAGCCTATGCAGATGATCTGTCTCTAATACTGGCAGCTGACTAAAGGGCAACTGGAAACCTACGCAAATTGCGCCCTCACTATCCTCATGGACTGGGGACGACTCGACCATCTCACTATATCACCCAGAAAATCTCAATCCATCTTGATAAAAGGCTCCCTGACGCCAACTAGACCACCAGAGATCAAGATTAATGGCACTACTATCAAACTAGTCTCTGAACTAAAGCACCTAGCAATAATAATAGATAAGAATCTATCCTTCCTGCCACATTTGAACTATATATAAAGATCAGGAACTACACGGCGATGGTGACCAGGGTGAACTGCCAAGACTGGAGATTGAAAAAACGCACGCTGGCTCTCTTTTATAAATCTGCATTCATTCCCGCCATCACATACGCCTCTGATCAGTGGCTCACCAGAAGGTTTGACAACTGCGTACATTTCGCCTATGCAGACGACTTGGTTATTTGCATTGCAGGAAGATCCAGGAGAACCCTTGAAGACCAAGCAAAGATTGTCCTGGATGACCCGGTAAGCTGGACCCTCATAAATAAATTAAAAATATCAAACGCAAAAACAAAGGTAATGATCTTGAAAAACAGGTTGGATTACCGCAGACACCCTAAAGTGCTTATTCAAGGGAAGCGAATTCCATATGTGGCACAAACTAAGCACCTTGGCATCATATTGGACGAAAGGCTCAGTTTCCAACCACACGCGAACAGTTTGGCAAACAAAACCAAAGCCTTCACTGCAGTCGTTATCAGGATCTCCCGTTCGGACTGGGGACTCACCAAACGAACCCTATCTCTCTACTATAAAGCTGTGTTCTTACCACTTGCCTCCTATGCTGCTGGGGTCTGGTTCCATAGGGTCACTAACATCAAAATCCGGGCCAAACTCCTTTCCATGCAAAGAACCATGCTGCTTGCGACACACCGAGTACCAAGAACAACCTCAACTAATGCACTGCAGGTTGTATCAGGGGCCCCTTCTCCTGCACATATATATAGCTTATAGAGGCTACATCTACAAGCACAAAAAATGCCTACCAAACTCACTCCTTGTAATAGACTGCAATCCTACTACAAATATCAAACAAGAAAAAATTAACATATGGAATAATCTCCTCTCCCTTTGGCAAGTTAGATGGGATGAAAGTCCCACTGGAGAGGTCACCAGACTTTTTATCCGGGATGTCACCTTTGTCATGAATAAGCCGCATTGTAATTGGTTCTACCCATCCATGAGCATGTCCTACCTTATAACAGGACATGGGCTCTTAAAGCGAAACTGTTCCAATTCGGACTGGCGACAAATCCTCATTTCTACTGTGGGAAAGAGGAATCCTGGAACCACATCCTATTGTCCTGTCCCAAATACGAGGAACAACGGACAACACTTCAAAATAAGATCAGAACATCTCAGAAGTCAATCTTAAAGCCTTAATTGAAAATGAGGCGAACTTTCAAGCCCTACAAATTTTCACCAACGACGTCTTCAGCAAAAGAATGCAGATGCTTCACCACACTGGATAATTCAACAAACCCTTGCTGAGTTGTTCCCTGTGTCACCTACCAGTCATCCTGGACTTGATTTCTTTTGATCTCTGAGGTTGTTCAGAGACGTAAACCACTGATAGTTTTTTTATTATTATTTTATTTATTTAATGACTGATGTCTCATCATCTTACCACGAAAAAACAAGACAATCACCGAAACGGACTCTCCAAACAAGACTGTGACCGCAGATATGCTGCCACCTCGTCAGTTGATGATCTGGGCTGGACATCTCGCCTTGCCCACTTTGCTGGCACAGACGACAAGAGAAGACAATCACCGAAACGGACTCTCTCCAATAAAGACTGACTGTAGCTATGCTGCCATTTTGTCCGTTTTTAGAAGAGTTCAAAAAAAAGTCCACAACTGCCCATTACTTCAACGTGTCCGTGCGTCCATCCACATGTTATAAGCACACCTCCAAAGAGACAGATTGCCACGATAACATAACATCGACGCCAAACTTTTACTCTAAAACCTACCGTTGTCCGATAGGTTTCTTAGTAAAAGTTTAGGGGTTGCTTTTCCAGCAATATTCTCTCATAGAATTATATGCTTTCTTTCCACACTTTGTATTGAACAATGCCAGGGATTACGACAACAATAGAAATGTGACGTAATAATTCTCTTACCATTGTCACAAATTATTGCATACAACAATGTATATGACAACAAATGAAACAGAGAGAGGTTGATTTGCAAGAGCGCAAATTATTCAGTTTCCGCGGAAAAGATTGCAACCAGGTTGTTATAAACTGTTTCAATACATCGCGAACGAAAGGCAATTAAAATCTGAACCAACAGAACTGTTACTGAGAAAGAACACCAGAAATGGTAAGAAATAGATAAACTTTTTAATAGTACAGTAATCAATTATCTGGCTTAACTCTGGATAGGCAAAGTACACATAATCGATCCTTGCAATTATTGAATACAGAAAGCGATTATATTATAAGGACGAAGCAACGTGTCTAAACATCTTGCGAAATGCAAAAAACTATTCTAATAAGTCTAATTTTTATGCCTGCTTTTTAAAGCAAACTATTTTCTTGTTTTAATATTTTTTATGCACAGGGAATTTAAATTCCAAGACCTTAGTAACGCTCCTATTATTAGTAGTGGCAATGTCATTACTAATTACTGCTACTATCTAAAAGAATTACTACTTAAATTTTAGCATACATTTTGGTATCGTGTGAATTGGTAGCTCCTGATCCATTCAAGGATCCTCCCAACAATTGCAGCAAGCTCTAGTTTGTACAGTAGTCTCTCAGAGAGAACCCAAACAAAAGCTGTAATAAAATTTACATCGAAACTGTTTTCAGCATCTAAACCTTTATACCTTCATCATATCAATTAACTAGACGTGGTCCCTTAGGACTCCATTCTTATTAAAATGTTTCTGTATTGCATTATTAATCACCTATTCCATTACTATACCCAAGGAAGTCAAACTCAGAGTTATATTTATTCATTACCCTTTAGCCCCTTCCTTATGCATGGGTGAAACAATCGCACTTCTCCTGACCAAAGGAATCGTCTCAGACTCTAGGGACGATCTTATTAGCAATCCTAATGGTATGATGCATTCCCTAATCCGCTTTAATTGCGTGCGTCCCACCTAATTCAAGAGCCTTACGGCCTCAATAGTTTAATGCCTTTAAAAACTTTAATAGAAAAGAAAGAGGTATGTTCGAGTTTAGTAATTTTGTAGAGTAGAAGAAGGCTATGGGTAATTGTATAATCATGATTTATTCAGTGTTTGTATTTTCTTTATGATCCTAACGGTGGAATAAACTTTATGTTGATATATGTCTCATCATTCAAGAGAAATGCACACTCAGCTCTATAGTAAATAACTGGACTTATCCTGGTTAGGAGAAGAATAAAAGAAAGTCCTTATTACATGGAACCTTCTGCTATTGATAAAGGTAAATAAAATAAATTTACTGAGCAGCTGATAGCTTGTGGACCCTGGAAGGAAGTGAGGACCCCTGTTCTAGAATTTAAATGTATAGTAACAGCCCAGAGAGGTTCCAAGGTAAGCTGAGGATAATTGAAGAAAAATAGAATTAAACATAAGTTAGCATTTTATCCTTCGAGATCCCACAGGTTCTCTGAGTTTGGAATTGAACAATCAATGGATGTTGACTAGTTGAGGCAAGAGTTCGAGCTGGTTTGAAAGAGTGTGGGAAACTATTTGTGGATTTATTGGATGATTGTTTTCTGCAGCAGCATGTTCGAGAGGCAACCATAGAGGCTAATACTCATGATCTGGTTATCAGCAGTGATCATTCGTGTATTAAGAATTTGCAGATAAAGGAACCACTAGGGGGCAAGTGATCACAGTGTACTGATGTGGGATTTACTTAAAGATTTAATTACCATCAGGGGTAAAGGAAAGGGTTTTTGCTTCCGTAAAGGTGAGTAGAGTGGTCTCCGACAGTTTTTAAATTCTGTACAGTGGGATCAACTGACGATGTTACTAACAGTAAATTCTAAGTGGGAAGCATTCAAGGAATTAATCGTGGAAGCTACTAAAAGTTTCATACTTATTAAGAAATATTGTTCAAGGTTTAGGCCTAAATGGTTATCTAATGAACTAATGAGACTCGTAACAGAGAAGAAATATGCATGGGATGCATATAAATTATCAAGCAACTCAGAAGCCTATGGCAGATATAAGCTAGTCTGTAATCAGGTCACAAAGGAGGTTAGGCAGGCGAAGGCAGATTATGAGAAATCCTTCGCAAAAGATGCTAAGAAAAACAGCAAGAATTTCTTTACTTATATAAACTCTAAAAGGAAGGGGATGAATCTGATTGTTCCACTTGACATCGATGGTTCAACTGTTGATGATCCTGCTCAGATTGCAAACAAACTGAATGAGTATTTTGCATCTACATTCACACATGACGAATTATGAAGGTTATCAAATTGTAGCAGGATACTTAATGATTTTGTAATAACTGAAAGCAAAGTGGAGGAGAAATTGTTGAAGTTAAACATAAGAAAGGCACCTGGGGTGGATGGGATCTATCCAGTTATATAAATTAAAGGAGGCGGCATCCTTGGACTCAGGGGAGGTTCCCACGGACTGGAGATGTGCAAATGTATCCCCAATTCACAAAGGGGGATCGAAGGGTGACACGAGTAATTACAGACCAGTTAGTTTAACTTCTGTTCCGGGTAAAATAATGGAGTCGCTGGTTAAAGATGCATTGCAGGATCATCTAGACAAGACTGCAGCAATAATTCAGACACAGCATGGGTTTGTTAAAGGGAAGTCTTGCCTGACCAGTTTGATTAGATACTATGATGTGGTCACAAAGGAAATGGATGCAAAAAATAATTTTTATATCATATATTTGGATTTCAGGAAAGCTTTTGACACTGTTGCGCATGGAAGACTATTGTACAAATTGGAGCAGAATGGTATTAAGGGTAAGTTGCTACAATGGATAAAAGGATGGTTAAGTGCGAGAAGACAGAGGGTGGTAATCAATGGGTGCTGCTCTTCGTGGACTAATGTTATTAGTGGAGTCCCACAAGGTTCGGTCTTGGGTCCTCTGTTGTTTTGTATATTTACCAATGATATTGATGAAGGTATATCAGGCTTAATGACGAAGTTTGCAGATGATACAAAGGTTGGCAGGGTTGTTAATGACAGTAATGGCAGTGTGCTACTGCAACAGGATCTAGATAATTGGCGCCTCCGTAGCCAGGTGGGAAGGAGTAGCAGTGCGTAGCACATGCTTCTTGATTAGACCGGGGTTCGAGCCCGTCACCACCAGATACGGAGGGTGCTGAAAGGTCAGGGAATGACCACCGCATATCCTGGAGCAATATGGCCTTAGTTACTAATGCTCCTAAAACAAACAAACACACAATAGGTCTAGATAATTTGGGCAGATGGACTAAGAAGTGGCAACTGAAGTTTAACCTTGACAAATGCAAAGTACTACATATGGGTAGAAGTAACCCCAGAGAAACGTACCAACTGTGTGGTACTACACTTAAGGTGGTAGAAAATGAAAAAGACCTGGGAGTAATTGTGCAGGCAGATATGAAGTTTTCTGAGCAATGCAGACAGGCTGTCAGGGCAGGTCATGGGGTTTTGTCAATGATATATAGGAATTTTGCTAGCAGGGAGAAGGAGGTGATTGTCCCTCTGTATAAGGCAATGGTCAGGCCACGCCTTGAATACTGCGTACAGGTCTGGAGGCCTCATTTTAGGAAGGATGTAGATTTGCTTGAGTGTGTACAGAGAAGGGCAACAAGATTGGTGAGGGGAATGAAGGGATCCTCTTATCAAGAGAGGCTTAAATTCTGCAAATTGCAGTGGCCGGAGACTAGGCACCTGCGCGGTGATCTGATTAAGCACGCTGAATTCTGATGGGATCCTTCCACTCGTTCAGAGTACGAACCTAAGGGAGCATAAATTCAAATTAAGAAAAGACAGATGTAGAATAGATGTGCGGAAATTTGCCTTTAGCCAGCGGGTGGTTAATTGCTGGAAGAAACTTCCATCTGTCGTTGTGGAAGTTGATAGGTTGAATAAATTTAAGGAGGAACTGGACAGGCATTTGGAGGGAATGGTGTGATTTTTTTTTTCTTTTGGCTGATGCTGCATAAGCTCATACACTTGCTTTCTTGCTTCACATGCCACTACTATTACTACTATAGACGCCATTTCAGATAAACATGCCCATGGAATTATCTATAGAAAAGGGAAGTAACGGAAACGTCTATGAGACAGAGGATGGAAAGGATTCATATGAAACGGGTCATTAATTAATCTGACTGCCCTCTTTTCAATGGAATATAGGAGCTTGAGATGGTTTTGCGACAAGGCAAAGATTTGGTCCATTCCTCTTTCAATTCCGTGGTCAATTCGCCTATTTATTGTAGGAGCGAGACCTGGTCCTCAGTCACTATTCCAATTGATCTCCAAGCTATTCAGCGTGGTTAGGAGTGGCGCTCTTAGCAGTCCAATGAAGCTTTTTCAATCTTCATACATCTTCGTATCAAGTTACTATAGACTGTGCCGTATCATATGATTCACTATCATGTTTCAACAGCAAAAGACTCCTCTTTCAGTGTACGAAGGAGCAGGATTGTCTAGTATGCCAATACCTCTATTGCAATCATTGTTCCAGGAACGAACGACCTATAAGCCCAAACCAACAGAATAAAAAGCAGCGTGTGTATCTTGTGCACAGGAAAGATGTTTTATTTTATATGGCGGCACTAGAGTAAAACCATTGAAATTTTTGAACAGTTTGATGGAAACCTAAGCTACTTAGAAGGTTGATGATCAAAATCTTGAGAAGCAGATTTTATAAAAGTCTGCATTTTTTTTCCTTCTCTATGTTTTTGAACTCGTTTCTTTTCGACACAAGAGGCTTCTTCGGTGGCTTTGAAGTTTTTAGTCTTGCATAATATTACTACCCGCTGCTTATTCTACCGAATCAACGTTAGTGACTGAGTTAGCATCATTAGCGCCATTTTGAAAGTGACGTCATTTGCGTCACTTAATATCTAACAGTCACCAATTTCTGTAAAAAAATTCGTTAACAATCAATTGCGTCATCTTCGTAAGAAAATTTCGTTACCAATCGGTTTTACTCCAGTGCTGCCATAGATGTTTTCACATCAATAAACCCCTGATAGCACCTCTGCCAACTTCTCATCTCGGACAATAGATTGGAAAAAGCGCTCTCTGAGCGCCGCCAGGTCCAGAAATGGCCATTTGAATCGAAAATCGTGTACTGTGATCTACCCTTCCATAACACGGCTTTCCAAGATTACACGGAACAGTTACAATGGGTTACTCATGAGGCAGGTGGACTGTACGCATACATCGCGGGCTGAGATGTTTGCTTGCTGCAAAGCTTTCGTAAAATGCGAAGCAGTGCAACTCCTTCCTTATAATTCTGGATTTAATATCAGTTTCTATGCCCTTTCTGAACTCCTTATTGAGAGTATTCCAATGACTGACAGGATCTGTTAGTCTGCATTCTTCTGAGTGCAGTTCAGTCTTCTTATCAATATCTGCGGTCGACCCGAACGGTTCCCGGCTGTAGCAGCACCATTTTTTTCAATTTGGTGATTATGTCAGCCACCGTTGATCTAACATGTTGCAATTTTTCTGCAATGGAAGGAATATATGATTGATAATATTGCATTCTATGGTCACACACCGTTGCGAATGGCTAAGAGACTCCAGACCCATATAATGTATTTCGTGGATCTGCTCTTAATTATAGCGTCAACACAGTTGCCTTTACGGGGATTATGGTTCATTTTTCCTAAGTAACATGGGGATGTCCAAAAACTTTTGGCAATATAGTGCACATGTTTTTCATAATTTCATGTGTGCCATGACTTTTATTAGGATATTATACACACACAGGAAAAATTACACACCTTTTTATTAAGAGTTACAGACAGAAGTGCAAAGAAAAAACTGATTTGGGGTGATGACATGTTGCCTCGTTGAGTATAAAGACAGCACAACCTGTCTCACTTCAGTAAGCTGAAGCTGGAATGAGAAAAATGCGTGACCTATCAGACTTGGAAATGGTCTTATTGCGGGTGCCCGTTTAGCAGAAGCCACAATTTAAGAAACGAAAGACATAACTGGTGTTTATCAAGAGCATCGATCCCAAAGGCTTTTAATGACTGGAAATTAGGCGGTTCTTCTACATGTCAAAGGCGTAAATGTTGCAGAAAAACAATACTTTGAGAGTGAAGCCGTCGTAGTTTAAGAAAGATTGTTCGGAAAAACTAAGCCATCCAGTGGCATCAAATAACATCTGAATTCAACCAAGCCCAGAACTGCTTTATTTCCACCAGTACCATGCAACTGAAGAAAGTGGGTATTGACAGTTGCCGGCCTATTCGGAAACCACTTGTTTCGGAGAAAAACTGTAAAATCCGCTTGCAGTGGTGCCGAAAACGTCGTGATTGGACAGTGGAAGAATGAAAGAAAGTCATGTGGTCAGACGAACCGAACCACGATACAATTTGTTTTGCACTGAGAGCAAACAGTGAGTGAGTGAGTGTGGTAAGAACCTCACGAAGCGATGGATCCTGCTTGCCTTGTCAATTTATCAAGATATAGGGAATGTTTTGTTGGAATGAACTGGATATGTTGATGCCGGTGGAAGGTTGAATATCGCCCAGGGAATATACGCATTTTGTATCATGTCTACTACACCATGAAATGTTAGTGTTTTATCTCGGAGGAGATGGCCACTTTATGGATAACAATGCAACAGCGTATTGTGCAAGAATGGTTCCAAGAACACGATACGGATTTCCACCATCTTCTCTGGCTCCTATATTAATCTGATCTCAATCCTATTGAGAATGTGTGGGATATGCTGGAGAGAGCTATTCGACGACGAAGTCATCTTTCTTGAACTTTGTCCTGGCTACGCGATATTTTGCTGGACGAATTGGTACAGTTAGAACAAAACGCTAAAACATTTATCTTATACGAGAGACAATTCCTCTCATTAGATTGAGCCACTGCTTGAGATATTGCAGTGCCACCAAACAGATTAAATCACTTTCAGTCAGAGCGAAAACTGCTAAAAATAGTTCAAACAGTGAATCATGCTTTAGAAGCTTACGAAACGCAAGCAAAGCCAAGCGAGTAGAACGTGAAAGTGCTGGTATGCACTTGCAATATAATATTTTGTTAAAGCAGCAATTCCATTTAACAGCTCTTGAATTTTGCTTCTTGGCTATTAGTTAGGCATCCGTGCTTTCGCTACTCTTCTGGAAAGCTTTGCTTGACTCTGTCGTATATCGGAAGAATTCCTAAAGGCCAATTTTGTAGGAGCTGAGGCAAGGGAGTGGCAAAGTGGACTTCCTCAATGAGTTAGTCTAGATTTTTCTCCTCGCTTGTGCAACTTGCAAATCGACTTGAAAACTCAAACTCGAACAGACAAATCAGGCAAAGAGGAAATTGCCACATCAAGCCTATTTAATCTTCTCAAACAAAGTAAAAAAAATCTCACAAATCCTCCAAATAATATCATTAAAAGCACTCTTACGAATATCAGAACGGTATATTCGGATGAAGCGTATTCAGAGAAAGAATTGCTGCCAATCAATAAGCCTTTCCCCCATAAACAAGCGGTTCGCAATTTTAAACGTGTCATAATGTCACTTTATGTACTCTTAACAGTCTATACATTCGCGATAAAATCGATTATCTGGAATTAGGCGTGTAAGAGAAAAGTCTTTTGGTGTTTAAGAGGAAAGTCTTTTGGTGTTTAAGAAGAGTCTTTTGGTGTTTATGAGGAAAGTCTTTTGGTGTTTAAGAGATTGCTCCGAAAGGTCCATCGTAGGAATACTGTCATCAGTCTTTCCAAGCACCTACAAATGTTTCATCGCAGAGGATAATTTAGCGCATTCATCTTAATCAGCAAAACTTCCGGTTAATGATCCTGACAATACCCAATTTAACTCCACAAAACTCCGCAGTGTAGCGCTAACATCGCCTTCATAATCTTACAGAAAAAAAGTTTTCTCGTTAAACTCTTTGTCCGTCCAACACTTGAGCAAAGTGAAGCAGCTAATCGTATTATATTCTACTCAACATCATAAACTTTCCCTCTCTTTCAATTTTTAAGCCCCCCCCACCCACCCACTCATCCAATTCTTTTTTTTGAGAAGGCACATCTTCGTTTTATTTCGCTCCGGGCGATGACCACGGTTACCGTTTCCGTCAGCGAATCACGGCGTCACGTCGGAGTCAAAGGGTCACGGGAGGAGACAGACAACAGGCGTCACATTGTCCCGCTAGGCGGTGTTGCGACGCTTGCCTGGGCGCCGAGTCCCGATCGTACTTTTAATACTACGTAGCAACATCTCTGTGTGTGCCTCTTCGCTGCACTTTATCCCTCTGTGCGTGTGTTCGTTCGTGTGCTAACGTCTTCCAATCATTCGTCTCAAGAGGCGGGTGCCTTTGACATGGGACGAGGACGCTACATCTGGAATGGTGTAAATAGCCTTTCTGACAAATGAAGTGAGAATGCCCATTTTGATATGAACGCCCGAACATCAATCGATAGCCTGTCTTCTGTTGCTAGGGGGAGATCTCTGCCTTTCTACCTCTCTTGCTGTGTCTCTTTTTCTTTCGTTTTTTTTCTTTCCCATGCGTGTTTTGTGATTTTTTTATACTCTTCCGGCCTATTTCTCATGCTCCTTGCCCATAGGCGGCAGCACCATCTCTCTCTCTCTCTCTCTCTCTCTCTCTCTCTCTCTCTCCCCTTACAGCAAGTGTTTGTATGTCCGACAAGGAAATAAATTCTCTTCTTACGCACCCTGTGCCACTCATGCATTTCTTCTTTTTTTTTTCTTTCTTTTTCGGTCCCCTTCACCCCCTTTAGAAGAAGAAGAAGGAGAAAGTTGAAGAAAAGTCTATTTCATTTCGTAGTAAAAGCGACGCCATGCGTTTGATGCATTGTTTAGGGGCAATGTTGATGGTGGAGATGTAGATGGATAGGCACGTGTTGGGAATTGGATTTTGTTTGTGTTTGACGCCCGCCTTCAAAACATACTCATCAGGCACGCGAGATTCGTTTTCGGTATTTGCTTTTCTTATGGAGTTTCCGTTCGAAGTTTGTTGGATAATTCGGAGCTCGACGTTTTGAATTTTAAATTATTTTTCACGAGCGCCAATGGCGTAGTGAAATGCCTTAATTTCATCAGAGGCCAACGCGGCAGTTCCTGATAAAAACACGAACAAATTCTGTCAGAGAGAGGATAGGAAAGGAGAAGATGACTGATTGGAAGGACTCTGATCTTTAATAAACGTTATAGGGAATAATCTTCAAGTCCAGATCCTTTAAATCGCAGTGTTCACTGTTATTGAACACTTTCCCATCGTGATCATTGTCTCATCAACTTAATATTGTGAGGGATAAACCGTTGGACTGAGACCAATAAACACTTAAGAGAGTAACAGTTGAGCTAGGTCCAACAAAACATCGCAATAAATGATGGAAGGGAAAATTTCTGTGCTGTTGGTTTCTTGAATCGATATATTGGGAAATCTGATGACGTCATTGAATTTAAACACAAGATATAACTATAAAAAAAGTCTTTTAAAATTAAAGTATTTTTAGTTAACACCTACAGCCCTAAAACTATCTTCCTTTAACCCATTTATTTTGCGCTCCATTTCTCCCTAGGCGATTCCTTAAAGCTCTATTCTAACCCAATCCATCTTAACCAACAAACTCCAATTAGATTTTGCAAAAGCTCTGTTCCCGATTAGTCGAAACGTACAACTTACTAAGATTAATAATAGTTATTTATTCTTCCCCAGGACAATAACCATTGATGTCTGGTAGCGCTCGCAATGCTAGTACATCTCTTCGCCGTTCACTCACTCATTCCACTATTCGTTTTATCTTAATAGCTTTCAGTAATTTGAGTGCAATTCGCATGTCCTCTAATGATCCATGGGCCGATTCATACACACAAGATAGACTCCGTCATCATTATTCACTGTCTCTGGTTCCCATAGGTGGTGATCGTCATTAGCGTGTCTGATGTCACGAAAGCTATAAATACTGAGTCATATAATGGGACTGTTCAATGCACTGGACCCCAATTACCAATGCCAAAAGTTCGCTGTACTTCTCCAAGGACTCGTACGTGCACTTAGGTAAAAGGGTATGTCTGATTTCTTTCTAAAAATGAGTTAAATGCAGTCCTACTATGATGCAACTTAGAAAGGTAATAAATATATACATTCTGGGATAAGAGAGATAGGAATTGATTAATTTATCAAACCTGGCAATTACGAGTTTCATTCGACAGAAATTATAATTTTTCAAGTCTGTCTCAAAAAATTTGCATATTCTGTCAATGAAATCTGGATTACATCAAGGGCTAAAATGAATAACAATTAATTTTAAATCGAACTCCAAGCAATGTGAATGGTACTTGACTACGAAGACCATCCGTAATTGGCTTCAATGTTTCGAACAGACATTTTTTTTAATTTCAAATAACTTAAATTAGCCATATTCGTTTTTAAGATAGACACAACGCCTTTAATAATGATAAAAGCGAATTAAAGTTCAACCTACTCTGAGGCACAAATCTCGAGCAGTTTTGCAAACCAGGCCTTTCACAGCCGCTCAATAACTGCGCGGTGCTGATGACTTTTCATTTCTTTGAGCTGCTAGAACAAAAATAAGCCTGCTGGGGAAGGATCTGGTGGATAAGAAGGGTGGGGAAAATACAGATTCCTTTTTCTATTTTGGATTTTAGTTTCATTATTCACAACAGCTATGTACACAATTAAAAATGTGAGGCCTAATGTCTGCGAATTGCGGTTATTATTAACAAGTTGGGGAATTCGTAGAAGGGAATCTTCCACCCTTGTCTTAAATATGCTACCCACAACAACGAGTGAAATCGATTAGCACTCCGTACTAATCTACACTGCTGCAGGTTGCAACCACATAACTTCATTTCTGTTTTTTGGCTTGCTCAGTGGGATACCCGCAGCTCCAGTACTCAGGATGGCGAGCCGTTGGACAACATTTAGCCGGGCTGTCCCAGGTGGAGGTGTCACGCTAGCTTAATGAGTCAGCAGTGTCGTGTCGGCATTATGAAAGCAGTTTCAGGAGGAAGGAACCATTAAAAGATATGGCCAAGGTCGTCGGAGGGCTACGTTAACCAGAAGAGACCGCTATCTGGCTCTAACAGCAAGACGTAACCCTACGATCTCCTGTCATCAACTGCCTCTTGAGGTTGCTGCGGCCACAGGTGAAAATATTTCCAACCGGATTGTGTTACTAAGGCTCAATTCAAATGGACTCTAAGTAAGGGAGCAAGTAGCTTGTATCCCATTAACGCCAAATCACCCCAGAGCTGGTCGAAAATGGTACCATGCGTTGTTTCATCTGGAGAGAACGAGGAATGCGGTATCATAGTTCCAACGTCACAGAAAGGGACACTTACGGGTGGATGCGCTGTTCTACTGTGGGATGGAATAATGATCAGCGGCTATATCCCTCTTCAATTGTTCTGCCTATGTAAGCCTTTTTGGGGATGAGGTTGGCCCAGATTTTCTTTTCATGCACGAAAAAGCCGCTGCACATAGAGATCAAGCGGTCGAAGAACATCTTTAAACAGAATATATCCAACGACTGTCGTGGTCAGCGCGATCACAGACTTAAATCCAATCGAACATGTGTGGGGCGTCCTTGAACGTCGTGTTGTACGCCGGCAGAACTCCTCAGCCACTTGGTGAGCTAAGTTCTGCGCTAGGGTAAGAATGGAATTTTTGCCACAGAATTTTATAGACACCCTTATATCGAGCATAGTTCATCGCTATCAGGCCTGTTTAGCCGCTGGAGGGAATCATATACCGTACTTATATGACGTGACCATATTTTCGAGCATCTTGTTTCGACGTCTGTAATGCGACCATTTTGGTAATTCTTATACAACCCATATAGATGTCCTTTATACCTGTCCGAAGTTTCTCTGTCTTCTCATTTCTTTGTTGTTTGATGGTACACCGCCATACCAAATTTTGTCCAACTTCATTAAAAGCTTCGCGAGTTACACCACGTTTTATACGTGCTCCGTTAATTTTGTCGAACAGTGTAGTTACAGATAGGCAGGGAGCGCTAATTGATGATATCTTTGAACCCTTTCTAGAACTTCTGTGTCTTTCTTCATGTGGGTTCTCACCAAAACTGCGCATAATATTCTACAGTAAATGCGGTCTCAACCTTATCTTATACAAAAGAACACTGGCATCCTTTTTGCTATCTGCTGATATCCTAGATATCATATACATCGATGAGCCAAAACATAATGACCAGCGAGTCGTTATGCAAATCGAAGTAACTGCAGGTGAATTACGGCGGGTGCGCGTGTCGGGACATAGTATAAAAACACCTGATACTGAGCTCCGTTAATCATTCTTGTTCAGTTGGGAAAGGCAGCGGACTTAAACGAGTTTGACAAAGACCAAATTGTAATGGCCAGACAGCTGGGTCAGAGCATATCCGAAACGGCACGGCTGGTGGGATGCTCACGGTCAGCCGTGTTTAATACCTACCGAAAATGGCCCGAGGAGGGGGAACCCACAAACCGCCAGCGACGTGTTGAACGACCACGGGTCATCGATGCTCCAGGTGGGCGAAGACTCTCCCGGATGGTACGGGGCAACAGAATGGCGACTGTGGCGCAACTAGCCGGTAATTGGAATGCTGGTGACAGGAGTAATGTGTCACAACACAGTACATCGAATCCTGGTGGAAATGGGGCTGCGTAGAAGCAGATCGCTCTGAGTACCCATGCTAATTCACTGGCGACAGAGCCTACAACAGCCACGTGAGCATCGAAACTGCAACTTGAGTGATTGGAAGAAGGTCACATTTCCTGTTGCACCATGTGGACGGCCGGGTACGTGTGCGTCGTTTATCTGGGGAAGTGATGGCACCTGGATGCACCGCGGGACGAAACCAAGCCGGTGGCAACGGTGTCATGCTTTGGGCAATGTTCTGGTGAGGTACCCTGGGTCCAGTCATCCATGTTCCGAGCACTCTGATGTCTACCACCTACCTAAACACCTTGTGATATTTCAAAACAGTGCGGAACTTATATACCATATTACCATGTGCTCTTCCCCCTCCATAGACAATCCGTGGATGCGGCTGACCCCATTAACTATTGTGCTTGGAGTAAATTTGACGTTAACAACGTTTTCAGCACCCCTGGAAACTAAAGAGGAAAGTAACCTCATCTCTGTAGGAGAACTTTTGTAAGTAGGCGTTTCCCCCCTCTATTGTAAGTGGGGTCACCCACCAAAACTTCAGGACCACACTGTGTGCCTCCAGATATACCCACATACTAGCGGCTGGCATCAATCGCCATCATTTTAAGCAACCTATCTGATCCCAACTTAGTGAACCAGATTAACCGAACAGACCCGGTTATCGGGAATCGACGGAAATGGAGGGGATATTTTCTAACTGCTGAATACGGTGCTGTTTCTTGTATTCTGCCTATCTTGTGAACTCCTCTGACCGTTTGGTCGTCCCGGAGTATAAACAGAAAATTTATTTATTTTATTTAAGTATAAAGATCCCCTGACTGAGACACAAAATGACGACCCCGTAAATATTGACCAACCAGAGGAAATAGAGGACATCCGATCTGAGACCGACCCCCCCCCCCCTCAACAAAGCGGAAAACCCGCAAGCGAGTGGCCCCCGAATCGGAACGGGAAACACGATCTCGGGGTGAAACAAAGGAACAGCCAGAAGCCACTACATCGCAAAAAGAAACAAATAATGACAAACAACAAGAATCATCCCTGGACCATACCATATCTGAGGACTCCATATATGAGAAAACCCTCTTTCTGAAAACGGCTCTCGAAACAACCTTCAAGGAGAATCTCAATAGGATATTCACTGCCCTGAGATTGCAGATTGTCACCATCTTTCACAAGATGGAGACATTTCTGCATGATACACATGTGGAAAACGAGAGAGCTGTCACACGGCTACATGCCTACATGGAAAGCGGAGCAAGACAAATGCCACAGCGCGCCCCTACATACTCTGAAGCGCTGAGGACAAACGTAAAGGAACCACCAGCAAATACCAAACCAAACCGTTACCAAACGTAAAACACTTCTGCCCACTCCACACTTGGTCATTCTCCGACCAACATCAGCGGAAGAACACGCCACAAGTGAATCTATGAAAAAACACAGTAATTACAAAACTATCAGATGACTTCAAAACAACGAGAGTCAAATCCGTACGGAAAATAAGGAACACGGGCGTAATTAGAGAAACCCAAAGCAAAGAAGACGCCCAAAGGATAATCGCGAACCCTAAGATACCGACCCTTGGACTGGAAGCTGCATCCCCAAAAAAGAGAGGACCCAGCATAATCATCTACAACACAGATAAAGATCTGACACCAGATACACTACGAGAACTTTATGCAAGAAACTTACAACAAGATCATCCAGGAGCAGACCCAGCGATGCTAATAACACCAAGGTACCAGACAAACTGGTGGTGGAGCTTTCGCCGGCTGGATAGGGAACCATAAATCAACAAAACAGGGTATTCATAAACTGGGGCAGTCACCATTACAACGAGTACGTAACCGTTCACAAATTTTCAGATGTGACCGATTCGGACACACAACGCATACCTGCGCCCAATCCTACCCACGTTTGTGCCGAAAAGGGCCACGAATACAAGGATTGTCCCAAAAAAGAGGAACCTCCCACCTGTGCGAACTGCAAGTCGCAGCAACTACAGGCGGACACTCGATCAGGGATAACCAGTGCCCTGTCTACAACAAGGCAAAGAGAATATATCAACTCAGACTAGACTATGGCAGCATACCATTAGCAATATAACAACAATAGGGTACAATTCGCACAGCTGAATGCCCATAGGTCAAAAGCAGTCGCCGCACAACTTACAAAGGAAGCTGATGACCGAAATCTTGATATTATGCTCATACAGGAGCCCTACGCCCATTGTAAGGAGGTCAGGCCACTGAATTACAAAGTTGTTCAAACAGATGGAGAAACCCCCTGGGCAGCAATCAATATCAGAAACCCCACTACACTGTGACCAAGCTGAAAAATTACTGTCTCCCCTGGGCCGTGTGTGCCCACATAATCACAGCCCTAGGGGAATTTTACGCGATCTCACTCTACAGCAGACCGAGGGATGACATCCAACCAACCATAACCTACCTGCAGAGCATACATACTAACCTCCCAAATGCAAGAATAATCATAGGTACATATGTTAACTGCCGTTCACCAGCTTGGCACAGCGAAACTCCAGGGAGACGTGGCGTAGACAATGGACAACGCCTCGAACAGTTCCTTGCAAACAACTGCTATACAATTCTAAACCAACCTAACAACCTACCGACCTTCTCCAGTACAATGTGGGAGGCCACAATAGACATTAGCCTATCCACCAGATCCATTGCAGGCCATACTATAAACTGGACTATCGCCGAAAACTGGAGAACCTCAGACCATAGAACTATCACGTTCCAGCTAAACCGCAAAATAACCAGAACAACAATACCCTAGCAAAAACAGAACAGATATGCTATTGGAAAGGCGAACTGGCCTCTCTTCTGAGAAACATTGCGGATGACTGCCTTCGCACTTGACACAGAAAGATTAAACTCGGACCAGCATCAAATGGAAATAACAAAATTGATCACCGAAGCTGCCAACAAAGCAATCAAACGGGAAAAATCCGTCACCAGGAGCCGTCCTTTGGTGGTCTCCGGAGCTCCAACAACTAAGATGGGAGGCGAACATCGCTAGAAAACATTTCCAGCGTGCCAGGAGAAACTGACCTACTACTGAAGTGGAAGAGATGCGAGAACAATATCGCACAGCCAGAAACAGATATACTGCCAAGATTCGTGAGCAAAAACAGCGCACTTGGGAACACCTAGTCATCACAACGGGAAACGACGACCCTTGCGGAGTGCTTTATCTTCTAACCACGAACAAACTCCCTACAGGTGAAGCCATCCCTGCAATCAAAAAACCGCAAGGAGATTACACAAGGACATGGCAAGAATCCAGAAATAATATCTTGGATGCCATCTTCCCAGGACACCTAGATCCAACCACTCCAGAACAACTGCTACTCTGCCACCAGAAACTGTATCTACACCACACTGCATTAAGAGGAACCGTTTACAAGAAATGAACTGGATAACGCGGCCGCAAGACTGCGGAACAAAATATCCCCAGGCGCGGACCTCCTAGGCCCTGAAATCATTAAAAAGACAGTTGAAACCATCCCACACAAATTGCTCAGCCGAGCCGAGCCTATACAATAAATGCCTAAAAGAAGGATACTCCCCCCTCGCATGGAGGGTGGCAGAGCTCCAACTTGTCTTGAAATATCCAACTAAGCCACAGGACCTCCCGGGGTCCTACCGACCTATAGCACCCTTAACAGTGCTAAGCAAACTTCTAGAACACCTCCTGAAACAGAATCGAGCAACACTATATAAACTCAGGTCTAAAATCTCCGAACCAGTACAGCTTCCGAAGGGGATGCTCAGCTGCAGATGCCCTAGAGAACATTACCAGAGCTGCCACAGCAACAAACAAAGTATTTCCTCGTCATTGCAGTCGACTTTGCCGGGGCGTTTGACACCCTCTGGTGGCGAAGCGTCCTCGGCAGACTCGGAGAGGCTAACCTGCCAGCCAACCTCAACAGGTGCATCAGTAACTACCTCACAAACAAATCCGTTACAGTCACAGCCCCTGAATCAGACCTGTATACAGAGGATGCCCACAGGGCTCCGTCCTAGGCTCACTTCTTTGGGATGTGGTCCTGGACGGCTTCCTAAACCTTGGTGGAAATGCCAAGTCCCAGGCATATGTGGATGACTTGCTTCTGATGCTAACTGAAGACACAAGAGCCCAACTAGAAACTACTGGAAACCGGGTGCTAGCCACCCTGCAACAACCACCAAATACGGAGGATGCCGAAAGATCAGGGAATGACCGCCGCATATCCCGCAGCAATATGGCCTTAGTTGCTAATGCTCCTAAAAACCAAATAACAACAACCCTGCAACAATGGGTCGACCAAAATAACTTATCAATATCATCAACAAAGACATGCTCAATATTACTTCGAGGGACCTTAAACATTAGGAGACCTCCCCAAATCAAAGTGCAGTGGACCACAATCAAACTAGCAACTGAGCTGAAATACCTTCGCATCATCTTGAACAGGCACCTATCCTTCACTCCTCATATCAGCTACCTACTCAATAAAATCAGAAGGTACTCGTCCCTTATTGCTAGAGTTACTCACAAAGACTGGGGGGCCTAAGAAAGAAAACCCTCGCTCTCTACCAATCATCTTGTATGCGGCTGGAGTATGGCACCACAAAGCAACTATTGCAACTAACAGACGAAGGCTCGACACAGCACAGCGTCACATTCTGCTCACCATCTCCAGAGCATGCAATACAGTCACCACCCATGTACTCAATTTCTCATGGGTGCCCTCCTCCTGGAGTTGGAAATAGTTCACTGTGGTCTCCTCCACCACCTTTCCAAGGGCAAAACTGTTACCTTCCAAGGTTTTATAACGGATCCCAACGGATTCGAGAAATGACATCAAAGCAGAGAAGAAGAAGCTTACCTTCCACCTACAGCAAACCTGGCAAACACGCTGGGAAACTGTCAGAAGGGCACAATAACTCGGAAATTCATTCCTCATATACTCGCCGTCTATCCGAAATACCTACACTGGCTATCACCAGGATTACTAACCACCTATCTACTCACCGGCCACGGTGCCATCCGACAAAAACTGGCCGCCTCTGGACTCAGTAACACACCTCTTTGCCACTGCGGACAGACAGAAACGTGGAAGCATCTTCCGCACCACTGTGAATTATACCAGGACCTACGATGTCGCCTAATCAGAGAAAAACAATACGTATTACAAAACCAGGAGCATCATATACTAGAGGAGGAGGATAGCTACAAGGCTCTAACTAAATATGCGCAGGACCTTTTCGGCCGAAGAAGAACCTTTCCTGAGCCACAACCATAAGCATTGAAACCCCGCTGACTCACCAGCCAAAAGAACCCTCTTGCCTACATAAACTTTCAGACAAAAAAACATAACTGCCTGGAAGAAATCTCGCCTCATTACTCAAACTCCGAAGGAGAAGCCTCTCACCTGGACTAGACAAATCCATCAAGTGCAACACACAGAGACACTCTCTATATGGACCTGGAAGCGACAACCACCCAAGAAGATGCTGCTAGGTAGAAATCGCTGACCCACAGAAACCGCATGTGACAGTCACCTACCAGACAAAGGGCGGAAACTAGGCGCCGCTGGCAACGCAGTCGAGCAAGTCCGCCCTGAGAGACATCATCCCGCAAATGGCATACACACCGAGACAACTTTAGTGTCAGAATCTGTGGGGACAGCAACACCAATGACAAGACCAACAGCAGATAAATTGCTGCATAGCCTTTCTGGCGATCTGAGCCGGCTCCCTTGCTGAGCTCACTACCTACCTGGCAGGCGTGGGGGCGACGGCCTTCCTGTCTCCCCCCCACCTGGCCTCCCCCTCTTTTCCTTCTGGTGCGGCATGGGAATGCCCCACTGACATTTCCTGGGTCGTCTTCTCTATTGATCACAGTTGTTCCTAACTTTTCCCCCCAGTCTGCAGTCTTCCCCCTCTCTATCTGAACGCCAGCGCACGACCTACACTAAAATGTTAACTTCTCTGAATTATTTTCGCCAACTCCTCGGCCACTAAATCTCCAGTTCACCCCCATCTAACCAGGAAAATACAATAATAGGTCCTAGCCACTGAAATCTCAGGAAATTAGGTAGCAGGACCTGCCAGAGAACTTATCTAAAAATTCTGTTGTACCTGGTCTGCCTCCACGGGGCCAAGTGTGGGCAACGTTGGGCCTCAGTAGGGATCCAGCAGCTAAACGGGCCAGATACACAATATCCATACGCTTTTAAATCTCTGGCCTTCCCAGTAAAACTGGTACACCCACAATGAAAGCAACGCAGAGATGGGGAAAACCCTTGGTGCCGTTAGACACTAAATACACTTCACATTTTATATCATGGAGGAAAACCCTATGAGCTGCTCTAGCAGCCTCGCTACACCTTCACACTTAATGTTGAATTGTATAATTACTCCGCATTATTTTTCATTATCAGCTTAGCTTGATAATGGTAATAATCAAGCTACCCAAGATCACTGGTACCCTTTGAAAGCCCTTGTATTTTCCAATTTTAAACCTCAAGTGCCACTTCTTAATCCATCTAAATAATTCGTACTAAAATAGCATCCCCTCAATATTATCATTAACTACCCTGCTGACTTTTGAATCATGAGCAACCACACATTAAACATGAAATACCTACGTCGGTGTCATTCAATATTAGAAGCAGTAAGGAATCAAATACCGGATTCTGTTGGACCACAGTTATTAGTCCACAAAGAGCAGCGGTCACGTATAACTATTCTGCCTCCTACCACTTAGCCATAGAATAACTTACCCTTAATGCATCATTACTCAACTTTCTACAACAATCGTTTATATAGAACTGAATCAAAAGCTTTACTGAAATTTGAGTAATTCCTTCTAACCAGTTCTTTATTGACACACTCATATTAGCTAATTAGATTAGTTAAACATGACCTGCTTTTAACAAAGCTATATTGTGATTCCTTCGTAATTCCAGACGACCCTGAATTATAGCCTTAACTGAGGATTCTGTAATCTTCTCTGGCACAAAAGTCAAACAGACAGGTCTGTGGTTGCTCATTTTCTCCTTTGAGCGACCGTTAATTGGAAGGAGCTTAGAATATCCATCTCCAAATTATAGGGACTTCGGTTGAATCCAAGGATACTCTGTTTTATTTAAAGGCTTTCTTAGCTCTTCTGTTGCTTTTTTTCCCAACATAATTGGACATATTCCATCAGTTCCTGACCTTGTTCACTTGTAATTATAATAAATAAATTCTTTTTTAGTCAATCCCCTATTATCATAACCCATTAAACACCCAATTAGATATAACTAGTACACCTGTATCTCCATCTTCAAAAACTTCCTTACCAGGTCGAGAATATTTTCTCTCTTTTTGGCATCTTACATACTGATGGCAAGCAGTCATCTAGCAAAATCTGAAATTCTCGGCTACAAGATGAGTGACCAATTCACTAGTACCATTCAATCTTTGGAAAATTCAAGTCCCCCCCTCTATACTTGTTCTCCTTCGGTAAATATATTTTTTAGACCCATCACAATCATCCGATCTATAAAAGACTCCTATTGTAATTTTTGTTTTTCCACTGCTTATATTAACCTCTTGAAGAGTTGGATCAAAAATTCCGACTTAACTGTGATTAATCAGGAAAGGGAGCATTTAGTGAGACTAAGAAAGTACAGGGCACCATAAGGGACTAGGGGAGGCATTTAACTTGTTTGTTAATGATGTTTATTCCACGGTCGGTTTGTCTACATTTCTGAATGAAAAACTCCAGTATCTGGGAAGTAAACATAACTCAACCTTCATCTAACTTATCTCGGCTAGAAAGCCAAAAAGAAACTCCACAAACTTTTCTATATAGAAATTTTCCACTCCTGATGGAAGAACAACTGTCATAGCTAACTAAAGTATTAAAGGTCATTGAGACTATCCGTAGTTCATTAGCTGACCTTGAAATATGTTTTAACCAGACAGACTGATATCACATCGTGTGTAGGCTTTTCTGAAAATCATTGTACTTATTGAAACAGCCATTGATCTAGATCAGACAGTTCTGCTGGTACAGGTGGTTATCCATGCCCGATGCAATTCTTTCTACTTTCTAAATTTCTGTGTGAGCGTGTTTCCACCGGCCACGTGAGTAGAGCGTGAGAGTAATCGTTTTCGGGGCGGCTGCAATCGCTATGGTGTTAAGCCATCTTGTTAGTAGTGAAGAGCAGCAAGATCAATACTGCATTCCTGTAACGCGTGCCATGGGATGGATGTTTTGTCCCTCAGGAACAAATTCCTCGTGCACGATACCTTTACAACCGAAAAATGCAATCAACACTGTCTTTCCCTTTGATCGCTGCAATCGAGGCTTTTATTCGAGGGAGCTGTTTGGACATCTCTCTCCACTCTGCCATTTTCTTGCAAGGTCATTTTGCAGACTCAGCTTTTCACTTGCAGTAATAATAGAAGTAGCAAATGTGTTACTGCTGTGTACAGTTTCCAAAAGGTCGGTGCAAATCGAAGAGGTCATCATGAGGCGATGGGCAACACAAACACGATAACCCTCCCTTTTTTTTTTTTCAGTTGAAAAAGGCAGATCTGGGGTACGTCAGTTCAAATTTGTACCTGAAAACTTAGTTTCAGCCCCGTATTATTTTTATCTTTTATAATAGGAGCATGCAGATATCTCTATAGATTTAAAATGTGGGAATGTCTCTCCTATTCAGAAAGATGACTCACGGAGCAAAGAGGGCGAATACAGGTCTGCTTTCTGTGGCAGGGAAGATTAAGAAATCCTCAGTTAATGATGCAATACAAGATCATCTGGATAAAAATGGATTTACAAGGGAATCGCGTGGCTTTATTAAGAGGGAGATCATGACTGGATACTATGATGTAGTAACTGAGGAGTCTGATGCAAACAAACTTAACATCATATAGTTCATGAACTCTGAAGATTTCGGAAAAATCTTCAGCGTTCATGAACGATTTCACATAAATTGAAGCAGTATGGCATTAGGAGAAACTTACTAACTAAGTACAGAAGGGATGGTTAAGTTGTAGGATAACGGGACAGTAAATATTAGCAAAAAAATCGCCTCACTACTGCGCATGTCAACAACATTCATATCATGCTGTAGCTTGTTGTTTCTGTGCAGGTTAATTTTAATATTTTCGTTGCAATCGGTTACTTTTTGATTGAAATGTGCCACAAAGTTTTTAAAAGTGCTTAAACAATTAATGGAAGTATTCAGAGATATATATACAGCCAACAAAATTAATAATCAAAATAGACCAAGGAAATACAGGAGAAAAACCAAATAGGGTGGATAATGGCAAAAATAGTAAAAGAACTGGAGAACATTATCGAAGACATAACAAAGAAAAAAACGAAAGCCAAGAAGAAGATGGGAGGATGGTCTCCCATCTTCTTCTTGGAGGATGGTCTCCCATCCTCTTCATCATAATTTCACTAAAATTATGTGTAAGATGCATGTTCGGTTTATATAATGGAAGTAAATAAAATAGTCATATACTTAAAATATGTTTTATGCAAAATACGTATAACCAATTTTCAGTTAGTGCTATGTATGTGTTTGGTATTTATTTATGTTATCTTAAACTCTGGACATTCAAACTGACTGTCCCCTCGTATTCATTTCATGTCTCTATAACTGCTCAGTATTCGATGGACATCGTCAGAAGAGCATTATTGATTGCTCCGACGTCCAGTATAGAATGTGTGTAAAGTTTCGTTCACTAAAAGGACTCCAAGTTCGATTATCGCTCAGAGCGTTAGGAGTTTATTTTGTTTTCCTCACCAACTCCTTTGGAACATTTCGTGCCTTTGTAGAGCTCACATTTTTCTGCGATTGATGTCAGTGACATTCTGGAGTACAGGCAAAAGAAACCGACAGATCAATTGATCTACCCCTTAGCGGACACTCACCGATATATTACATTAAACAAAACTTCCAACTATTTGGGTGACTATGGAAAGTGACCAGAAACGTAAGGATAAAGATGTTGACTGGAAGTACGAACTCTTTCAGATTGCGAAATGCCTGGAATGTGGCATGACATGCTAGATGCAGTTCTTCTCAGAACTCGGATATTGTAAACACAGAAAAAACATTAAAAGTTGAGATTCTATAACTATAATGAGACAAACAGCAATATATATATTTCAAATTAAAACAATAAAATGAGAAAGAATGGCTTGATCCGCAGTTCGTTTTAATTCTCAATTGAAAATGATTTATAATTTAATTTAGGAAGCTAATAACATGGTTGAAGAAATCACAAGAGTTAATTAGTTTCAGAGCTCACTTGAGCAAAATGAGATGCATGGCTCAGCGATCTGGGCAGGCAGTTAAAGATAAGTCTGGAAAGGATCACAGGAGCATCAATCGCCAGTAACTAACCTATTAAAAACATTTTCAGAGAGATCTCGTTGTAGCGTAAGAGTTTTAAGAAATTAACACCAGTCGATCTCAAAACCTGTGCTCCTAAACTTACTCCTATTCTCTGCCGCCTTTTTTCACTTTCTTATTCCAAAGGTGTTTTTCCTTCTGCTTGGAAATTTGCTCATATCCAGCCAGTTCCTAAAAAGGGTGACAAATCCCTCCCATCCAATTATCGTCCCATTGCAATTACTTCTACTCTTTCTAAAGTAATGGAGAAATCAATTAACCGCCAACTCTTAAACTACCTAGAAACCTTGCGTCTGATCAACGATCGCCAGTATGGATTCCGTCAGTGTCGATCCACTGGTGATATTCTGGCTTATGTTACCCATTTATGGACTAATTCAATGGAAAGGTTCGGTGAAACACAAGTAGTTGCTCTTGACATCACAAAGGCTTTTGATCGTGTTTGGCATAAAGGTCTTCTAAACAAGCTTCCATCTTATGGTTTGCCAACTGTTTTTAGTAATTGGTTATCCAGTTTTCTCTCTGATCGCTCACTGAGGGTGATGGTAGATGACTCTCTGTCTTCTAACTTCTCCACTAATGCCGGTGTCCCCCAAGGTTCAGTTCTTTCCCCCACTATTTTCCTCTTGTATATCAATGACCTTCTTCCATTGACTGGAAATCCTATCCATAGTTTTGCCGATGATAGCACATTGCATTCAACTTTCCATTTTGAGAAACCTTGTCCAGCTCAATCAGCTTTAAGTTCTCGAAAATCTGCTGCCAATTCCTTAAATGCCGATCTTCAGGTAATTCTCCAGTGGGGCAAAGACAACTTAGTTGATTTCAGTCCTTCTAAAACTCAATCTTGTCTTATATCTCGCAAAAAGGATTCTTCTG
Source organism: Mastigoproctus giganteus (assembly GCF_048544385.1). Taxonomy (NCBI): domain Eukaryota; kingdom Metazoa; phylum Arthropoda; class Arachnida; order Uropygi; family Thelyphonidae; genus Mastigoproctus; species Mastigoproctus giganteus. The sequence continues at coordinate 70,186,406 of NC_143580.1, forward strand.
CTCCTATGCTTATCTTTAGTGACACTCCGATTTCTAGGCAAAATGATATATCTCTTTTGGGGATTACCCTGACTTCCAATCTCTCTTGGCACAAGCACATTACAAATATTGCTTCCTCTGCATCTAAAAAACTTGGTTTTCTCTTTCGCTCTCGGCGTTACTTTTCTCCCAAACAGCTGCTCACTCTGTATAAATCGCAAATCCGCCCTGCCATTGAATATTGTTCCCACATCTGGGGTGGTGCCCCCAAAACCTCTCTCAGGCTTCTTGATTCCATTCAGAAGAGGGCAGTTAGGTTAATTAATGATTCATCTCTAACAGAGTCTCTCCACTCGCTTTCTCATAGACGCACTGTTTCTGCTGCATGCCTCTTCTACAGATACTTCCATGGGCACTGTTCTTCTGAATTGGCTTCTATAATTCCCGCTCTCTCTTTCAAAACAGTCCGAACACGTGCCGCCACCAGCCAACATCCATTTACTGTCCAACTTCAAACCCACAGAACCAACTTTTCATCTTCCTCATTTATTCATTCAACTGCCGTTTTCTGGAACAACCTTCCTTCATACGTATTTCCTGAAAATTACAATCTACAGAAGTTCAAGTCCAATATCAACAAATATCTTCTTTCGTCTTCTCAACCTCCAACCCAAGCACGGTACTAAGTACTATAGGTTATAATACCTCTCGTGTTTGGGGTTCTCATAAAAAAAAAAAAAAAAAAAAAAAGATTAGGAAAAGTAATCCAAATGTTGCTTGAAACAAAAGAATGAGAATGTCTCTTGGTCAGGTCCCTTTTGATGATGCTTTCTACAATTTTCGTGCGATTTTTCCAGAAAAGCAAACACTCAAATATCAGTATATCGTGTCTACACATTTTCATGTGCAGGCGCCTACGTAGCCAGGAGCAGCAGTGCGTAGCACACGCTTCTTGATTAGACCGGGGTTCGAGCCCGTGACCATCAAATACGGAGGATGCGGAAAGATCAGTGAATGACCACCGCATATCCCGGAGCAATATGGCCTTAGTTGATAATGCTCCTAAAAAACCAAATAACAAACAAACAAACATTTCGTGTATTCTATATATTAGGTTTGCCTATTTAGGGTGACCGAGTTTTCGGGGGACGAAAGCTACTGCCATTCTCAAAAAATTGATTAACTGGACCAGCTATGAAACAAAGGAAAGTTTACCCCAACTTATCCTCATCTGTGGCCTGTAAAAATAATCGGATCCAGGCTTTTTTTTACATATGGTGGGTTAAATAAGGCACCAACGCGATCCACTCGCTAGCCTCGAGGACCACATTTAGTTGGATAATAGTCGCAATTAAATGATCATATCCGGTAATGGGGATGATCATCGTGATGAAGCATCGCATCTGAACTATTTCTGGAGTTCCACCCGTGGGAAAAATATTTCGTGTAATAACCTCTTGTTAATTTTCAGTAGAATTTTTTTTGATTTATAGAAAAGCACTGTCATGAAACCAAACGTGGGCTAGTCTGTTTCAGAACAGAGGTAAGTTCCCAATAGAGGCAAACTTCCCAACCCCGTGTTGTTTGGCATTAGAAGAATGCAAACTGGGATGATCTGCGAGATTTATTTTCTTCTTTTCCTTCGTCAGATTACAGTTTCAAAACGTCTGATTTTAATATTTGCTTAGATCATGTCAGTGAAATTATTCTTGTAGGGATGGAATCCTTTATTCCACACTCCACCTTAAAATCACGTACCTTATCTAAACCTAGGTTTTCCAATAAATATACCAAGGCTGTTCAAGGAAAGAATGTTGCATATCGTAATTGGCCTGTTTCCAATTGTTCAGTTTCATTTCTGCCTACACCAAAATTCGCGACAATTGCAAAAGAGTTATTAATCAGTCCAAACTAGATTTCGAACAGACAGAGTAGAAAACTTGTTTCTTGTCCAAACAGTAGCAGCATTCTGGTCTCTTGACAAAGCTACTGGCCGCAACTTTTGCCCTTCTCTGCTTCCAACTCTGTCAAAATCAGATGGTTTTATTGCCACTTCAGCCAAGGATAAAGCGGACCTGCTAGCATCCTATTTTTCGTCAAACTCGTGTACCAATGATCTTAATAAACCACCCCCTACTATTTCAGAAGGAATTTGACAAATCTTGATGCTAAAACAGCTTCAGGACCTGGTGATATTTCTCCACTTGTTCTCAAAACCTGTGCTCCTGAACTTACTCCTGTTCTGTGTGGCCTTTTTTCACTTTCTTATTCCAAAGGTGTTTTTCCTTTTGCTTGGAAATTTGCTCATATCCAGCCAGTTCCTAAAAAGGGTGACAAATCCCTTCCATCCAATTATCGACCCATTGCAATTACTTCTACTCTTTCTAAAGTAATGGAGAAATCAATTAACCACCAACTCAAACTACCTAGAAACCTTCCATCTGATTAATGATCGCAATTTGGATTCTATCAATGTCTATCCACTGGTGATATTCTAGCTTTATGTTACATTTATAGACAAATTCAATAGAAAAGTTCGGTGAAACACAATCAGTTGCTCTTGACATCTCCAAGGGTTTCGATCGTATTTGGCATAAAGGCCTTCTAAACAAGCTTCCGTCGTATAGTTTTCCAACTGTTTTTTTGTAATTAGTTATCCAGTTTTCTCTCTGAGCGCTCACTGAGAGTGATGGTAGCTGGCTATCTGTCTTCTAACTTCTTCACTAATGTTGGTGTTCCCCAAGGCTCAGTTCTTTCCCCCACTCTTTTCCTCTTGTATATTAATGACTTCCATTGACTGGAAAACCTATCCATAGTTTTGCTATGATAGCACATTGCATTCCACCTTCCAGTTTGAGAAACCTTGCCTTGCTGAAACAGCTTCCACTTCTCGAATATCCACTACCAATTCCCTAAATGCGGATCGGCAGGTAATTATCCAGTGGGGCAAAGATAATTTAGCTGATTTCAACCTTTCTAAAATTCAGTCCTGTCATATCTCTAAAAGGGATTCTTCTGGTCATATGCTTTTCTTCGATGACACAGATTTCTAAGCAAGATCATATGGAGATTACACTGACTTCTAATCTCTCTTGGCATAAGCACACCACAAACATTGCTTCCTCTGCATCTGAAAAATCGGGTTTTCTCTTTCGCTCTCGGCGTTACTTTTCTTCCAAACACTGTGTTCACTCTGTATAAACCTGCTCTACTATGGAATATTATTCCAACCTCTGGAGCGGTGCCCTTATAAAACCTCTCCCAGTTATCTAGATTCCATTCAAAAGAGAATAGTTAGGTTAATTGGTGATTCATCTCTAACAGAGTCTCCTCACTCTGTCTCATAGACGTTCTGTTTCTGCTGTATGTCTTTTCTATATATACTTCCATGGGCACTGTTCTGAACTGGCTTCTCTCTCTCTCTCTCTCTCTTCTTCTTCTTCTTCTTCTTCTTCTTCATTTATTCACTCAACTTCCGTTTTCTGGAACAACCTTCCTTCATGCGCGTTTAATGAAAATTACAGGCTACAGAAGTTCAAGTCTAATGTCAATAAATATCTTCTTTCATCTTCCCAACCTCTAACCCATGCACACTACTAAATACCATAGGTTCTAATACCTCTTGTGTTTGTGGTTTACATAAAAAAACAAACAAAAAACTGCCTGACAAAAACATCGGTGATTGATAAAAGTTTTAAATTTTTTAACAAGTTCCTAAGAGGTCCGGAATCATGTATATAAACAATGTTAAATAAGGTAAAAAATTCATTTAGAATCGATTATAAATCTAATACAGACCGTGAGGCGCCACTGTCACTAATAATTCTATTACACGTCCATTGGAGAGAATTGCCACGTGAAAGAACGGTTACAAGAGATGTGACTCTGCAAGCAATATTCACACAGTTCCATATCGATTATAATGTCTTTATCTTAATCAGACGCGTTAATATTATACCAGAGGCCGGTTTTAGTACGCTTAATCAGATAATCAAGCAACTCCATTTCATACAAACAGAATTTCAGGTTCTCCAATGATGGAATTTTGCCATTGAGCTCTGATTTTGAGCTTATAGCCTTAATAAGAAAATTTATGGGGGAATTTCTTCCCAAAGGAGAAAGAGTTTGAAGGCATTGGAAGAGTGAAGGAGGTAGTTTCATTAATAAGTCATTAATCAGGGACAACTTTAATCAATATCAACGTTATCAGCTTCCCTCGTGGATGTTAAGTGGTCATCCTCCAGAATGAAGGATCTAGAGAGATTACTTTTGTTGATTTTCACAGTTACTTCCACAAATTCTTTGTTTAGAATGCGGCGACATCTTTCCACAGGTAAATTTCACTATTGGATTCTGTGCAGGAAAGATTCGACAGTAATAAATAATTGCCACACTCAAAGACAAACAACTGCTAACAGCAACTTTGAACTGATTTTAAACGCTACAGTTCCACGTATTTATCCTGTACCTCAACGAAAAAATATACTTAAATATAAAGGAGTTTCTCTAGTAAACTAGAAAAAAAATCACATATATAAACTAACTGGAGAGTAGCGAATGGAAGTTTTCCATTAAAGTTTATTGGTCTCTAAAATTACGTAGAGAAAAAACAATAAACTACAGGATAATATATTTTAAACATCACCACATAAAAATAAGCGATCATAGCATACGTTATAGATGTTTTCACTTAAGTAATACGAACTAAATTGGTTCCAGTGGCGAACCACTTATGGTAGCAGATTTCTGCTAATAGATGCCTCGTCTTAGACTAGGTAAAAGACCGCTACAAAAGAATAGTAATCTTGACTGACTACACAATTTTTAGAGGTTGCGCTCTACAGAGATTTTGAAACGAAAATCCAGCGTCACAGGCAGACAGTTTTCTGTGTAATTATAAAAGTATGTAGCGAATGGTCCATAAAAGAAGCTAACTGACATCCAGCCAAGCCGATGAAAACTACTCCTTCAAATATACCCTCCTTTCACTCCGTATATCAGTCAGTCTCTGATATCTGTCTCTTTATGTTTCACTTACAATCAGGCTTGAAAGTTCACCACAGGTTAATGCTTTGTTTATATCACTGTCAGAACATAATCGCTTCAGGATGCAAGTTCTTGTGAAACGACTTTTGCCTCTACCCATTAGTATATTAAATCCGCACATACAAAAGTAAGTAGCAGTTTGCATTAAACATTTAGAGCGGCAGACATGCACAAATAAAGTCCCAAAGGGTGAAATGCATGAATGCACGCAACCTGTTTAAGACTAGAAGACTGTAATCATCAGAGGTTTGAAAAACCCATCTATGTTTTGGTTATTTTCAACAGAAAGCTTCCTCCCCCCATAACCCCTTTCATATGTGGCTTAGTACCTTCAGAAGTGTCATATATCAAAGTACCAGGCACGTTTCCCTCATTAATCCAATCCTTTTCAGGTTTCCTGAGAGAACCAAATGTTTTCTAACTTAGGAATAGATATGAAAGTGATTTAGAGCGAGAGAAGCTTAAGTTATCTTGGTGTATTAAACAGGAAATTTTCGATTAGGGGTTGGTTGGTGTTACACAGCAACTGTGCGGTGACAGTCAACAGAAATTTCAAAAGAATTTCATCTTAGTTTGTAAAAACGTCAAAATAACTTCGGAGGTAAAAAGCGTGCAAAAGTCTGAAGCACAGTTCGAAAAACTTCAATGATTGATGTAGAGATAGAGCTATGTTAACGATCGAACTGCGTTTAAACATTAAGCGAGTTCAGTGGTAGGAGTAGAGCTCGAATTTCAAAGATCAAAAGTTCAGTTTAAAGTTCCAGTAGAAAATCGTATGAGTCTGAAGATTGAATATAATTTAAAGTAGTGCAGATCCGACATTCCCAAAATTCGTGATAACATTTAAACCGATTCAAAAGACTTAAAGCAACGGTTTTAAAACTTCAGCCACAGCTTTTGTTAGTTTGAAAATGTTTTCAGCTTTTAAATATTAAAAATAAATTTCGAGGATTATCCGCAGACCCCCACCGGAAGCATCTCTATGTACTCCTATAGTTCAATGGACCACAATTTGAGAAATACTGGCTAAAAGCATGGAGGAAATGAAACCTACAGAAATATGAATTCTGTTCGAGGTTTCTACTAAAATATCTCCTCCTACACTTTACCGGTTATCTTACTTTGAGCCGAGGTATCTGAGGCCATTAGGTGTCAGTATATCGTGTCTGTAAATTTCGTGAATCTTATGCTCAGTTTGCCCATCCATCTGGATGAATAACCAGAATTTTCCAGGAGAAAAAAAACGCCCAGTTCTCCTTTTGTAACTGTTTACCAAACGGGGTGGAAGGCAGCTATTATAACCTCTTAGTTAGTCTCCATTTTCTTTTGAACAAAAGACGAAACGATTCCACTGTTTTAACAGTTTTAGCCATCATACTAGAATGTAGGCATGCACAACCATGAAAATGTGAATTTTCACCTGCTGTAGCACATATGTATCAAGGGGGGAAAACCTCCATTACCAAAAGCGATTCCATAGTCGTTAGTACTCATCGTTTAGTCTCACTGGGTATCAAACGCCTATTGGCAAACCAAATAAGGAATCTGGGAGGCAAATTCTGTCTTCCCCGGAAGTTTGCCATAATCGATAGTTTTCACATCTGTCTGTGGTGACTGCTGTAAAGTCAATTTAACTAAGTATTCTTTGGAATGATGTATGATTGCAAATCTGCTCATTTAATGCGCCACAAGGAAAAGAAGATCGAAGATTAGAATGCCCCACATTTGAGCAATGAGAGATTTTAGTCATTCTGTCATTTGGACCACTGCAGTGGGAGAATAAATTTGAGTATCCGCAGAGAAAATGGTTCCGATTCTATCACTGCATGTTTCTTTCATTCGTCTGCTTATTGGTCTATCGTTTGATATTTTAGGTGCATCAACTTTCCTGAAACAACTGTCAGAGCGAGCACCGCCTTTCGCTGGTCATTTCTGCTGTTTCGATAAATATAATTTAATCACCATTTTGGTATCTCTGAAAAAAGTCCTTCTTCTACTGTTTATTGCGTTAAACTTTAAATTCCATGGCAAACATCGTACTCTCTAGTTCCTATACCAACAACTTCTGAAATTGTCTAGTCTCAGCGAATCACTTTAGAATTTATTCAATTGCTTTCAAGTTTATCCATCCTTCATGAAACGCGTGTTAAAAGGGAAGAAAAAAAGTACGAGTGGATTGTACAGAAAATCCCATATATTTTTAAATAATTTGAACTTTATTTTCATTTTATAGATTTAATCATCCTTTCTTTGTGTTTATCTTTCAACTCCTAATCCATATTTTTTTCTCGCTTCACAGAAAAGGCACAAATACCACTTCCAATTTAATTTAGTTTCTAATTAGATCCGTTTACTTAATTCATTAAGTGAAGCATTTTCCATAGAGCGGTGGCAAATATTATCACCTTTTAACAGTCCAGGAAGCAGCGCAGGAATCTGAAATCCCTTTAATCGGGCTAACATTTCTGTAATATTAATGAATGAAAAATTTATCCACATGCGGCGCTGCGGTCTGCTTCTCTTGAACGAGTAATCCACCTTCTAATTTGAGGGAGCAAATAAGACAGAAAACGTTTATCGGAACATTTGAGCTAAGCTGTGCGCGCTCTCTCTGTCTCTCTCTCTCCACTGCAGTTCGTGAGCTCTAAGAACATCTATGCACGCATGCGAAGTTTTCACGTTAGGTATTCGTAATAGTTTGTGTTCATTTTGCATCCTTTGCGGCTTCGCGTAATTATACTTTAATATTTAATTTTTACTCTAGAAATAAACTACTCTCGCAGTTCAAATCGTGCTCCAGAAAAGGCTCGCGCCTGTAGATTAATGGTCTGTACTAATAACATGTAAGCACTTTACAGTCTAAACGTAGCTTCGGGGGAGGATTTGAAAGGGTTTAGCACGTTAATGCTATCGATGGATGTTTTTGGGAACAAAAAGAATATTTAGATTGTAAAAACTTAATTCGGTGCTCGTGACTCGAAAAGCGGTGTTTCGACACGTTGATGAATTCGAAAGGGGCTCGTATGAAGAATTTACTAGCACGTGTACTGAAATGGTTTATTATATTAAAAATACATGAATGAAATATTTTCAATGTCCTTATCCTTTCAAAAGGAACTTCCAACACCAAATGGGCTGTTCTATATCCTTATCCTCTTCAAAATAAACCTCCAACACCAAATTGGATGTTAAATGTCTTTATCCTCTTCAATATAAACCTCCAACACCAAATGGGCTGTTCAATGTCCTTATCCTCTTCAAAATAAATCTCCAACACCAAATGGGCTGTTCAATGTCCTTATCCTCTTCAAAATAAACCTCCAACACCAAATGGGTTGTTAAATGTCCTTATCCTCTTCAAAATAAACCTCCAATACCAAACGGGCTGTTCAATGTCTTTATCCTCTTCAAAATAAACCTCCACATCAAATGGGCTGCTTGGATTAAAAATTAAATTAGACAGGGAGGAGGTTTTTGTCCACTCAATTTTAGGGTGAAAATAAAACGAACTGTACAAAGCATTGCGTCTTAGTTTTCCTTCTCCCTATATCCCAAATCGATGCCCTTTTAATCTTCAATTTTAATCCTTGCATCCATGCTTTGTGTAAGTCCAAGGCACACGTTATTACAGTCCATGAATCCTGAAATGTGGTCTCTGAAACCAAAAATCGCCGTTCACTTGACTGAAATAAGCTATGGCTCTTATAAATAAATTAATTTTATTGGGTTTTGTTTATCTACGATTAAGCAGTATCCTTTATGGGTTCTAACCCACAAAATATGTCCTCTTAATGTCGTTTTCTGACAGCTCATAGTGAAAGACCATCATAGTGTGTAGTACTTTAAGAAAAAGAGCTAGTGATGTTTAACTAAGCTCAGAATATTCCTGAGGAAGGTATATCACAAAAAGAACATTAAAATGCTGCAACGAAGTCATCGTAAAGTATTTGAATATCTTTTTATGAGATATTCAAATAGCATGGTTCCAATAAGATGGTACTACCTAACATTATTATAGTACAGTCCAAAACGTACTGAATGAAGCCTTTCATTTAAATCGATAGAAGGTGGTAGAACCCGGAGAATGACCTCTGAAGTACAGAGAGAGATCTCTAGATTTGTGGCGGCCCGTTCTAAGAGATTCTTATATTACTTTTTCCATCTTAAAACTTTCAACGAGCCATTTAATGAACAAAGAATCATATTTATATGACTGTTAATGACAGCAGTTTGAATAGTACATGAATTCAGAATAAAAGTTTCAGTTTTCTTTAGGTTCAAATTTCAGAAATGCATGGTTAACTTTAAGAACAATTTTTTTCCTCTACAACTCCACGCTTTTGGGATTTGCTGTATTTTTCGTTTAATATTTTGTTCGAGGTGAATTAGGAGGTAAGGTAATAAACTAAAGCAATCCTATTTTTAGAATCTTAGAATAGAATCTGGTTCAAAAGCAAAAATAATGATCAAACCATTTTTCACTTACAGATAAAAGTAGAAATAATTGGATAATGATAGAAAATGCTTCATTGGCAGTATCCCAGCATCAGCACTACACAATAAAGTAAAAATATTTGCGTGAATATCGAGCAATACAACAAGCCACTAATCGTAAGAGTAAGGTAACCTAATGAAATTCTTTAGGGACACAATAACATCAGAACTTTGCTATTTGCGGGGAGGTCATGAATAGCAAGAATAGCAGGACTTTGAGTAAAGGAATATTATGATGCAGTTACTCTAGTGTCTTAGAGGAATCTAAATGGTGGTAGACGGATAATAACAGAAACAGATAAATGCTAATTATGCTGTTATATGGTACTTTAAGTATATTATGAGGTGTTTGGTAACATAACTGGCATTTATTATAGTTGAAATTTCTGGTCGCATTAAGAAAGGAAAAATGTACGACAGCTTAAAATAAAAACACTTAGGCGTGGGAGGAGAACATGAATTTGTCATTCCAATTCAACCCAATCTCTTTTACTTGGTATGTATATATATATTAACCGACTCCAGTTGTTGTATATGGCTTATCCATCATTTTATATATGAGCTGTCGATACACTGTATTACAACGGTCCTACGTCACTGCAAAGCATATATATTTTCCGTCATCTCAATCAACCATTCTCAAAGATTTTAATATAGTAGTGAAGAATTCTTTTTCTATGCTTGTCTTGCCCAAAAATTGCGTCCTGGCTTTCTCTTTAACTGTGCTTCAGGGACCAGGCTGCATAACTCTATGATTACAGCTAGTAACGGGTGGTCATTGACTCGCACCAAGATTATTTGTTTTGTTACGTAAGGGTTTCCAATAGCGAAAGAGCGGAGTTTTCCTAAAGCTTTAACGGATCATTTTCCTTGTTCCCTTACAACTTTTCTTCTCCAATTACACTTTATAATGCGGATTTCTCACGATACCTCTTGGCGAAGTCTATCTGCATATTTATTAAGATGTAAAAGGAGAAAGCGGCGCTGCCAGCTCATTATAAACGAATTTAATATGCTGAATATATACAAGCCGAAACAGTGAACTCCGTTTAACGACCTTGAGAAATGTACCGACATCCCACTCTAGCGTCGATCCCCCTCTCAGCGAGAACCGCTCACGTGACACGTCAGTCATCAATCACTAATCGATCGGCTCCGCCGCATTTGAAAGCGGTGGATTTGGAGCCTACGGAATGGCTCTGCTCGGTAATGGTGGAGAAGGAAGTGATGGCAGGGCTTTGACCTTGTTTTTCTTTTTCTTTTGTTTATTTTCCTGGCTGCGAAAGTAAAAACGCACGCATGAACATGTATAGAACTTTGTAAAAAAGTTACTTTGGTGAAGTTGCTGAAAGAGAGAAACCTTGAAATGTTCCGAAAGTTTCTTCGCAGCTGCGCTATTTCCTCTGTTCTTTGTTTTATCTAGGTAGAATTTTTTTTATGAAACCTCAATGATATGTCGTTTCCATACCGTAAACGATAAATTCACGCTAAGGTGATGGCCGGATATAGCCATATTCTATAACTGTTAAATTAAACTGATTAAGGACTTGACTGCCAACAGTAACTATTATTTTTTATTAACTAAATACGATTGTGACGTCATAATAATTGCAGGAGAACGCATTGTGACGTAACAATCGTCTCAGGAAAACGCATTGTGACGTCATAATCATTACTGGAAAACGCGACTGTCAGTTAATAATTATGGAAATTCCATTTGGCATTTTTATGAAGTTCAAATTTATTGCAAACTGCTTTACACCACAAACAATAATCAATCAAATAAAAAGAAAAAAATATATATATCGTAAAGTATGTACCATGTAAACAACTCTGACATGATAAGACATTTTTAATGCAGATAACTTAAAGAGAACAATAAGGCCTATTGGACATGACTAAACGTCATTCACATCCATTCTTGTCCACATGTTATTCTTTGAGCCATTTTGAAGGAACAGAAACAGTCTTGACCTTGTAGCCAGGAAAACAAGTACAAAGTAATAGAAATACAAGAAAGGAAGATCCTCTTTTATTCTTAAGTGATAAAGTGGAGTCACTGGACGTGCCTTAATTTATCATATTAGAAGGACAGAGTGCACGCTAGCAAAGAAAAATGACGCGATTCGCATTGTAGAAAAGAAAGAGACTGGCTATTGATTACTGTCAGTATGCTGTTGGGGACTCAGACAGTTCTTTGTCGTTAGGTGAATGGCGCTACTTTCCTTGATAGGATAAAAAGAAGAAAAAAAGGAGTTAAATCTATAAATCTTTGCTTTTATGCGTATAGATTTAGGTATCACCGAGAGAAGGGGACATTTCGAATGGAAGTAATAAATTTAACAACACTGTTTATAATTTGATTGCATTTTCTGTTTCTGCTGTTCTTACCTATTGTGGTAAACTATACTGTTCCTTAGATCATCCCCTTTCCGGTTTTATGTATTGGAATAGGAATGAACAAATAGCTAAGAAATCATGAAAATTTTATTTCTTATTTTTCTGATAGAAACTCTTATCGATAATGTTTGGGAGCCATTTTTTTAGTTACATTTTTAAATCCAGAGGGTGGACGAAGGGAAGTTAACACGTTTACAAGCCTACGTATACTTCGAATTTTATTATCAAGTACAAAATGTCTTAAGAAATAGTTGGTTTCAGAATTTACTCAACTCATAAGACGGATTCTATTCCTTTCTGAGTATTTACTCCAATATACAATATGCAACTATTCTGATGGGGACTACTGTCGATAATGTTTGGAAGACAGTTTTCTTAGTTTCATTCTTAAACCCAAAAGGAGGGCGAAGGGAAGTTAGCACATTTGTAACTGTTCTCTAATTAAGTCATCATGTAATTTCATACAATATATAACTATTGTTGAAAATCTTATAAAAATATAAGATCTTTAATTTTAAAAATATATAAATGAATAAAATGGCCTAGCGCAGGAGTCCAAAACCCATCTTTAGATAATATACTGAAAGGTTAATTTCGAATATCTAAATCCATGGATTAAGTTTCTGGAATTGTATATACGGTTGAATGCAGACGAAATTACGATTCCATTTTCTACTTAAAATCTAGAATTCTACTCACACTATAGTGAATGTTCCTGAACGGACTCCATCACTGCTCACAATCACCAAAATACACATAAATTAGTTACTGCTGATTGGCGGACACGTTTCAGAATTCCCATATTTGTTTCCCTTAGAGTGCTGGTAATAGCAGCATCTTCATATCCCTGATGCCGCATCAATCTTTAATATCGAAAACGTGATCAAAGCGGGAAGTCGACTGGTCGTTGTAGTCAAAGTAATGGTTTGCGAGATATACGAGTTTGAACCTTATGCTCTCTAATTTGATTTCAGCTGCGAACGGCAACGGCTATTCATAATGTATGTTTATTTTTAGCTACCACTTGTAGCGTAGGTTTTCCATAATTCTCATAACAGATGCAAGCATTTAGATATTCAAGAAGTTTACAGTTTTAAAAGAATTATTTATGAACAGAGAAAACTAATTATGCTTCTGTATTAAATATATGTTGCACATCTAGTGAATATGCTTCTTGAAAATCAGATGTGAATAACAACTTTAACATCAATTTAAGAGCAACTCTGGAATACTCGTAAGCCATGCAGGATAGTATCCTTTTCAGGGGCACTGCATGCAACCAGCAATTATTCAACCTAAAAAAAAAAATATAATTATACCGATACAGTAGTTAATAAATTAATCCATTAGGCTAATTTGGCGTTGGTAAGGGCAGTCTAATATCTGGTTTACCTTATACAATTACGATACAACACATTTCTTTGACAAACATTTCATGGTTTTAACAAGCAGGCATATTCCCACAAAACGTATTCACCTTTCTATTAGCAATTCAATTATATAAGAAAATTTATTCGCTTATAAAATATGCTTGTATGTATTCTGGACTTGTCAGTTAAGATGCAGATAAAAATCTTAAAATTCTGATTTAAATCTGCTAACTCTGACTAAAGCAGTAGAGAAATCCTCTGGTCTCTGAATCAAATTTCAGCCCCATTTCAAACGCGTAAAATTCGCAAAATGCTAATCCCTCGTAGGACAATATCCAACATTAGGGACTCTGACTTATATTTTTTGTTCATAAATTATAGTGGCGTTTGTAGTTCTTGGGAGATTTAAATCACAAAAACAAGATATCGTTCCCTATTTTTGGATAGGCCTAGCTTCAAATTCGCTTAATTGTCTTTGCTCGTTGTTACTATAAACTTTGAAGCAGACCAATCAAAGTGCTGACAATAATGTAGAATTTAAAATAATTATTGGTAAAGGGGGGGGGGGGGATCAAGTTTTAAATGTGTATGAAATTTTGATTCTCAGATATATTTATTTAATACTTCAAACATACGCGACTATTAAACGCAAATTCGTCGCTATAACTACCATCCAGTTGAAGTTTTCCAGTCAGAAGTGAATTAGATATTCCTTCTGAATTACTAACTCAATTAGATGTAGAAAAAAGGCAAACACTCTCAGTTCCTTTGATAAAAAAGCCCTAAGAGAGAGAATGAGAATATAAATAAGAAATTACATTATCTGATTTGTTTTTGATGTCTGTTTGGTAAAAAGTCGTACAGGCAAAGTAAAGTAAAAAAAAAAAATAACTTTAGCTATCACATTATTTTGTTTCTAAGGAAAAGAACCAGAATAAAATCTCAGTACAAATTGCAGCAAAAAGGAGAGACGTAGAATATTTCACTGTGTATACATCATGGGATGGAAGCTGACTATGATTATCCACCGAAACGTGAGGAAAGCTCATGAAAGTTTAAAGCGTGGAGTAGGAAAGTCGAAGTGCAGTGAGCAAAGGTGAACAGGTAAAAGCCACGTGGGTTTTATGTATGCGAACATCCATCACTCCAATGATCTTCTGCTTCGGCATGCACACTGTGCAACCGTCTCTAGTAGAACTGACACTGATTGGCATCGCTCGCGCTGAAACGATTGCAGATGAAGCCGATGCATTTAAATTTCGGCTGGTGAGGCTAGTCACGAATACAATTGGCGCCATCTTTTGTCGATGAGATATATTAATATATACAACTGGAGAATTTCGGTTAACAGTGAAATTAAATGATAAAAAATATGTCAACATCTGCTTCAAATTTATGTCTACGAGCTAATAAATATTTTGATAACATTTTCTGCTAATTTTTAAATGCAGTAAGACGCTTTTTTGTTTTATCATTGCTTTATTTCTGGGTTTCGGATTGTTTAGTATTTGCACTGAAGCAACCAAGGCATCATTATATTGTTTATGTAAATTGAGAGCTTTCTATAGTCGGTTAAGGTTGCACGAAAAAAAAAAAAGGCCACGTCAATATTGTTTTGTTTTTCAATCTTGCATTATATAAAGTAGTTTCAACTTTACCAACAGTTATACTGCTAAACTCAACGGTTCACGTGCAAGAAAATTATGGAAGTAACATATTTAAATCGAGTAATGAAAAAGACAGCAAGAAATTGTTTCAATCAAGTCTTAGTAAAGCAGGAATTAACTATCCACTCTTCATTAATCTCATTCTCATCTAAACAAGAAATTCCATTAAACCGAATATTTCACAAAACTGTTAATATTCATAAAATTCATAAATAAAGTGGCACTTAAAAATTTAATCCATCTACTCGAAAAAGAAAAAAAAAGGACTCGTTATGAAATCACCAATAAAGACCGAAATTGAATGCAAAAAGACTATAAATCCTTCTTGTCATGAACAAAATCACGCTATGCCAAAGAACCGCTGTACTTATAATAAATTACTCAACATAATTGCTAACATTCTGCCTTTATGATAATTATTTATCCTTTATTATACTTATTCATCTTCTTTTTTAATGTGAAGGCTATTTGTTCTGTATTCCAATTCTTACGATGCTTTCTATGAAATATTTTTTTCCGCATTTAATATCACACTTAATACATTTATGTTTGTACAGAGTCACTACATGACAGTAATTATTAAGCTAGCAATAATTATGTGCCTAATTGCCGCTTTACACAGAAGGTAGCTATTTATTTTTCCAAATATAAGCTGCTTTTTTTAAAAGAAAACCTGCCACGTCATACCTGCCTTTGACGTAGCGCCATCTATCCGACAATATTTCATTTATTTCGAGAATTATTCAAATTTGCATCCAATTTGTTTCAAAGTTCATCTGGGATATTTCTTTGGGGGAAGATGAAGATCAGAGCTGTTGTTCTAACCTATAGAAACTTACTTTTTTTTTTTTTTTTTTTTAATAGAGTCTCTTTTGTAGGAGCTGAATCGTCACTGCCCTGTGCTTCTTTTATACATGCATGAACAAATTAAAGTATTTTATGGAATTTTAATTTATATTTTAATAGTTTAGAGGTTCTTCACGTAATGTGCATTTTCTTTTTGTAGAAGAGTTTATTATGATTATTTAAATTATTATGAAATTTCCCCAAGATTAACTTGAGTATAATTTCTTAGATGATGTATTTTTAATAGAGTAGAATCTTGGATATCCGAAACAATTAACCAAAGATAGTTCAGATAACTGAATATATATGTGAGAAATAAAAAAAATCATTATTTCATAGTTATTAGTTACCCATTATGTACTGTATTGTAATTTTGAATAAGATCCATTATTTTAAGAAATTTGTTAAATTCCTAAAGCTGTTCATGATGCTTTTTCGTCAAGATTGGTCTCCAGATACACATTGAAAATATCTAATAGAAGTATTAAATTAACATGTGTAGTGGCGCCATCTCTTGTTAGAACTCTGAATTGATTAAACGTCCATTGATATTATTCGAGAATATGGCAATTTTTTTTTAACAGCTAAATTGCATACTTTATTGTTTCAAAATTAAGTATAACTACGCAAGCGTTATGCTAATTAAAATTCGGTTTTATTTTTTGGAAAACATCATACCTAGTAAGAGTAATATATTGGATTGTCAAGTTAAGATAAATTCCTTTTATAATGAAGACAAACTCGTATTTCTGAAAATATATCAGAGGCATTCTGTGCAGCAGAATAATAAATTAAAAATAACACAGCTATTTGTGGAATGAAAAAATACGTATGAATTAAAATAAAAATCATAACATCTTGTAGAAAAAATACTAATAAACTATATTTATTTAATTTTATTTATTTATTTAATAAACTATATCTATAAACCATGAATTGTCAAACTAATAGAGTAAGTTTATCTGCGAAAATCTAAACCTCCCAAGCACTTCCTAATTCAATTCACAAATATACGTGGTCTCAATTCTAATCTCAACGATGTCCATTTCCACTTGCAGTCTGCCAAACCCCATGTACTTTTTCTGACAGAATTTAAGTTATCGGTTGATTCAACTACTGCTCATCTCAGATGCCCAAATTATTCGCTGTATGATTCCTTTTGCCTCAAAGATGGTACTCGCGCATATGTCCGTTCAGATATTCCCTGCCAGAGACTTGGTAATTTGGAATCTCCTCTTTTCGATCTTCTCTGGCTTAAAATCTCTCTACCTCATTGTGCCAAATTCATCTCTTTTCTCTACCGTTCTCCCAACTCCACTAACCACTTGGAGCTCTTTGACTTCCTCTCTTTGCAACTTGACCTTCTCCATTCCAACTTTCACAACAGTGAGGTAATTTTCCTTGGTGATTTTAATGTTCATAACTCCAGCTGGCTTCCGTTTTCTAGTCACACCGACCCAGCTGGTCGAAATGCCGAGGCTTTTGCAATTACTAATGACCTTGCACAGATTGTTTATTTACCTACAAGAACACCGGACAATCCTAACCATACAGCCAACACGCTTGATCTTTTTCTCACAAACAATCCTTCTAAGTACACGGTCGAAGTGAGAGGACCATTATGCACCTCAGATCACAACTTAGTGATTGTCTCTTCTCCAATGGAGCCTTTATTTCATGGCTATTGCCAACCTCGTATTGTTTGGCATTAGAAGAATGCAAAATGGGATGGCCTGCAAGATTTCTTTTCTTCTTTTCCTTGATCAGATTACTGTTTCAAAACTTCTGATGTCATCGTTTGCTCAGATCGTGTCAGTGAAATTATTCTTGTAGGAATGGAATCCTTTGTCCCACACTCCACTTTAAAATCTCGTCCTTTATCTAAACCTTGGTTTTCCAATAAATGTGCTAAGGCTGTTCAAGAGAAGAATGTTGCATATCGTAATTGGCTTGTTTCTAATTCTTCAGTTTCATTTTCTGCCTACACCAAAGCTCGCAACAATTTTAAAGCAGTTATTAATCAGTCCAAACTAGAGTTTGAAAAAGTTAAGAGCAGAAAACTTGCTTCTTGCCCTAATGGTAGCCAAGCATTTTCGTCTCTTGCCAAAGCTATTGGCCGCAACTTTTGCCCCATCTGTGCTCCCACCTCTGTCCAAACCAAATGGTTCTGTTGTCACTTCGGCCAAGGATAAAGCCGAACTGTTAGCATCCCATTTTTCTTCCAATTCATGTATTAATGATCTTGGTAAAACACCTCCCAGCATTCCCAACACGCTCCATTCAATGCCTCCTGTGGTCTTCCGTCAAAAGGATTTGGTTTGGTTTGGTTTTTAATGGCGCATTGGCAGCTGTGGCTCCGTCAAAAGGATGTCAGAACGATTTTGACGAATCTTGATGCTAAGAAAGCTCTAGGACCTGATGGTATTTCTGCAATTGTTCTCAAAACCTGTGCTCCTGAACTTGCTCCTATGCTTTTCCGCCTTTTTTTCACTTTCTTATTCTAAAGGTGTTTTTCCTTCTGCTTGGAAATTTGCCCATATCCAGCCAGTTACTAAAAAGGGTGGCAATTACCTCCCATCCAATTATCGTCCGATTGCAATTACTTCTACTCTTTCTAAAGTAATGGAGAAATCAATTAACCGCCAACTCTTAAACTACCTAGAAACCTTCCGTCTGATTAACGATCGCCAGTATGGATTCCGTCAATGTCGATCCACTGGTGATATTCTGGCTTATGTTACCCATTTATGGACTAATTCAATGGAAAGGTTCGGTGAAACACAAGTAGTTGCTCTTGACATCTCAAAGGCTTTTGATCGTGTTTGGCATAAAGGTCTTCTAAACAAGCTTCCATCTTATGGTTTGCCAACTGTTTTTTGTAATTGGTTATCCAGTTTTCTCTCTGATCGCTCACTGAGAGTGATGGTAGATGGCTCTCTGGCTTCTAACTTCTCCAGTAATGCCGTTGTCCCCTAAGGTTCAGTTCCTTCCCCCACTCTTTTTCGCTTGTATATTAATGACCTTCCATTGACTGGAAATCCTATCCATAGTTTTGCTGATGATAGCACATTGCATTCCACTTGCCATTTTAAGAAACCTTTTTCTGCTCAATCAGCTTCAACTTGTCAAAATATGCTACCAATTCCTTAAATGTCGATCTCCAGGTAATTCTCCAGTGGGGCAAAGAAAACTTAGTTGATTTCAATCCCTCTAAAACTCAGTCTTGTCTTATATCTCGCAAAAAGGATTCTTCTGCTCCTATGCTTATCTTTGGTGACACTCCGATTTCTAGGCAAAATGATATATCTCTTTTGGGGATTACCCTGACTTCAATCTCTCTTGGCACAAGCACATTACAAATATTGCTTCCTCTAAATCTAAAAAAAAACTTGGTTTTCTCTTTCGCTCTAGGCGTTACTTTTCTTCCAAACAGCTGTTCAGTCTGTACAAATCGCAAATCCCCCCTACCATGGAACGTTGTTCTCACATCTGGGGTGGTGCCCCCAAAACCTCTCTCAGGCTTCTTGATTCCATTCAGAAGAGGGCAGTTAGGTTAATTAATGATTCGTCTCTAACAGAGTCTGTCCACTCGCTGTCTCATAGACGTACTGTTTCTGCTGCATGCCTCTTCTACAGATACTTCCATGGGCACTGTTCTTCTGAGATGGCTTCTATAATTCCCGCTCTCTCTTTCAAAACAGTGCAAACACGTGCCGCCACCAGCCAACATCCATTTACTGTCCAACTTCAAACTCACAGAACCAACTTTTCATCTTCCTCATTTATTCATTCAACTGCGTTTTCCGGAACAACCTTCCTTCATACGTATTTCCTGAAAATTACAGTCTACAGAAGTTCAAGTCCAATGTCAACAAATATCGTCTTTCGTCTTCTCAACCTCCAACCCAAGCACGCTACTAACTACTACAGGTTCTAATACCTCTCGTGTTTAGGATTCACATAAAAAAAAATAAATAAAGAAGGATAATAATAATTTATTTAAAATCCTATAACAGTTTTATTACGGACATCGTAACTAAATTAAGATCATAATTAAATATAGTAGATCGTAATTAAGTTAAAATTTAATTTATCGAGAACATCTGAAGGGTTTAAAGCTCTGATTAGATTGATAATAGCTCAATGTTGATGGGATCCTTTCTCTTGCTAAGAGTACACAAATGCGGGGTCATAAATCCAAATTGAGGATTTTATTTTTGTTGATGCTGTATAGTTATCTAATTAAAATGCAACCCACAGAATGGGTTGCGTTTTAAATGGATAACCTCGTGCAACGAAAGAGTGTCACAGACTACGTTTGAATACATTCGAAGGTTGCGCAACCCCTCATCCATCTGCAAACTCCACCGGCAGGAGAAATCCTTTTTAAAAATTGATTATTGTTTGCAGATTGAGTAAAAATGTTTAAAGGCACATTTTTCAGTCTTTTGTGGTAGCAGACCGATGGCAAAACATTAAGAACAATTTTCAAAAAAAAAATTAAAACTAAAC
This sequence comes from Mastigoproctus giganteus, assembly GCF_048544385.1. NCBI lineage: Eukaryota > Metazoa > Arthropoda > Arachnida > Uropygi > Thelyphonidae > Mastigoproctus > Mastigoproctus giganteus. Next base: position 70,206,720 of record NC_143580.1, read on the forward strand.
TAAAAATATAATTTTTTTTATTCATTAAAAAGGAGGGTTACCTTCTTATTAAGATTATTTTCTTCTCTGCCACAAGTCTCACTAGTTCATCTGACATCCATTTTGGTCTAAACCTTGAAACAGTCTTTCATAGTTTTCATAAAAGCCTAATAGCTTCTGTGATTACTTCTCTGGATTCTTGACATTCAGAATTTGTTGTTGTAACATCAATTATTCCAACTGCGTAGAAAACTGTCTTAGATCACTGTAATCACCTTTATTGATGCAAAAGTCTTTCTCCTTGGTTATAGTTACATTTTAAGTAAATCCCACATCAATACACTACAATCACAACCACCTAATGGTTCTTTATCTGCAGATTAACCATTCCTATTATAATATTCAGCGTAATCAAATCATACTTGACAAAACTTGATCGACGTTGTAGGCAGGAAGATCAATGAAATACGATTTATATCAAGTCTTATTTCGTCATGTAATATTAAGTATTTATTTGTTACTTTTCATATTTTTAGAAATAAGTATATTTAAAACTCATTCTTTATTTTTAAGGTAAGACAAAGAAAAAGCTTCTATGAACGGTAAACTTTTAAAAGAGCTGAATTCATCTTAAATACATCTTTCTAAATATAATGACCATGTTTCTTATCTCCCCGAACACTTATTTGAAGGATTCTTCTCCTCTATCCCCATACAATTTCAAAAAATACCAACTTTTATTTTTCGATTGTATAATTTAAGTTCTCTCTAATACAAATTAAAACAGAAAAACAAATTAAAACAGAAACCAACGCAGCAAAACCACTAGTATTCGGAATGTATTAATTCTTCTCTTTGCTGATAGATGGCAGCGGTGTACCGCGCGTTTCCAACCACTCTCTGACAAAACCGACTTTATTTATTATTGGTGGGCAGAAGCGAAGCGACAATGGTAGTTCATTAGCTTCGACATAGAGGCTCTGGACAGTTGTAGTAGTAGGATTTTAGGAGCATCAGAGACTAAGCCCATATTGCTACACATTCAATACTCCTCAAGGGCTCCCTTGACCCCAGGAGGCCTCCCCAGATCAAGATAAATGGAACAACCATTAAACTCCAAACAGAAGTCAAGTATCTTGGCGTTATCCTCGATAGACACCTTAACTTCACACCGCATCTTAATTACCTCAGAGTAAAATTCAGGAAATATTCCGGCCTATTCGCTAGAGTTACACGCAGAGACTAGGGTCTGAAGAAGAGGGCGCTCGCCATCCTCTACAAGGCATTCTTCATCCCGGCACTGGCTTATGCAGCGGGAGCTTGGTACGCTAAGGCAAGCCCTGCTGTTAACAGAAGGAAATTGGAAACCATCCATCGAATAATTCTCCTCACAACAACCAGAGCATGCTGCACGGTGAGCACCCACACTCTCCAGATCCTTGCAGGATGTCTCCCTCTGGACTTGGAGATTGTCGGCCGTGGGCTGCTGCACCAACACGCCAAAGGAAGGGTAATCACACATTTGGGATACACTACGGACCCAACTCTGACTAGACCACAGGAAAAAAGACGTCTTACAGACCACATGAGAACAGTGTCGCAGAATCGGTGGAATGACTTCACTAAAGGCCGCATAACTAGAAGGTTCATACCAGACATTGAACGTGTTTACCCTATTTCCCCGACCTGGTACTCACCTGGACTTCATACCACTTACCTGCTGACAGGGCATGGCTCCTTCAGGAAGAAGCTACACGATTTTGGAATCTCGGACATAGCGCAGTGTAGATGCGGACAAGAAGAAACTTGGGAGCACCTGCTCTATGAATGTAATATATATGAAGACCTCCGTGGCCTGCTGTTTACCAAACTACGCTCCATCCTTAGAAATCAGGATTACATAGTACTGCATGAAGAAGAACACTAAGTCTTTCACGCTTTTCGCTCAAAATCTCTTCGCAAGACAAAGAGCACTTCCACCACCCTGAAACAAACTTCAGACTTTGGACCACCGATGGACAGAAAGAACAAAACTGGCCATTGACGACCAGCTGAGTGACTACAGGACTTGAACACAAGTGGTGGGGACAACCTACAGCAACTGAAAGACAACTGAGTCCCTAACTGGATGCAACCAAACACTGGGACCTAGATGTAGTTGGCCTGTCACGTGCAGGTGACGCATCCTGGCCTCTGCCGAGACTAAGTCCACCACCTGGAGATTCAAAGTGAACGACTAAGATTGCAGCCTTGCTGCCAACTAGCCAAATGGCGACCCAGATCCGACACCTTTCCGGGCCTGCTTTATCTTCTTTTCCCGGCGGGGGAACACCCCTGTCTCCTCCTCTCCCTGCAAAACCCACTTTCTCTCTGGTGTGACATGGGCATGCCCGCTGAACATTTGGGGGCCACCTTCTCTATCGGTCCCTTTCTTCTTTTTCTACCCTCCAGCCTTCCTTCTCCCCACCCAAATCTGTCTGCCTTCACAGCGCACAGCCCCACTTGTCAAAATTGCTTGCCCAACCCTTTTGGGCCAAAAATAAAACTCGTCCAGCGTACAATCCATTCTCGATCTTAAGGCAAATCTCTATGACTAAACAAAGCACCAACAGCGATTAAAGCAATGTCTTTTTTTTTTTTTTTTTTTTTAAATAGGTCCTAGCCATTGAAATCTGAGGAAAGTAGGTGGCAGGACCTGTCAGAGTACTGATTCCTTACTGGTAACACCTGGCAACGTCGGTATGGGCAACGTCGGGTCCCATCAGGGGCCCGATGGCCAATAAGCCAGATGAACAATGGGCACAACGGACTACACTATACACGATCCACACACTTTAAATCTCTGGCTCGACAGGGTACTGTCACTCGATACAGAGAACACCGCGGAGATGGGAGAAATCCCAGGAGCCGCAAGACCCCCAACATACCAAATAGCTCCATACAGACTGTAACTTGAATGCCCTTTGTGGTTGAAGACAGACCAGAGTTTCCAGACGAAAACGCCATGCTACTCTCGCCTGAGACCGACTAACTCAGCTGCGTTGTAAAGAAGGCCCATAAAAGTTCCTCGCCTCATCGATGGAACTCGAGCTGAGGTCTTTTCCACGCGGTGTGAGGAAGACGGCGGTCCTACCACCTGTACTACCAACCAGGGCGCTCTGGACAGACGATGTTCGATATGCTCCAGTGGCAGTACGAATCGCCTGATGGTGGATGGGATCCAACCATTGGAGTACGCTGAGTCTAGCACATACGCATACTTGGTACCCGTAATCTAACTTAGATCGCACAAGTCCATGATATAAGTGCAACAAAGTGTTTCGACTGGCACCCCAAAAATTCGATGGGATCGCATGTAGGATATTCAAGCCTCCCGTGCACTCCAACTGCAGTTGATGGAAGTGTTGTAGAAAGATCAACTTTCTATGAAATACAGACCTAAAAAATCTAGTCTCAGGTACTACTGGATTAGCATTTTGTCCAAGCCTCAATTCAGGTTCAGGGTGAATGTCGCAGTCTCGACAAAATATATACGCAAAACGTTCTTTTGTGGGGCGAATCTGAAGCCATTATTCACTGCCCATGACTTCAGGTGATCAATAGTATGTTGTAGTTATCTCACGATTATCTTCATGTTGCAGCATTGAGAGAATATGCTAAAATCGTCAACATACAGAGGGCACAGTTAACAATTGGAGGAAGTTGATCTGTGATGGAATTCACTCTGATGGCAAAATTCGTAACACTTAAAACTGACCCTTGGGGAATTCTCTCCTCTTGGCAAAATGGTCGAGAGAATCCTACATGAACTTGAAACGAACTACGGGATAAAAAATTTGTAATAAAAGCTGGGAGATAACCTTTAAGGCCAATGCTATAAAGATCTTTTAAAATTCCATATCGCCAAGTTGTGTTATACGTTTTTCCCATATCGAAGAACACGATAACCGAGTGGTCTCGTTTTAAAAAGGCATCTCGGCTGGAAGTTTACAATTAAATTAAATGTTTATCTGTTCCTTCGTAATCCGCACTGCACTCTATAGAGGAGACCATTTGCCTTCAAATACCATATAAAGCGAGTATTGACCATTCTCTCCAATATTTTGCGTGGACAGCTAGTCAGGTCCATAGGATGGTAGTTTATTAAGACTTTTGGTTCTTTTTCTGGCTTAGGAAAATATGCCAGGAATCCTAAACTGCTCTTCGAGATAGATTCTATTATACAGAAAGCGCAACTGGTCCATGGAGTTTGGTAACAGATGCTTGATCAATTCATAATGATGAGATCTGGTCCAGCAGCACTTGCCTTGGTAAAAATTAGAGCTGTTTTTAAATCTTCTCTGGTGACGGACCCATTATAAGGATGAAAATCCTTAGGTTTTAAGTTAATTAGCTGCTTTTCGTGTTTATCTTTCAGGACCAGGAACTCTGGAGAGTAAGACGTTGAAGAGATGGTAGAAAAGGTCTCCCCAGATATTGCAGTTGGATCTGCAATGATCCATCCATTATATTCCAGACAGGACTAATGCAGAGTGCGATGTGTATTTTCCTTCATATTTTGGATTTTGTCCCAAACAGCTTTAGTGCTGGTCGTTAATAGTGGATATAAAACGGATCCACGATTCCTTTTGACTCTGACAGCAAATATAGCGTGCCTTGGAGCATGCACGTTTGAAGGTTAAGAGATTGGCTGTGGTACGGTGTCATCGGAATATCTTCCAAGTTTGTTTTGTGTCTTTTTTTGCTGTCGTGCATTTAGCATTCAATCAAGTTTTTGGAAATGGAGGAAACTGGAGAGATGTTTTTGTAATTGTAAATGCAGCTGCATGGACAGTGTTTTCTGTGATGTACGCCACTGCATCATTGAAAGGCTCCTGACTGACTGTATTGTTGTTAAACTATGTCATATATTGAAAAACATTCCAGTCAGCTTGATCAATCTTTCACTGTGGTAACCTAAAAGTTAGACACGGCCTCCCGTTAAGTAGGCTGGTAATCAAGAGGAACCGATCACTTCCATAGAAGTTTTCCTCTACCTCCCAAGTGAGTGAAGGAAGGGAAGACATAGAAAAACCAATAGCATAAAACGTACGGTTAGGCATAAGGAAAAAGGTGTCAGTTCCCACTCTTAGAAGGGAGTGGTCATTGTCAGTGATCGAATGCTTAATGGCATGTCCTCTTCCATTAACGTCGGCACTAACCCACAGGGTGCTATGTCCATTGAAATCGCCCAGGAGTAAGACGGGTGGACAGCTGTACAATGAGATCATCAAGGTCTTTCTGGGAGATGTCAGCCTCAGGTAGAAAATAAATCGAACAGACCGTTAACAGAAACTCTACCTTAAGGTGAATTGCTACAGCTTTTATGTTTGTGGAAAGCAGAAAAGGTTGATTAGTGGGATATCTAATCTCGTGAGCAAGTCCGTCCCGAGTTCTGTCCTTACGTAAGATATGTGTATTATGAAAGGGGTTTTCATTTGCCTTCAAATATATATCCTGCATGCAAAAGAAAACAATTCGCTCAAGATTATGGAGGCCCTTGATGTCAGCATTGTTTCGCTAGAATCCATGACAGTTCCACTGTGTAGGAATTTAGCCATTATTTTGACTTGACGGATCCATCAGGCGGCTTCCGAAGTATTGAGAGCTTACTTTTTCCAGTCATGTTTATTTTCCCTTCTGGGGAAGTATGTATTTGTTACTGGTGGAGCATTAGGATATACCGATATGGAAGAGGCAGGTGATTGATCTTTCTGTGCTGGTATTTGTGAGCTCAATAGGTTACGTGCAATGGGAGTAAATGACTCTTCTGGTGGATAGTCGGTTTGGATTTCTGTTTGGGTTCCAATGGAAGACCTCCCTGCTACTTTCTGAGAGTAGGTAGGGTTGTTTACATTCAAGAGTTCCATCGCGTTTTCTTGCCTCCTGATATCATATATGTCCTACTTTGACTTAAGACGTTCAATTTGTTTTTCTCCTTTCCATCTCTGGCATGTTCATGAATAAATCGGGTGTTCTCATTGGCAGTTAATGCAGGTAGCTGAACATTATGTAGTTTCGTGGTCCTTTGCAGCATATCGAGCGCATACAAGGGCTCCGTAATAGGCAGTTCGAATGTCCATATTCTTGGCACTTAAAAGCACCTTAGAGGGAGTGAGACATATGGGCGCACGGGACAGTTAATACAGTCAGCATTGATATCATTAGGAGACGTTGAATTAAATGTCAGGATGATGTTTCTCAGTGGAAACAAGTTTCCCATCCCTACGCATGAATATTCATTTCGCAGCCGTCACACCTTGGGATTTTAATTCAGAACAGATTTCCCTTTCAAACACTTCCATGAGATCCCATTCAGCGATGACACCACGGATGAGTTTAGCGTCTTGTGGGGGAGCACTGATCGACGCCCCCATAAATGTAGCTCAGAGAAGCTGTTGTCAATGTTTTTCACTTCTGATCTGTATAAGTATGTCGCCTGAACGAAGCCGTTTGACAGATTTAGGAGAGCCTACTAGCCTTTCCAAACCCTTCTGGATAAAGAAGAGTTTGGAATCAACTTTGTTTATTTTTTTTTTTACGTGCACTTAACATTTACAGGAACATTTAAAATTTGTTCCAAAATTGCGTATCGGCCGAAACCATGCCTTAGTCTTCTAATTTGCATTAATGGTATATGAAGAGAAAAGAGTCGCTCGATTGCTAAATCCAATCCAGGGAGATGAGATGGAATAGCAGGATAAACGAAACCGCTGCTCTTCGAAAATGTTGGAATGGAATCATTTTTGAGAGATGTTCGACAAGTATTACAAGCCTTCATAGTCGTCACGTCTGCAGTTGGAAATGCTAGGAGAAGTAACAGGCAACTTCTTGGAGTGCACAGTTTTACATCATTTTCATGCCACAGTCGATCGCAGATATCACAAACAGCTCCAAACCTATTTTTCAGAAATTTTCGTTCAAATTCTTAATAGGAGGTACGGTCATGTTGGATGTTCTTGTAAATGATTTCATGCTCGACAACTGTTGAAACCCGTTGAGGATCTAACAACAGGCGATTGAGCTGAAATATGATTTTATTTCTTTCTGGATAATGCAATCGAAGCTGGTTATAGCAGTATGCTCTGTCTAGACGGTTCAGGAATCAATTGAAAATCCTCAGGCAATTCATTTGAACTGGAATCTTCTGAATCGAAATCTTCAGGAAGTTATTGAATCTAATTACGTCATGTCGACGATCCAGCTTCTTGATGAGAAATCGATGAAGGTTGATGTTGATCAATATCTTGAGAAGCAGATGTTATTAAAATCTTCATTTTTTTTTTTCGTTCTCTTTTGTTTTTGAACTCGTTCTTTTTTCGACATAAAGTTTCGTCGGTGGCTTCGAAGCTTTTATTCTTGCATAATATTACTATCCTCTGCTTACTCTACCGAATCAACGTTAGTGACTGAGTTAGCCACCTTTAGGAAGTGACGTAATTTCCGTATCTTACTATGAACTTACTCCACCAAGTCAACGTTAGTGACTGAGTTAGCATGGTTAACGCCACTTAGAAAGTGACGTCATTTGTGACTTTTAAAATCTAACAGCAATAGGGAATGACGTCAATTTCGTCATTTCCGTAAAAAATGTTACCAATCAATTGTGCCATTTCCGTTACCGTAAGAAAATTTCGTTACCAATCGATTTTACTCTAGTGTCGCCATAAATGTTTTCCCATCAAAAGACATTTAGCTTCTTGAAAGTGTCGAAAGATTGTATTTCATTGGTTTTGTTTTATTTTCATAGAAATAACTTACATTACCACGTTTCTTGAATAAGTTTCAACATGTGCGGTATGTGCACGCGGTGAACGACAAGTTGATGCCTGCTGACGCGGGTGGGGGCTTGCTGGTGCCTTCTTGCATATATCTGCCAGTGTGCACTTGTGTGTCAGTTTCTTGGTAAGCATCAAGCTTGGTGCTACTCCAAGAGACAACAATAGGAAGAAATTGTTGAAGATGTGTACTAAGAGATCGTTGATGGACAGTAAAATTGAGAATCTTTTGTATGCTTCTGATGGTAATGATAGTACTTCTGAAGTAGAGGACCATTTGTCTGAAGTGGAGGTGCATAGTGAATCGGACGATGAAGAAGTGGAATCTAAGATTTCAGACGAAGCTGTTGTGGCTAATTACGTAACCTCAAAAAATGGCAGTATAGTGTGGAACTGCAACACACCTAAACAACAAGAAAGATTTTCGTCAGAAAATATTATTACCTTGAATCCTGTACCAACAAGGTACGCTACGTCTAGAATATATGATATAAAATCCTCCTACTGCCTATTTTTTATGCCAAAAATTGTAAACTTAATTTTGAAGATGTCAAATTTAGAAGGAAAAAGACTTTATGGTGACCAATTGCAAGAACTAACAGTAGTTGAATTATAAGCATATTTCGGCCTACTGATTTTAGCTGGTGTATAAATCTCATGGGGAGGCAACCTCCAGCCTATGGGATGGAAAAGTAGGCCGCCCTATATTCAGGGCAACGATGTCCCTACAACGATTCCATGTAATTTCGCGAATAATTCGCTTTGACGTTAAAGGAACTCGATCACAAGCGCCAGACTGATAAAAATTAGCTGCCATACGGGACTTGTGGGATGAATTGAGTTGCAATTCTACCTATGGTGTATAATGCTAACGAAAATGTAACAATAGATGAGCAACTGGTACCTTTTAGAGGCCGTTGCCCATTTAGGCAATATATAGCCAACAAGCCAGCCAAATACGGAATCAACCTTTGGACTTTATGCGATTCTGTAAACGCTTATGCATATAACATGCAAGTATACCTCGGAAAAAAACAAGGTGAACCTCGAGAAATAAGCCAAGGTAGAAGAGTTGTGCTAGACCTTACTTATGGTCTATAAAATGGCAAAACGTAACGTGTGATAACTGTTTTACATCTTACAAACTGAGGCAGATGCTATTGAAAAGAAATATTACCATGCTTGGCACTATTTGAAAAAAATCAAGCCTGAACTGCCAACCGAATTGGTCTGAGACAGGAAGGAAATCCTTTCTTCAAAGTTCTACTTCAGCAATAACACAACTGTAATTTCTTATATTCCGAAACGGAATAAAAATGTGACACTCGTGAGAACCTTCCACTACGATTCTGGTGTGCGTGATAAAGATCATAAAAAGCCGTTTATGATTTTAGATTACAATAAAACCAAAGCTGCTGTAGATACTTTAGACAAGTTGGTTATAACATACGCATGCAGACGACAAACTAAAAGATGGCCAATGTCTATCTTTTATAATATCATGGACGTTTCTGCTTACAACGCCCATGTTCTGTGGTGGGAAGTAAATCCAACCTGGAATGCTGGCAAACTTACAAAACGTCGACTATTTCTTGAAGAACTGGGTAATTCCTTGATTGCTCCCTTACTGCAAGAAAGAAAACACCTTCCTCGAAGTATTCCTGCTGCTGAAACGGTTAGAAGAGCACGACCATCAACCAGCACTTTAAAAGCAAGGGAATAGCCGACCACAAATAAGCGAAAAATATGTAATTTTTGTCCCTCTTCAAAGGACAACAAAACCAATATACTATGTTTTAATTGCTCAAAATACGTATAACAGTCTTGGCAGTATTACTACTGCAAACACTGCAAAAAAAAAACTAAATGTATGATATAACTACTATGTTTTTCGGATGTAGGTAACAATTGTTTATCCATTACTTTGATTGAAGTGAATGAGACACTAAGAGTGGGCAGTAAATTTGAATCAAGATGAAATTTTCGCTGTTGTAAAGGATTCCAGAACTGGTGGTCATAAATTCAAATTAAGAGGCGGTTTATATTGGAAGGTAGGAAAAAAAGTATTTATTAGAGTCACCCAGAATGTTAATTCAACTACCCACGTGTATTGTGTGTTCTCTGTTCGATTTACCTGTTTTTCTGAACGAAAAACCACAGTTTCTGGGGAAAATGCCTTGCTATCTACGCCTCAAGCCGATTAACTCATCCACGGAGTGAAAAAATTCCATTAAAGTTCCTCGCATCATCGACAGGATTCGAATCCGGACCTTTTCCACGCGGTGTAGGAAGCTTTAGTTTATCCAGCGAGTTGCTAATCATTGGAATAATTGTCTTCATGAGCACCTGTATGTTGTGAGGGGCTTCCCAGTGACATTCATATTAGCATCACTGGGGCCCTGCGGCTAAATGCAAGGACATAACAACAGAACCTAACAACACATTCAACATACAACATTTTCCTGGCATTTAGAGTAGTACTGTATTTCTTCACAGCGTACATAAGGCTGTGATGTAGGAAACCACAGGTGGCGCCTGACCCTAAACACTATTAGCATCAATGGAATCCAACACCTACAGCCTGACTTGCTCACACCATAGGAATCCGACATGTTTGCCGTGAGCTGCGACACATGGGAACTCGGAAAGAAGGATCCTGTTGATTGAGGGACACAGCTTGAAATATACCACTTTGGACCCTGCTGCAACAAGACGGGTGGTCTTGGATAGCTCAGTCAGGATCAATCGGCTAGTCGGTTCGCCTGCAAGGGTCAGCCGAGTCAATGCCATACCCCTGCCTCCATGGTCCGAGGGACAGGATTCAGGCTAGCATCAATGCGGGTATCGTGTCTGGGTGAACCTGGCGTCCCTCTCCCGAGCACATTTATTGCTTTCCCGGTAGTGGGCGTCCCATTTTGCTTCCGTGGTGGGTGAAAAATCCGGGTGCTGGGAAAATAAATCAACAAACTATGAATCCTGATAAAATAATTTCTTCTGGGGCCTCAACGCAGTCTCTATCTGAAAATTCAACATTGAGTCAGATAATGTGACTTCTGCAAGAAAACAGATATCAGGTCTAACCCGAACACTGAATTTCAAGTATGGTCTCACAATTGTCTTATGCAGAGGTACTGTGCAAGTAAACGTGAAAAATCTTCGATAGGGCACCATGAACTTTGCCTGCCATTTTCCACACCCTATACTAACCTGCAAAGTTTGACATCACGCTCTTCCTCAATGTCATTGAAGAAAATCGAAAACACCAGTGTTCCCAGAATTGATCCTAGGGGACATGTACTTCGAAGGTTGAAGGGATTATGTGTTGTTTGATCTTTGTGGTCATTAACACTGATTATTCAAATGAGAGTATTTCGTTGGACTATAAGGGACTTTTTAAAAAAACTAATAACTTATGGAATTTCTTATATGAACTCCGACACAACATCCAAATAGATGTACAGTGCGTTACTTCAAGGACCCCGAAAAAGTACAATACGAGTTGTAAGAGTAGTGTGACGATTTTGTGAAGTTTGGGTTTTGATAGTGAATCAAAATCGAGTGTGAATACTACAACTGATATTGGATCACAATGAAATGTCTTCGCGATAGCATAACGTTTATAATCACTGTTTTCAAACACCGGATGGAAAAGGCTCCACTTTGAATCCCTTCAATGACGCGGGGAATAATTCGGGACTTTTCTCACAACGTAATGTGGTTGATCTCGGGCGAGGGCTGTTGTTTCTTCTTCCCTTATACTCAAGGTTTTTGTCCAGCAAGTCGACCCGATGATTATATTCAATTACAAACAATATATACTGATGCTTCTTAGCCTTAGTTTCTTCAGCGCTTAACACAGCCTAACCTCATGAAGCCTTCACAGATTACGCATTTACATTTGGATTTCTAATCCAATTTGCAATTTTACCATCAAACCCTACAGAACCATGAACATCCAGTATCACCCTCAACTTTCTTTGGAAGTTATCTACAGTAGGTAATGGAACCAACGCAGCTAAATTCCATGGACATTTCGGCAATTCTGTTGCATGGATATATGGTTGCACATGGTCGCTAGTGTAAGAAACTCTATGGATTGGTGGAACTCAGAAAAATTCCAGCATCTACTACATTTCGCTCTGTATAAGTGCGTTCATTCTCCTTCTCGAGATGAAAAAACTTCTATCTGGTGAAGGGCTTTCACCAATTTGCGAACCATATGTAGATCAGTTGCGAACATTCAGAAACGCCAATTTTAAAACGAAAATCATCTCCTTCTATGTACACTGGAATGCGTTACAAAAATCTTGTAACAATTGTCCTATTAGAGGGACAGCAGTTATAGGGGGAAAAAGGCTGTGAAAAATGTAAGATCCCACTACTTTTTCAACAGCTCTCGTATGTTAAAGCTGTCAAAATTGTTGATAATTTCTATCCATTTTCATTGCATTTAGACCTAAAATCACAATTTTTTTTGGAGAAAATATGAGTATATCGTAAATAAAAACTAAATAGTAGTAGTAGTGGCATGTGATGCAAGAAAGCAAGTGTATGAGCTTATGCAGCATCAGCCAAAAAAAAAAAAATCACACTATTCCCTCCAAATGCCTGTCCAGTTCCTCCTTAAATTTATTCAACCTATCAACTTCCACAACGACAGACGGAAGTTTTTTCCAGCAATTAACCACCCGCTGGCTAAAGGCAAATTTCCGCACATCTATTCTACATCTGTCTTTTCTTAATTTGAATTTATGCCCCCTTAGGTTCGTAATCTGAAAAAGTGGAAGGATCCCATCAGAATTCAGCGTGCTCAATCCATTCAAGGCCTTATACACCTCAATCAGATCACCGCGCAGGTGCCTAGTCTCCAGCCACTGCAATTTGCAGAACTTAAGCCTCTCTTGATAAGAGTATCCCTTCATTCCCCTCACCAATCTTGTTGCCCTTCTCTGTACACGCTCAAGTAAATCTACATCTTTCCTAAAATGAGGCCTCCAGACCTGTACGCAGTACTCAAGGCGTGGCCTGACCATTGCCTTATACAGAGGGGGGACAATCGCCTCCTTTTCCCTGCTAGCAAAATTCCTATATATCATTGACGAAACCCCATGACCTGCCCAGGCAGTCTGTCTGCATTGCTCAGAAAACTTCATATCTGACTGCACAATTACTCCCAGGTCTTTTTCATTTTCTACCACCTTAAGTGTAGTACCACACAGTTGGCACGTTTCTCTGGGGTTACTTCTACCTATATGCAGCACCTTGCATTTGTCAAGGTTAAACTTCAGTTGCCACTTCTTAGTCCATCTGCCCAAATTATCTAGATCCTGTTGCAGTAACACACTGCCATTACCCTCATTAACAACCCTGCCAACCTTTGTATCATCTGAAAACTTCGACACTAAGCCTGATATACCTTCATCAATATCATTGATAAATATACAACACAACAGTGGACCCAACACCGAACCCTGTGGGGCTTCACTAATAATATTAATCCAAGAAGAGCAGCACCCATTGATTACCACCCTCTGTCTGCTCCCACTTAACCATCCTTTTATCCATTGTAGCAACTTACCCTTAATACCATTCTGCTCCAATTTGTACAATAGTCTTCCATGCGCAACAGTGTCAAAAGCTTTCCTCAAATCCAAATATATGATATCAAAATTATTTTTTCCATCCAGTTCCTTTGTAACCACATCATAATATCCTATCAAATTTGTCAGACAAGACTTTCCCTTAACAAACCCATGCTGTGTCTGAATTATTGCTGCAGTCTTGTCTAGATGATCCTGCAATGCATCTTTAACCAGCGACTCCATTATTTTACCCGGAACAGAAGTTAAACTAACTGGTCTGTAATTACTCGTGTCACCCTTCGATCCCCCTTTGTGAATTGGGGATACATTTGCACATCTCCAGTCCGTGGGGACCTCCCCTGAGTCCAAAGATGCTCTCATAATTATGGCTAAGGGTTTGCTTAGTTGCTTTGCCGCCTGCTTTCATATAATTGGATAGATCCCATCCACCCCAGGTGCTTTTCTTACGTTTAACTTCAACAGTTTCTCCTCCACTTTGCTCTCAGTTATTACAAAATCATTAAGTACCCTGCTACAATTTGATAACCTTCTGCCATTTTCAAACCTTAATAATTCCTCATGTGTGAATGTAGATGCAAAATACTCATTCAGTTTGTTTGCTATCTGCGCAGGATCATCAACAGTGGAACCATTGATATCCAGTGGTCCAATCAGATTCATCCCCTTCCTTTTGGAGATTATATAAGTAAAGAAATCCTTGCTGTTTTTCTTAGCATCTTTTGCCAGGGATTTCTCGTAATCTGCCTTCGCCTGCCTAACCTAAATTCGAGCTATTAGCATAATTTTTAAATTTAAAGCCTTTCAATTCTTCAGTGAAACGGATGCATCAACTCTAAATAGTATAAATAATTAATAGTGTATTAATTATTTATAGTATCGTAATTGTTTATAATAAGTATGAATAATTAAATAGTATATTTAAATCCCATAATGCTAAATACGTTTCATTTCAGTCTTAGCCGAAACTGTCATAAAACGGTAGGAGGAGCCACTGTACACGCTGATGAGAAATTTGTCTTTTAATTGAACCATACGGAGTGGTCATTGGCTTTTCTCACAGCGTTGATTATATTACGTACAAGTTGCCTTTTATCTGTAGGGACACGTATGAAAATATTAGCGTGTGCATGACTGAGCAATTAGTTCATGCATATTCACATATCGCTAAGGCAGCTACTTCATTGAGTAAATATTTGCCCATTTCTTGGGACAAATGCAATCATTCTGCCATAATCCTCCACGGTATTCTCTTCACTGCTTCACGCTAATAGAAGCAGTGGCGTGTGTATACAAATCACGCATGCGTAAATCTCATTTTAGGCAATTGTTGCTCGCGGTATCTGTGCCGAATTTTTCCTAATTATAATACGAGCATTTTCTGAACTTTTTTTTTTTTTATATCGAGTATTAGCTAACTGGGACAAGGTTTTCTCGATAGCCAGTGAAATAAAGTACTCTTTATTACTATTCGTGGCAATGAATTCGCACAGAAAGTTGCAAGGCATTAAACTTACACTGATGCCAACCTGAAACTAACTAATTCGAACTCCTATGGTTCTTCTTGCATTTCTTTCACTTTCGCTGTGAAACACAACAATGATTGTTGGGTTTTAGGCACATCAGAGACTGAGATCATGTGGTGGATGTCTCCAAAAGTGGAAATGTAAGTGGTGAAAACAAAATTATATGTATTGGGGCATTTAACGTGTGTGTTTCTCCCTACAGATTTCCAAGAATGGATTTAAAGGATGGCATGTTAGGGTTAACCTTCCTCCATCAGTCAAAAACATAAGATAATAATAAAATAGAACGGAATAGTCACACTATTTCTATTTCCACAAGGTAACCATCCAATTCCATTTTGAACTTAGCCAGTTGCCTCAAACACCTCCGGCATTGGATGCAACTTAATCCAATATTCGACAACCCGTTGCCCTTGGTTGAATTTCATGAGATCTTACAGGTGTGTTCTCTGGTTCTTGTCTCGCCACTGTGGGAGGACGGACCTTCTCTATTCATTTTACCTAATCTTTTCAGCGCCTTAAACAGCTCAGTCAAGTCTCCCCTTAGATTTTTAGTTGCCAAACTTCGTCTTGAATGGAACTTAACTCCTCTCCCCTAAATTATGCACGGCTTCTGTTCTTCAAATGCATAACCTTGCATTTCGAGGGCTTAGTGTCGGACAACGTTCACTACAAAATGGTATTTTGGTTTTGAGATAACTGTAGTTTGACTTCATACAAATAACAATGCATATCATGTCATAGAAGTGTATTTCTCTAGTAGTTTACAAATTAGCTTGGGCTATAAGCACATTTCCGGTAAACTAAGAAAATGATAAATGTTTTTTTCTTGGTTAATTGCAATAACGTTCACTACAAAATGATTCTGTAGTTCATGTTGTTTGACACCAAACCTTCGATCTTGTATCAGTATTAAATTTTAGTTTGCCATATTTTCTGAACACGTATGGTAGACCAATCCAAGTCTTTTTGAAGCATCATGGTATGGCTGGAATTGTTTACCACGTTTCCCACCTTCTAATCATTGACACCATCCCTAGGATGTTTATGAAAATCAGAAAGAGGAAACCAACCACTAGACCCTGATCAACACTAGCTAACAATGGTTCTTCCTAAATTCTGACCATTTATGACAACCCACTGTTTTAGCCAGCTTACAATCCAGCGTAGGATCCCACCAATAACTCCAGACTCTTCTAGTTTATACAGCAGCCTGCCAAGAGAGACGGTATCAAAAACTTTACTATCGTCTATATATAATGACACAATTTCCTGGTCTTGTTCATGACTAGTCAGCCATGAACAGGACTAAGCTCCTCTCCATCCTTGGATGGAGAGGAGCTTAATCCTGTGCTAAGCGTCACTAGAATCCTGAATTCTAGTGACGCTCTCATTAGTATTCCCAACTGTTTGACTCATTCGCAAATAGCCTTTTAAATGACTGACCTATGCATCCTCTTCGACAGCCACGCTTTCCTTTAATCTCATCATGCCTGTTGTCAGACTAAAAGCCGCTGAACATATGAATTCCTAGCATGTGGACATCACCTACTTAATTTAGAAAGTTTATAGTATAAAGACTTGTTTCTAAAAAGAACTGAGAGCGTCTGTGATTTTTTTTTTACTAGCTCAGTCGCCGCAGACATCTTTTTGCAGTAATCCAATGTTTCGTAAACAAAATGGATGAAACATATCTGGGCTCGTTTCTTTTAATCAATAACGATAATAGGGCACAGACATATAAGGCTAAGACATTGATCTCTGAATATTTTCTACAATTATCGACAACTATCTTAATCCTAAATATACAATGGTTTCAACAAGCCCTCGAACTAACAATTTTTAAAACTTCAACTTCTCATAATGCTCTGCAATGTTACACACCAAAGGTGAATTAGAAAATATTTTAATTATTTGGCTCTCCATTTGGCAATGATTTTCGGTTTGACGGGGGGAGACAATTAGCAACTATTTCTTTAAATAATCATCACAAATCTTAACCATTACGATCGTACTTTCTTCTCATCGCAAAGTGTTTTACAAAGATTGCTTTGACTATCAGATTTCTTCAGGATTTCCTATTAAGTTCAGTAATAACACCACTCTGTATGCTTTTCGATGTTTGTAAATTAAAAGCAGTTTTTCACTCAGTTTTCTACAATGATTTCAGTAATGTTTCTCATTTTTTCCCATCACAACTAAGAAATCGTATATTTTTATTTATAATTTAAACACAGTTCACGATTTGGAGTTGTGTACGCAACATCTGTTTCAAAAACCCTTGTTCACCACTCGCTCTCTGAAACACATACACCTTTAGAAATACGAAAATGCTTGCTTGGTGCGGAATCCACACGTATATATACTGGTAGAGAACTTTCTAGAAGGCTCATGTTTCTAGAGAACGCCATCGAAAGTTCGAGAACCTTCCACAAACATTCCGAACTTTCTTCCGCATCATTAAAATCTTCTAGAACGTTCTGGAATATCCTCGAATGTTGTTGAAAGCTTCGATGCCCTAGAAATCTCCCGAAATGTTCTAATAAATATAAAAAGTAAAAATACATAAAATTGTTGGAAAAATATGATTAAACCAACTATACATCTTGATTTTTGGTCATTAACCTACAATATTTGAAAACTGAGGAGGATGAAAACTTTTTAAACACATATCTGGGTTGTTGAACAAGTTTCCTACATGAAACTGTCGAAATTACTTCTCGGAGGAAATTGATGTCGACCAGCGTTATTTTATAAGTAATATTGTTTCCTCTTTCAAACTGTTTACCAACAGAATTTCAGCGATTGGGGATATACCCTTCGATATAGCCACCCATTTCCTGTCGGGAAGAGAACTGTTGTCAAAAACCTTTCACGGGTAAGGGATATATCGTCTCCAAACAGGCCTACGAGGTATTCAGTGATCACAGGGGCGGGTGACTCACTATGCGTGGACTCTACCCCTGTAATGAATTTATCCAAAATCCTCTGAGGATAGCCACATTTCTTGAGGTCTGCTGTGACTAATAATTTCTCTCTCTTTATCCTCGGGGGTATTGCAGTGGGACCCAACCCTATATATTAGGGCCTTAACTACACTCTTCTTGTGTTGGCTGGCTTGTGCCGAACTATAATGGGTATATTGTCCCCGGTACATGGGTTTCCTGAAAACATTAGTCTTAAGAAATGTTAAAATTTTCACCACAGACTTTTGAAAAGTCTGTGGTGAAGAGACTTTTTGAAATTGAAATATATTCCACCACACCGTTTAGTTAATTTCGAATATATATGAAGTTTTCATCAGGGATATATTTAAAGGAGGATGTATTCCTTACCTTTTCGGATATAGAGGGTATATACATCCATTCTCCTTTTGGACAGATAGGTTATATACTTCCATTCCCTTTTCAGCAAAGAAGTTATATTCACGCATACATTTCTGGGCACAGGATATACGCACCATTCCCTTTTGAGCACAGAGGACATTTTCGCCCATTCCCTTTTGAGAATAGAGGATATCTTCACCATCCCCTTTTGGGGGACAGGACATATATTCTTCCAACTCCTTCCTTCTTGGGATTAGGGTTATAACTACCTATCCCCATTTGGGGATACAATCACTCATCCCTTTTAGTTAAATGAAAATATATTCTGTTGTTGCTATAAATGTTTTATATTACAATTTAATACATTCTCTTCGCCTTCGTTCGAGAATATAAATTCCTTTTTTAATATATTTATCCATATCCGCAAAAGCAGATATAGTTGAACCATTTCCTATTGAGGACGGAAACTGTTGCCCAGAGACTTTCAGCGATTATGAATACAGTATTCCATCAGACGATTTCTGAGACGATTTTCCATTCATTTTGCAGTTAGGGCATACAATCACCCATCCCCTTTTGAGCACAGAGGCATATTCACCCATCCACTTATGGGAATAGGGGATATATATTCCCGGTACCAAAAATTCACTCAATCCATTTTGAGAATAGGGGATACAATCACCAGTCCCTTTTAGGTGAATCAAATATATATTCTCTTGTCGCTCTAAATTCAATTTTGTCCAAGAATAGAAATTGCTTTTCTAGTATATACATTCATTTAATCACCCGGATAATCGCATATCTTCAACCATTTCCTGGAGAGGAATAGAACTGTTGCGCAAATCATTTCAGGGATAGGAGATATTGTAGTTCTCCTGAGGTTTTCGGAATAGGGTATATATTCCTCCACAAAATTTAGGGATGTATGATATATTTCTCCATACCTTTTAGTTAATTTAGATTATACTTGAAGTTACCATCACGGATGTATTTATTAAAGGGAATGTATTCCACCATACCTTTTTGGCGATTGGGGATATATATTCACCCATCGAGTCACTTTTAGGAGAAAGAGGATATATTCTCATGTAACTATCAAGGTTTATATTACAATCCTATATAACATTACAATTATTGGACCGCCTGATTCGAACGGCATACCTGAACCGAGGAGGCACGGAGCAGTAACCAACAATCTGTTGCGAGATTTGAATCCGGTACCAAAAATTGAGATATAAAAAGAAAAAATTCAGAATTGCATGCCACTTGTATTAGCGAGATAAATAATTTTAAAAAATATATCTCGGCCAATGGGAAAAAAAATCTATAAAACTAGGTACAACGTCTCGAGAAAATTGAGGATTAAATATTGCGCTGAGAAGGACAGGAAACAAATAGCTTTGAGATGATTCTTGAAGGTATTAACAGAATAGCCGATACTCTTGAAACATACCTAAGAACCCCGAATAGCTCAACTAAAGAAAAGGAAGCCATACTCAAAAGGGAAGTGGGTACTGAAACGTCAGATCCTGTCTCTTCCGCAGAAACTTAAGGTGCCGATTAATAATAATCCTGCTCTTGAGGTCTCTAGTTCTCTAGAAGAAATGCTAAGGAATTCTGACTATTTAGAATTTATCGAAAAAATCACACAAAGAAAAACTCCAGATTCCTGATTAATAGGTGACAGACCCTCACAGCTAAATAGACAGACCCAGACTACACACCAGTCACCAGCTCCACAAGGAGAAATAATTCATCAGAACACCAGAAGACCAACTAAAGCGGCCGTCAGAAGTTCAGACCTGAACTATAAAAAATCCAAACAGCCCAAATCAAGCTATCTGGATTTTCTTTACTGCAGTGAGCATTACTTCCCACCAACAACGAACAGTAATGCAACAAATACATCCGATGGTCACGACGTGCAGTTTGAAAGTAGCTCCAAGAAGACAGTTGAACGAAGAGCATGGGGGATGAAACCAGCACCTATCAGCAGTAAAGTTACTTCCAAGCAAGGCAAGGAGACCTTCAACCAAGCAGCTCAGAATCGTGATGCAGTTATTGGCTCTAACCCTAACACACTGGGTATTAAAACGTTGCAGCGTAGAGGAAGGAGGGCAAGGTCATCGGGCATTTTATAACTCGACTATGCCCGGAAACAACAGTGAACAAATTGAAATCCTTCTGAAACAGCTCAATATACCTGGTACCCCCATAAAGGTCCACATCAGGCATCCATCCTACTCCTCTTTCCGGATTAAGATCAAAAGTCCCAATATAGAAAGATATCTAAACACAGATATCTGGCCCGCAGGTCTTTTGGTAATGCCATCATAATGAACAACCAGGGGTACAAGCGATCTCGAGACCAGAGATGGCCAGTGCGCCTCTCTCTCTGAATAGCTAAGCAGCGAACCAGACTGTCCCTTCCAACTTACAATCATGCAGATCAATGCACAACACTCTAGATGCGTTGCTGATGAGATCAGGCTCATTGCAACGGAAAATGTATTTGATATTATATGCATTCAAAAACATTATGTCTCTAAGCACTTTCATGGGCAATCTTCCAATGTTATGGGATATCCCATGACTACAAGAATCATTCAGTCCTCTGCAGCAGATCCTAAATCTGCCATCATCATATTCAACAACAAGCTGGATATCACTGTTTCTCTGGCTTGTGTAATCAAAATTCCACCTGCATTTTAGTCTCTACATCAACTTTCTCGTTTTGCTTGCTGCCACTATATTGTCCACCATCAGCAGATATTAATTTATGACAAAGATATCTAGAACAGGTGTTTGTTACTTTAAATCCCACATATTTAATAGTTACAAATGATTCAAACTCAAAATCTTTCTTATGGTTCAGCAGTATCTTGGACAACAGAGGTAGGATTTTCGAGGAATTTTTATTTACTTACAATTTAAATCTGCACAACTTCTCAAAAGTCCACAGAGAATCAAATATCGATTTACCCATTTCAACGTCCGTCATGTTCTCGCGGATCTCTGATTGGACCATACATACGGACTACACAAACAGTGACCACCGAGCAATCACTTTTAAGGTATCTCTCCTTCCGAATGCTACAGGTCCCCCTCCTTCTCCTCTTCCCAAAAGATCTTAGAAGATTTTCTATCAAAACCATCACATGGCCTTTATTTATGTCTTCAATTCACCAGGATTTTAACGTTGACACTCGCCAGTCTTTGAACCAGTTAAATGCATCAGAACATGCATTCTATGTACAGACTGCCTTACTTCGTGCTACAGAACGCTCCGCTAAGAAGAAAATTAGCAAACATACTACAGTTCCATGGTGGACAGCTGAACTTTCCACTCTGCTCAAAAAAGTACACAAAGCACGCAGACTTTCAGCGGAGAAGGTCCTGGCCTGAACCAGAAGTCACAAGACTAAAAAAATATCTATAAAAGCCAGCGGAAAGAATACGTAAACGTAAATACAATTGCAAAACAAAAACTTGCCTCCTGGCAACACTTAGTTCACTCCACAGGAAATTCTGATCCCTGGGATCTATTATATAAAATTAGCAAAAACAAGTTTCACTGCCATGAAGTGTACAACACTGTAGTGAACAACGATACAGAAACCACTAACTGGAATGACTCAGTTAACGCCATCCTGGATTGCTTGCTTCCCCTGGATGATCTCACCACAGAAACTCCAGAACAAATATCGATTAGGAATAGCAACTCAACCTACCACTCCTCATATGAAACGGATCTCTTCACTCTTCCCGAGCTAAAGCTGGCCCTAAGTAAAATAAATATCCATAAATGTCCAGGTTTAGATCTTGCGGAAAAGGCTGTAATTTTCAAATTTGCTGAAATCTTTCCAGAAATACTTCTAACAATGTACAACAAATTTCTTACTGAGGAGATATTTTCTAATCTTTGGAAGGTAGCTTTTGATCAAAATTATTCACAAGCCGGACAAAACTAAATCTGAACCCAAAGCGTACAGATCCAACTCTCTTTTGGCAAACCTTGGCAAACTATGTGAAAGATTGTTAGCACTCAGAGTAGCAGATTTAATTGAAGGTCAAAATTTAATGTCTGTATCCCAAGTTGGCTTCAAGAAGGGAAAATCCTGTGAAGACGTCCTGGTCTCTTTAGTTAACCACATATCAGCTTCGAGGGCTAAATATGAAAAGGCCATATTTGTTGACTTCGAGGGAGTTTTCGATTCCCTCTGGTGGGAGAGCGCTCTCATTTGTCTTACCAAAGCCAAGCGCTCTCAGCAACTATTCCAAGTTATTAAAATCTACTTCCAAAATAGACTCATCCAAGTAATCTCGAAACAGCAGTCTCTCTCAAGGACCATCCCAAGAGGATGCCCCCAGGGATCAGTTCTGGGACCCCTCTTCTGGAACATGATTTTGGACAGCTGGCTCATGCCAAAACCTGACAATACCTCTGCCTTCGCCTACATCGATGATTTAGTTCTTCTAATTCCAAGTCGATCGCGTCTTCAAATAGAACAATCAGTCAATATAACTCTTTCTGAGCTAATCAAGTGGTCAAGTATACATAAACTGCGAATATCTGCCACAAAAACAAAACCGATGGTTTGTAAGGACAAATTAGATTACAGAAGACATCCTAATATAAAGATAGATGGAAAGCAAATCCCTTTTTTTCCTGAATTAAAACATCTTGGCGTAATTTTAGATGGCAGGTTAATCTTCTCCTCTCATATTAATCACCTCGCCTCGAAGATTAAGAAGTTCACTGCAGCAATTATCCGCATTTCCAAATCGGACTGGGGACTAAATAAAAAGACTCTCTTACTATATTATACAGCACTATTTTACCAATAGCAACATATGCTTCGGGGGTCTGGTTTCATAGAGCCGTTAATGTTAAACTCCTTTCCAAGCTCATCTCATTCAACGGATTATGCTGTTGCCATGCTCCGGGCCTTGCTGGAGTCTTACCACTAGACCTGCATGTCATCTTCAAAGGACTATGCTATCGTCTAAAGCACAGAGTTCCTGGCGGGATTCTTGACATCTCATGAACTTAACTGCTAACATCAAAGACGAGAAACGGAGAATCTGGAATGAACTTGTCAGAGTTTGGCAATCATGATGGGATTCCAGTACTGCTGGTCAAGTCACCCGCTCTTTTGTTCCTGCAGTTACCTTCCCTCTCAACAAGAACGTCCGCCAATGGTTTTCTCCTAGCCTAACAAATCGTATATACTTACTGGGCACGGCTCCATCAACTCCAAAATATTTCAATTTGGCTTGTCTGACACCAATCTCTGCTTGTGTGGTGTTGAGGAAACCTGGACGCACATTCTGTATCGCTTCAGCCTGTACCACGATGACAGATCTACACTACAAGCTGCTGTCAGCATATTATGTCTCCAAAAGGGAATATATTCCACCATACTATGTCCCCAAAAGGGGATATATTTCACTATCCCCTTTTGGGGACTGGGGATATAATCAACCTTCCCTTGTAGGAGAAAGAGGATATATTCTGTTTAAAATACAATGCGATATATTCTCTTCAACTTTGTTTAGTACCTTTTCTAATATATTCATCCAGTCACCTACCAGGAAAAGCAGATATATTCACCCATTTCCTTTAGGGGAAAAAGGAAACTTTTGCCCAAAACCTTTCAGTGATAAGAGACATAGTATTCCACCAGAGGCTTTCTCGCTCTCTGAACACACATTGTTTGAAATACGAAAAGGCTTGCTTGATGCAGATCCCACTCGTGTATGTCTATATACCAGTATAAAAGTTTTTAGAAGTCTTACAATGTATGTAGAACCTTCCAGAGATATTTAGATCTTCTTCTGCATGTAACAATATTCTTAGAACATTCCGGAACATTATCAAATGTTGTTGAAAGCTCTCGAATGTTGCTCTAGAAATCTCTGGAATGTTCTAGAAGAAAAATAAAATAATAATAAATAGATAAAACTGATGGAAAAGATGTTTAATCCAACTACATCTAGGTTTTCGATCTTTAACCTAAGATATTTGAAAACAGAACTTTGTAAGCACATATCCCAGTTTTTGAACATATTTCCAACGAGAATCTGTCGAAATTATTTCTGGGAGGAAATTTATGTGGATGTTACAGCCAAAGTGCATCTATATGTCAAGTAGAATATTAAGTCATAGAAGTATAGGGTATACTACAGATTGAGGTATCTATTGCTGTCAACCTGGGCTTTCTAAGTTTATCGATTGTACTAGCCGAAATTGTCAATGAACAGGGCAAAAGAAGAGATGAACGTAATATCTAAATTGACGTTTTCGAACAAGCAATTCTAACGATGGCCTTGTAAGGGTGGTTTACTGGGTGTGTTAGAGTAGTCGAAGACCATTAACCATTCTAATATGAAAGGGAAATGGACCTATAATCCCAGAAACATGAAAGGGCGATTTAGTCCCACGAGATTCGACTGTACTCTACCTGAGAGGTCTCCGAGTAACAGAAAGCCACTAGATACAATCTTAATGGGTTCAGAAATTCACAAGCTTCGCTCCTGAATCGTTAATCATAGTGCCACATGTCACCAACGTAACCACTGTCCATAAAGATATATAGCGACAATATAGAACTTACTGGATGGATACCAGTTAATGTATTAGAGGGGATGAACACTATAAAGGTTAGGGAAAGGCTCATTTGTCGGTGGGTTTATTCCTGGACAGAGTTGGATGTCATTATTCACGATCCACTAGAAAGTTCAGGTAGTTTGTCTCAATATTTCTTAATCTTCTTGTAAAGAAACTCGGCGTTTTGTTTATTTAATTAAAAGGAGCTCTCTAGAAGTGTCTTTTAAACAAATAAACCTTAGATAGGGTATTAACTGTAATAGGAATGGTCCGTTGATTGAGATATATGCATACATCTTCTGTTTATTAGTTTGCGTCAAAGAATTACCTAAGCGTGTGTTAATAAGAGGCGTTCTGAAATCGCAAGAACAATAAACACGTTTAATTGAATAAGTCCCTGGGGGTAAGAGGAGAAGTATCGAAGTATACATTCTACAAAAGGTTACATTAAACAGATGAAAATGAATAGATTGTTAAAAGCCGACAAAACAACCTTTTTTCTGTAAGGTATATCGACTTTCTGTCCGGAATTCTTGAAAACAAAAGACAGTTTTATGTTCTTTGTCACCGCTGATATAAAACACTCGTACAAATGTGGGAGAAAATAATGAAAAAAAAAAGGGAACGAATTAATGTGCACACAGAAGGAACAAAAGAAGTTTAATTTTAATAATCAATGAATTTTTTTTTCCAGTTCTTTAGCTTTGTTCTGTTGCGTGGTTGCAGTAAGTTCTTCAATGGCGCTTTAATTTTCAAAAGGTACCAATAAAATTAGAAAAACAACGTTCATACTCTAAATGGAGAATAAATAATTAGAAAAAAGGGACTGCAAAGAGAAAAAATTCATTAACTTCGTGTTAGACATAAATGTGTTTAGCTATGTTTCTTTTATGAGTCCCCATACAAACATTTGCCTCTAACGAGCTAGGGACCGGTGTTTTTATCTAAATTACAACACCTGTTCTCCCCTCTGAAACTCAGTAATAACGTGCATAAGAATAACACACTATTAAGGCAAGTAGAACATGGTAGCGATAGCTATGCTGACGTTTATAGAGTCACGTTGAGTAATTTTCATATGCGTCTGTTCATTCTTTTGAAAGAAGATTTTTAGTTTATTCCCTTTGGGTTTTAAAACGAATTTAGCCTTATCAGAGGATCCATGCTGCTCGAGAATTTTCGCACCAACTGCGCTTGGCCATGACCTATATATATATATACATATAAAAGAAAAAAACCAGTCGATCTTCAGGTGCTAAAACTATGCTGTGTTTTTTGCAAAGAAATTCCTTTGGGATGACATCAAATGGTGGCCGTATTCGTTCTCTTCAAAGTGGTCTATTTTTGGACATCTCTGGTTAAGTTTCCAGTTCTGCTGTACATTACAAAAAAAAAGAAGACTGCAAATGAGAGAGGAATTATTAGATGATTGAAATGACTGTGGTAATGTCACGGCGACTTGGTGGTATTTTTAACAAGGAGAATAACATTTGACATTGCCAATAGGGCCACGAAGATCCACAAAAAATAGTTCTCTGCCCCAAATTATTCAAAAATATTTCCCATTATCGATTCCAAAATTGCTAACTACCAGAAGCCGACTGGCAGAAACTTACATTCACTCAATCAAGCAATTTTTCGCTATCAAACAGGAAGTCTGGCATGAAGTTGCTTCCAAAATCAATCACAGCTTTCTTGCAGCCCAAACGATGCTAAAGCCTTCCCATTAAGATATCTATAATCGTTCCATATTCATTAAAAGCCTAAGCCGAACCAAGAAAACTCTCTCGAGTAAAATACCTTTAATATGTCCAATAATGAGTTGTACATTGATCATGGCTAACGATGTTCAATTATCGGCAGTAAGCTTAGCCTTGTCGACAAGAACGCCCTCTTAGTCTTGGAGAGTTTGTTTTTTCTTATTTTTTAACCGACGATATTTAATGACTTAAAAAAGTGAAAATGACCCCTCACCAAAACTGCAGTCATTGACGCTACCAATGCGGTGCTCTAAAAATAGCTTACTTTAGACTAAGATGTGCTTAAGTTGTAAGCAAGACACCAAAAAATATTTAAAAGACATCACGAAAACTCTGACTTCAAAATGTTTTTCTTCGAAGAGTAGTTAAGACAGGTCAGAGAGAGTTTTTTTGTTGGATGTTGCTGTTAGCGTAAGCTTCGTTGTTCCATTATTTTTAATAAATTGTTCCACACCCATTTCTTGTAAACTCGAGGACAACAATGGAGCTCTACATATTGTTATGTTGTACGATGCAACAATTAGATCTTGGCATTGTTACTCAAGCTGGAAATGGCGCATTTTTCAGATCATTATAGTAATGGTGTTTTTTTCCAACTGTTATTAACGGACTAATGCTGCTAGGGTTATGCTAATTTAGGTTCCAGGAGGCTCTGACGTATATTATGATATGGAAGTTCGTCTTTATTATTAAAATTACGGAAAATTTTAAGTTTTAAGAACTATTAAAAAAAGGAATTGTTATCAAGACAAACTCATCTAATAAAAGTGATTAGAAATGGAGGGGGGGGGGGGGGGGGGTTTGCTTCCATGCTATCTGAAGTTTCAAGTAATTTTGAAACAGTGTGCCAAAACTTCCTTTATCTTAGATTAACCAAGAAAAATGCTTCCATGTGTTCTTGTAAGCAAATAATATTTACGGAATAAGCAGTTTCAACCCCGTAATATTCTCAGATTTCATCCATCGCGTATTACTGCGCGTGCATCCTTACGACCACTATTCTCTAGTGGTTTAACAAAGCAGTATTATGCAAAGAACAGCAAGCACGTGTAGATAATTTTCTGGCGTTAAATAATAAATGATCTAATATTGAAGTCTGGACTGCCTCGAAATACTAATATCTTCTCTTCTTTAAATTTTCATCATCAGCGCGTCGAATCTTTCTCTGGTGTAGGTGAAGATTAGTGGGGTAGACTTTCACAGAATGAACAAAAGACATTGCGGGTTTATTCAATCACAGTAAATGAAATTCACAAGTGTTTTGAAAGAAAGATCTATCGTGTATTATGTAGATGTCATGGAGTGTTTACCTACACGGACTCGATCTTCCGATAGCAACTTATATATTTATGAAATCTCTTAAAATAGGGATTATACGGACGACACCTAATAAGGTCCAAGGACTAGTGTTCTGCTTCGTAAAATTGGGGAAAGAGGGCGCATATGACGAAAGAATTCGAACATATGGGGTAGTAACGCCAAAATAACTTCGGCTATGAGGAGTCAGTTTATTATCTGCAGTAGCTTGTATACTGCCATAGATTTTCGGGATGAAACATCGAATTTTCGAAATGTTATAACCATTCAACTCACTTCCGAGACCGACTAACTCGGCCACTTTGTGAAAATGTCGATAAAAGATTCCTCCAGTGGGAGGGGACTCGAACTTGGCCTCTTCTGCCCGAAAAAATTCAAAAACTCGTATAATAATTACATCAATGACATATCTAATTAGAAACAGTTATATCCACGAAGAACGTATTTTACTTAACAAGTAAAGTTTAATTTTTCTTCGATTTTCAATTTATAGTCTTCATTACTCATACGTTTTCTACCACTGAAATTATTTCTCCATCTTCCCTCCTTATAAATCTGTTGGTTTACGAAATAATATCCTTTTAATACAATGGTGCCACATCCTTATTGGTTATGCTGAGCTCAAGTCAACTCTCACGCTTTGGAGTTGTGAATATCCAAACTAAAGAAATATCTCATTGAAACTTGGTATGAATTATATCCTAAGAGAGCTTTCTTAATCTCCAAGCAGTTGTTTGCATTTCGATTACATTATGGAAATACGACGGGAACAAACTGAATTACAATTTTATGAAGTGTTGACGATTGCCGAGTTCACAGCCCAGTAGGTAACTTCGCAGCACGAGACTTAATTGTTAATTCAGACGGAAAGGAAATGCACATTTCCCTACTGTAGCGCTAACCGTCCCCCCCCTACACGTTCGCATCTTCACTGGCGTTGTAAATAGAGCAATTCAATAGGCTTCTCTGGTCCCAGCAAGTAGTTGCTGTCTCAAAGGATGGTCCTTGCGTCCTTGGGAATAGACTGCTCAAACTTAGGGATGAATTCAGATCCATACCGACCAGGTAAACATAAAAGATTAATGATGAGATGTAGTCCGTGTTAAAGTGGTTCTGTGCTAATTAATGTTATTTGTTCAAATACATTCAGTCTGCGAGGTAACAACACTTCCGAAGCTTGTTGCAACCTCAACTTTAAAAGGAACAGCATACAATGTGAACTTGCTAAGCTTCAGCTGCACGTCTCTAGTCTTTCACCGTATATGTAATTTCAGTTAAAATAATATTAAAGCTAGTACAAGCGAAAACAATAATATGAACTACATAATGGCGTGTGTGCCGAGCGTGCGCTGTAGATTGTTATGTGAAACCGCGTTTTTTGATTTATATATATTGATTAAGAAATAAGAATGGAATGTAACGAAAATGCGAGACGAAAAAATAAATTGTTGACAAATATTTGTATTGTTGCAGTCAATAGTGCTGGGAGTATAATTGTGACGCCATACTGTTCAACAAATGGTTACAAGTAAATGAGTAATTCGGCTATTGGCTTGGATCTTGCGCCTCTGGCGGAAGCTGCGGATGACGTCACTTCCGTAATGCGTTTTTCGTGACCGATCGGGTTTACTCGGTTGCAGGTATCCCCAAGGATGTTTAACATATATATTTGAAGAAAATTCATTTGGGATATCGATGGAGTCTGGCAGGATGGAGCCAATAGCAAGAGCATAAGGATTAATAAAGGAAAATTACTCGTGACAATTTATATGACACACAGTATACTTAAAAAAAAAATTACGATTAAGATATAGATGGAGTCTGCCACTAGATGGCACCACCAGCAAGAATACGGATTAAGAAGAAAAATATCACCTTTTTTAGTCGCATAACCTACAACTATTGTTATACAGATATTCGTTAGTCGTTGATTTGGGGATTACCATCCTTAATTTGTAAATACTGATCAATAAGAGTCAAAGGCGCGATGGATTCCTTTACATGTAAGGGCCTACGACCATGAGTGTAGGCTTTGCGATCACCTCCAAACGCTATTCCCTCGGAGCTTTCACTTTTGAATGGTTTCAAAGATAAATTACATTTAAGAGCAGTTAGCCCACCCTCGGGGAGAATGGGCACCAAAAAGATCCGTAGTGCAATTCTCCTCCCTCCTTGATCCGCCAATAATTTTTATTAGGGTTATCGTAGTACAGGAAGGAATGGTTTCTTCATTAAATTCTAAGGAGACCGTACATCGTGTCTGAGGCTGAAAAAACACCCACTTCTGGTGTCTGCTGAAAATAAAACTTCCTACGTGAATAGCATCACTTTTCTGGGTAGTTATTTATTTATTATTTCGATGCACGCCTCATCCTATAGAGTGAAGCAAGACAGATGTGAAAAGTCGTTTTTATCATGTTTGCAGCAGTAAAATGCCCTATAAAAATGCGTCCTGTCTTTAAAGAAAATATGGGCAACACCAATAGAAAAATCGATTTCATCTTCACTACAGAAGGGAGATTTTAGGACACTAAACAGCTTGGCTTCACTACTTCAACGAAAGACTGAAGCGAAAAACATCTCTAGAGTGGCGAACATTGTGCCAACCTGTATCCTTTATGAGCGAGACAGGTATTAGTGTGTTTTGTAAGTTGCCCGCTTTTATGACTGTTTCTTTTGGGCAAATCTCTCGGTCAAACAGAATCGTGGATGTTTTCTTATTACCTTAGGCATATACATAAATGAAAAGTGTGACATGCAGAGAGAAGAAATTATTTATTTATTTGAAGGAAAAAAAGGTATGTAAGAAATACTCCTTTCGCATATGACAATACAGTCCTGTCAGACTGCATTCTACGTTGGTTGATATGCAGCAATCAAATATTTATAGTTTGCCTTCTGCCGGTGTTAATAAAAGAATCTCTGCACATGCTCAGGAATATTTTTTTGTAAAACTCAAGCAAACTCTTCACTTCAAGAAATAAGGTTTAAGTTTCTTTTATAAAAAGTGTCGACTACGGTTAAATTATATATCAAATAATAAAAAATACATATATATAATAGAGCAAAATTAATTATTTTCTAAATTGCGACAAAACGGCCCACTACACCAAATTTTATTTCACAAAAAAGGAAATAAAAGTCGAATTGTTGCAAATTAAAATTGCTCTGAATTCAGCAGTGATGATGTAACTGGAAATTTTGAGGAATCGAAACGTTGAATTGTGCTTTCTCATCGAAGAATATATAATTTGAAGAAAATTATTAAAAAAAAGAAAATAGTGAGTTAACGTGGATGCAGAAAACTCAAATATTAAAAGGAAAGAAAAACATTTGATAATGATAAAAATTAATAATTCCCATATTTAGACTTAAACTATATTATTTAATTTTTAATTATTTTCATTTACATTTAATTAACATTAATTAATTAAAAACACTAAAAAATAAGTGCAAATTTCGAAACACTTCCCTCCCCACCCAAACAGGTTTTTTCTCAAACGCGCTGAAAGCTATAGCCTCGCATCTACCAACCAGAATATTCCCCAATATGCAAAACACTTCTCTGCGCAATATTTGAACATTTTGTTACAACTTACATTTCAATTTTATTGGAAATTCATCGAGAAACTAGATATGAACTATTTTACAAATCCATAAAAGCTCACATACCTGTATCAGTATTTTGCCTCGCGTGACAGCTTATTAATTCATTGCTGTTTCTCCACACACTCTAATTCGCCAGGAATAAATATTTTAAACTTAGTAACGGTTCTATCGATCCAATATTCGTATCTTCTCTTCATCAAACTTTCACTGCTTATACATTATCTTGATTAAAATATTGGACACCAAAATGCAAACTACTTTTTTTCCCAGTCTAAGTTACTAGGACGATTAGGCTTATTCGGATACACCACTTCTTTTTTTCAATAAGTAAGTAAGAACACTAGCTGATACCTCCACTATGATTAGCTGTAATGTGCGATACTTGTAGCGACGTCTATCGGTAAAATAAAGTAAAATTTTACTCTGATTTAATTATCGGGCTAATAAAAATATTATTTTTTTCTGAAAAAAAATTTCATACACACGTTATCACCTCAAAATGATTTAATGGATTAAATTTTAAACCTTATTTTTGCTGACTCAGAAAAGTAAGTTAAAATGTTATAAACCTTCCGCTCCCTTCCTAATAACGTGGCATGTTCCCTTCAACGCCATATTTACTTTGATTTTTTTGCACCAAAGAGGCATGTGTATGCTGGCGTTAAGGGCAAACGCAATCATAAGGATTTCCAAGAGCAAATGGGGGTTCTGCAACAAAACACTCTCTTTGTATTATAAAGCTGTTTTCATCCCCATTGTGACGTACGCAGCAGGAGGTTGGTTCCACCCGGTTCAGCGAGTAAAAATGAAAGACAAGTCAAATCCATTCAACGTGCTATGCTCCTGGCCACGCACAGATTATGTGGTGATGGCTGGAACTTTGCCGCTTAATCTATTTGTAATCTTCAGAGGGCTTAACTTCAGAATTAAAAAGAAAATACCAACCGAAGATACACGACATAGAACTAAATCTCAATGCTGACCCCAAAGCAGAAAGAGCTCGCTGTTATAACGAACTCGTCAATATTTGCCAAGTCTAGATGGAACACCTCACACACACAAGCTTCCGTTACCATAAAATTTCTCCCTGATGTCACTTTCACAACTTCGAAAATGGTGAAGACCTGGCTGTCCCTCTTCTTGGAATCCTCCTACTTGGTTACCGGACACGGATCCCTCAAAGAAAAGTGACATCTGCTGGGTTTGCTACCAACAGATCGCTGTTTCTGCGGCATGCCAGAAAACTGGAAACATCATCTTTTCGAATGCAGGTTGTACGACGATTTAAGAAGGACCCTGCTGCAGGCTATGTCAAGTATCTCGGAACATCAACCAGAGTCTCTCCTCCAACGCTTGACAATCTAAAGGCATTCCAGTCCTATGCATTCCAAGCCTTTGAGCGCAGGGATCAGAGCAACATTTTTGTAACGGCACCTGACAATACCTCTTCAGTGACTTAAGGGATCCATATCCGCAGGCCCCCACCTTCTTTCTTTTTTTTTTCCCACGCACTCTGTCTTGAGTTTCCACTCTAGTGCAGCTAATCAATTTATTTTATTTTCATTTATTTTATTTATTTAATTTTTTCACGCGGTCTACCCTGAGTTCCTGCTCTAGTGCAGCCAATTTATTTATTTATTTTTTATATTTTTATTTTATTTCTTTCTTTATTTTATTTTTTTATTATTTCTTTATTAAATTATTTATTTTTTATCTTTTTTATTATTTATTTATTAAATTATTTTTTTCTTCGCAAACTCCATATGCCTTCTTGTCCCTGCTTACACAGCATGTTACACCTAATGTCTTTCTGTATCGCAATCCCCAAGCCTTACTGCAGCATTGTATTGTTGTCCACCCCATAATGCTCAAACAACCACCAGAAATTCTTGAACGTTCAATTGTTAACAGCTGGATAAAAATGAAGGTGATTTTTAGAAGACTGATTGATTTTGACGTTCCAGTATTTCAGAAACAAAATGCTAGAGGACGCGGTAAAATTTTATTAAGTAATTTGGTTTTGTTGCTGTAGCAACCGTTTTGGGTAAGGAAATCCTATTAAAAGTGAAGATATAGCTTGTAGGAGGCATAGTGATTTATAGTTCAAAACAGCCAGTTTCTTCTATTTGATCCTTGTTGTGAAGTCAATTTCCAGGATAATCTGGAGTTCTTAGTTTAGTTCTCATTGCAAAAATAGTTCTTGAGTTGGTTCTCTTCATTGTTCTCCAATAAGTTTGGAACCACAGTCATTAAATTTGCTCTAGGTTTTGAATACAGTGGACAGTTCAGAAGGACGTGAATCCAAGTTTCATTTTCTTCGAATGTGCAATACGAGTCAGGCTTCAGATCAAGCTCAAATGATTTAGCCCGAAGTGACCCATGCCCTGTTAGCAGACAAGAAGTTGTCATAGAAGGCCTAAACCATGAAATAACTCAAGGGGTTGTTGAGAATTCCACTTGCGTGACGTACTTGCTTGTTACTTGCCCAAAGCCACTATGATCCTATCTCTTTTGCCAGACACCAGTAAGTTTCTTCCAAATCATTTTCTTTTCACTGTTGAAGTCATTGGCTGGGTCAGTTGTAATTCCAAGCAATGTTTTAGACTATCTTTGTTTTTTTCAGGTAGTAAGTCACGCCCCGGAAAGCAATGCATAAATCTACAAAGATCGTACCGTCAAGTATTTGGAGTGCGTTGTTTGAAACTGTCCTTGGAATATTACTGATTGTCAGAAGAACGGATTTTTGTGTGGAGACAAGTTTCTGTTTCACTTTTATTTTTGATACTTTTTGGTACGAACCACTTGCTACATATGATATAATAGGCAAGAATATAAATAAATAAATAAATTTTCTGTTTATACTCCGGGACGACCAAACGGTCAGAGGAGTTCACAAATAGACAGAATACAAGAAACAGCACCGTATTCAGTAGTCACGGGCTTGAACCCCGGTCACTCAAGGCACGTGTACTTATGCACCCGCGCGCCTGACCACTAGGCTACGGCGGCCTACCTTAAATATGGTTTTGTAGAAAAGGAACAATGTTTTATTTGATAATTCCGAGTATTTTTTGGAGATACTAATGAAAGAGGCTGTAAAATTACAGATTTTGTCCCTGAGTTTTATCATATGAGACAGAAAAATAAGCTTATCATCTAAGGTGATACCTAAGTATTTAGTTTAGGATACGTGGGGAATTGGGTATTATTCAGTCGGATTCTAGGAGGTCTGTTGTAGTTAAAGTGGTTCTTGAAAGTCATGAAAGTTGTTTTGCTAGGGGATATTCTCAATCTGTTAACTGTAGCCCATGCCATCAAATTATCCAAGATAGGCTGTACTTTTTCTTCAATTATTCTCCTTGAGCATCCAACACCGATCACCAAATCGTCGGCATATGCTATCTTATTGATACCATCGTGTACCCTCGTTAACCATTGATCGAGCACAGCGTTCCAGAGGAGGAAGCCCCCAACACCGACCCTTGGGGGTATTCTCTGGAAACCTGAGCCCGGTACGTAAGATTTTTAGCCACAACCTTGATATATCTCTCATTAAAGTACAATCGCAAGATACTGTAGATGTATGCATCGCAGTTTGGTTTGCAGATCTCAAGGACCTGAGGACGCTTTCCCCCAAGAGACAACTTCTGACAGCAAATGCTTCAGTGTCAATGACACACTGGTTGGACATTGTGTTGTTGACACTACACACCATATTAAGCAACCACCTCCACTTACCTGGATAGTAGGCACCATGCACGACGGGTCCTTGGACTCTTGTTGCTTGTACCACACAAGAAATCGACCTTTGGTGTATTGCACCAGTTATTAGATCTCAACCGGTACACTCGTTTTCGTGTGTGGCGCAAGGAACACAAGTCTAAGGACCATTGTGCATGGTGCTCACTATCGAGGTAAGTGGAGGTGGTTGTTTAATATGGAACATGTTTTTCTGGCAAGAACTATGACTCCGGTGTGCATGGACACACGTTTCACTGATGAGGTCTGCCAGCACCTCTATGGAGACCATGTGCACCCTGCCATGTTGCATATTTTCCTGGACAAAAAAACGGGATCTTCCAAGACGATAATGTGCCTTGTCATCGGGCCCATACTGTGTTCGAGGAACACAATGAATTTATCATACATCTTGATAGGCCTCTGACCTCAATCCAAATTAACACCAGTGGGATGTTTTGGAAGGGGAAATGAGGCGTATGGACACGCAACTGCCATCCACTCTGACATTGTGGAAAGTCTTGCAGGCAGCATGTCTGCAGCTCCCTACAGACGTATTCAGACGTGTACAGTCAATACCTAGACGAATAGCGACTGTTATGTGCGAATGGGGAACATACAGCTCCCTGAAAACATCAGCGCAGCAAAGCATCCAAATTTTTGATTTGTTCTTGTTTATCGTACGGCACGACCACCAGGTCAGTGGCATTTACAATAAATCACCAATACAAACAGCTGCTTGTTGTTTTTGTTAATAAAAAAAATACGGGGTAATACAAACGTCAATCGTATTTAGCAGTCACGGACTTAAACCCTGATCCACTCAAAGAGCGTGTGCTAATATCACTCTCGCTCCTGATCACTGGGCTACGTCAGGCATTCGTTGAATGAATTCTCGAAATCCCATATTATTAAATTTAAAAGTTCTTGTTAATACTTCGCCCCACCAGCAGCTCAAAGAGCAGGAAACCAGAGCTGTGGTTACCAAATGGTTTCTACCATAGGTGGCAATGGTTAGCCCAAAGCCACCTAAGTGGTATTCCCCTGGACGTTTTAAAACATTTATATTGACAGGTCACGGCTCCCTAAAGGCAAAACTAATCTCCTTAGGGCTGACTGATGAGGCAAACTGCACTTGTGACGAGACTGAAGACTGGGCACACATTCTATATGAATGTACACTGGTGCGCAAAACTTAAGGACCAACACTATTTATAAAGGTTACAACCACAAAATCAAACGAAACAGTCTGTGGCGATTTGCATGACTATGGCCGTTCAGTAGAAAGCTGGTGCGCATGCAAAAATTTGAACCTTGATGAGAGGGCTTACATAAACAGATAAAAGCAGCAGTTCAGTAGTTATGTGCAAATTACCGAATGGTGAGCACGATTGTTACAGACGTTCGATTGGTTTCATACAATGCTACAGACAACGAAATGACCAGCTGACAACATCTGGATGACTTTACCCGAGGTCGAGTAATTGGGGAGCTCGAGGAAAGTTGAAGTGCGAGGAGCGTTGCTGCAGACTTCGGTGTCGACCATAGCATCGTCTCACGTGAGTGGTCGACCTTCAGAACGACAGGTACAGTTGTTCGAATGATCAGTGGTGGTCGTCCACGAATACCAACGCCCAATGATGACCGCTATATACTCCTACAGGTCAAGAGGAACCGACACCAGACAGCGGGATCCATTGCAAACCAGCTACACAGGAGCACAGGACGCAGAATAGCGCCGTTTACTGTGGCCAGGCGACTCCACAAAGGTGGACTGTTTGCCCCACGACCATTACGATGTGTCCCTTTAACACGTGCCCATCGGAAACACCGTTTACAGTGGTGCATCGAACACAAGGACTGCACAGCAGCGCAATGAGGTAAGGTACTCTTTACTGATGACAGTAGATTCAATCTAAGCAGCGATTCTGGACGTCAGTTAATCTGGCGAGAGATTGGCACACGGTATCACCCCGCAAACATCACTGAAAGGGATCGATATGGCGGTCGAGGTCTTCTCGTCTGGGGAGGTGTTATCTTGGATGGACGTGCACAACTCCAGATACTGGAAGGCGGTACTGTAACCGGTGTACGCTACTGTACTGAGGTAATCCTTCCCCATGTGCATCTGTTCCGAGGTGCCATTGGCCCCGAGTTCGTGTTTATGGATGATAACGCCACACCCCATCGCATTGCGGCTGTTGATATGCTTTTGGAAAGTGAGGACACTGTTCGTATGGATTGGCCTGCCCGTTCCCCCTCCGAACTAAATCCCATTAAACACATATGGGACGCTCTGGGGAGATGCCTAGCAGCACGTACACACCCACCAGAAAATGTTGACCAGCTGAAAATGGCGCTGACAGAGGAATAGATGACGTTACCGCAATAACTTATCAACAACATTGTTCTAAGTATTGACAGGCGGTGCAAAGCCCGCATCGACATTAGGAGTGGCCATATCTCCTACTGAGGACCACCTCTTCCCTTTGTTCCATCTTTGGCGGTGATGCATCTGTATTATCGCAGCCAGTGCTACGTTTCCATTTTTGAATAAAGTCCCTCTGTACCGTTTTGTTTCCGTTGTTTCCTTCATCATTTCTGAATCTCACGAGGTTCCTTTGGTATGCTTTTCCCATATCCAGGCCACTCCAATGAGAAGCTATAGGTGAAAACCTGATTGTTTTTTTAAGTTTTTCACACACCAGTGTATAATTTACGGCATCCCCATAACAACAGCTAATAGCACAGATTGGTCCCCTTCCAAGAGGAGGAGAACATCTATTCATCACAGAAGAGGAAAATTATAAAATCATTTTTACAACCTTCACAAAGGAAATATTCGAAACTGGCAGAAATATCCAAAGAAGGGCAATTCAGTCCCTCAGCAATTAAACAATAATCAATAGTTAAAACTGCTCACATCTCCTACCACCCCCAGACGATGACTTAAAAACTGTCAGAAACCTGACATAACAAAACAGGATTGACTTGGGTATCCACCAGGACTAGTCTGCCATGTGTAGGAACCTGGGGCCCCCACCAAATAACCATGTAGGTGAGGGAGATGTAGAGGCAGCCACGGAAGCAGATTAGCTGAAAAATATTAGTAAGCTAAGCTAGTAGTAAGGGGATGCAATGTAGAGTGCTTTTTAACCAACATAGTAATTTATAAGATTATTCAGGCAAGATCTTCCCTCTACGAAACCAAGCTGAGACCTATTTGGGATATCGTTCTTGGTAAATACCATAAATATTGCTGGCGACAACAGAAGTCATACTCACTGGTCGATAATTGTCCGTCACTCCTCTGGCTTCTCTCTTATGGATTGGGGCGCCTCCGTAGCCGGGTGGGAAGGAGCAGCAGTGCGTAGCACACGCTTCTTGATTAGACCGGGGTTCGAGCCCGTCACCACCAAATACGGAGGATGCGGAAAGGTCAAGGGAATGACCACCGCATATCCCGGAGCAATATGGCCTTAGTTGCTAATGCTCCTAAAAAAAAAAAAAAAAAAAAAAAAAAAACCCAAACCCTTATGGATTGGAAAGACTTTGGCGCTTCTAGAGTCTAAGAGAATAACTCAGAGAATGTAATGCTCTTTCATTAGCATTCTTAATGGCTGCGTGAATTCTCTTTCCGCCTTTTTCAATATAATTGGGAGTACACCATCCGCCCCTGGGCTTTCACACTCTCAGCCTCCGCAGCTTTTCAGAAGGACGCCTTTCTGATATCATTATTCTACTTATTTTGCAGCGGTTTCAACTCAGTTCTACCTCTCCCCTTTGGCAATTATTTTACAGTAAAGACAGTTGCAAAATACCA
The DNA here is from genome assembly GCF_048544385.1 of Mastigoproctus giganteus. Classification (NCBI taxonomy): domain Eukaryota; kingdom Metazoa; phylum Arthropoda; class Arachnida; order Uropygi; family Thelyphonidae; genus Mastigoproctus; species Mastigoproctus giganteus. Next base: position 70,245,825 of record NC_143580.1, read on the forward strand.
GTTCACCTCGGCTTCCATTACGGCTGGATAGTCGATTACACCACCTCTTTGATCTCTAAGGTGCTTACTGAATTTACTGTCTTCTGTTTTGCGTTCACTTATGAATACAACTCCTTATCCCTGTTCCTAGTTCTCTTCTCCAGCGAATTTTTCGTACCCGGCTTTTACAAGTTCTTCCTCATCAATGGTTTAATATAGATCTGTTTATAGTCATGGGATAGCGTGTACTACTCCATGACATTTTCTTTAAAAATCAAAAGTATTACTAGAAACTTTGATACCAAGAAGTCTCCAGCCTTAGAGACATATCTACTAGCGGAAGTTAAACTTCTATTCCAGAGTTCATTCGCCTTTTGTGCTGCCTTTTTATACTCATATTTCGTGTGTGGTTTAATTTCTCTGCAACTGCACATCTATTCCAAAAGAAGAAATCAAATCTTTACCATCCAACAATCGTTCTGTAGCTGTTCCAATGATTAATTAGTGGAGAAAAACATTAAACAGCAATATGAACTTCCTGATTTATAATAGCCAATGTATAGTGCCCTACCATCAATATCCGGATACCTGACATTAGTCCAGGTCACTGGTAGCTTGTGGACGGCTACACGACCGTAATAAACCATGTTCTTCAGTGTCCTGCACACATGGGTACCAATCGTCTTATTGAGAGCCGTTGTGTGCTGCGACAACGTCGACCTGTGTTCCGAGCTGAGAATTAATTCTTTGCAGGGCCCTCCTGTCTCGTTTCGTCAGCTTCAGAGATAACCCGGATAGGTTCGTCATTGTCTCAGCCCCATTCCGCTTTGCAGATCACATCGTTAGTCATTGACATTGAGACCTTAAGTGTCACATGTACAGACCAATTTCTTATGTGGCACCCACGCTATTATAAAAGAAGAACTCTACGTTAGGCTTTGGAAGACTGCTAATTCCATCTATCGCGGTGCCTGAGCATATATTTTCTGTTCACATTTAACGCACTTCAGAGCGAGCGAAATTTGAAACTATGTACGTGTTTCACTGTGGTATGTACAATGTATTCAGGAAGGATAGGGAAGATGGATGAGGTGGTGAGGTTATATACCTCTTATCAAATTTAGACTGAGCGCGAAAAGAGCCTTTGAAGATCAGAAGGGACTCCTGCCAGTATAGAATGTGTAGTGTAAGTTAGTTGGAAGCAGAGGAACAAGGCGAGTGGGAGTAATCTACACACCAGAAGACTGTGAAGAATAACACGAGAGTCTCCACATGCAGATGAAATAGGCAAGTACAAATGTACAATTTGTACAAATGTGCAAGTACAATTTGTAAGTGTGAATGTCTTATTTCGAGTCACTTCACGCTTTATGGCATCTATATCTATTAATTAGCGAGTTGATTGATGTTGTAAGGTTTAGGCGCATCAGCAACTTTGGCTATATGGGGTGTGTATAATGTCTGTAAATTGCGTGTGCTCTTAAGGTCGATTTGCTGTTTGTTGGACGAAAAACCCGAGTTTATGCGAGAGAAAACCATGCTACCTTAGCCTGAGACCGGGACTCGAACTCGGGTCTTTTCCACCCGGTATGGGGAGGACGGTGATCCTACCAACTGTGCAGAGGCCTAAAGGCAAGTAAGACTCCTGGAGTTGGTGGAATATAGTCAGTAATTTTGAGGTAGGTAGTCAGAGAGTGTATTGAACCATTGTGGTTAATTACGAGGGCATTTTTGGACACAGGAGAGATTCCTTTGGATTAGAGAAGTGTCAATATCGCCAATACATAAAGGCGGTTCTAAAAGTGAAGTGGGTAACTACAAATCTGTTAGTCTGACTTCAGTTGTGGGGAAAATCTTAGAGAAAATGATTGAGTGCAATCCAGGGACATTTAGACAGAAATGGAATTATGAAGGACACACAACATGTTTTTTTTTTTTTTTTAAAGTGAAAATCATGTTTAACTGACCAGGAAAGCTATCTTGACACAGTTACTCATGAAGTGGACGTAGGGCGCAATTTCAACATAGTTCATTTGGATTTTAGCACGGCGAGTGCCTCAGTCCATCATGAAAGGTTAATTTATAAGCTGAAACATATTGAGATTACTAGAAAGATTCTAAGATGCATTGCAGGGTGGCTGCATGGCAGAGGGCAAAGGGTTGTGATTAGCGGATATTCTTCAGATTTCTGTAATGTCAGAATTGGGATCCCCCAGGATCGGTGTTCTTCGACCAGTGTTGCTTCTGATTTTCATAAACGACATCGCACACCAAATGACTTTGAAGAATAAAACGAAAGTTGTTTTGACTGGGGGAGTCGTCGTTGGTGATGAGTGCCAAGAAGCGTTCCTTAAGGATGAAATGAACAGGCTTCAAGAATGGTTCAGAAAAGTGCCAGCTATGTTTTGATGCAGCAAAATGCAAGGTATTAACACTTGGGGAACAGCAACCCCAAAATATATTATACATTTGCTGGGGTTTAAATAAAAACTGTGGACTCTACAGTTTTTATTTAAAATTCAATATTTCATTTCAATAATTGGAATAATAACAAATATGAACATAAATTTTAAAAATAAATCTTTTGAAATCCAGATCAATATTATTTTAAAAAAATAAAACACAATGAGTAGAATTTTACATCTTAAACATAAATTTAATATTCGGTTTTTTAATGATAAAATTTCTCCTTAAAAAAAAAACTGATGGTGTTGTAATGAGTTCGGGATTCGAACTCAAGCCTTTTTCCACTCGGCGTATGTGTAGTGTAAATGTATTATTATCAGGAGAAAATCTACCGGAGATTGCAGGAAATTCGCTAGCTTCCGTCTTCTTTCTAACCCCGTTGACTGTTCACCCCCATAATTCGTGGTACCAACTGCTGAAAGTAAGCATTCTTGTCCTTACAGCATTGGACTAAGAACATGAAATAGAGAAACCCGTGTGTTCTCCAGGAATATCAGGTTTTTCATCCAGTAAACAGACCGAAGGACATGTAGCCACAGGCACATACTGACGCTTTAGTTGCTTTTGTGCCTCACACACACCCACAATATTTCAATATTTTATTCTTTTTCTTTTCTCTGAAACGCTGCTTATTTGAACCTTTAAGAAATATTCAGAACATTTCTTTATTAACTACTTAAGTACTATTTTGTATTTGCAATGCAGACTGAATTTTGGCGATGGAAAGTAGGAATTTAAAATAGTTCAAGTGTTTCTATCACGAGGGAATTCTCGATTAAATTGCTTTCGGATTCTTAAAACAATGACGTAGAATTTCGATTAGAATTAAACAATAAAATAGCCTGGGCGCGAACAACAACAAGAAACATTGAATGGGACCATGGAATTAGCCTTCCTTGAAGTCAACACACGCTCGCATACACACACACTAACAAATAAAGAAAAGAAAATGGGGGAAAAAAAGAAAGAAAATAGCAGAATGTTCGAAGGGCGAAAATTGAAGCTCGCAAGAATTGTTGGAATTGTTCCGCCAAGGGCATTACGCTTGTGAGAAGGCAGTAAGTAAGAAAAGTTGCGCAAGCGACTGCGACCTCCCATGGGTACAGCCCTGGGGTGGTCTAACAACCGATACGAAGACACAGAAACGCAAGAAACTTTAGGTTAGTTTCCGATCATCTTCCACTATCACAAACCTAACTTTCAATGCATTCTTCACTTCTGATCCACTTTCGCTTCGTGAATTCAACCCCCTAAAAAATACTTTCGAGTATTTATTTCCAGGTAGCGTGCACTCTCGTTCAGATGAGATCCTTTAGAGCGTCCTAAATATTTCGAATCAGAATTGGAGCTGATATTTTCGTTCAGATTTTTTTTTTAATTAAGATTGCTTTCACAAACGAATATTTTCTCTCGAGGATTCCCATCTTTTCTAAGTGTGGTGCTATTGTTTGTAACCTTTCCATCCTTCACTCTTTTAAAGTTTCTCAAAGAAACGTTATTGAATTTTATCAAACTTTTTTTTTTCTTCGTACAAAAATCAATAGTTTGCGTTGTATTTCCAAACCATTATTTTCACATTATACTTGGGTTGAATACAACCATCTGTGAGGTCACCTGACTGCCTCGTATCAGCTTCCAATGCATAACGGGAGTAATGGTTTACTTTCTAACAAATCGATTTGTGTTTTTTTGTTTCTCTTCTGTCTTTCATTCTCTGCGCTTTTCTTTCAGTTTTCTTTTGTTTATTCAATACAATGTATTTCACCCCGAAATTTAAAACTCAACTCTTTCCTTTTTCATTTTTTACATTCCTCCGTTATGTTTTTACCTGCTTTTCACCACGATATTCTTTTGATGTCTGTTTTTATTTCCATTATTTAGGCTTTTTCTTCGTGCATTATTTCCCTATTTATATAAATTTCTGGATAGTTCCTTCTATTCTTTCTTTTATCATTTGAGAGTGATTTCCATCCACAGTTTCAACCTGATTGATTCCACTATATTTATTTCTGTATTATTGATTCGACATCGTAGTTTTTAACCATACCTTCGATGTTATTTTTCCTTTTGAAGCTGGAATAGTAATCACAACAAACAGCAAATACAGAACTGAGCCACGCATTTATGTTTTTCCACTATTATAGATATTTAATACATTTCGCCATTGAGAATATCTGTTTTAATACCACTACTGCTACCCTCCTCCTTTCTTTTAATACAGTGGCCCGGTTAGTCGGTTTCCAGAGAGGTTGCATGGATTTTCATCCCGAAAAATCAACAAACTGTCATAGAACCCGTATCCTTTACAGCGATATACTCCTGATGTCCTTAATTTCCTCAGCGAATACTGAGATCGAAAACGTATGAAGACATGTGGGTAATCTGACAAAAAAATGGTAGGTATAAAATATCATAAGTGGACTATATCTTATAGAAATAAACGGCTTACTGTAACATCGTTGTATGAGTTGGTAGAGCATCTCAATCCAAGAAGAACACTCTAAGAATTCAAACTGAACCACAACTACCAACGCGCTATATCCTAAACAACCTTATCTGAGTACGGAACACGTTACCAGTGAAATAACCTAGAGGAATAGGTACATGATGTTTTGGTGAATCACTGTGCACAGAAATAAAATGTATCTGCACATAACAAAAAAATTCCACCACCATAAATTAAGGTTAAAAGTTTTCTTAAGTACAGTACTACAAATGTTCCAAGAAAAGTTGAGACCCTGTTTGTTTTTAAAGGAGCTAATATGGTGGAAAGTGTTGTTCGTCCATGCCCTGGAAGTTCCACGTATCGAAATCGGCTCCTCAGAGCGTTCTGATGAGCAGATTCTGAAATTCTGCAGGAAATCCTACAAAACTCGGATCCTCTGAGAAATTCACCCAGTTTTAGGGTGTAGCTGCCACAGAAAATGAGGATCCTCCACTCTCTGTGAAGAATAAAAGGGTAAAGTTGTTGCCGTAGGGTTTTTATGCGCATCGGCAGCTTAGGTGGTATTGCACACTCGATTAGTACTGTACAATGTATGTGTTCATGGACAATTTTTCGCGTTGTGTGGGCTGAAAAATTCATGTGCGAAACCCTTTCTCTTTTTGCCTGAGATCAGCTACATCACAGCCCAATTGAAGTAGCCTTTAGAAACTCCTACTGTCTATAACGGGACTTGAATCCAGAATCTCCAAATGATTGACAAGTGGTGAAACTACTTTACTGTCATAGATGTTTCCATAAAGTTTACTTAATCATGAAAGCCGATTTATTCGCGTTCGACTGGTTAAAATTTCTACAAACTACTTTCAAACGCAATATTTGGAATTATATTGACTCCCATCGTTTAAAAATAACAAATAGTTTGATTCACAGAAAACGTGTCGTTGTTATTTGATTCATATCCATCCTGGAGTCTGTCTGGACAACACCATGACCTCAAATAAACTAATCCAGAAGTGATCTTGCCTACCTTGGAAAAGCCAACATCCGAACATCTGATTTGTTTTTCATCCCAAAACACGATACCATTCAACAATGCACACAGGCATCTTTGTTGTCCTAATTGTGAACAACTCAACCCAACAAATTGTCCAAAGACTTTCGGAATCAAAATGCAAGCTGGTAAGTGTATTGATGGAATTCAGAGACAGAATTACTAGCCAACTTTTGTTGTTTTATAATAGATAAATTAATTTCCTGCGACCATGTATAGACTTAACAGCAGTAAATTATATAAGAGTATTTTGTATTCTGTAGGTTGTCATATCGACAATGACCAACCCTTTCTTAGTTGATCCACGATGGATGAAATTTATTGTACAGCTCTCTTCGCGTCAAGTTTTGGGTAAGTTCTCTGCCAATTAAGCTAAAAGGAAGAATTTAAAAAAGGTTAATAAAAAACGTAATCTATATGCTAGCATATTTTTCTAGTCTACTTGTGTCCATGCAAATAAGGACACTAATTAACAACATCGAAATAAAGGAACAAAAATTAAAAAAAAACTTGGTAAAGTCTAATTAACGTAAAACAAACAATCTTTTGTTGCCATGAAAGCTTACAAAAACTAGCAGGCTTTAACACATGGGAACAAATAGAGCGTCGGTTAGAAAGATAAGATCCGACCCAGCGCTTCTTTCACAAAAGACACGCGCGATCAAGGGAAATTAAGCCATAAAAAATATCTGTTCGTGAAAAGTTCAGCTATAGCCGAGGAGATCAAATCTAGAAAAGAAGGAAAAAAAGACTGGGTGTTTCCCATTTTGTTTATAATGTCCGTTGTTGGGTGTGGTTTTCAGACAACGTTTAAACAATGATTCTTTACAATCCTATTTTGTTTCGAACTTTCCTTATCTAAATTTAAGATAAGATGCAAGCTTGTAATGACGAAATCCCGTTCTCTGCTCAATGTGCTTTGTATCTTCAGAACATTAACTGAATACGTTCAGAGCGATATCTGAAACATATTTTTATACTGTTGATAGAAGGCTCAAGTTCTGGATGTTTTTTTTTTTTTTTTGATTTGGTAGTTGTTGGCGCATCGGCTTCTGTGGCCATATTGCACCTCCCAAGGTTTTTGCAGTACTTTGATCCAAGCCCGAGGCGGGAATCGAACCCGCGACCTTTGGGTTGCCGGGCAGGTACTTTACCCACTCGGCTAGCCCGGTCGGCAGTTCTGGATGTCAAATGAACCTCGTGGCAGAGAAGAAAGTGAACTGAATGCATATAAACTATCGGGTGACACAGAAGTTTATATAGATATAAACTAGTCTGTAATCAAATTGTAGAAATTTGGAATTCAGAGCAAGTTGCTGTTATGGATAAAAGGATGGTTGAGTGGGAGAAGTCAGAAAGTGGTAATTAATGGACATTCTCTTCATGGACTAATGTTATTAGTGGAGTCTCCCACGATTCGGTGTTGGGTCCATTATTGTTTTCGATATTTATCAATGATATTGATGAAGGGCTATTATGCTTAATGTCCAAGTTTTCAGATGATACAAAGGTTGGTAGGGTGGTTAATGACAGTATGCTACTGCAACAGGATCTAGAAAAGTTAGGCAGATGGGCTGAGAAATGGCAACTGAAGTTTAACATTGACAAATGCAAAGTACTGTATATGGGTAGAGGTAACCCCAGAGTAACGTACCAACTGTTTAGTACTACACTCATGGTAGTAGAAAATGAAAAGCCCATGGGGTAATTGTGCAGTCAGATATGGAGTTCTCTGAACAATGCAGACAGGCTTCCAGGACAGCTCATGGGGTTTTGTAGATGATATGCAGGAATTTTACTAGCAAGGATAAGGAAGCGATTATCTCATTTTATAAGGCAATAGTCAGGCCATATCTTGAATACTGTATGCATGTCTGGAGGCCTCATTTTAAGAAGTTTAAGAGGGATGAGACCTGCTGGAGCGAGTACAGAGAAGGGCAACGAGATTGGTGAGGGGAACAAAGGGTTGCTCTTACCAACAAATACTTCAGTTTTGCAAATTGCAGTGTCTGGAGACTATGCACCGGCGAGGTGATCTGATTGAGGTGTTTAAGGTTTTGAATGGATTGAGCAAGCTTAATGCTGATGCGATTCTTCCTCTTGCTCAGACCACCACATGAGTGGCACAAATTCAGAATGAAGCTGGACGGTTGCAGAATAGATGTGCGGAAGTTTTCCTTTAGCCAGCGTATGGTTGATTGCTGGAACAAACTTCCATCTGCTGTTGTGGAAGATGATAGTTTAAATAAATTGAAGGAAGAACTAGACAAATTAGTGGAAGGAATGAATAGCTGAAATGGGAGGTGCCTTTTTTTTTTTTTTTTGGCTGATGCTGAATAATAAGTTTGCTTTCTTGCATCATTTGCCACTACTAATGCTAACACTACCAATGACTTCTCTAAAACGTTCGAATAAAACTCCATATTCGTTTTTTTTTACAAAATTTAACTGTAGTGTTTTAATCGGATAACTCTGAGATGATACTTTTGAAAAATTATAGTTTCTAAGGTGAATATTACAGTTCCTTCTGGCTTAAATTAAATACAATTCTAATAATCAGTAATTATTCAGTTAGAAATGGATTATTGATTAGAAACTGCAATGATTTGTTTTGCACGTTATGCTACGAGGGTTTTAAATAATCAGAGGACAACTTACACGTTTTGAAACCAGTAATACGACTATTTCAGGATCTGTTATTTGTACATGCACAGAAATCCTCGATCAAAACACGGCTCTGCCAAATATAATTCTCTATTCCTGCCCACAGATGATTCTAAGAGAACAAAAAATTTGATAATTTACTTTACATTAAAGTTCTTACTAAGCAATTTTTGCTCCGGGGATCTGAACTAATGGTATATTTTAGTAAGGTTTAATCTTCTACGATTCATTAAATCTTACAAAGCATCCACTCAGGGGTTGTTGTTTTTTTTTGTTTATTTTCCAAATTTAGCATGAGGATATTTGCCTCTTCCATCGTTTCATATTTCCCTTTCTCTTTATCTCATTTTCCTGATCTGCTCTCCTTATTTTGCGTCTCCAAGACGGCCTCCGTGTGATGTTTTAAGACTCAACTGACGAATCTGAAATGAAGACACTACTAAACACAAAAAAGAGTAAATTACGTTGCAGCTTGCCAGCTTATATACCTCATCGACACATCGCCTAGCAGCAAAGTTTTTCAGCGTATTACGAAGTAAATTGAAAATGAACCAAGTGAGGAGAGAGAGGAACTGTACGTAGAAAGAGAGGATGGAACACGACTACTTAGTAATAATAAAAAAAAAAAAAATCCCATTACGCGAAGATATGATCAATAATTTTAACTCCAGGAGGTTCTAATGGATATTTTCCATATTAGACACTGAACACTATAAGTTTCTAATATGTCAGCGGGTTTAATAAGAAAAAAAATTTAAGATTAAGAAGAGAATGATAATTTTCTGCTTAGCACATCATTAAAAATGAATAAACAAAACGAAATATTTACTTTATTAGTCCATAGGTTGAATATTTGTATTTGTAGTATAATTTTAAATTTATATATGCAAATCTATAAATAAAGAAACACAATTTAATATGTTTTATGAATTTTGTTGAATAAAAATGTCTGCTGGAGGTGCTGTGGCACTTGCAAATGAACTTAGGATCCTTCGTTTCTTGCTCTCGTGGGTAGCACAGGTGATAGAATCGCAGTACTCCGCACACCGGGTGAAAAAGACCTGGGTTCGAGTCCCTTCGATGACGAGAGGAACTTTTATGGGTATTTATCACAATGTGGCCGAGTTAGTCGGTCTCAGGCGAACTCGGGTTTTTAATCCAGAAAACAGAAAAATAACAACAGAACACGCGCAATTTATAGACAGTGTATACTGAGCAATATAGCCTTAGTCACTAATGCTCCTTAACCCCAACAACAACTTTCGCTTCTTATTTTTCTATAACAACTGTCTTTTACTGTGCTGGACAGTCGCTACGAAAGCAGAGTTATCAGGCTCTCAGTACAGTTCTGCACATTGTGATCGAAGACATGATATCACAAAATATGATAATGTCTGTGAATATCTATACTCCAGTTGTAAACTCATCCTGTGTGCCTGTTCTGGAAAATACAGAAAATTTATGGTCGTGGATCTTGTTGACAGTGATATGTATGGTGAACGGGCTGAGGAAAGCTGCAACTTATCCAAAAGTGGAAGAAAAATTGTTTCTTTTTGTATAATGTGGAAACAAAAGCATTTGTCCTTGTGTACGTAGTGCAGTTGATAACTGTCCTTCAACACCTGGTGGAAAATATCCGAGTTTGAATTCCTGAGGAGAAAAAACCGTGCATCCCTCCTCCCTGGAGGGATGCAGGGTTTTTTCTCCCAGACTCTCCGGATTTTCGTCCAGCAAACAGCAAGTTGACCACACAGCACACGCAATTTATAGACATAATATACACAGTGCACCTAAAATCCAACAACAACAACCAAGTGCAATCCTTAGATCAAGAAGCTGCAACATTAATATACGGATTGGTCAGCGCAGATAACGGTCTCCATACCTCAATGCAGTAAGTGTTGAGAGTATCAATATACAGTTGTTTTTTCAAGTTTATAAAGGACAAGATTAGATTGTCTGATTTTAAAAATCTCATTGTTCATACAACTTTGGGTTTTCTTCAAATTCGAATATTTTTGAACGAATTGTTAAATATTCTATGGAGAAATGCCGCACATTTTTAATCTTCCTCAGTTTTCGTCAGTACGCAAAATTGTCATATTTGTGGATTTTAAAATCCACAGAGATCGTAATAAGATTTATTTTTCAAGAAAATATTAGTTATATCTTTGCCCTTTTCCACCTAAAGCAAGATAAGGATGGCGTACACACTTGAACAATATAACATTGGAGTGTTACTTATGCCTTCTTCAAAATCATGTTGCCCAAAGACTTCAGGAGTACAATGCTATGCATAAAACAACGTTCATGCAGGAGCGGGCTCCCTCTGTTTGAAGAGGGATAAACTCTTATTCTTAATCTGAGTTGCTCCTGGTCTCTCAGATTTCGAGATCTGTCTGCTAACTACTTCTGTCTTTGGGAATAACTAAGCACCCCATAAAGCCTGTGAAGCTAAAGAATTCGATATGAGATGAAGCGTTATTAATCCCACCTGAGATATTGAACGCACATAGCAGACTCAGAACAGTTTTGGTTGTCAATAAAGATTATTTTGGAAATATTTTTGGGTTACACACCAATGAATGCTTTAGGGACTATTGGCGATTTATTCTGGTCAACAAAACCACGTATAGTTATGCCTTTTCCTTAAAATTTTTGTTCCTTAGGGAACAGAAGGAAAAAATGGAAATCATTGTCAAAAATGCTGTTTGAGGGCACATTCAACGGAAAGTTACTTGACTTCTACAATCTGTGTAATTTAAACACAGCTTCACCGTGTTGTTCGAAACTATTACCTCCTAAACCGAGTTTCCTTCTCAACAAAAATGTTGTAGGAGACTTCCTGCAATTAGCGTGGTGTTACCGCGGTCTATAAGCGAACTAATTTATAGTTACGCTAAGCAGAATAAAGCATGCTGCAGTTGAAATTAATTCCACGTATTAACATATGGTAAATATGCTTGTTACTTTGCCAATACTCAGCAGCCAGAAACGAGAATATCACATATTTCGAATAAATTACTGGAAATCTTTCTACTCTGCACGCTTTTCCTGCTTCTAGTAGCCACTACCAAGTTAGAGAGTGGGTACACAGTATCCAGATAATCATTCTTCACACATACCACATCAGTTAGGCGAAGTGGCGTCCTTCGAAAATGAATAACAGCTATTAGACTGACGGCGTATATTATTTATAGTTCAACTCCTGCTTAATTCTTTATAGTCAAGGCAGATGTCGCTTTTTTAACCGTTGTCCCCGCGAAGTTACATTGGAAAGTCAGCTATAAGTGTCACGCAATGAGGACACTACACGATCAAAGTATTAATCATTTTCTTGCCTCAGTCTCACGGAGGTGATCCATAACTTTGTTATCTTTCCTGTGTTTCCTTGTTTTTAAGGTCTCCAATGCGTGGACTCTATTGATCAAGGCGGACAGACACTCTAATATCGGAATTTCCTGTTTACACGAACGACCCATCAAGTGATGGCGATCATCAGGGATTTCTCAGTAGCTAATATAAGAGAAGGGATTGCTACAGTACATATGTTTACTTAAGTCCAGAAGTTTCTTTATTAATAAAGAAAGTTAATAAATAGTTTAGTAAACTCTTGGATGAATGGAATTTTGGCATTCAATTTCTGTGTATTTCTCACAGAATTCAACCAAGAGTTCGGTCAACAGATCCTTTTCTTTTTGTTTCAAAGGAAAAGGCTTTCTTCGATTAACCAACCTGTCACCAGATGTCTCTGTTATTTTGATCATTCTTCCAAATGTGTTCCCATTCTCATTTCATGACTTTGTTCTTCCACGACTCCCTCCTATTCTGCAGTCAGTCCTCCAACAGATGCAACCATTAGCATTCAATTAAAATTTAATAATGCACTTATTATTCATTACACGCAACCATCAACTGTAAGGGCAGGGCAAGCATATCACGCGAAAGAAAGCTCCCTACTTCAGTCCCCCTGGTTTTGCTGTTAAATCTGTTATACCCTCGAGTCAGTGCTAAGAAGAACAAATGCCCATTGATCGAGATGAGAGCCCTGACAGTTTCCCCTTAAATAATTGAGTTAGGCGAGGAATGAAATAATCTTAGAGAGCACGTGAGTGATTAGAACACAATGCAGTCGATTGCCGGACAAAACACAGATGAGTCTGCGATGTGCAAGACCGGACTCTGATAAGCATTTCCATAGATGGATGTCAATAATCCTCGTTTTTCCATAGAGATGCTCAATGGAATTATTGTTGCCGCATTCGATATTGCGTAGATAGATTACAGTCCATCTTTGAGTTTTCATTAATGTATAAACGATACGTTAGAAAAACGATTTTAATACCCAAAAATTTCTAAGATGTTCAACATTCTTCGAGAATAATTACCGGCGCCTGAAATGACTTTGCTAAAATTATTCCATTATCGATCTTAAGAAGAAAGTTACGCAGTTCAATATCCCTTTAATAAACGAACACATATATTTACATTATCGGTTTATTTATTTTTGGAAATTCGCACAGTCTTATCTAATTTTGAAACCTCCACTTAATAATCCTCACGCTATATCTGACACCTCTTTTTAATATTATTTAAAAACCGATTCCAGCACACTCGGGGAGAATTGTTTTAAATTTTTGTTTAATTGTACCTCGCCTTGGCGTTGCCATTCATTATGAACCATTTTCAAATTGGAATTCTTGAGTCAACGGCACTAATATTTTATTCCGCGTGCCATCATTAATTCCAGATCACTTCCGAATATCGATAATAAACTCTTCTGAAGACGCTACAAACCCTAAAACTGAAATTAAGTATTTACGACCAAATAATTGTATAAACTTAACCAGAACTGCAAGTTCATTACCTGCATCTCTGGAGACTTAATTAACGCTTCAAAAAATAAGCACTTATTACGTCATTCCGTGTACAGTTGTATGACTTGTATGTTTAATGAGCTAGGTTATGGACTCTTTAGCTCGCAATTGCCTCATTACTAATTCATGTTTTCAACATCTGCTGACAGCAAGCCGCTTGCGTTCTGAACACAAAGTTATAAAAATGATTTCGTTCAGATTTTGGTTTTGAGAGACTTTTCTCAACTACTGGTGACCCTTATTTGGTCCATCTTGCCTCAATGTCTTCTTATTTGGTCCATCTTGCCTCAATGTCTTCTTATTTGGTCCATCTTGCCTCAATGTCTTCTTATTTGGTCCATCTTGCCTCAATGTCTTCTTATTTGGTCCATCTTGCCTCAATGTCTTCTTATTTGGCAAACTCCGACCTGATGGAATCAGTTCCAGACGACCTGCTGAAATACATAAGCATTCCTCTCTTCTATTCTTTTATGGACTTCAATATAAGGAAATCGCATGGGTAGATCGGAGCTGTAAGACAAATACCTCAATGTTCCAAGTAAGTCTTCATATAGTTCATGCAGTAAATTGGAGATACACGATTTTCTCTTTGAACATGCGCAGACTATAAAGAAGGGCCGAACTTCCAGTTATTGTCCTATTGCACTTATCTCAACTCTTTCCAAAGTAAAGGTAAAGGAGAATCCAGCTAACTCTTACAGGTCTACCTGTGATAACTTATCTTTTATTATAATCATCTTTGAACCATGGAAAGGTTGAAAGAACTAAAATATTTGCTCATAAAAGTTCTAAAGCTTAAGATCATGTTCAGCATAAAGCTCTTCTAAGAAACTTCCATCTCTTGGTCAGCCTCTGACATTTACAGTTGGGTAGTCAACTTTCTCTCTGACAATACAGTGAGCGGGACGATAGATAGTTCTCTCTTCTAACCTCTTGAGTAATGCTACGGTTTCCCAATGTTTTGTTCTATTACTCAATTCTTTCCTCCTATAAGTCAATGAGCTCCCATCAAAGACTAGAAATACCAATAATTTTTCTGATGTGGCACACTATACAACTTTCTAGTTCGATAAATCCTTCAGGCACAAACAGCTACACCCATTTGAACGTTCTCAACTTACTGATGTAGCGGAAGGTCCCTCAATCCTGGATTGTGTAAATCCTGTATCTAAAGGAGAAGCTAAAAATTTTAATTAAAGATAAAAAAAAAATGAATAGTGTTCCCCTATCAGTTTGGCAGGCATCGATTTTATGTTAAGCCACTGCTACCACTAGTTTTTTAAATGCCGATTTCCACTGGAGAAAAGAAAACTTTAAATCTTTCTAAAACAAAGAAATGTCTTATTTCTCGCAAACAACAATTTGCACCCCCTGGCTTATCTTCTGCAACACTCATATTTCTAACAAAGATTATATATCTTTACAAGAGATAAACTTGACGTCTAACATTATTTTTTTGGTCTAAGAACGTCACAAATATTGCTTTTTCTGCATCCAAAAAAACTTGGTTTTCTTTATCCTTCTCGACTTACTTTCCTTGTAATTTCTATCTGTCCAGAAGGGGCATAACGGCCCATCTTCAGTTTCTGCTGCATGCCATTTTACAGGTATTTCCACAGACACTGTTATTTTGAATTCATCTTTAAGAGTACCGCTAGCTACACATCTCCGGATGACTATCAAACCCTCATGGAATTGGCTACACCAATCCCCCACAGTTCTGTTTTTAAAAATATGCGTGAATTTCATATACTTCCTGCAACCTTCCATAAATATCCGCATGCTGACAGCCCCCTGCACCCCAAAACTGAGTAACAATACTCTAGCCTTATTTATAAGAGTTAGTAAAAGGAACTTCTACAGAATACCTCTCCAATAGATCACACGATTGACACTGTGGCCTAGCCTGATGAAGGATATATAATGCACGAGGAGTCATTTTAGTGAACCTCATTGATATGTAATGCCTAGACCTTATATATTGCTCAGAACGACTTAAAGGTATACTCTGATGTATAGAAAATCCTCAGAGAGCGCTGGATGTTGAATGATGGACATAGATTGAAATATAAATATCCCAGCGAATTTTATTCACTTTTTATTTAAAATAATGCTAGGTTCCTCTTAAGAAAAACCATAAAGAAGTTTCTTATTTATAATATAAGTTCATTTTTCAATTCTTCTTTCCTAATAAAGGTTTTTTTTTTTTTAGTCTGGCGCACTCTGCGTTTCAGTAAATTTAGCACCATCTGCTCAGGGTAAAAAAAAAAAGTTTGAAACCACTCTTTTAAAATAACTCAGTTAGCCCGAAATAAATTAATTACATTAAATTAAACCCCGGGCAGTCTGAAATTAATTACCTTCACACTAACTGGAATTTAAAATTCACTTTCTGTCGGTAATAAAGCCTGCATTACGTATTTTAGTACGTTGGTAATGGAAAAGACCAGTTTTTTTCTTTACACAATGTTTGATTTTTGCAATATTTCTGTTGATACTACTGAAGCTGTGTAAATATGTAAACTGCGCCGCGGAAATGTATTTTTTCATCCATTATTTTCATATTTACCTCGTAAAAGGTTTTCAAATGAAATCTGGGATGCCAAAGGTTGATGAACTTGCATTCTAGTTCAGGGAGGATGAAGAAATGTATTGAAATGAAATTGGAAACATTTCCAATTAGAAGAAAGCACTGTACTCCATTTAGCTCAAATTGTAAACAGAACTGATATTCTGTTTGCAATTTGAGGGTTGTGATAAATGGTTATTCCTCAGATTGGATTCATGTAGGAAGAGGGGTTCTCAGGGATCAGTATTGGGACCACTGTTGTTTTTGACATCGATGAAGGGATAGAGGGCGTGATGTCTAAATTTGCAGATGATGTAAAGATTGGTGGAGCAGTTAATGATCTCCGCCAAGCAGAGCTTCTACATGAGTGGTAGATGATGACCTAGATAAACTTCAGGGATGGTCAGAAAAGTGGCAGCTATGTTTTCATCCAACAAATTGCAAGGTCTTACGACTGGGGAACAGTAACCCCAAAATAACTTATACAATTGGCGGAGTTGAACTAAAGCCAGTAGTGGATGAAAGGGACTTGGGTGTTACGATACGGTCAGACATGGAGTTCTCAGAGAATTGTAGACAGGTTTCAAGGAAGGCCATAGTGTCCTCTCGATGGTTTATCGAGCATTTTCTAGTAGAGATAAGGATGTCAAAGTCACATTATATAAGGCTATTGTTAGACCACACTTGGAATACTGTATTCAAGTATGAAGATCTTACCTAAAGAAAGACGTCGAGCTTCTTGAAAGAGTCCAAAGAAAGGTAAATCGCCTGGTGAGATCGAAAAAAGGGGTCCATGTGAAGAAAGACTTCGAATATGTGGGTTGCGCAGCTTGGAAACTAGACACCTTAGAGGAGACTTGATTGAGGTGTTTAAGGCTCTGAGAGGCAAAAGTAAAATGAATGAGGACGAAATTTTCTCAGTTATAAATGATTCAAGAACTATGGGCGATGAATTCAAGTTACGGGGGTGATGTTTAGACTGGATTGCAATAAGTTTTATTTTACCCAGAGAGTTAAGAATTACTGTAATAATTTACCTGTTGGAGAGGATGACAGGTTGGGGAATTTCAAAGGTCAACTCAACAGTTACCTAAGGGAGGAGCAAACGCATAAGTTGTCTATTTCCTTTTCTTTTATTATTTATTAATTATTAATTTAATTTCATTATTGTTTTATTCCTTTTCTTTCGTTCTTCTTTTTAAATTATCATTGTTATTTATTTATTTATTTATTTGGTTGGTGCTGTATAAGCCTTAGGCTTCCTTGCAGCATATGGCCATCACTAATACTAACGCTAAGTCAAAATAATTCTTATTTTCTCCTAAAAATATGAGCAATTTCAACAACTTCAAATTCAAGAACGCATGCTCCAAAGACCGTCTTCGTAGCAAACCAAAAAAGATGTCGAATGTCATCCTTCTGCATAGCTTCCAAGCTGCTTTAACTTTTGCTCTAAGCTAGATAACAGAAGCACGTGGATGAGGGTGCATTCCGTTACATTCCAGACACGATATACTGAAAAGGAATCGGATGACCTTGGGGATTGTTGCTCATCCTTTAAGCATGATGTTAAACTTCCTAATGCAGAGTAAACCACTGCTCTCTCCAACTCGAATGCAGCAATCTGTATGATCAAAATGAGTCCCGTCTCGTTAATAAAGAATCAATATAAGGAGCCATTAAACACATCTCCCAACCGCAAAGAGTAATAACGATAGCATGGCAAAATAAGAATCTTCTAATCCAGCCTGTTCTGATGTTCGTATGGTAGCCACAAGTGCTGTGTGATAAGGTCGGCTGCTTCCTGCAATGACTACTCCCAACAATCTACCACAATATTGCACGGCCCGCATGAACAGCAATTTACCATATTGATCACCCAACTTCCAACTGCAATAATACCTTCTTCATAAAATTTAATAAATTCAGTCTTTTATTAAGTTAAGAAAGCGGCCAAACGATAATCTTTAAACAGGACTTTCAATTTCGGATATTGAGGTGTTTTTCCTATATACGCTAACCTTCAAAATGCATTAGGTCACACTAAAGTCACTTTCACTCACTTCAAAACATGTCGGTTCCCCTTTGTAAAATATGATGAATTCCATCTCTTCTGCGTAGACTTCCCAATAACTAATGATAGACTGCTGAGGTATAGTCTTCCAGTCCTCTTGCAGTACAGTGACCAACTGATGCAGAACATACCGGTCTGACCCTCACTCGACATTCCACTTCATTCCACAGGTATTCCATAGGGTTCAAATAGGGGCCCTGACCCTGCCATTCCAATATTTGTACATTCATATCCATTAACTCCAAGAACAGCACCGGCCGAATGACATCAAGAATTATCCTGTTGAAACAAATATTGGTCTCTACCAAAGAAATGTCACATTGTAGGCAGCATTGAATTGTCCAAAATGGTGATGTAGATGTCAGTGTTCATGGTTACTCGTACAAAAGTCAAAAGTCCCATGCTAATCCACGAAAAACAGCTATATGCCATGTCTATAAAACAGGAATTGGAGAGTAGTGTCATTCCATATCATGGCACTTTTGGAAAGTAGTTTGTTTTTTGGTTTTTAGCAGCATTAGCAACTAAGGCCATATTGCTCCGGGGATATGCGGTGGTCATTCCCTGACCTTTCCGCATCCTCAGTATTTGGTGGTCACGGGCTCGAACCCCGGTCTAATCAAGAAGCGTGTGCTACGCACTGTCATACCATATCATGGCGCTCTTGAAAAGTAGTGTCATGCCACACAAGTCATTTTATCCTCATAAAAAATCACTATTCAGGTGTGTAATTGTCCTTTCATCTCCATGAACAGCTGCTCCAGTTGCACATCTATTTCAGGACTATTTCTCTACTTGCTCATCGTACTTCTGAATGAACGAGCAGGTCCCCGAAGACTGCATCAATGCCATTAAAAGATAGTCAATCTATATGTGGCTAAATCGCCAAGCAAACTGAAGATATGAACTTCCACTATGTCATGTTCGTAGTGTGCGTGCCCGCGAGCCGGCTAAATCTGACCTTGCGTTCCTAAGACGGAATTATGCAAACCCCTTCGTAGTGAACAGTACTCGAACCCAAGCCTTAATACAAAAATGGTCTTGTGGAAAAAATCTCATGAATCACAGACGTCCTGCCTTTTCTTAGAAAGCGAGAAATGTCGTTTTAATTACAATCATACTGGAGGGAAGGAGGAGGGGAGTGGATGTGGAACAACTGTACAATTCTCTTTAGGAGTTGGAAATATTCTAAATCAGTTCTTTCAACTGCCCTTATTAGTTACAGTTAACTGTTTTACACCGGATTCATTCACCACTAATTATACACATCTGCAGCATCAATAACAGAAGGATGTCTAAACTTTCATTAACACAAGCTGTCGACGGTAACTTATCGCGATAAATGTTATTTTGCTAAACAGAGAAACAAATTAGTTACAGTGAACTGCAGCTTCAAAGGGAAGGTGGGGGGTGATCCACTTTGAACAGTGTTCCAAAATTAACCATATTTTCTCATATTATTCTGTCTTCACAATATTGGTGATAATTAATTACTGCTAAAATTAAATGGGGGCTGTTTTCTTGTTCACACTGTAACATATGTCGGTGCAAAGCCCTGGGTGAGGATCAATTAGAACGCTTGCAATTTTATCATACACTTTAATTTTGCATTAATTATAAAACCAATAAGTACACGTCAGGGTTACAGCTTCATATAATAGAATCAGCTGCAACCATCTAAAGTAATCTGAACGGTGAAAAGTGCACGTAATTAGAGGGCGGGCCTATTGGGGCTTAGATCACCACATTACGAAAACTCGAATTGCAGTAGCAGTGAGAATGTCATATCTGCGCGCGATAAATCAATCGCTGCGATTATCACATAAATCACTAGCACGTAGCAATCTGTGTGATAATCTGACACAAAAATCTATGAGCAAAACTTGTATCTCCTTATGCCCCACTAAGTTCTTTAACGCTCCCTCAAGAGCGTTTCCCAACTACCCTTAATATGCAGTCTTGTTTTTATGATTGTTTGCAGCAGTCGAGAAACTTCAGGAGTGCAGTTTAGGAAAGGTTATGTAGGCAAGATTCAGGATCCCTATATTGTTTAATTTTAATAATTAGGCATCAATAAATAATAATAATTATAATAATAAAACATCTTTGTTCAAATTAGGGAAACACTAGTCCCAGAAAATTTAGGTAAATCGCGTTAAAACATTTTAATCCAATGTTACTTGTAAACAGACCCCGTTAAATATAAACGTACAGCTGTATATTTATATTTAATATAAAATTATCATTTTGATTTCTAGATGCAAAGATGGAATTTTAAGTACATTTATGATAGCTCTACTTTTACAGTGGAAATTTAGGTCATTATATGTGTATATTTAGTAGGGGAAAACAACTGAATATAAAATAACTTTCTGAAAATACTTTTATGTGCCACTAAAAGCTAACAATTTTAAAAATTATTCGCAATTTATTTTTAGATATATTTCCCAATAATTTTAATATAGTTTATTCAAATGATTTTAAATACCAATTTTCCTATTGTTATTAATCTACTTTACTCAATTGTTATAAATCTATTTACTCAATTGTTATAAATCTACTATTCATACAATTGTTATAAATCTAATTTTCACCCAATTGTTATATATCTGCTTTCTCTTGATTGTTATTAATATACTTACTCCCAATTGTTACCGATCTACTTTTCTCTCTATTGTTATAAATATACTTTTTCCATCCAAATTGTTATAAATCGGCATTTTTTGTATTTTTATGTCATTCCATTTCATTGTTTTACAATCAAATCGAAGCAAACATTTAAAGCACCAATTTTATTATTTATTTTATTTTAATTCAAATAAAAGTACAAAATAACCTTCATTCAATTGCTAACCTATTTTTATCGTTTTTTTCTATCCCTCCCCGTACGGGTAAATAATCATCTCATTATTGAAATAGAAGGAAGAAAATATCCGATGCATTTTAGAGCTGAATGGATATTTTAAAGATGCTCTGACTTGTTGTTGGCAGCCCTGTTTTGTAAGCGAAGCGTAATAAGGAAACTTCAGCTTGTCATCCATTCCCCATCAGTGATTTTGATGAAGCCACATATAACGGATGTCTGACATAGATTTTCGATCGACTCGGCTACGTTATACAGAAACCCAACACGCATTTAATGGACGGAGCAGACACACTAACCAAACCACTCGGCACTCTTAATCGGCCCACATATTTCCCCTCGCTTGCACCAGCTGGTGTGGAAGTTGTAGGAAAGATGTTGCATTGAATCAGTAGAAGGCCAGTCTGACCCTTGTGACCACGTGACAAGCGTGCTACTATTATAGCTCGTGTCCCTCTCCTCTTGACTTCCCACCCCCCGACGTTTCTGGTCCAGTATTGATCATCTATCTTACATAGCGACATTCCAATATGTGTGAGACTCCTCGGAGTTTTTCTTTTGCCCACATTGCGACTAACCCTCGGCTGAGAGACTGTGTTGACTTATCGTCTGGGTTCAGTTACTTCTTCACGTGGCTCTTTCGTCCGAGCAAACATAGTTCTCGAGCATCGGCCAAGGCTGCTTCCGTATATTGATAGCTTCATTTGGTATTGGCCGAGGTGTTTTTTTACTTGTTTGTTTGTCTGTTTGTTCTCTCTTTCATGGTCTGTTAATATCATTAAGGATTTTGAAAATATCTTTCGTATTATCTCGTTAAATTTCTACAGAAAATATTAACAAATGTTCCCAATATTTTTGAAACAAAAACAGAAATGGAAAAAATAAATAAAGTAACTGAGTAGAAAGACAGAGAATATGACATTAATCATAATAGCTTATCTTTAATGTACCAATTTGTTATTCGCATCCATTGTGGCATAGCTATTCGTACAATTCAACAATGTATGGTGCTGGCCACTGAAAGATGAAAAGAAAGCTCAGGGGGGAATTAAAAAGTTATCTATTTGTAAGGGAACATGAAAATAATCACTAAAAACAGTACTTTATCAAGAATTGAATTCATTGTTTTCACATTCGAGTTCCAGCTAGAGTTTTAAAGAATCTTCAGAAGAACTTCTGCTCCCAGTGTGACATTTTTGTCTTTGAAACTTGTTGGGTTACCGGATATTGAACTGTAGGTGGACTTCGTGAATTTGAAAGTCTTCTCTCACGGGATATGAAGAGTTTCTAGGGACTTATGAATCGACCTATCACGTAATTTTTAAGCGAGCTCTCTTTCTAGACATTGGGTGAAGTAGGCTAGGCAAAAGTTTAAAGCGTATTTAGTGATGCGCATATGAAATTATTTCGCATTACTATGATGCAATCATTAAGCAGTTGGATGCAGGTAACAAAATGTGAGGTTACGCATTTGGGGAACAGTCGTGCAAGCTGGGGGAGGGAGATAAAAGTAGTTTGAGACGAAACTAGCGGGTGCTGCGATTCGGTCTGATGGAGGGAAGCTAGAAAAGTACATGGTGCATGGTCCTAACGAACAGAGGTCCATGATTTGTAGGAATGTGATCGCCATTGATCCTCTAGAGAATATGGTGATTATATTGGAACACTGTATTGAGGTCTGAAGACTGTACCTAAAAGATACTAGATTAGCAATGAGTACAAATGGATGCAGACATGAAGAATGGCTTAATGAATGAATGAGGAAGATCTGTTGTAAAGTCAGACAAGAAACAGGGACTGGATCTAATGAAATTCACTTATGGGAGCGGATTGTAGTACAAAGGAATGAGGTGCCTCCTAAAGTGGCAGCGGCAGTGAGTGGGGCTAAGTTCAGAGTTGAAATGGATGGTTTCCTTGTGAATGGGGAATTTTATTAATATTCTGTTTTATTTTATTTATAATAAAAAAAATTGGCTGATGCAGAAAACACCCACTTCTTTGGTCTTACTGATACTAAAAGTGCGCAATCTAATTTCATCTTCATACGAGACATGACCAAACGATAATCACTTATGCAGATTAAATAAATAAAAGCAGCCAATTAAAGAATCTACAAACAATGCTTTACTCCCGTGCCAGGAATGATTAACCGATAGTCCACCGCACTGTATTCATCCGCAGGGAATTTTCTGCTGCCGGGCAATCGGGTCATCAATCCAAACAAATACTGTAAATAAAAACTGCAAGAGCCCAAATGCGTAATGTACAGCCCCGTAGTAGTTCAAAGAGAGAAAAAGTCATTACTGAGGAACATATCCGCGTGGCTATAATTTCCTGAGCTCTGCCAGCAAAGTTGGATGCAGTCAAAATGTATCTGTGGTAACTATATTGAGCTAAACGGAAAACTATATCCGTTTTTATTTCATTTCAACTAAGTTTTTTTTTCTCGTCTCAGTAGAAGGAGAAAACTCTAAAGTTTTGTATAATTTTTCACTTAGAGAAAGCAAGAAAGAGAAGAAAAACAGAAGAAAAGTGCCAGCAGAGATTAGACAGTAAAGCTCGTATAACATCCCTTTCCTACTCCCCGTACCAGACATCAGGCAACAATCGCGGTTCGACTGACGGTGCTATTTATTTCAAATACAAGGTGGAACTAACTTTACCAGAAACGCAACAAAAAAGAAGGAGGGGATATGTTGTAAATGTCCCTCGGGACGATTGGACTTTGTACTGAATCTCGAAACCGAGAGAGAGAGTGTTCAATTTAGCGTAAGTTTAAATTGCATTCTTTACTGGGTTGAAAGTTAACGGTCAAAGATAGACATGGAAATATCTGGATGTTTTATTTATCTCTCCCAGTGTGCAAGTAAATGAAGGTAAACCCATTTTTCCTCCATCTTCATGAGTAAAAATAATGGCTTTGGTTTCTTACAAACATAAAATACGAAATCTCAATTTCATTCTACATGTAATGTGGAAAATCGTATTCAGAAACGATCTTCAGAGTTGAAACAATCCAACAATGGTGCCACACTAGCGATGTGAAGTGGCACCAACTGCCTGCACCACGCACTATCCAACAATACTTGAATAAAGTAACACAGCTCGCTTTTAACTGTTGAGTAACTTTCGAAAACTGCTGTCATACAACAATGCCCCGTTGTCATAGAGACGTCAAAGCTTATTGCGTATGCGCAGTGAACACAATTATGGTTATTAATCCAATAGTTAATTAAAGTAGGCTTAGTTCACCGTATTTTCAAAATACAAGGGCAATGCTTTGTCCGAATTGAGCACTGAGTATTCAGAAATGTTTACAACACTGTCCAGGTTAAAATTGACATCATCCGATACATTTCGGATCTCTTCTTTTGCCTTCTACTATTGACGATGTCCGAAGAATGGCTTGTAGCTCTCCTTTTATGTCACTTTATGCCCTCTCATTCTTTTGTATGTATGTTATTGACAACTGAGTGACTACTAAGAATGACGGAGTGTTCACAAGACCCCCTAATGTCCTTTGTGACGAAGAGGCAAAACGCCTACTTGTCAAGACGCACTCTCTTGTTTTCTTCGGCTCCACTGCTTCGTTATTCCTCTTTATATTTCATTCTTGTTGAACTTGTGTGAGACTTTCATAGCCAACTGTTGTCACGGGAGGAACACCGGTCTGTTCATCGATCAAGACGGCCTCTTCATATTTTATTCATTCCTCTCCATTTACAGGATATCACTTGACCGTTCGCTTTCTTCCCTAAAATCGACCGTTAGCGAATCTACACTATGAACCCAAAGCCCTTGTTCGCATCGTACAAGGGTAAAACAGCGAAGCCAATGTTAACCTTCGCATACCTGTCATCACTTCACCAGAGAATTTGCATGGATAAGAAATAATTTTGAATTCTTGTCGACGATGTATGGTGGAGTGGTTCTGAACACTACAAACGTGATAAGAGGGCTCTGCTGCTTTTATGATGTGCTTAAAAACTCATAAATATATAAAATCTGTCTTTAATGTACCTGGGTGGAATAATAAATATCGAATTTTCATTTTTAAGGAGAGTAAGTATATACCTTGTTAGTGATATTAACATACGAGTAATGGCTATTTCTATTATTTAAATATCTGGAATTGTTGCAAGCAGATCTGACTCATTTCCTCACTTAATTCCAAATTTCTGGCGGCAGGGAGAGGAATGAGTTCGTCTGTTGTCAATCGCTTTCTACTAAGAACTGACAGAGTCCCATTCCCCACATTAGTACAGCGGTGTAAAATACCGATTTTCCCTAGTGTTATTAATCTACTTTTCACCCAATTGTTATAAATCTACTTTTCACCCGATTGTTATAAATCTACTTTTCACCCGATTGTTATAAATCTACTTTTCACCCAATTGTTATAAATCTACTTTCACCCAATTGTTACAGATCTAGTTTTATGCCAATTGTTGTTATAAATGTACTTTTTCACCCAATTGTTATAAATATATTTTTCACACGATTGTTATAAATATACTTTTCGCTAATTGTTATATACTTGATTGTTATTATTAATCTACCTGCTCCCAATTGTTACAGATCTAGTTTCTCCCAATTGTTATAAATCAACATTTTTTTTGTCATTCGATTTCATTGTTTTCAAAGTATATCCATGCTTAGGTTTCCATATAAGAGCTTTATGTATGGATCTGACTATAAGTTTTCCGTAAAAGAGCTTTATGTAAAAGATCTATACATAAGGTTTCCTAATAAAATCCTTACGTCTAGATCCATTCACGCAAAAGGCTTTCACGAAAGTATCTTATACTTTTTGTTGTATAGACACGCGATTTTCGAAAAATGCTGACATTGCGTCAAGGTCACACCCATCTACACCTGCCCACCAGCCTGATCCTAAACTGTCTGACCTTCAACCAGATATAACTTCCCTCTCTCTCGCTTGTTGTGTTCTATCTAGCGAGATCCAGCTTGACTAAATACCCATTCATGCACCTCCATTCTAAATAAATCTGCAAATACGAATGGGAGGTTTTGTTCCAAATATGACGCACACTATCGTCACCATAAGATTACGTAATCGCCAGAAACTCGCTTTAATTTTTGGACTTCTTCAGACATAAGGAAGCTGAAAAAGTCTAGACATCCTGGACAATACTGCGTTACTTAAGCTGTGTTATTACATCGGGGAAGACCTATACATGTATCAGTAGGACAACGCTCCATGTTGTACATACATTGTGGCAGACTGTTTTGAGGATATGAGCGTATAAAATTTGGACCGACTAGTTCACATCGTCTGACCTTATTCCTACAGAGAATCTGTGGGATGAATGGATCATCGGATGCGTGTGAGGAAATCCTGCTCCAAAAACACAAAGCTGAACTGGTTGCCACGTTGAGGACCGGATGTAGTGTAGTGGATATAATCACCATCCTCATCACACAGGATGAAAAATGGCCGTGCGTTGAGTGCTGTCAATGACTCGAAGAATTTTTGTTTTTTGTTTGTTTATTTCACAATGTGGCTGTGGTTGAGTTAGCCGGTCTTAGGCAGGGATACCACGCTTTTTCTTCCACCAGAGGAAGGAAGTGCTTATCCAAAGGAGTTTTCCAGCATTTAAAAAAAAAAGGAATTCTTCAGGAGAAGATGCAAAACAAAAAGTGTACAGACAGCCGCTTTAAATGTTCGGATCACCATGATTGCCTTAGCAGCCGCTGCTAAATGACGAAAGATTTGCGTACTGAGGTTAATTTATAGGCTCGAATGAGCAAGTTTTAGCGTTTCTATTTATTATAAAGCATCTTCGCATTAAGTTGGAGTGACAAAGAGATAAAATCACAGATTAGTCTTATGACTCTCGAGCATCATCTAGCGTTATTAAAGCATCTCAGGTTCAAGTACTAAGGCGAATGGAAAAGGGGTTCGCTCTTTAATAGACCCTTATGTCTGAAAACAAAGAATTTGTGACCCCCTCAGCGTAGTTAAGAACTTTTAAATAGTTGGCAGATAAGCTTCGTAATGAAACATATTCGCATAATAAACCCGATAAGAGCACTTCCTTAATGTCTCTCTTGCAAAAGATATTTGAAAGTTTTAATTGTTTAAATTGGACTTTTGGACTTTAATCTTTCCATTCACACTTCCTCGGCGTGAATTCTGTGGATATGAACGCATTATCGTGTGTGAAATACCTGGTTTATTTAATCGTGTAGATAATTTAGCATTACTATCGGTAACTGTGTTAACACACAAAGATATGGATGAAAAATAAAAGCAAAAGGAAATGGCGGATGGTCAACAGCTATCGCTGTTTCACTTAATAACGCTACTTTGGGAAATGCTCGCTTGGTGCACGGGCCTGATCAATATAAAACAATTTCACTTCATCTGAGTAGATAATAGAGCTTGGGGGGAAGAGGGAGGGAAGCCAGAAAAGGGAGGGTTTCAGAGAAGGAAAGCGACTTCAATTATCACGAAAGCAAACGAGGTTACGTGATAAGTTGTATTGTTTCAAGTCCATTGTTAGGCGTGGATCACTTCATTGTCATTCTACTAAGTAGAAAGAAGGGCCGTGTCTCGCCGCGTGCGTGTGTAACCGACGTAAGCCACTTCTAACAATGAATTCTGTTGTGGCCTAAGAAAAACGGGCACAAGATCACGATAAGACTTATGCGAGTTAGTTGAGAATGTTGGCTACTGAAAATTAATTAGGAAATGTTCGCGCAGGATAGAGAGAAAAAGAAAGTAATGATGGGTCTTCGTTTTATTATTGCCAAAATGCTAATTTAAGATATTCCATAACATCCGGTGCTTGAAAGAGATGAACAACCTTAAAATTCTTAAAAAGAAGTTTTGCTTTCATCCAAAGTCTTTTGGGGGTTATTTCGAAAACTTCCCAACGTGTAGGAGTTGGGGAAGTTTTCGAAAAGCTCAATGAAGCTCAGTTTTCGTGTAATTATCGATAAAAATTGGCTTTTTTTCCCCCCATTTATTTTCGTCAAAGAATGAGGCTGTGGTTTAGATGGAGTTCATAACAGGATTTTGTTCCCTTTATAGAAACTTTCCACCATAATTTTGCCCAGTCTTTCATTTAAGAATAATTTTGAGTTTTGGGAATTGGAAAGATTTTGTACATCGGGAATGTATTTTAGCTACAAGGATTTATTAAAAAAATATCCATGATCTCAACAAGCATGTAAAGCTCGACATTTAAGGGCAAATGTTGAAATCAGATCGGCCCCTGCGGTATTCTAATTTTTTGGATATTAATTTGTCAGCTTCAAAGTTAAATGATGGTAGACTAGTCAGGGATTAACTTCAAAATGCAAAAGGAAGTCTTCATAGAGAAACTAACTCAGTTCTGGCTGCATTTTATCTAGATGTGTGGTAGGCTGAAAAAGATCTTTATTTTTTCCTAAATAGTTTCGGCTTTCATTTTAAGGCGTCTGACAGCTCTTCGTCCCCGACCGCTTGGAATAGACAGAAAATTTAGGTATCCGGGAGACCCACGCCATAAACAATACAACTCAGCCATTTTGCAAGAAGATAAGAGGCTAATTCAACTGATCTATGGTAGTTGGTCACATGCAAAAAGTTGTAGTACTTCTAAGGGAGGTGATATATTGGTAATTGAACAGTGGTCATGAAGAGCAAAAGTCAATGTGATAAAAATTAAATTATTCTATATCAGCTTAAATGTAAAAGAGTCCCATGTTGAGTCCCTAAAGACCTTTTCTTTGTTCCAGCTTTATACTGTTGGTGAGACACGCATCGCGTTCATTTTTAATTTTGCAATCTCTCCATTATCTTGTTGATCGCTGGATCATAGTGTCCACAATGAATATGTTATTCTGTTGCCACACAAACCGCTACTGTAATCACTAGAAACTGAGGCCTTTGTCACTACGATGGCTGAAAATACACAAGATACCTTTTGGGTACTATATATTTGGCTACAAATATCGCACTATCAGAACAATTTGTTTAATGGATCCTTTCACCAAGCAAACTTGCTAATGCACTGGAATAGATGGCGCTTGGGAATCAGAGAAAAACATTGAAAAAAGCTGACACTTTCAGAAAATTAGCTCGCTTTTTATGAAGCAAACTCCCGACTCAAAAATAGCTGGAATTGATCAAAAATATTCATCGGCAGAAATACTTTGCTTTTTACGATTAATCGCCGATATTTGTTAAGGGGGATTCGAAGGTGAGTAGAAATGAGGAAGCGCTGTGAGACTCCCATTTTGTTCCGTTCAAAATCGCGTCTCTTTTCTCTCAGATAAATGAAGCAAGGAAAAATTCCAGGCTGCTATCAGTGTTGTTATTTCTTTCGTTGTCTGATGGCAGAGAGACGATCATGCTTCATTGAACCTCACCGTTACCTGAGGCAGCCAGGGGATAAGTGTCACGTGCATTTCCCGTTCAGGATGCCTTTCGCTTGCGTTTGTTTCCTGTATGAAATGGATTTTCTGCACAGTAAGAGTGAAAGTTTTTTCTTCTCTTTTCGCTTTAGAATCGGATATAGTGGAATGAGGATGAAAAACTAACCAGGCCTGACTTTCTGTATCATTATTAATGATTGCTGCAGGGCACCCATCTCTGGATGAAAGCGAAGCTCGTTTTGCATTTAAAGAATAAGCAAAAGGTCTTAAAAACTTTGCTTAAGTTTTCTCTTTTTATTTATTTTTAAGATTAATTGACCTTCCGCGTGGTGTGCAAGTGCATGGAAGTTTATTAGAAATGTAACTAGGACATTTAATGTACCATGGAAACATTAATTTTAATGACCGTTTCAGTTCAATCCTCTCCGAGAGATTTTCCACTGAGGGCTTGCCATACTTAGAAGATTAAAAAAAGATCATTCTGTTTTTTCTCTGACCCTTAAACAGCACTACCTTAGGGAATGACCCATTGTCTGTTTTGTGACTCATCGTCAGAAAGATATTTCTTTTAAAGGGTGAAAGGTACTGCTAGAGCGTGCCACTATGCTTACTTAGTGCTCTGTATTTGTTTCTAATTGCTTCAGCAACTATCCAAAGTTTGAATCTCATATGAACGATTTCATTAAACTCCTCCTTAGAAAATAAGTGCATATCCCCCACTTCGGAGACTAAAACAAGGGAATAGGGGGTTTTCCCAGTGAGTTATTGTAGATGTTTGCAAAATAATCCATAAAGACACATTTATGCAGATACAACAAGCAATAAAGACCACGTATTATCATTAGTGGAGTCCCACAAGGTTCCGTGTTGGGCCCATTGTTGTTTTCAATATTTATCAATGATATTGATGAAGGTATATCAAGCTTAATGTCCAAGTTTGCATTTTATTCGTTTTTGAAAGTGTTTGCTAGATATCTGATAACAAATTACTAGAAAGCACTTGTGCATTAAAGACTCCAACTACAGAAAAATCAGTTCGTCACATGATAAAGTTTAAAAAAGATTACTTTTGTAGGCTTAAAAGAAGGACGTTACGCATATTTCCGATTAAGATACCTTTTTTAGAAATATGACCAGCTCGGCTATTATAAGTAGTAGTAGCTCTTTTTACTTTAGGGCATCCGGCTAGGATCTTAAGTAATTACACCAAAGTCAATATTAAAAATATTACGAAAAAAAAAAAAAGCACTACATTAGCGTGATTGAAAACGCATATTAATTTCAGTCTCTTGAAAGGCAATTCAAAGGAATTGAGGAACTCAGAAATTTAAGTGCAGTTTATGAATACCATCATTTGCGATTATTCTGCTGTCCCAGCGGATGGCCTTTATAGAAATCTAGTAAGCCTTGTTAGTAAATACAAATATTCTAATTTTTTATGATAGTTTGCACAATGTTAATCATAAAAATCAGAGGATACTGCGCCAACAAACGTTTACTGCTTATTAAATTCTCACGACTACCAACAATCACTGGCTAAACATTAGAATCGTCAATTCAGTATCTAGTAAGGTCACCTTTTGTCCGAATTAGGGTCCTCACACGTAGAGGCATGGATTCCATTAAGTGTCTTAGAGAGTAATTTAACAATTCATCCATCAGGATATTTGTGAACTTCTCTGTTGTGGCCAGTAGAGAACTGCAAAGCCGAGCTGCCCTTTCCAACATATTCCAGGAATTCTGAATTGGTTAGAGACCTGGAAACTGTGCTGAACTGTGATCTGTGAAAATATTATGCTCCAGTATGACCTACAGAACGCCTACCTTTCAACAAACAACAGAATCACATCAGTACTAACTGGAACATAATGTGGATGCTCCTCTTTGAAGACATCCAGCACGATGGACTTTGTTTTTACTACTCTGTCAATATTTATGTAAATTTATTGTAACTTTTTTATCCCCTCTGGTCTGCATGCTGTACAAGGGGCTATTGTAACTAGCGGTCAACTGAATAAATAAATCTGAAGAATTAGGCAGCTAGAGTGGATGAAGGAAATCTTGAGAAGGTTCCTTCCTTGAACCATTCAGATATAATTTTTGCGCAGTGGACAGTTGCGTTTCGTGCTGAAAAAATCCACCACAATTAGGGTGAAGTTAGTCGGATATGACAGAAAGATATTAACTGGAGTAATACGAACTTCTAGTGGTATGAGCAGAGCTGTCAAATAGGTGTCATAATTGTAGCGTGCTCCAACTGTGACACCTATCTGAAAACAGGAAAGATCACCTCTCTTCTTAATCGATCCTCCATAGTGGGATCCATTAAGAAGCTCCAAGGAAGCGTACAATATTTATCTACCACCAAGAAATTTTTAATCACGCCATGTTTGCATATCGAACGTTTAATTATCTATCGATGCCAATTCCATAAGTATTCTTGGGCCGATCTGTTTATTGCGTGGGCTGAAAACTCCTACTCCCTCCTCTGAGATCGGCTAACTACAGTTAAAACCGACGAGGCCTTTAAGAAATTCCTAGTCTCCAAAGAATATGAGAAAGGTAGAGAGAAAGATTGATGGGTATTCTGTTCTTTCTCTGCACTAAAACAAAGAGTTATCTGGGCCGAACAATTCGGCCATCTAATAATATTTATGGGAGGTATTTATTATTTATTGCTCACCTGAAAGTCATAGGAAATTTCCTTTCAGTTACCCCGGCGTACTGTGTGAGAAAGCCATAAGTCAGAAAACAGTCTTTACATTTCTTTGAAAATAATTCTATAGAGTGAGATGCAGCCATTCGTTACGTACGTTATTACAAACAGCTATCGCAGTTTAAATATAGTCGCTCACTTACACAAAGAAACAGAATTGATCCCTTACTCCTTTAAAACCCAGACGTTTAAAATTTAGGACCCCATTCGTGACTAAAGTGGGCATTCTCGTAGACAAAAACACACAGTCCGTCACAATTCATAGCGTAGTTAGATAGGCAAAATCATCTTTTATATTTATGGAGCTCCTACAGCAGTTTCTTTTGTTTAAGAATGCGGTTCAGAGCTTTTGGAAGGGGGGCAAAAAAAGAGGCAAAAAAGATCCCAAAATATTTTTATTGCATTTCCCGTTAGATGGTGCTCCAGTCGACCTCCCATAAACTGCTCTTTGCCATATGTTACTATTACTTATGTTTTTACGGCTGAAGGTTCGCGAGATTCGAGTCGCATTATAAGCCTTCTCCTGTAGGAGCGCAAATGCTCTCCTTCCACTACAATCTTAAGTAATGGAAGTGCTTTTGCTCAAAGTCGAGAGTAATATAACACCTCTCTGAAACGGAATATTTCTTCCGTTTTTCATTCTTACTCATCTCGAGTATTCCACAGACAAAAAAAGAAAAGGGGGGTCTGTAGACGAAATAAAAGATTTCTGTGTTAGCTAAATGTGCACTTATGGTTTTTATTCTCCCTGAGAAGTAGCCTATAGAAGTCACCGAAGCTGTCGTTTTTCTGATTTAATCTTTTATTTATGGCATCTGCCATGAGGCCAGGAGCAAGACTGCGATTTAGCATAAATAGACCGAAAAGGAAACGGATGAGAATAAATAATCTTTGACCATCACTTGACAACTGTAAATTTTAGGTTGTTGGAAGCACGGAAACTCTAAATTTTGAAATGTGATACCGATATTTTGTAGGTTCCCTTTAGGGAGTCTCAGAAAAGCGATAGCTTGTAGTGAAATTCGATAATTCCAAAAACTGTTGAGGCTAATCTTCCTTTTTCCGCATCCCATTGGATGGGGAAGGATGTTGTTTTTTGTTGTAGCACAGTTTTAGGACCATCAGCGACTACGGCCATATTACTCCTTGTATGTGTCTGTATATTGCGTGTGTTCTGTGGTCGAATTTCTATTGGCGGACAAAAAACACGAATTCCGAGAGGGAAAATCAATCTACCCTCGCTTGAGACCGATTAACTGGGCCACGTTGTGAAAAATGTCAATAAAAATTATCTCCCATCAGCGACAAGACTCGAACTGGATTCTTTTCCAGACGGAGTGGGGGGGGACGGGGATTCTATCAATTGTACTATCCACGAAGGAAGAGGAGGAATGGTAAAACTTTTCCTGTTAGTTGAGAAAAATATAGCTCTAATGAGAGCCATGCACTCTTAAGCAACTTCGACAACGTACTTGAACTTGACTTTCAGAAATTCTGACCGTTAAATACTTACACAAGGTTAAACTCCAAGGTCAGAGACTCTCAAGCAATTTTTTAAATTTTCTTCAGTGTGTACGGCCCACTTAACTAAATTTTTTATTTATTTTTCTATTATGACTAGAGAGCTTCCCCACATCGTCATAACTGGATAGTGGTTGGGATTAATTATATCTTTATTTGCACATTTAAAGTTGCTTTAATTTATTAATTTTATATTTTATTGTGTCGATCACAAAATAAATAGTAAACTGGAAAATTTCAGTTTAAATAATTTCGTGTAATCTTTAAAATTAAAATTGGACTGTATATTTAATCGGAGACACATAGAAATTTATTAATAAACGTTGTTTCCACAGTTATTACTTCACCATTAATCCACGTAGCCTAGACAATTATAGCCAGGGGGACATTTATACTTCTGTATGCCACAGCACTTAGACAAGACTGCAGCAATAATTCAGACACAGCATGGATTTGTTAAGAGAAAGTCTTGTCTGACAAATTTGATTGGTTATTATGATGATGTGGTTACAAAGGAACTGGAGGCAAAAAATAATTTTGATATCATATATTTGGATTTCAGGAAAGCTTTTGACACTGTTGCACATGGAAGACTGCTATACAAATTGGAGCAGGTATTAAGGACAAGTTGCTACAATGGATAAAAGGGTGGTTGAGTGGAAGAAGACAGAGGGTGGTAATCAATGGGTGCTGCTCTTCGTGGACTAATGTTATTAGTGGAGTCCCACAGGGTTCGGTGTTAGGTCCACTGTTGTTTTGTATATTTATCAATGATATCGATGAAGGTACGTCAGGCTTAGTGTCGAATTTTGCAGATGATACAAAGGTTGGCAGGGTTGTTAATGGCAGTAATGATAATGTGCTACTGCAACAGGATCTGTAAAATTTGGGCAGATGGGCTGAGAAGTAACAACTGAAGTTTAACATTGACAAATGCAAAGTACTGCATATGGTTAGAAGGAAACCCAGAAAAACGTATCAACTGTGTGGTACTACACTTAAGGTGGTAGAAAATGAAAAATACCTGGGAGTAACTGTGCAGTGAGATATTAAATTTTCTGAGCAGTGCAGACAAGCTGCCAGAGCAGGTCATGGGGTATTGTCAATGATTACAGGAATTTTTCTAGCAGAGAAAATGAGGTGATCATCCCTTTGTATAAGGTAATGGTCAGGCTGCCACGCTTTGAGTACTGCGCCTCATTTTAGGAAGGATGAAGAAGTGCTTGAGCGTGTACAGAGAAGGGCAACAAGATTGGTGAGGGGAACGAAGGGATCCTCTTACCAAGAAAGGCTTTGACATACCCCACATCGCCCGTTTGGTTCTCCCCAGGCCTTCTAATGACCTACCTCCTCACGGGCCATGGCCCTTTTCGCAGAAATCTGAATCTGCTTGGGATCTCTGACAACCCACTATGTGGCTGTGGTGCCCAGGACACCTGGGACCCCTGATACATGACTGCCTGATATACGAGGATCTAAGATCTAGACATAACTCAGCTGCATTTCACCCCAAAGGGACAGGAGCAATACTTACTTGAGGATAGTGACACTACACCCTGCTTTCAAGCTTCGCCCAAGATTTGTTCACAAGGAGGATAACTCTGCCGCCGCCGCCGCCACCACCACCTCCACAGGTCCAAGATGGACCCGACAATGATAACCCTGAAACTCAACCAGGAAACAATTGAACGAAGCAGCTGGCAACGTGGGCTGGAACTGCCAAGACCTTGTACCCTCATCTACACTTGAATCGCTGAAGAAAACCCCAACTGCCAAGGCTAAGCCACTGCATTCCATCTGTCCCTGGGATGGTATTACCGCAACTGCGAGACACTGGCCTGGACTCTCTCCGAATTCCTGAAGGCCCTCTTCCTGGACGAGACTTAATCTGGAGCGACCATCATGATATTTATGAATGGGGCAGTCACATGACCCCCATCCTCCATGCTTCCTTGCATGGAGCTTTACATCCATTTCCTGGGGGTAGGGAGGAAGTGGCTTTGCCTGCCTCCTCTCCTCCTCGTCACCCCTCTTTTCTTTCTAGCGAGGCATGGGCATGTCCCACTGATTAAAGGGGCCATTCTCCCTATTGACCCCTTATTTCTATTTCTACCCCCCCAGTCGTCAGTCTCCCCTCCCCCTTACTTTTATTTTTCACAGCGTGCAGTCCCACAAGTCAAAATTTTTCAACATCAAAAATTTAGCCAGACTTTTCAGGCACTAATATCATCCTTTCAGCATACAAACCAAACTTGCATTCTTAAAATGAATTAATTAGGCAAAACTGAACCGCGATATACCATATACATTTTTTTTTATAGGTCCTGGTCACCGAAATCTCTGGAAAGTAGGTGGCAGGATCTGCCAGAGAAACAAATGAATAAATGGATACACCTGGCTGGTCTCCCAGTGGCAGGGTATGGTAACGTCGGGTCCTATTAGGGGCCAACAAGCAAGAAGAACAATGGGCACAACTTATTACACAACACATGATCCATCAACAACACATCAACACATGGAGGAGACGGATCTCTGTCTCCTCTCCTCCCTGCCTACCCCCCATATTTCGCCTGGTGGGGCTCGTCTCCACTGACCTCTTTGGGGATGTCTACTCTATCCGTCCCTATTCTTCTATCTGTTTCCTCCCCAGTCTTCAATCTCCCCCCCCTCTCTCTCTCTCTCTCACTAAATCGACCTAGTACACCCCTTAACAATGCCGCCAAATTATAACCAACGTCTAAATTCTACCGGTTTTGTGCAAATCTCTAAGATATCTAACACTATCAGCTTTTATCTAGCGTTACATGTCTAAATTTAATAACATCAAAATTTTGCCCGACCTATTTGGCCTTTAACACATCTCTTTAGTGTTCAACCCTAACCAGCGATTTCCTAACAGCAATCCCATTAAGCATTAATGTCAAATGCATAATTTTTTTTTTTTTTTTTTTTTTTTTTTTTAAATAGGCCCTAGCCACTGAAATCCCAGGAAACTAGGTGGCAGGACCTGCCAGAGCAAATTGTTGTGATACTGGATACACCCGGCTAGCCTCCACGTGGCAGGGTATGGGCAACGTCGGGCCCCACTAGGGGCCTGGCGGCCAATTAGCCGGATAAACAATGGGCACAACATATCACACTGCACAGACACGACCCACACACTTTCAAGTCTCTGGCTTGACAGTGTACTGTCCTCGATACAGTGAAACACACGCGGAGATGGGAGAAATCCCAGGTGCCGCCTGACACGAACATACCTTATACCTTATACCTTATAACACATGATCCACACACTTTAAATCTCTGGCTTTGACAGAGTATGTCCTCGATACAAAGAACATACGCGGAGATGGGGTAAATCCCTGGTGCCGTTAGACCCAAAATACTTTGTATTCTATAACAAGAAAGGCTGTAAGAAATGGAATCTTACAAAAATATATTTTTTATAAAGACTTTGGAAGTTAGTTTTTTTAAAGATTCTTGCCGCTAGTGGAATAAGATGGTAATATCGTCTATTTCAATAATAAGAATTATTCAGTATGAAATAAAAGCAGGGTTCCAGCCATAAACTTCCGTTATAAGCGGGAATAAAAGAAGAAAATTACTATAAAGCAGCATGGGTCCAAACAACAACAGACAAATTAAGGTTTATACGGGGTCGAAATTAGTAGGAATAGTTTACTGCAAACAGGAAGTGGGTTCTTGAACCCACTTCCTGTTTGCAGTGGTCACTAATTGGAGTTTCGTGGTTTTATAACGCTACGGGGACAAGGCGTTAGATGAGAGGGGAGTGTTGTTTTTTTTTTGGATAATCGGCAAACAGCGTAGGGCACACAGTATGGTAGAAAATCTGGTAGAATTGTAAAAAGTGGGTGCATTGAAACACGCGCTACTGGGCAGGCTGAATAAGAATCTTATAACAAATGAAAGGAGAAAAAATCCGAAGATAAGTATAGGATTGGAAGAAGTCACTGGTAATAGGCGTGGCGGACTCGGGAGCCAGATGTGGGAGGAGATGGACAAAAAGAGAGTGAAAGGGTTGGAGACAGACAAGAAGTTGAGGTTTTTGTCGTGTTATGAAATATGAGTTAGCAGCACAAAAAGTTGAGATTTTTGTTAGTGTTAGTGAAAATGGTTTAGGGTAAGGCAAAGTTGAGATTTTTGTCGGAGTTGGTTATTATGAGTTAGTAAGAGAGAAAGTGGAGATTTTAGTTAGTGTTAGTGAAATGAGTTAGTGTGTCAGAGTTGAGCAAGTGCTGACCAGTTTAAGGTGGAGTAGTTAGTCGAGAAAGGGTATATCAGTTTTAAGACAGAAGAATTAGTGAGAGAGGCAGTCGAGTAAGTGGAGAGAATATGTTAAGATGTATTAGTCAGTTAGTTATGCAATCAGTCAGTAAGCCTGTGGCAGACAGAGTTTTATATGAGGGAGTGAAAGGGATGGAGAAAGATGCCGTAGAGAAAAATTAAAATTGTTGGACAATAAAGGAAGCCCGACGTATTGTCAGAAAGGAGCAGAATACGGTGAAGTTAGCTCATTGTAGGATCTTGCACAATAATTGAGAAGGAATCAACTCCAGTGTTAATAAACAAGATGCCTGATGCCCAGGAGATAATGGTGCTGAAGCCGATAGAATCCGGAGCCGG
This sequence comes from Mastigoproctus giganteus, assembly GCF_048544385.1. Taxonomy (NCBI): domain Eukaryota; kingdom Metazoa; phylum Arthropoda; class Arachnida; order Uropygi; family Thelyphonidae; genus Mastigoproctus; species Mastigoproctus giganteus. The sequence continues at coordinate 70,284,080 of NC_143580.1, forward strand.
ACAGAAGGGAAGACAAACATGCTAAAGGATGGAATGGATCACTTTCAAGGAGCAAAGGAACCCGAGTTACAGAAAGCAAATCAGATAACTCCTGTCGAACCTTCCAAGGGTTTGTGAGATGCGTTCCTGATAGAATAGACCTGCTGTTCACGGCAAGAAGGATGAAGGACGTGCCGCAAAGCCCCTCAAGATAACTAAGTAAGTGGTTAGCTACATAAGTATTCTCATACACACAAAGAACTGTAGGAACCCCGAAATTTGATTAGCGGGACTTTTGAAAGATACTGTGAGATAAGTTCTAGAAATACCTAATTGTAAAGATAGGTTAGAGAAGAGTCAGGAAGGAAAGACTTTAACAAATGGAAAATTATTAGATATGATATTTTGGAAATGTTAGATATATGATCAAATATATATAGAAAGGAATAGAAAGGGATTGATATTTGTTATTAATGGTTTTAACTGATGCATGATTAAGATATATATACATAAGAAGATGAGACTAGATCATGTTGTCATATGTTTGGGTTTAATCATTTTGGTTTTGATGTATTCATGTAAATATGTACAATGAACTGAATTTTATATATAACCTTTGTGTGTTTTTTGTTTTTCTCAGTACCAGCCTATCCGAAGGGAATTAAATACATCTAAGAGCTTTTCCCCTTGAACCTAAGATTTTCTGTGAAGTTAATAGTCAGATGCGCAAGTGGGGAGTTATTCTAAAGGGGAACTAATTGAAAAGGGAACTAAACTAAAGGATATACAAAAATAAACTATAAATAAAATAAATCATAAATAAAAAGTCTCCACCCCCACAGGCTTAAGTTCTGCAAATTGCAGTGGCTGGAGACTAGGCATCTGAGCAGTGATCTGATTGAGGCGTATAAGGCCTTGAATGGGTTGAGCACGCTGAATTCTGATGGAATTCTTTCGCTTGCTCAGATTACGAAACTGAGGGAGCATAAATTCAAATTGAGGAAAGACAATTGTAGAATAGATGTGCTATAATTTGCCTTTAGCCAGCGGGTGGTTAATTGCTGGAACAAACTTCCATCTGTCGTTGTGGAAGTTGATAGGTTAAATAAATTCAAGGAGGAACTGGACAAGCGTTTAGAGGATGTGCGAAATTGTTTTTTTTTTTGTTTTTTTTTTTGACTGATGCTACATAAACTTATACGCTTGCTTTCTTATATCACATGCCTCTGTTACTACTACTACTTAAAATTTAATATCTTGGTTTGTTTTCCATTATTTAAATCACCTTCGGGAACTAAAGTTAAATTTTCTGAAAACTGTATTAATTTATTCAAAATAAAGAGGACGTAAGTGGATAGCTATTCAAAATTTTAAACATTTACGAAAAATTATGTTATGATGTACATGAGCACAAACAAAAAATATATCAAGCGATACTAGATAAATAACTACATCCTGCTCCCTTAGGACCCACTTTTAATTTTAATTTTGTTTATTATTCATAATCTAAGGTTAGGCTGGATCGTTTCATCCAAATGGGAAAAGCTGTATTAATAAAACAAATGGCGTTCTATGCACGTTTCATTGCTTAAAATTTACTTTTTCGCATTCCCTGAATTTCAGTGGATAAAGGAGATATTTTTAGCCACTTAGGAATGCGAAAAAAATGTACAGAATCACAGTGACTCATCAATGATGCATATACAAAAGTATTCACAAAAGCAAACAGGTCTGTTAGTTGGGTAAAATAAAGTTTTGTGCGTTATTTATATGCGCCAAACATCAACCCACTTGTGAGAAAACAAATAAGGCTCGTGACATTCATATCATCCAAAGCATCTATAATTAATGACCTTATCAACGTTTGACTGAAAAACACACAATTTTTTTTTGAAAGAACTTTATAATGGAATAATTAATACCTCTACTATATAAGACTCCTCCAAGTATCTCTGACCATTTAATTTGTTTATAATTCTCGTAATAATATTATTATAAAATATATTTGGCTCATAAATATTAATGACTTTATTAATTATATATATTTCTCCTCAGTTCATTGAACTAAGGAGAAATACGTGCCCAATTTCGTGTTTAATTCCAACCATTTTTTTTGGAAAAATTCTTGCTGTCTGATCAGCTCTTACATCTTATTAAGCATTCACTGAATGCAGGTATAATACTACGTAATTGTGATTATTTAAAAGCTTTCTCATGTTAATCTACAATTTTTATATTAAAACAATATGAACATTAAATTATTAAACCAACACTTCACAATATAAAACGTAAACGAGGAGTATCCCAAGGATCATCCTTGGGACCATTATTATTAGCAATATAAATTACGGCACAGTAACTGAAATAAAGCACTACTCAATAAAAATATTAACCTTTGCAGATGACGTAATGATGCCCACTCTCGAGTACAATTCACCACTTTGGAATCCCCAATAAGTTGGCAATAAATGTCTCATAGAGCAAATCCAGCACAATTTTACCACATACCTTTGTTATAAACAAAAAAAATGGATTTTCCCTTGAGATGTTTGAAGAAGGAAATGTATTCATACCATGTTTTATGTGACTCCATCCTTGAGACTAATATGGCACTGATGAAAATATGATGTTGTTCTGCTTATTTTTGGCAAAGGTTATCTGAAGAGATTTTTTACTTCTACCCAAAATGATAGCGTGAAATCTGTTATAAGCCTGATTTATTCACTAGTAGTATAAGATCCTGTCTTATTTCGATAAAACGCTAATAAAATGGGTTTAAACTCGTCTTCACAAGGGAGCACACTTGATCTAGAAAGAAATATCAGTTTCTTGCCCATTGCGAAGATTCCAGAGAGGAATACGCCTTGTAGAACTTCCTTAGATATGTTGAAATTGCTGAACAAGCTTGTCGAAGAGCCTTTTTCGGGATTTTAAGTAGAAAACTTCCAAAATGCCTTTTCATTACAGGCCAAATACTGAAATAGGAAGTTGATCTTATGGAGATTTAACAACCAAGAAGAGAACATACATCTAACTGTGTCTTAACATTAACGATATTTTGGATCCTGAAGAATATCTGCAAGTGGCCAATAAACTTGCTGAAGCAGATCAGCCACTAACAGCGGATTTTCAAAACTCGTTTAATATTGTAACTAATAAAAATAGGCTTTTGTTCATTTTACAATTTCGGGTGTGGAGTCAGGTCTATTGGGATCAAGCGTATCGGGTGTGGAGTCAAGCCTATAGGAAAATCCAAGAGGTTCTGTAATATGTTTACTGTTGAAATTGTTTATTATCTGTTTATGGGTGTCCTTCGAAAGGTGATGATGGAGAGGAGTCTCCTGGAATGATCAAGAATTTGCGATGCTGTCTTTAAAAATTATTTCAGCCAATTTGTAGGGGGTTTTCTTGGACATTTTGATTTCTGGGATAGAAGATCATGTAACCCATCGCTCGAGAACAAATAACCCGATCACGATGTGAAAAAAGGCTGATAAAAAATTGCTCCCATCTTGACGGAATTCGAACTAAGCCTCTTCTACACGATGTGGAAAGACAGAAGTTGTAATCACTCCAGTAACCGCGAGGAAATTATAGAAGATTGGTTAAAATACATAGAAACTCAACTCACCGCTTAATCTACATGGTTTGATGTGAATGAACAATACTGATGTTTTGTTTTGTGAATAAAGAATACTGATGAAGGTAACTGATAAAAGAAATCTTTTAATGTCTAAATTTAGATGCCGAGTGAAGTGGTTAAAGTTTTTGTGATAGATAGGGAGTTTCTCCTTTTCTAGGTTATGCGATATTAAAGTATGAATTTACAGCAGAAACAAAGCTTCTGCTGAAATTGGAACCGACGTGTAGAAAGAAATGGGATAGTTACATGTCGGATATTCTTAAAGCTCTCAGTATCACCGATTCTAATTAAATTCCTTACATCAAAGACACATCAACAAGGCTCCAAGTTTAGTGCAGACAACTTCATGAATTGATTAAAGTACAAAATGCTGTAGAGGGCCCTTTTGCCTATGTACAATCAATGTAAAACAAACTTAGATATAAAATTTCTTAAAACGCAATCTCTGTATGCAAATTGTTCTCCATCTACTCATCACCTTTTCGCTGGATCAGTAACTTAAACTTGTTAGAAAGTACTGCAAAACATCAAACCAAATTTCAACAGAATAAAGACTATAATACCTGAGGACGCTTCCATGAAATATAAATACTTATGAACTGCCTGTGATTTATGAACTTCGCAAAACTTTCGGATGTGCTAATGCCACACTGGTACAAGTATAATACTGAAGTGAGAGAAAACTACGTCAGCTAGTCTGTGCTAACTTCGTTATCAATTTATATTCCAATGAAAGATCGCGTAACCAATCCTACTTTCTATCTCTTTAAAAATTTAATTAATTTAAACAAAGTTGAATATTTAATGATGTAATTTCACCGGGATTTTGTGTACAGTCCAAACTATCCACTGCAAGCCTCAAGAGCGAATGTTGTGCTCTTAAGATGACGCACAATCGTTTCGCCTTTAGTCTTGAAATCATACCGGATTTATAGTCGTGTGTGGGTGCTTTCGTATTTGAAAGAACCCTTTTTCTGCTAACCTAACAACTCTTTATTCTGATTGTTTATTTACCAACATCTTTATGATGGCACCGTTAAAGGTGGTCAGTAAGTGGAGGAAAATCTTGCACCGAGCTGTAAAATGTGGTATTAAGAGCTATTAAGAGCTTGTTTTTGCCCCGCTGTTTGTATTCAGTCATCTGGGATATTGCTGATCATTAAGTTGTCAACAAGTCGATAGTAGATGGCATCTGAGACTCCATTAAGAGTTAGAATTTCATCAAAGGTACTTAAAAGTAGACTGGGATATTGTTTTACACTTTTATTACATTCATTTAAACCTACAAGATTTCTTCCTATGACGTAATCTTCAGAGAGATTACCTTTTTCACTCTTTCAGTTCCCAAATTATCTCGGGCTGACGCCCATCAAGGAGTAGCCGTTGACTATTTGGAAGATTAAACCTTTCTTTTAACCTTTTGTTTCATGTTCAAAAGCGAGCCGTTTTTATAGGAAAGCCAACTTCTCGCGAATCAAAGCCAGGTTACATTTCAGCTAACCGTTTCAGGAGAAGTCGTTAAAGAATTCCTTGGAAAGCGAAGTACATCGGTGTCCGCTCGTAAATTTAATTTCCCTTGTAGGGTACATTCTACTTTATGTAGAATTGTTTATGGATGTGTCTGCCTTACCCTACGGAGGCACTCTGTCTAGATCCATCTTTAAAATTGAGATTCACAGAAGTACTGGTGTTCGCGTTGTACTTGAAAAGAATGGATGACTTATCCACGGCTAGTTTACCAAACAGATCGGAGTGGTTTATAGCTGTGACTCATATTCGTGCCCAACACATGCAGATAAATAACTGATAAGAAAAGTAAACAGTATATATTAGGCTTAATATTCGCTTCAATACTGAAACAGATATTTAAATATGCTTCTTTCCTTCAGAGGAACTGTTAACAATCATTTATCCTAAAGTTTATTCTAAACTTGAGCAATAAGGATCTTCCCCACTGTGTGGAAGGTGCGTTTTCGAAAACGATCCATGAATAACAGCCTATGTGTGAATCCAAACGTATTTGTTGAATCCATTAACATGAGAGGTATGCGACAGGTATTTTCCATCATTATAATAATTTTATGTATTTAATATACGAATGTATATTCATATTATACATGTGGGATGACTGATGCGACGCAACGATATATACTTCGTTCTACCCAGGCATCTGGAGTAGTGCAATACCGAGGCAACTCGTAACAAAGAATGTCCACAACATAAGGACTTTAGGATGGGCATACCGTTAATTCAATCGAAACCTGTGTAGGAAGTGGCTCTCATCTGATGCTGCACAAAGTATTGATAATTAATTTAACTCAGAAGTTTTCATTAAAATAAACTTTATCATAGCTTAAATATGAAGTTAGCAAACACACTTTAGCTCAATAAACGTGTTTAAACTAATTTGACAGAAGCAAAAGCTTCTGACATTCGTAAAATAATATCATCCTTTTCTAATGTACTCTAAATTTTTTCAGCATAAAAACATGACTCAATGCTTCATTTTCACTTAGCTTTCCAAACATTACAAATTGCAAAACCAAATTGTATGAACAATAAAAGGAAAACAAGTTTTAATCTGGCACTGAATCAAACAATTTCAATCGATGAAAATCACTGCAAGGTGTACTTAAGTTAACGCGACTTTTCTATCGTTCTTTGCTAAGAAAACTCATTTTCTAGGAATTTTTTTCCATATTAATTATATTTTACCAAACTCTCTTTAGATTTATGCACACATTTTCCTCTTTCTTACGATTATTATGCTGTTAGTCTTTTGGACCTCCTTTCAATATATAAGTAAGCCTTTTATCCAGAGAAAATTTAAATCATCTTTATATTTTTAAAAAAAAGGTAGCATTTTCAAAGAAGAAAGATTTATTAAATTGCTTCTTCGAAAAGGACAACTTCAGATTATTGAACCCAATCTTTTGACATCGCGTTTTCCACACACAACCTACTGATTTATTCTGTCAGTTGCAGCTACTTAAAGGTGAAATAGAAGGGACACTGAGAGATGGATTCTTCTAATCTACATATTGTTGAGTCTTGTGAGTGAACTTGTTGTCCCTGGAGGAAGAGGCTGCTTGGTAAATGGATATGTAGCAAGTTGAACTACTCTGCACTCTAAGTATGTTACCTGATTGAAGGCTTGCAAGAAAAAGAAAACAAACTAGAAGGGGTTGGGGGAGGGGCGGAGAAAGAGAGAGAGCTATCTACTACTAAAATGGAATTTGGCACTTGTCTAAAACAGAAATGGAAGAAGTTGAATATAGACACAACGAAGATAATTTATGCAAATTTGGTTCTGGTTCAAACTGTTATTACCACCCACTCAAGTACCATGGATTCAAATATATAACGCCATTATGGTTATTCTGTCTGCACTGTAGAAACGAACTGCCGTATTAGCTGAAGAGCTGGATCCCATTAACATCTGTTTCAGAGATAAATAGAGCAGAAAAATAAGTTACTTGGTGACTTATCTTCTTAAATCGATAATTTTTCGATGCATAAAGGATTCTGATAATTTAATTTCCGTTTCCGGTAGAAAAATTAATCTGACTGAGAATAAGGGATTAACTACGATTATTGAAAATCAGATATCTTATTCTAAATGGATTATTTCCCCATGCTTTTAATACACCAAAACTATCGATTCTCAAAGTCAGTCAACCAATGACGTCACCTAACGTTTTATGACCAGCATGCAACGTCATGCTCTTTTGAATGAATCATTCTTGACTGAGGATTCAATTATAAATTGTTGATTAAAATAATAATAAGGTGTATTGCGCGCTACAAATAAAATTAATTAATTTATTTTAAAATTAATTTTTATAATAATTGATTGATGTAGAAAAAAAACAAAGTTTTTTTAGGGTTTTATTAATACAACTGATATGATCAAAGCTATTTTTAGGATGCTTAATTATTTATGACTTAATGAGCGACTACCTTTTATCTCTAAATTCATATCCATACTTTTTGTTTGAAATATAACAATCTATTGGAATAGAACTGAGCTTCTATCGTCATTAGACATAATATAAAACGCAAAATCCACAGGAGCAAAGAACCGTTCAGGTATATTATACTCCTAATGGTTTCGGAAAAAACAGAATCTGGAAAATTTCTCTGAGTAATAAGCCGCGACATTCGAATTATGATAACATTATTATAAACAGAACACTGCTCCGAAGTTACCATCTGAAACAAAAATAAATAAAAAACACATCAATTGCAAGAAAACTTTATGAACAAATGTGAAATTTAAATGATACAAAAAGATACATTTCCACTCATTTCATTTACCATAACGACAAATCTGGGTATTATTGAAATGTTTTGATTTTATATAGGACATTATTCAAATAATAATCCATTTAGTAACTCATTCCTCCTCGAAATTTTATTCTAATTTTCTTTTATTATACTTACTGAGGAGTTCTGCTTATATATATGTATATATACACAATAAGTATTTTTTTCTGATAATTCTATTTTCAAATCGTATTTCATTTAGTTTTGTTAGGGAATGCAAATAACTTGAAGTTTACCTAGGATCTGGTTTTGCATCTGTTAATAAATATAATGGTATAAAATAAGAAATTCCACGAGAATTATTCTTATTTCTGTTGAACACCTGTCATTATTACCCAATATGGCACGCAACATAAATGACAGAAGAAATAAAGAGGCCTGACCGAAGCTGTTGCCACTTTGAGGTTCATTCATTAAGCATGATGCAACGCATGAAATGAATGGGGTTAATAAAAAATAACTGGACAATATTAATCCATAAATAAAAGTACACGCAACTTCATTCGCGTTCTTAGTTGTAGTTGAGAAGCACTATGAAATTTCATATTTGTTACAACTTACCACAAACTTATTCAATGTGTTTCATCTTCAATGGCAAGAGTCGAAGATCGGTTATCTGGAAAATTAAAATATGGAAATATACAGAAGAGAATGGACATTTCCGGTTCCGTTCCATTAATGAAATTTGAGATGAAAATAGCCTTTCTAATTTAATAGTAGTTCTTCCTCTTGGACCAAAAATGGATCCAAATTCTTCCTCTTGGATCACATTCTAACCAATTCCACCCAACTATTCTTCTGATTAGTGATGCTAAATGAAACCAAGAAAACATGAACTTTCTGATAGTCCATGGAGGTCAAAAGAATCTGACATACAGCTTAGTCGTTTGGAGAGGGCTGGATCCGAATTTCTGAAGGACTTGAGAAGGCAATAAAAACAAACTCACATTCACTGGTAGAGTGCAAGACCTGAGAATGACAACCCGTGCCCAGGAGCTCTAACCCGAGCAGAGAGAGAGAGAGAATTTTCTCCACAGTTTTATCCGTGCACACACAGCACCTCAAGTTTCTCAAGGGTTGGGTGAACAGCAATCTTTTTTTTTTTTTTTTTTCCAATTTTTAAAATGTGGTTCACATTTCCCGCTATTTGACATCCGATTCCTTTTCTTACAAGAATTTTGGAAGAAATGGAGACCCCAATCCCAAGAAATCTCCCCGATATCGAAGTTCACGAATTCAATCACCAAAACAGAACTTAAGGAACAATAAAGCTCGACATATGCGACGTAATATCCTTCACGGTTAAGCATCAGCAGTGCCACCTACTGTAAAAAAATGAAGGTTTCATCTCTTCGGAGAAAACTCACAAAGCTCTGTATGTACTGTTGAAGAAAAGAACATTGTTATGTAGCGACAATGCTAAGCTACACACTAGGAAGCCTTACATCTAGTGAAGGAAGTGAAAATCCTTGTCTCATCCGTCATCCTATTGAACATCCTGCCCTATTGGATTTCTTTGTACGGATGAAGAAAGAGCTCCAAAGCTTGATACTCCCTTAGCAACAAAGATGGGAGTGAGATACTGCACGAGTGGCTTAGTAATATGACGAAATCTACGTAACTATTCAAGAAAAGGTTTAACTCCCAAGAATTGTACACGTGTCGACTGAATTTAGGAAGAAAAGAAACTTTTAAATGTATTGTTCAATGTGATTTCTACATAATGGAGTTGAGAAGTCATTACACAATACCAATACATCCTCTCTCCTATGATGTAAGAATTTTGGCAGCTCATAATGGCTTCGCAATTAAAATCTCTTATAAATCTATTTGAAATTTAAAACTCAAGATGCATTATTCGGATTTGCTATTCCAGAAAATATGTCCTCTTTTCGTAGAAGCAAAGTTTAAAGGTTTGAGCACCAGAACAGATATTTGAAATCAGTAAGCAACGGTGTCAGAGAGCTCTTTAAATCATTTGGTAGTTCAATAAAAATTCCTCCCACATAATACGGGGCTCCAGCCTACGCCTGTCTTACATGGTGTTAAAAGACAACGATCGAACGCTACGCTAGTTTCCAAGACAGAGCACGTGAAGGAACAACGAATATGAACAGCGTGGTAGTTATGATCGGAAGCCTTTTGCAGAGTGTGGAAAGGTCTAAGTTGCGGTGGGATTAGTGGTTCTGAGTAGACGGCTGCATGCTTTATTTTTCTCACAAAAAAACTGCTTTTTTTCAGACAAACTTATCACATAATACACGCAAATAACAGACAATACAACACCTCCTGGACCTAGCTGCCTTTGAGAGAAATCAATATCAAACACAACAACAACCGATACCAATGCACCATGGGAAGAGTTTTAAGGAATTCATCCTGTAAGTGACAAACACATTCGTTTAGTAGATAAAGCACGATTTCTGATAAACAACATTGGGTTTACTGCAGGTGGATCTTTGTGAGGATGCCCTTGCTGATTTTGTTTCTTATGTACAGAGTTCTAGCGCCAAGTTTGAATTGGCAATATATGTCGATTTTGAGAGGCCTTTGACTCCCTCTGATTTGATGGGGTCCTTGACCGCCTAAGGAAACGATATTGCCCTTATAAATTATAAGGGAAATCTCGTTTGAAAAGACTATTATAATTGCTCCCATCATCGACGGGACTGGAACAAAGGCCGTGGTGAGGATAGCGATTCTACCAACCCTGCTACCCAGAGGGCATTAACTGCTGCATTGCAAGTATTAGCTAGAGCTTTTCCACTGAATTTATATGTTACTTTTCGAGGATTATGTTACAGAATTAAAAGGAAGACGACCGTCCTTATATCTAAATATTCAGCTTGATTTACAAGCCGATCCAAAGACAGAGAAGGAAAAATGTTGGAACGAAGTGATTAATCTATGGCAGACTAGATGGGACAGTTCCTCAACGGGAGTCATAACAAGAAGTTTTATACCGCAAGTTACATATCTACTAAATAAGTCGACAAGAAAATGGTTTTCTATGGGAAAGGAAACTTCATACATTATAACAGGACATGGGTTCCTCAATGAAAAATTATTCCAACTGGGACTACGTGATAGAGATTTATGTGCGTGTGAAGCTGCAGAAAGCTGGAAGCATATACTTTATGACTGTCCGTATCAGGTTAATTTACGATTGCAAATGCAAGGCTGTGTTTCTAGTTTCTATTCTGGGGAGAAGAGAATCTTCTTTCCTCCGAGCAACTTTTAAGAAATTACAAGAGTGCTATGGGCGTGTTTAAAAGAAACCGACAGATGGTTGCCTGAGATTAGATTCTAAGAGTAATAATTAGTACTGAAGTCGGGAGTCGCCAACGTTTATTTTTTTAATATTTTTATATATGTTTTGTTTTTTTTTTAACACCAAGGGAACATTTTTCTTCCCTTCTTTCTTTTTGCCCTCCTCTAGAGTTGGCCCCAAGAGTTTCTAAAAGCTGGGCCAGAGGAATCTGGCCCACCTTTTGGCAACATCATCAATTCGAGTCAGTGTCTAGAATTGAGACAGTATGAGCTCTATTGGGACTGGCCCGCCCTTCCATAGTGTGGACGAGTACCAAGAAACATCTGGGTACTCGTTCCAGATGATTGGTGCTTCTGGGTAGTCATGTGGCCAGAACAAAACAACAGAACACACATAATACACAAAAACCTACGTTACCACATATTGACCCTTTTGTAGTGGTACTGCTCTTCACAGAGAAACGAGGGCAGAGCTGAACTGACGTTCTAGGAGCCGCCCTTTGCAAAAACACATGTTGTCCACACATGTTAAAACACATGACAATGAAATCCAAGTACAAACTATATGTGAAAAGTTATTAACACTGAGAGAGTGTAAAACTCCAAAGGCAGATGGTGTACACCCAGTTATACTGAAAATGATTCTGCAATTATTCCCGTGGGCTGGAGAAGTTCCAATGCCTTCTCAATCTATAAAAAAACGATAGAATGGATGGGCAAATACAGACCAATGAACTTCTGTGGTTTGTAAATTGTGGTGACGAGATTATAAAGTATAGTTGGGTGGGAGAAACAACTTTAGCATCATATATATCTGGATTTCAGTTAAGCTCTGAATACGGTTTCTTATGAGAGGTTAGTATATAAATTAGAGCAGGTCCAGATAACTGGGAAAATCTATTGATGGATTAGGGGATCGTTGAAGGACAGCAGACAGATAACAGGCATAAATGGGCATTCTTCAGAGTGGACTGGAGCACTAAATGGAATGCTTCAGTGATGTGTGAAATACTTAGGGATTATCATACAGAAAGAAATGAGGTTCAACATATAGTGCAAACATTCGGCAAGAAGGTTATATAGTGTACTCTCTATGATTTACCGGAATTTTGGATTCAGAGAGTAGAAAGTCATTTTCTTCATATATAAAACGATGGGGATACTACACTTCGAATACTTTAAAAAAATTATAGTCAAAGAAGATTCAAAGCAGGGCAATTGGTGAAGAGTGCCAAAAGAATTATTCCTATGTGGAGCGGCTCAAAAGATGTGATCCGAAGAACAGTAGTCTAAATCTTATGAAGTTTATGAAGGTCAGGGCATTGTGGAACTGTCACCAGTTTAGAAAATGAACTCCTTTTTTGTATGGATAATTTATAACAAAGATTTTATCATTACTAAAATAAGCCTGAAGAGCCTCACGCCGGTGTTAGCACTTCAACTAAAAAACAGCACGCTTTCTAGAGATGCGATGATTCAAGTAAGAATACGGTTGTTTTGTCGCATTAAAATTTAAACGAAGGAAGAGAGAAATAGTCTGAATTTTACAGCATTCCAATTTACAAAAAAGGTGTATGGTCCCGTTATCACGCTAATCTCTTGAGCTGTGCGCATGACTTCATTTCATCATTCATATCTCTTATCTTTTCTGTTGTGCAGAAAGATAAATAATGCACATATTATCACCGTGAAACTATCATCTGGTATCAAAAAACATTTACATAAAGAAATTAAAGTTTAATGATTTTTCTTTCTCATTGCTTGTCTTTTTATATGAAACGCGCAGAAACCAATTATTTGAATAAAAGCTCTTAACCGACATTGTTTATCGTTTAGGCAATATTCATTTTTACATTATGGTGTTTTAAGTGGTGAAAACAGTAAATATTTATTGTTTCTCCACTAAGAACATCTCATTACACAAGATTTTAAACGAAGAATGCATACCGAATGTTTTCTCAGCATCGGCGAATTATCTTCTACTTATAAATATTTATTTCTAAAGCACGAGATAATTCCCTTCCCACACATTAATAACGGTAATAGCAATTATTTTCTATAAATATTCTCAATAAGGAATCTCATCATTTGGAACATTTTTATCATTTGTACATAAGTGTTTATCTTTCGTTAACAAAACTACGATAGCCTGGAGCTGGTGGAATGTTGAAGTTTTGGAGTAAAAAATCTCCATCCCATCATCTGCTAATTGAGTACAACCGTTTTCTATAGTTTTCTGGGAAAGGTGCTAATGATTTATCATCATTCTGCTGCGGGCATTTTGTGCTTTGTTTCTGTGAGAATGGGTCATTAAAATCTGTTGATTTTTTTGTTGAATCTCTTTCTGTTGTCTTCATCCACCTTTTCGCTTAATAATAAACGGAATTGTATTAATTGAGCTAAATTTAATGCTGTATGAATTGCTGATTGGTTCTTTGCTAGCATTTTATTAATCAATAGCTGTTCTGAAATAATAAACAAAAAATTTGTTTAAAACACATAAATGAAAAATCCATATGATTTTGTAAATTGGTTTGGAGTTCCTTTGCTGCATAGATTAATATCCAATTAGAAATAACCGAAGTAAGAAAGGTCTACACCTTCGCCTGAGCTCAGTTAACTACATTCTCGAAAAAGAGAGCTCTTTAAAGAGTGATCTTCTTAGATACCCCAAGGATCCATCTGTTTCTTAACAAGTTTTCTTTGGAAACTGAACTACAAAACTGAAACGTAAGAAAACCTTGTTTATTAGAAACTGCAGTGTTCAAAGATCGTATGTAAATTAAATGAGTTGGAATAATTGGACATTTCATTATGCTGCCAAAATTTAAAAGTGTCCATACAATATGTGTAGCTGATCACAGCTGGGCAGACAAAGTGAATGAAGTGTTTTCTGTCTCCGAGAGTCCATTTATCTTCTTCTAGCCCTTGGCGACGAGTTCAGTAAATACAATACTTAGCTCTATTTGTAATATGCTAGCTACTTTTGTTGTTTTCATCTCCTGCTGGCAAGAAGTCATTGTAAACTGACTGAGAGTTTTACTAAGATATAATGAATAAAATTATGAAATAAGATTTGAAAATAAAAAGGCTAATGCATCAAAGAAGAAGCAAGAACACCACACAGTTGATTTTGAATTCACACAACCAAACGTAACAGAAAACAAATCTTTCTAGCATCTAAATCCATTTCGTATTCCAGATATTAGAAGTTTCTCCCAGTTTCAATGGAAAATAATATTCAACTTTTGCAATCCATTTTCCTTTGTCACCCCCAGTCTTAATGGTTGCTTATAATTTCCCTTTAAGGGATGATTTAAGTGCAATTTGTAGTTAAGCTTAATCGTCTATAATTAAGCTTGAAACACAATTCGTCGAACAGACACAATATGTCTATTGGACTTTGTATTTGAGCAATTCACGCAAGCAGATGAATTAGGTGTGAGGGAAAAGGAGTAAATAGAGAAATAGTTAAGACAGCGTACTGTGCCCTCTGTATATCAAGAATTTATACAGTACCCTTCGGCATCTGCTCTTGTAAATATTTACAACACTTTTCTGCAATCAGCTATGTAATGGAAGTATATTTTAATGTCTTGAAATCACGCAGAACAGACTGAATGCCAATGGTAGTTCATTGTGTCTTTTCAATCCTCAAATGCTATTATGTTTATAAACGCTCATCTTCCTGCAGTTCGTTTAACATCACAGCCATAAGGCAATGCCAGTTACTTAAAATAGCACCATACGCTGCAGCTGACCGAAAAAGGAAAAATGCACTGCTTATGCTATACTGCCATATACCACAGATATTTTAACGAACAAAAAAAAAAGAAATCTCATTTAAAAAAATAAAAAAAAAACTGAAATTTCAAGTCGTATAAAATGATTGCGAGTGTGCTACTTTTCCTCCGATAAATATCACCGTACTTCTCTTACGAGAAGTGCTGTTTCCTAATAGTAAGGACTGAGGCACCTCTTAGTGGCAGTCGAAAACGAAAAATGGACGTTGAAATCAATTGAATCAACGTACCTAAAGGAATAGTTTCATTAAATTATATAAGCAATAAATAAATAATAAAAATAATACTTTTTTTTCTCAAATAGAACAATTTTAAATTTAAAAAAATCACGAGTATTTTCTGAACCTCAAGATAAGTCACGAATTTTCTGGATTCCGAGATAAAAATAGGACCTATCAGATTCCACTGTTTTCCTCCAATAATCCGTTAATGAAACTTGACGGATTCATCAAGTGCACGTGCTTAGTGTTATTTCTTTCCCGACATCATTCAGAGAGAAATCTTTGTGGCAGATAACAGGATCCACACACACACGCTTCTTATTTCATCCAATGTTATCATTGGTAGCCATTTGTGGCTGGTGAGCCTTGGAGGTGATGAAGAAGGTGTTTTGTGATCGTTTATGTTGGTAATAAGATTATGTTGCTTAGAGCCGTAAAGGACCGTGAGGTGGGCATTAGGATAAAGTAAAAATCATTGTGGGAATAGCCAGAACTTATCTTTTCAATGATACACAGAGAGTCTCCAATTTACTGTAAAGGATTTGCAGGAATGGTACAATTTAACAACTAAGTAGAGGTCACGTATTTCTTAAGTCGAGTCTTAAGATCCATAACAAAGAATACAAATCTTAAAATTATTTTTGGTTCATCCCGAAAATGTTTATTTGGGTGGATCAGAATATTTCTTGATGTCAAAGACTACGTTAAGGTTTTTCCCAAAATCGTTTTTGATAATTTGGTGACAGTTATAATATTAATAATAAAAATTAATATAAATTTTAATAATAATAATAAATTATAATGATTTTAAAAATATTAAGTGATAAAATATCCCAGTCTTCTACAAGAAGTACAGTCCAACCCTAAACTCTTTAAAATATGTTCATATATCAATTACTAACACAGACAAATATAATATAGTTTCTGAAATGCATGGGAAAACTCCACCATGTTCATTAAAGGCACTGACGTTCCAAATGCATCTGCATGTCCTCCATTTTCTTTAGAATCACACTCTGAGGAAAAGAGTATGCAAATGCCATCGGAACGTCTGCGCGCTTAATAAACATGGGTTTGTTTACTAACGTTAGAGTTTTAATGGGGGATAGTTTGAAAAGCGCCGTTTCTGCTACTAAGAGATGAGAGCGTACAGCCAGAAGGGTTATTTCTGTGATCTTAAGACATTGTAGAAAAGTTGCGAGAATGAGATAATTGCCACAGTGAGAGTCTATTATGTCGGGAGCGAGAGAGGAAATTAAAATTTTAAAATATAACGCTCGAGCGAACCACATAATACGTGAGTTTTATTAAATTAGGAATTTCGGGTAAAAATACGTTTTTTTTTTAAGAATAAATCTTGGAAGATATCAAAACAGTCAGTGGTCGAAATTGAAATTGATATTATACAATAAATATGCATTCCGCATTAAACTTACTTGACCTACCCGAGACTGATCAATAAGTTACAAAGTGGTAGTGTCCACTATTATATTCATCAAGGTCTTTTAGCATAAGGGGTAAATTTTAACATATTAAAAAATTAAAATTAAATAAATTACCAATAAATTTAAAAACGGTGTACGATATTTTTCGAAAATTACAAAGATTAAATTATTGAGTCACAAAGACCGGACCCAGCCCCACCTCTTAAAGAAAGGTTCTAACTCTATTCATTTTTGGCCTCAAGAGTTAGCATTATTAATTCCAAATTACCGACTCATTTTGATGAACTTATTGACGTTATTTTCTTTTGAAAATCCCAACCAAGAAATGTATTAGAACCTATAGTACTTTGTTTCAGAAAACAAAAATTAAAGGGATAAATGAGCAAGAAGAAAAGTTGGGTCTGTGGCTTTGAAGTTGGACAGTCAATGGATGCTGACTGGTTGTGGTTCGAATTCGGACTGGTTTGGAAGAGAGAGGGGGAATAACAGAAGCCAATTCAGAAGAATTGGCTAAATGAATCTGGGAGGACAGAGAGCGAGAGATAGAGGCATAAGGTCATTTAATTTTAGATATGGAAGCGAAAATGTTTTCCTAACTGACCGATGGACAAACAGAAACGCGACCAGCTGCTTAACAAACAAATAATTAAAATAACATGTCTCATTAGGGTTACTGAGAAGAGGATTCGTTTCTGAAGAGTAGAAAGTGTCATTAGCAGACAGATGATCTACTGTATAGTGTCCATCGCAGAAAGCAGGGTTAGAATAAACAGACTCCCTCGCAAAACAAACCTCAATAAGTTTAATTAGCACACGGCCGACTGTACATAACTGCATACAGTAATCAGCCTGACGAGTGGAAGAGAAAAGATCACATCCAACGCACGCGTAGGTTGATTGACGGGTCCCAAACACAACGAGCTTCTCTGTTAGACCACCGAGCGATTTTAACTGATGAAATATGAAGGATAAATTATCGGGGATGTTCTCGACGCATGTCTGATTAAATGAGATTTAAAAAAGTACCAGAATAGAAACTTTTAAATGTCATTTCTTCTAGGAATAAAATACTTCTATTAAAGATTTCCTCGAGTACTTTTCAAAGCGCACCGCACTTCCACGAATTTGTTTCCAACAGCGGAGAAACGAATTCCAGTTATTCAGTCGTGTCAACGAGGTCATGTAGAAATTAAATCTTTCCGACAAGTTATGCAAGCAGTGATGTCGAAGGCAATTAGCCTGTAGCTAATGAGTTATTTGACAACGGTGACTTCTATTTCATAATCATTACTGTGCAGCGTTGCCTTCAGGTAAGAAAATAATGAATGCATGGCTGTGCTTATGTCAGTCGGTATGAATCTTCAGAAACTCGAAACAAGATCATTTGGCTGTTCTTTTTTTAAACGCAGGAAGAAATAAAACGCGATACCTTTTGAAAACTGGAGAAAAACTTCAAAGTTTAAAATTAAAACCGGCCATAAAAGAATAAATTTCATTTATAAGTGTCTGAAAACAATTTATTTAATATTAAAAGACCTCAACGGCATTACTAACAGCAGGATTTGTCTGGGTCACTGCCACCAAGCGCAAAAATGAAACAAGAATCGGACTTGTTCATCCTACACAAGCGCCACGCAGCGTCAGCAGTATTCATCAATCATTTTACAATTTCCTGGACAGTGATAAGAGTACAACTATATATCTTCGTGTCCAAAATAGGTGTATGGCCTTCGTCGTCTTTTTTTTTTTTTTGATGACAATATCACGTGACCGGGACAAAATCCGCTCGGTGGAATTTGCTGTTGGTTCACAAGCAGGGAATCCAACTCGCTTCATCATAGAACCGAAAATAATATAACGCGATATTAGCCACTTATGATAAAGCTCAATATAAATCGTGGTTTCGATTTTTCTTTCCTTTTCTGACTCTCAATCGCAAACTATGTTTGAAAATCCCAAGCGACCAATATGAGTCATAAATTTTTAACGCGTACAATACGGGAACGTTGAACAGAGGAAACTTTCTCTCTTTGTGTTCGTACGGGTACATTAGAAATGCAATAATTCTCTTTAGAATTTGATTTCCTACGTATTTTCGGGAGATAATTACTCAGACCACAAAAGTTATTATTAATGGCAAGCAGACATGGTGACAGTTGCTGATAGGAATAATTGCGACTTTTGTTTTCATTTTTAACGATACCAGTACACAAATAGGGATGAATAACCTCGCACAAAGGTCTCGTTCCCTTTATCGACAAGGGTTTGGTATCAGTTTTTACCGATTTAGTATCAATTTTTAATGAAGATAAAACTACTTGGCCCGTTATTTGTAGATGAATAGAGAACATCCAAATATTATGAACTTATGGGTAAAAACAGAGCCTTAGTGTCAAAGTTACGTAAAAATGGTGGATACTTTATTGATGGACCATAAGCCAGTTACAGAAAGGTTAATAATGTATAAAGTGGATCACTTATTCCAATAGAAACCCCTACAGTTTTCGTTCATGCTGAGAATGACAGAAATGTATTAATCCAACCCTCAGTAAAGGAGGTCTGCATTTATGAAGACGGCCGGAAGGAGAGGATAAGAATAATGAGTCTTCCTAGAGTGTTCTAGGCATGTTCTATGTGAGTGATTAAGATCAGGAGACCATACAGGTCAATCAATTTGTGCTGTGCTCTCAACTCTCTACGCATCGATTCGGTCTGTGTGGTTGGCACTGCCGCCCCTTAAAACGAAGTCTGTTCCATTAATACCGCCCTAGTAGCACGTACATTGGTTAAGCTCGTCGTCCCTCCAGGTCATAGGTAATTGGCGTGGGTTCGAGTTCCGTTTATATTGTGAGTTTTTATGGAATTTTTACTCCACGTGGTTTGAAGCAGGGGATGCGCGTTCCCTTCCCTCAAAAGCATTTTTTTGAGAAACCTAGCGGTAGCAGGAGTATAACCACAGTTCTTCCACATCTAAAGGGTGGTCTGCATTTATGAAAACGTCCGGAAGGAGAGAATAAGAATAATGAAGTCTTCATTGGAAAAGGCCTAAGTTAGGATCCCGTTAATACAGCAAGGAGCGCTTACAAGATGTCCATTCCGTGGTGAAGTTTTTCAATTTTTTGGGATCGCACAGATTTTTATCTCCAAGAAGTCGGGATTTTTCTTCCAGAAAGCAAATAAACTAACCATAGAATATACAGAGAGTGTATGGACTGTCTCTCTGGGGACACAGCATGAAAATATTCGTTTTCTTCTTTGTTTAATCCCGAATGTAGAATACACTCCACTTACAGATGCAATATACTGACACCCCCAAAGATACTGTTGCAGGATATTTTCAACCATAATGATCGCTTATTAAATTTCACCCAAGATGGAATTTAATAACTGGAACTACTTGTGGAGATGAACGTTCACAGCGTTAAAACACTGATTCATCTTTAAATAGTATCCAGATACTTGTGTTGCACAATGCACAAACATCCATTTCTTGATAATAACTCGGATAAATAGCCTCTTTAACCAAAAACCTGCCTGCTTCATTGTTTCTACAGTATCTTGTATTTATGGGCAATTGATATTCACTTGTCCTATGGCGATGCATCCTTGTACGGTGGCTTAAAACAGCTCTTTGTTACATAGAATAGAATTTCTTAGAATACTTTCTGTAACCAGTTTGCCACTTCATTTCACATTTAGCAAACTACCCTTTGAATATTGTTTCTATTCCATCCTTTCAACTGCCTCACCAAAAAAGAACCTTTTAAGCATCATTCTCTGATCTTTTCAAAAAAAATTATGCAAATTTAACAATCTGCAATTTAAAAGTTTTTTGTATGGTCTTCTAAACCGCATGTTTGAATGTAATTATGTTAATTCCTTCACTCTTTTACATTTAGCACATTTCTGTATTATCATTTTAGCTCGTTGTAGGCTTATTCAATAAAAATTTAAGACATTGTCGGTAAAACTACTATAGTGTCGCATCAAGATAAACAAATCGGCAACAACCGTGACTGTCCCCGCCTTTGAAGTTATTCTGATTTAAATCTAACGATCTGCCTGATATAAAAATAAAAAGAATAATCCATCTTTTTTCAAGACTCCAAAGAGTTAATTTTTCTTAATTGTAAATGGACCAGACAATTATAACTACTTATAAAAGAAGGTATCAAATTCTTTCGATTCCCCTTAGAACTAAAGATGCGGGCTGTTTGAAAGTGAAAGAACATCAATCATCGCATCGATTTTCCGCATCCCTCTTGGTCGATGTTTAGTCTCCACTAGTGTTAAGTAGAGCGATGATACAAGAATCGAAGACTTTGCTCCATATGTTTGTTCGCGGAAGGAAAATAAAAATGTCTTAATAAACATCCAAAACATTGATTAACGTTTCTGAAATTGTTTTATAGGGGTCATAGTTTTTAAGGAAATCTTTTCTTTCGATTACATATCGAGAACTTGTTTTCTTCTTTCTAAGTTAGAAGATCGTAGAATAACTGATAGCCTGTTGTTTCTTGTCTCCAACTGCTTTTGGTAAGAAAAACAAAGCCATCAATTCCAAGGGATGACTGTCTCTAGACAATTCTACCCGTATATATAGCATGGTGATTACGATAAGTATCTTTTGTCATTGTGAATTGCAGTAGACAAATCAAAGGGAACAGAAATATGAACCCCCAAAGTTTGGTCAAACATTAAGTCCATTTTTCTGGAGTGTATAATGCGGTAATCTTAAACATAAATTGTAATACCAGTGCATGGTTTCGCAATATATATGGCAACTGATATATATTGCTCTTCTTTCTCTATCAGACAACTGCAATGAAGTAACCTGTCAGCCAATGCAATCAATGGAAAAGAATGCCATCGACAAATTTGCCAAAAAACAATATCGCACTGTCCAGCTTGTCTCTTCTAACTCAGTTGAGCAGTTGCGAATCGATAGGAATGTCGTCAGGACACATCCAAGAATAAAGACTTGTCCAATTTTTGTTTTCGACTATTTATCTTCCACCTCCAAATGGAACCAATATTCCTAAAAGTGGCTTAATCAGCTTAATATGTTAGATTATTATACGTTAGCCCTATTTTAAAGAACTTTATTTAAAATGGGGCCAACGTCTACCAAATGACAATTTAAATAAACTGTGAAAAAGTCTCAATAGTCCAATTATTCAGGATCGGGTCGAAGGTAATCAGAACAATGGTAAACATTTGCATCAAGAAATACAGAGCCCCTACCAAAGTTCTGACCATGGTGATGAACAAATGGCTGTTTCGGCTGGATCCTTTTTATATCTGCATGAAAAGCAACTCAGCTAAACATGCGATAAAGGTATGAATCCTTGCCTTCTAAGAAAGTTCTTAGAACATGGCACAGAAGTGTAGCATCAGAAAAGGAGACGAAAAAATGGTGGACGCTTGCCTACAGGCTACAGAATAACAACGGAATAGTTTTTTCTGCAACATCATTCCAATGACTAACGAGTTAAAGAACTGGACCTAACGTTCTGTGGAACAATAGGAAAAATAAGACAAATATTCCGCGCGAGCTCTTGGTTCGTACCATTGCCATACACAGAAGCCAAATCTAGTTTATCAAGCAAGGCACATTACTTCCAACGCTTGCTTGGTAAAAACATACCACTAACTATCCTTTCAGCGAAACATCGCGAACTTTCTCTATCTACAGAATAAACTATTCTTAAGTCATGTATAGCCTTTATATTAATGCCTAAATATCGCTGGATTTTTAACATACAAGTATAAATTTATTTATCTGAAATGGTACCACTTTGATAGTAACTCACTGAAAGGCGTATACTGTACTTCTTATTTTCTTTTCATTCTTAAATTAGTGTATAAAGGAAATATTAAGTCTTAAATATTTATATAGGGAAATTCAAAAATTCACTACAAGAAACAAGTCGATGATTTATAGTAGGCTGTTAGGCAGTAGCTATCTTTAAAATACATAGAACTATGCAAACTCAGAAAGATGTATTCGTTTGGACCCATAGGATACTTCTGACACTTTGGAAAACCTATTTAGACATTAAATTCAGTTATAATTGAAAAGGCTGCATTTGACTGTATCAAACCGTTGGAAATTATACTGAGAGTTAACAGAGTCAGGGAAAATCCCCTCGGACTGGAGAACTTCTAAGATTCCCCCCTCCAGTCCACAAATATGATATTAAAGAGGTGGATAACTATAGGCCAGAAAGTTTGAATTCTAGAGTAGGGAAGATGATATAGTCTACTATTAAGGATTCGATTTGGGATCATCTTGACAAAATGTAACCTTGAAGAGATCCCAGAATAGGTTCATTAAGTGGTGCTCATGTCTGACCAATCTGATAAATTAGTGATGGAATCATTAATAAGGCAGTTGCAGGGAGATAATAATTTCAACATTATATAACTAGACTTTAGTAAAGCTTTTGCTACAGTCGCTCATGGATGGCTGCTATATAAACCGGAAGAAGCTGGAGTTCTAAGAGTTTTCTCTTAATAGCAAGCTGGCAAAAGATAGGAGACAAATGATTGTCATAAATGGTCAATCTTCAGAGTGGGCCAGTGTAACAAGTGGGATCCCTTAGGGCTTGATAGTGGGTTACCTCCCATTTCTCATTTTCATAAATGATATTTGCAAAGCTACCCAACGAGACTCAGAGTTTGCTGATGATATGAAGTTGGAAACGATGGTAAGCAATTCGAGCAGGCCATGTGGTTTCAAAAAAGACTTAGATTAGTTGCATACGTGGTTCAAAATAAGCAAGATTAATACTTTTGAATGTAAGGTTATGCATTTGAGGACCACAAATCTTGCAACCAAGTATAAGGAGGTCTGTTCTCCCGCGTAAGTTAGGGGAAGAGGAGTTAAAAGTAGTTCAAGATGAAAAAAGTCTTAGATGATAACATTCAAACTGATATGAAATTTCCATGCAGAATAAACAGGTGACTAGGATGGCATATAGTGTCGTGTACATGATTTATAGAACCTTTACTATTAGGAAGAAGGACGTCATTGTTCTTATATACAAGATGATGGTTATACCGCATTTGGAAGATTGTATTCGACTATGAAGACTACATATAAAAAAGACATACACAGAGATGTGTAGAACTTCTGGAGAGGATTCAAAGAATGGTCCAGTTTAATGATGAGTGCAAATCGATGCGCATATGAAGAAATGTTTATAAGGTCTTGACTGCAAAGTTTAACAACCAAAGAGCTAAGTGGGGGGGATGATTTCATTGAAGAGGTTAGGTAAAATGAATTCAGGAGGTCTGTTCTCCCGCGTAGGTGAGACAAGGACACAGAGGTTATAAATATAAAGCCTCAGGAAAGGATAGAGAATCGAAGTTCACCTGTAGGCAGCGAGTTGTCGAATACTGGAGCTCAATTTTATTGTTTCATTGATTTTATTTTTAGCTGATTTTGCCTTATTTAGCTTTACTGATACTAATATTGAATACAACTACAAAAAAAGAGATTAAAAAATTTCCCCACTAAGTGACAGGTTTCAGAATCAAGCCTATCCAAAGGGATAGGTTTCATGGGTATTATTTTCTTGTTCAGTTCTGTTTTTATCGAGCCTTCCATCCAGATGCGGTTCTTTAAGCTTTACTGGATCTCAAGTGGACACTTTAAGACATGATGTACGGGAGAACAGATTTTGCGATACGGCATACAAGACACTGTTTTCTCTTCTTCCCTTAATTCAGGGGTTTAATACTGTACATTAATAAAGACTTCGAAATTAATTTTAAATGTCAAGAGCGTAATGATCCTTAAGTCCTTTTCCTGAAAGATTTGACATTTCAGCTTCTCCTACAACTCTCGTTGTGGTAAACATTTCTTTTAAGCGTATTGAGAACTTAATTATTTCATCCTCTCTAACTGATAACGCTAGAAAGCTATACATTTGAGTTTATACGATACATATAAAGCGTTACGCAGACAGCTGAGTGACTTTCTGGCGCTATTACAAAAAGCCAACTGGAACTGCATACAACTCGCAGATTGAACAAGATGCTGCATACTAATATATACAGTTCTCAATTAAAAAGGATTATATAGAGTCTAATTAAAGATGATTATTAATTAATATAGCATAGTAATCTTGAAATAGTTCTTTTCCGTATAGATATCTTGCGGATGACACATTTTGAGAGAGTTAATTCATCGATGTGCTCCAAACTGTTGTTGTTGAAGGGTTTTAGGAGTATCAGTGTGAGGATGGTGATTCCAGCAACTGTGCTATCCACAAGGCCCGCCTTCATTGCAGCCGCCAGTTCATTTGTAGAGGGGAACGTACTGGTGGCTCCTATAGCGGTGTTCAGTCCATCCCAAAGGTATTGGATCTGATTCAGATCTAGATTCGAAGCTGGCGGGGAGTTGGACTTCGTTTTCTTCGGACCAGATAATGCTGCTCACTGTATGGCATAGAACGTTATTATACTGAACGTAGAAGGCTCATCTCTGTAGAACTACCAGAGTGTGGGCAACACAGAATTGTCAGAATTATCATGGTATGACTAGGGAGTGATGTTTATTGGCATTTCAACCAAGAGTCCGGTTCTAAACCCGAGATTCAGTACCAAACCATAACTCTGCTTCCTCAGAACTTAATTGTGTGCACAATACACTACGGTATATGGCGTTCCTCAACCATTCTCCTAGCCAACACTCGCCCATTTTATCTGAAGACTGTGCAACTCCATACGACCTCTTTATGCTGTTCCATGGATCAAGATATGCACCATCTTGGTACAAACTTTGGTACCAAAATTTCCTTAATCAGCACTTTGATTTTATTAAATAATTATTTACCGACCTTCCACACTAGGTTGATGTGGTCTGAGATCGAAACCCATCGATAATGAGAGAAATTTCATGTCAAATAAGACTTGATAATCAGAAGTATTAATGAAATTCACATTCAGAATCTTACAGCTACTCATTCTACCTCTTCTATCTTTGCAATTTCCTCCAGAAATGAAAACCTGTTCTTGCTTTACGGAACTGGAAGAGAATGTCCGAATACTTTGCCCAATACACCTTTTAAGGGTAATCGATAGTGAGTTGGATTTGTGTGGTCTTTCCATAGTCTGGAGAAAAGGAAGCCTGGAATTTGGACAGCAGTTTTCTTGATATACTCTAATCTTCACTAGTAGAGAGATATGTAAACCCATACTTTTGTTAGGGTAGTGCATTTGCACACAGTGAGAATACCATAAAGACTGGGTTTCATGTTTCTGTCTAACGACCAAGTGCTGGAAGTAGTTGTTACAGTATAGCGGACAAGAATGTCATGGTGGTGTCGTTATGATGTGCTCACCAAATATTTTGAATTTTTCAGTCCCTAAGATGGCATTATTTCTTTTAATTTATCCTGGCAGACTTAATTTATTCTAGGTTTGTTTCTAAATAAGTAATCTCACTTGGGACCGAAAATATAGTGCCATATCGGGTAACTTTGATAGCTTTGAATTTTCATAGCATAATTTAACAGTAACATTTGCCTGCCAGTGTGAAGCGAAGTTCATAAGCCCCTGAAGCATCATAAAGTATCAGAGCACGTGGCCTTCCTAATCTCTAAACATGGGCATCGTAATCAGCAGTAGGTCTAATCAGTGTCCGGCGTAAGCTTAAGTAGAACTCTAAGTATATTTGGATAGATTTAATATAGTCTACAAAAGTTAGTTTGTTAACAAGGAGAATACTATTAATAACAGAGGGCGTCAAGTCTTTTTCAAGCCTTATTTCAGGATCGTACATATTTTTCGCTTCCTATAGAAGTGTATTACGACTGTCATTTGCTTCAAGATTTTGGGCCGTTTCTACTTGGCCCAGGATTCAGTTCTGTATTTGCTGTGTGATGAGGTAGCCTTTCAATCATATGCATGCATTATTTTGATATGAAACGATGGAATTGCGTGCAGTATGAAATGTAAGATGGAACTGATTCGTAGCGTAAAGTAGTTGCCAGAACCGGGCACTATGTAACTTCCTATTCGCGTACGCATTTTTCTGACCTACAAGGGATAGCGTAATAAGTTTCAGATTATGCACGGTAGGTGGCCTTTCAAATCGGAATCCTGAAGTTCATGTAGATCGTGGTATATTTCCAGGTCAAGACATATCACTACTAGAAATTCATTACAATAAAAAAAAAACATTGGATTCTGTTGTGTACAGAAATCAGAGCATCTTTCTGTTAACATTTCCAGACTTTGCCCAATGCACATTTTAAGGGTAGTTTTTCGATAGTGAGTTGGATTCGTGTGGTCTTTCCATAGTCTGTAGAAAATGAAGCCTGGAATTTGGACAGCAGTTTTCTCGATATACTCTATTCTTCGCTAGTCTGGGACTTCATAACGTTTTACCAAGTTGGTAAGAACTAATTTTTGTAATTTGTCTATGACGATTATACAAAAGATGTCGAGTATTAGACAAACCAGCAATAGAAGACAGTCCATTTACAGACAGACGATGCCGAACGTCCATATATGAACCTTTATTCCTCCAATTAACAAAAAAACCAAAATGTCAAATTAGGAACACCCGAGAGCTATCTCATCTACCATTGTGTAATATGTCCATAAATTGGGAGAGTTCGCTGGTCGAGTTGCCTGTTTTACTGGAATTTCTGAGGGATGGGGGAGGAGGGTGAACCTTTGCTATCCACGCCTGTGACCGAGTAACTCAGCCACGGGATGAAAAACGCCCGTAAAACGTCTCGCGTCATTGATGGAATTCGAACCTGGACTACTTCCATCCAGTGTCCTCCAATGGACAGATTACAATCTTCCACATATTGCTTCTTGTGGGGAAGGAGATATTGCAATATTTCACCTTCCAATAACAGATTGCATACGCCAGTGTAGCTTGACTTCATTTTTTGTTAACTTCTTGATTACACGATAGTTTTAGCTTAGCATTTGCACATATTCGTTTTGCGAATCTTCGACTACTTATGGGAATTCACACACTTTGAGGAAATTACGTTTTTTTTTCGGCACGGTAATACCTTAGTCTAGAAAGAAATGTATTCCAAAACTTTATTCAGTTAGTGAAAAAAAGAAATTGATAACCTTTGTGTGTTTACATGAATCTCATATTCAGGCAGGTGTTTTTACTTTGTTATGCTAACAAAAACTCTATTTACTTTCTTTAAACCGAATCTTTTGTGAAAAAAAAATTGAATACGTAATGGAATGTTTTCTCAATACTGAAGTGTAAAAAACGTTCTACTGATTCACAGGTTTAGCTGATAGTAACTAAAATTACTATTTTTCCAAGTTGTCCACAACTTTTCTTCCATTCCCAGGATTTGTTCCACTATAACTGAAACCATAATTGAAGTTAATTGAATTATCGCAGCTTTGAAGATTACTGTAATCCAAGTTAAATTAATTAAAAGCTAATTAAGCCTTACTAACCTGCTAGTAAGGCTTAATTTAATTTAAGTTAAAAAGGCTTAATCGTGCAGATCATTTAAACAGCTCTATCGTACATTACAATTAAGTAAATGATTCTGTGGAGCACTTAATCTTCCTACAGCTATCGTGATTATGGTCATCTGATGGTTTAGGACTGCTGTTTTGTAGAACAGTGTTGAAGAGATAGTTTTATAGATGGTA
Source organism: Mastigoproctus giganteus (assembly GCF_048544385.1). Lineage (NCBI taxonomy): Eukaryota > Metazoa > Arthropoda > Arachnida > Uropygi > Thelyphonidae > Mastigoproctus > Mastigoproctus giganteus. Next base: position 70,312,422 of record NC_143580.1, read on the forward strand.
ACTTGAAGAAAGAGCACGCGTCATTGATGGGATTCAAACTCGGGTCTTTTCTACCCGGTGTGGAGAGGACGATGATTACACCAACACAACAAGGGCGAAGAATGCTCTGGTCAAAAGGTTCAACGTACGACAGCTCGATCTAGGAAGATGGACAGGGACAGTCTAAACAACCAAATTTAAGAAAAAATTCTGAAATTTGATGGGATAATAAGAGGTGGAAATAATTCACCAAAACTGAGGTTCATTTAGAAGTTTAGCGCAAAAAATTGCACTTTGAATTTTAAATACAAAATACCTCAAGGTTATTTGTGCAAAATATGCCACGGAAGGAAGATAATCATAAAGCACTTTCAAAAAACCAGCCGCCTAGTTTACAACCCCTTTAATAGGAGATTGGTCAGAGAAACCTGGATAAAAGAAATCGAATAAAAATGAAGTGTTAAATTCAAATAAGGACCAATTAAGAAGGCTGGCAGATTCGTGTCATATGTCGACGCCTTATTCTCATCATTATACAGAGAAATTGTTAGGGATAAGAAGAAAGCAGATTACTAATTGGCTTGACTTTTGGAGCTCTCCATGGTACCTTGCGTATACACTACTGTTCGTGTGTAATGAACTATTGCTTCACCCTTTCTCTCTCTCTTGGTTATGCTTAAAGGTTTGAGCCTGCTGGCAACGATCCATTTCAGTAATGAGTCTAGAATGCCTTGTCTGCGAAACTTTGAGAGAAAGTGAGCAAGTGGGTAGAAAATAAGGAGCGAGAGGTGTTATTACGGGCTAAATTTTTGCTAAATCTTCAGACACAGCTGCTGCGCTATTTTAAGATGGGCAATATTCGCTTTCTAAGTATTAATCAGTTTCTTTATAAAGAACCTTAACAGGCGACAAGCCAGCAGTTTTATGTCAAACTAGGAATGAACCCTAATATAATAGAGATAACCTAATACACCCAACGAAAATGTACACGCATTACCCGAAAGATAATACCATTTCATGGTTTGAAAGTTAGCTTCGCGATAACGCAGCAATTTTATGTCAAACTATAAACACTAATATAAAAGCTCTCAACGTAATTATTGCATCAAAACTAAACTTCTAAATTAACCATCGTATTAGAGGAAACGTTGTCACGTGTTTTAAGTGTGATTTATTGATACGTACAAGTTCAGACATGCATGGTAAAAATCTCTCATTATTTTATTTCAATTAACTAATTACTCTTTTATTTTATTTAAGATCATTGTTTTGTAAGAATTGTGTACAGTCTGCAGCAAATATTAAAATTTAGAGAGTTAGTTATCCAACTCATGAAATTTTAGAAAATCGTGTCATAAATACACAGGTTGATCATTTAGTGGAATGGACCTACCTTCATTTTAATCTTCGTCGCAGAGATCTGCTGGTGCTCTCTTTTCAAAATGACATCCTTCGAGGTGGCTCTCGTGGGTAGCACAGTTGGTAGGATCGCAGTCCTCCTCAAACCGGGTGGAAAAGACCTGGATTTGAGTCCCGTCGATGATGGGGAGGAATGTTTATGGGCCTTTTTCACAACCTGGCTGAGTTAGTCGGTCTCAGGTAAGGGTAACATGGTTTTTCTCCTGGAAATGGGTTTGGTTTTCATCAAGCTAAGAGAAAATCGACATCAGAACACACGCAATATGGCCTTAGTCACCAACGCTCGTAAAAACGTACTACAACAACCTTCGAGGTGTATACAATCGGGTTATGGAAACCCACTCGTAATAAGCACTTCCAGAAGATATTTCTTAACAAGTCTTAAAGAGTAGTTGTGGTGACATCGACTTTCTTAAATGCGCCTCATTTGAAAATCACATTCATCTTTAAACACTTGTGTTCGTAAACCTCTGACATTTATTTTACAATCTCTGTAGCACTGAAACCACTTCGAACGCAATACCAAACACTTAAAAGTTGCTCATTCTTCCGTTATTTACAGCAAGTAATTAAAAGTAACTTTCCAATCATCAAACAACTCTTCAGAGCTTGAAATTGTATGCGCATTCTTGCACATACATTCTCATGGCATCGTTCGACAATTGGCAGAAACCTGATTGGTTGTACGAGTGGCGTTTCCATCCCGAAAATTAAACGATCACCCTGTGCGCATGGAAAACAAACCCGTAACATTTGTACGGCAAAGATCAAGAACTCTTAACGTGTTCCCATAAACTAAAAGCGCTGTACAAATCTTTGTGCGATGCTTTTGGAGATTGCTGTGTAGCAAGACTACGCAGCAATCTCCAGTATAGTTAGTGGTTCGTGGAACAAGACACTCCTAATGCTGAGGAAATGGTCGATTTGTTCTAGACAGACCAGGCGTGATCCACCTGGGTGGATAAAGTAGTTCTCTGAATTCTCGAATATGGTCCACAGATAATCCTCGTGAGATCCACGAGACTTCTATTCGCTATAAAAGCTGGTCTGGTGTGTTCGGCGAAAGATATTCTACATTACTTTCTTTAATGAGGCGATCAAAAGTGAGCGCTATGTTGCCATCAAGCAAACATTATCGCCGGATGAACTCGCTAAAAGGTGGTTTCAACAAACAATAGGCTACCAGGAAGACCAGTAACTTAGTCCAACGATTTCTTTTATGGGTTTTGTTAAAGGATGCGGAATACTCAGAGCACTCTCATTCACTGACAGACCTACAGGGACAAATTCAGAATGGAGTAGTCGCCATATCTGCCGACATGCTACAAGCGGTGATATCAAAATAAAAATCAAAATCACCGTACCGTGATTTGATTCCACTACGTCGGTCACACATTTTTGGTAATACTGTATTATTAGATTTCTTTTTCGACAAACAATATTAACAAGATTTAAAAGTACATATATATAAAGGATTCAAGCTACTATAAATGCTTATTGCATTCACACCTTCTAGGAACACGGTTGTTTATAAAACTTAAATCATAACTTTCAGTATTATTATGAATTAATTGACATATATAACGAAGACCACATAGAATTATGTATCTTGCAAGATACTGACGATTACATTTCTCCAAATATGCTTATCACTACACTTAATAACATAATATTAATTTTTATATTTAACCGGCTATTTGCAATCTATATATGTTGAATCTAGTGGTATCATTGGTTTATCTCTAGTGTCAATAATTTGGAGACAATTGACAGTTTTAATTTTTGAGACATTTATATGTACTTCATAAGTGAGTACCAATACTACGATATACAGGAGCCTTTGCATTAGCAACACCCCCCTTGTATAGGAACGATCTGGTCTGTGACACTTGTGAAGGCACAAAGTCGGGACCGGCTGATACAAGATTGTAGTTCGCACACGTAGTAATCCGTTTTTTGTCTGCGAGGAAGAATGAGCCGGCGTCGAAATCTTTCCGAGTTTGAACTTCCAACGATTGTGGGGGCAAGATATATGCAGGTGCCATTATTTCGAGAACAGCAAACGTGGTTAAGTGCTCCCGTTCTATGGTATCAGGAGTCTACCATGACTAGCTCAATAGCAGTAGAACAACAACCAAAAGTTACACGTTGGACAACCACGTGTGCTCGACGCCTGTAGTGATCATGTGTATTATCTCGTGACACAGCAGAGACGGGGCAGAATGGCCGAGCTAACTACCCAGTACAACGTAGGAATAGCAAAACCAATATCCATATGGACTATGCGACGGACATTAGTTCGTATAGGCAATGCCATTTTTACTGGTGCTCACTGCGAGACACAGGAAACTGCATCTTGCATGGGCACATCATCACCAATGCTGGACCACCAACATTTAGAAATCTGTCACCTGGTCTGATTAATTCCGTTTCCAATTCTATCATGCTGACAGACTCGTAGGAATTTGGAGAAAGCAACTGGATCCTTGGATCACCGTCAATCAACGGATAGATGGCAACGCCTATCTTTCTATCGTTGCCGACCAAGTACATTCCTTCAAGATGCCAGTGTATCCAAAGAACTCCGGCTTCTGTCTACAAGAAAACGCACCTTGTCACAAGGCCTGTCAGGCTGCTAACTGGTTTCAGGAACATGACAACAAATTCGTCGTCCTCCCATGGCTGCTATTTGTTTGTTATTTGGTTTTTAGGAGCATTAGCAACTAAGGCCATATTGCTCCGGGATATGCGGTGGTTATTCCCTGAATGACCTTTCCGCATCCTCCGTATTTGGTGGTGACGGGCTCGAACCCCGGTCTAATCAAGAAGCGTGTGTTACGCACTGCTGCTCCTTCCCACCTGGCTACGGAGGCGCCCCCATGGCTGCACAACCCTCGCAAGTAGCACAGTTAGTAGAATCGCCGGTCTGCCAACACCAGATGGAAAAGACCCGAGTTCGAATCCCATCGATGAAGTGAGAAATTTTTGAGTCTCTTTTATAATATAACGAAGTTACGTAGTGTCAGGCGAGGGTAGCATGGTTTTTCCTTCCGCAGAAAGGCAAATCGACCTTATAACACACTCAATTTAATACATGATATGTATGGTGCAATATAGCCCAAGTCGCTGATGCGCTTAAAAACCCTATATATATGGTTGCCCAAATCATTCGGATCTCGCTCTAACCGAGCATGTTTGAAACCTGTAAAAAAAAAAAAAAGACAATCGGTGCCACGCGCATCCACATGACAATGTGCGGGCACATTATCATTTGATGATAATGGACATTATGCTACCATGAGTAGAACTACCACAAGACACTCTTAAGCACTTTGTGGAGTCCATACCAAGGCGTGTATGGGCTGTATTTTTGGAAAAAAGGTGGCTCCGAGATATTAGTTGGTTGTTTCTAATACAAAGCCAATTCACTGTATATAGTGAAACTACCTAATATGTATAACACCGTTGGTGGCATCAAGTTTTGTATTGCATATGAATTCTATTCTGGAACGCTTATGGCTCATCATCCACTATACCATGGATATAGAGAAAGCTCAAAACTATCATAATGACTGCTAATTTTGTACAGTGAATATGTCAGAGTCTTAAGTTTGAAAAATATGCAGAACGAAAACCTGTAACGTATTTCAACATACCATCCTCTACCGCTTCAGTGTTACACGATGAAAACCTACCAATTCCAATCGACTTTCCAAAGAAGAATCTTCAGAACTGGATGATGGATTTAGTGAATAGGACAATTAGTATTACACTGACAAGCGTGTTCAAGTAGAGAGCCACATTTCCTGAATAAACAAGAATTGAATGACTTAGTGATGGGCTTGGGTCTAACCAAATCCAGTTCAGAGCTTCTGACATCTCGTTTAAAATAGAGGAATCCACAGGATCTCCGCTCCAACATTTCCATATATTTTATACTCTTACAGAATCTATGTGGTATTGGTCACAAACCATGAGAGTGGGGTCCCTTGAGAGTCAGTATTCAAGCCAAAGTTGGAACGCTGTGCTGTTTCTGTTTCGCAATGGGAATATACACCCATCGAGTCTTATTGCTCACACTTTTCATATTAAAGAAGACTAAGAAAATGTGAAACAAGTGCTAGAGAAGGTCAAGTATGACCACCATAAACGGAATGTCTGGGAACTTTAAAATGCCGGGGTTCCTTCTAGGTTTGCAAAGTAGTTTCAAAGTCCACGTGCTCTCTCTCTCTACCTCTGGGACAATACGGCTGAGGAATATCAGTACCTAAAAGAATGGTCTGAGAGAACTGATTTGCAGCCGGTGAACACAATGTAGTATAGAGACCATTGGTTCCTAGAAACAAAATCTTGTTTCCACCATCTCCAGATCAGGCTGGGTCAAACAATCACTGGTCAAACAATCCTCTTAAGCATTGGCTTGTCAAGGTGACACCTTCAGGCATATATACTCTTTGTTTCCGAAACTACCTAATAGAAAGGTGAAAGATGACATATTTATTGTTCCACAAGTTGTGGGCTTTGCAAGACAGGAGATAGGAAGTACTTTCAACACGGAAGTACTTTCTACACTGAATGGAGAAGCGGTTCTAAGGATGGTGTGCTGAAGGATGATGGGCGATTATATCTGGTTCCAAAAATGATGGGCGACTATATCTGGTTCTTGGTTCGCATGATCACATGAACCACTAAAGATAAATACGTTCAAATGTACACCTTTTTAAATAAATGTTTTGATTAACCCAAGGGGGATTTATGTAATTTTTAGAAACTTAGTTTATAATTCGTTGTTGTGTATTATACATGTACAATTGCCAAATATGCGTGTATGTTCACGGACACAGTTGCACGTTTATCGGGCTGAAAAACCGGTATGATTCACTGATAAAACCCTACTCCCTCTGCATGAGATCGTTCAATTACCTCAGTTAAGAGGGATATTAGAATTTCCCCAGTCTATCGCTGGACTCGAACACAGAGACCAGAATTTATGACATAGTGGTATCTTTTACAGAATCGTTTCTCACCATTCAATTTCACCGAAGTCGAGAAGAAATTATGATGTTCTGACTATGCCTTGAATGGCCTGAACAATTTAGTCGAGTCCAACATTAATACAGAGTATGTTATGTACGTAATGGTGGCCAGCTATGACCGACTATTTTAGACTTACGCCAAAGATCCTATGGTCATTTTGTCTGTTTTTCTGGATTCAACAGCAGCTTCCAAAACAGAAAATCATATAACTGTACATCGAATTCTCTCTATCAAAGTAGAAGTAGCTTCGGATAATAAAAAGATACAATGTGATTGGATGTCTAGACGATGGATACAAAATCTGAAACAGAATCTGAGATACAAGGTTTGATAATTAAGTTCCAGAGACTTAGTTTAAAGAAAACCAGACAGAATGAAAAGCAACTGTTAATATTTTTCAAAGTAATCATCATGAGCAGCTACACACTTGTGATATTGCTCATAAAGCTTTTGAAAACATTTTTTAAACGCATTTGAATTGACTACCGCCAATTCCTTTGCTAAATTTCTTTTAAAGCCCTCTACGCCTCAAATTGTATATAATGATAGCACCAATTAATAGCAACCACAATCCTACGCTTTGCCAAGAAATTCCTCAATAACCATCGCAGAATACAACATAAGCTTTGTCGTTTAACAGGAATCAATCTCTTTTTCTCCAATCTGAAGCTCTTCGCTGGATGAATTCTGGTAACCAAAAGATCAGAAATTTGTGCGCAGTACTCCTTATTCAGTCTTACCCGATGGAACAAATTCATTGGGAATGATTTCCTTGCTATCGAAAGTGATCAAAATCGCTTTGGTTTTTCAGTTTGAAAAACGAAATATTCTGTTCTAGAAGAGCAGGTTGATTTCCATTCCATGATTTGTATCTTTGTTTGTAGATCGTATTCGAAACACTTTGACTCAACAGCTGCAACCACAGAATCGAGCAAAGAAGGATCATCATCAACAAGCTTAAATGAGCTCCTTGCATCCATCGAGTCTGAGCAATTTAATGGAGTCCCCAAAAGATATCAACAATTCCTTACCAGATGACTACCTGCAAAACACCCTGGATTTATGCTGCATCCACCATCCCATTATTCTGATGTATGATCGCTGAAATATTTCTCTTAGGCTGTTATTAATATTAAATTAGGGATATTCAATGATATTTAAATTTGTCGTGTAGTTCATATTCGGATAACAGTTAGACGAGTCTAATGCTCACAAAGTATTCTAAACATCACGTCCCACGTGATAAACGAAACTTTGATTCCTGAATTTTTGGTTGTCCTCCATGCTACCGTATTTTTTAAAATATTTCTTTTAGAACGTATTATGCAGTGCCAGCTTGTTTTCTTGTCATTATAGAAAGACACCATAAAAAGCCATGTTCCCAGTAATAACGAAACATTAAACCTATAATCTGGTCGACAATCAGCCATTAATGGTGAATCCCCTGAGGTCATATTTCCTTTTAATAATGGAGAAAAGGTCTCATTAATATTTTGCTGGAATCCATGCAGTGTTTTTGAGTCTTACGGGATTCCAGGTATCATACTAAGAGCAGTATACAGTACTAGGCAGAATCTCGAGATGAAAGGCATCCCGGCTTTCCTTATTCTGCTTCTCCCTGAAGTATAGAAATTCGAGATTGAACTGGTAGAGAATTACGGTCTCTAAGAGAATGCTTTAAGCTTAACGAATTCTAAAAAAAACTCAAGATGCAGATTAAATTTGCAATTACTAAGCAAGCAGACATCCATAGCTTTGCATTTGATAAAAATGTCTTCTAATGCGAGAAAAGTTCAATGTAATTTAGTGATTAATTACTGTTATTTGTTGAATTTTATTAACTACAAACATGAACGCAGATTATTATTAATCCAGCTGCATTCATATCTGCGTACTTGTCTAGTCAACTTTTTCTAATGGGAAGCAAAAATCTGAGAAAACTGGTACGTCTTAAACTCGTAAATTAGCTTATCTTTTCTTTGAGGACCATAAAGCGGGTGTGCTGATGCCCAGATAACATTAAAAAACTGCCTATAATTTCCATTAATTAAGGATGTTAATATTTTAAACCAGAAGATAAAAAATCTAAAAGTATATCTTTTAGAATACGTAGTCCAACACTTTGCTGATGTTCACAAACGCAAGCTCCATTATAATCAAAGATTAGCAAATAATATATATAAAATATTTAATTTATCAGAAATATATTACTCAAAGTTTTTGGGGCTAAGAAACCTCAAATAACCCATAGGCGAAAACCCAAATACCTCGCCTGAGATCGAATAACAATAGCCCCATTTTAAGGTATCTGAATTGCTTCGATCTTTGACAAGCGAATCTGAAGTTCATAATACAAAAACACTCACGGGTACGCTGCCAAGCCCCGCATCCTACGTCGAAGTCTTTCCTCATATGAGCGCCATTTTGCAGATCTCACCAACTAGATTGCCCATCTTTGGAACCTTGAAAAGATTTCAATGTCTTTTCTAGGTGCGATCTCCATATTTGGCCACAATATTCCAAACTCAAGTAAGGGACATTCTTATCAAAACTAAAGAACTGAAACAGACTTGGGTAGAACATATAGCTCGAAGAATGATGACAGATGGACTAAGAAAATAGCAGAATGGTACCCAAGAGGAGCTAAAAGAAAACCTGGAAGACAACAACGGAGATGTACAATTGAAATTCAAGAGTTTGTGGGTAGTAAATGGATGGCCATTGCACAAAACAGAAAGGACTGGAAAGTTTCTGGAGAAGCCTTCATCCAGCAGTGGACTGTAAATGGCTGTTGATGATTCCAAACGTGATCTTACATCTGACTTATATGGTGGGTTTTTGACTAGGTAATATGTGGGGGATGCTAAAATAAATGAAATCTTATCTGAGATATGAGGTAGATGGAAAATTCAACGGTATTATCGGCCATGTCTAATCTTCATAGGTGCACAAAAGACACCAATTTATAATCACGACACGTGATAACCACCCTGAAAACCATTTTCAATAATCACCGCACATAATGGAGTTCGTGTCCATAGAAATTACATTTATTTTAATCGTTTTCGCCCAATTAAAACTCAGACTATTATCCCGTTGGTTATGGCAACCTGCAGATTGGGTTAGAGCGGTTTGTATTCATTACGTCAATCAATACACCGTTTCTTCCACCAACATCGAACCTCCCATCCCCTCTTCCCTCCCTAATAAATGAAACGTTTAGCGAAGACGTCTCACGAAATCACGCGAGATGGTTGGAACATCTGTTTTTATCAGAAACGAGGTCGGTGTTGTAATATCTTCCAGTCACACCGGAGCCTCCCGTTCGTTTGCAGGTCTGACGGGATATTAATTATCTCGCTAAGATTGTTAATGGCTCCGAAATGAAAGGACCTGGGGGGGAAGGGGGAGGGAGTACGCGGCTGAGAAACGCGCACCAGTAATCCGAGAAAATGAACAAAGAGACCTCTTTTAATTTGAAGTAATCAATACGCCACCTAGGAGCGACAGGCGAAACGCACCAACGGTCTGTTTGTTTCAGACCAACACGGAAAGAAAGAAGAGAAAAGAGTCCGTGGTTTTCGTCTTTTTCTTCATTTAAAACTCTGATTGCCTCTTTGGTCTTTTTTTTTTTACACTCTTTTCTTTTTGCCTTCATCCACTCCTTCTTAAATCACTTCTGGTTTCGTTTCATTTATTTCTCATATTTCTGCACGCCCATCTTTCTCTGTCTCATTTTTTACCTTTTCATTATACCCACAATCGTTCATTTTTTAACTATTCTTTCTATTTCTTTTCTTAGCAGCGTAAAAGAAAAATGACTATAAATTATCCAAGAGGAGCACTAAAGAACCCCATCTGATTCAACAGACGACAAAAAAAAATCCTTAACGCTAAAAATTCTCCAGCTCATGTGGTAGCATGCGTGTTCGTAGTTTAAAAAAAAAAAAAAGGAACCGGAAATACAACAATTCAAATCCGCGCGCTGAACCTATCAAATAAGCAAGGTTCTAATAAGCTCTCTGACATCGGTTTAAACGTAGCAACGCCACTAAATATCCTAGCGGTATACGTAATTGGTAGAGCACCCTTCTGTAAAGCACGAGGTAGTCTCCTGTGCCCCTATTTTACATAGAACCACGCGTGCAGGATTTGATGCAATTACAGTTAAAGTAATGCTGAGCATTCATCAATCTATATATAGAATGAACCTGGGATAGTGGACCTTCGAGGCAGCATTCTGCTCTGACTATTCAACGATGGCGAAGTCACAGAAGTCACAAATAACAAGTGAACGCAAATTGTTTACCAGTCGTCTGCAACCTTCATATTTATTTCCGAAGAAGTCCCCGATTTGAACGATGAACCACATCTTTCTTTCATTCTCTTTTACAAATAATGCAGGCCATTTACTTTTATCTTTCATTATAAAACATGAGGGTATTTTGTTCTCTTTAAGAGAAAGAAAGTTAAAATACTCGATCTGTTGACAAAGTCTTTTTTACGGTTCCATTCCTACCATTTTTAACCACGACAGTTTCTTTTTTGTTTTCGTTTTATTCTTTCACATTTTACTAGCCATCCAATTTATCTTTTCCTTTATTTTTCTTTTCTTTTAATTACATCAATAAATCGCTTTACTTGCCTTCCATATCTTTATGGGGGCGATTTATCTTATTTATATAAATGGTTTGTCTCCATGCCTTCTCATTTTTTACTATGGTGGATTTAATTTCCCTAGATCCTTTAATATCCTGCAAAAAACCAGCCAAGCTAGAAGAGAGAGAGAGATGCAAAAAATGGTGTTGTAAATCACAGTAGCACTGATGATAATGAAACAACAGAGGAGATAGATTAAGGTAACCTCAACAGAGTGGTTAGCATAGACGATTGTATATTATTAACTTGGACCATTTGTACTTAGACCACTGAATAAACAATGAAAATTAAACAGAGAGGAAACCTACAAATCATTATGACACACAAGTCATGTTCGTGGTATAATCTCCTCTCCAAGCAATCATCCTAACGGATACTTCTCAGCACACAGGAAAACCACGGGGATGGCGAACTAACCGCGCCGATAAAACTAATTCAGCTTTGGCTACAGAAGCAGACATTAATGTTAAATATGACACACGACTTGCTTATCTCCAGCCTGCGGCCACCGTACCTATTTAAGCAAGCACCGTAACGGATGTGGGAAGAGGAAATGAGGAGCACTGTAAATTATCAACCCCTAGCCTCGACCTTCTAAGCCTTCCCTCACCTTAATCCACTTTTACTCGACATCAGGTGTTTGTTTACGAGATGTGGTCGGGAATACGAGGAGGCCGTTAGTCTAGCAGCTTTCGGGTGTCAACAAAGGGGGTCTTGTGGCGTTCCAGTCGCCGCATCTTCGGCGGTTCATTGTTCACCGTGACGTCAGTTCAAGATCAACTGATTTGTTACGATTATATATATATCTTTCGCTTCTGGTAATGGAAGCGACATCAGAACTCTTGCACCTGCATCGTTTCCATTATGCGCATGCGATAAAATGTATTCTTGAATTCCTGGACTGAAATGAATCTTACTTCAACGAAGAAAGCCTGTCCTCGCGATTATCCCATTGGGTACAATCGCAGTCCTTCCCGCGACAGGTGGAAAAGGCCTGCGTTCGAATCCCTTCAAAGACGCGAGGAAATTTTATGGACGTTTTTCACAAAGTGGCTGAGTTAGTCGTCGGCCTCATACGAGGTTTGCATGGTTCGCCCAACAATATATTCAAACCGGTCAGAGAACGCACGAAATTTATTGACATAATACACATGGATGGACAAAATTGTTCATGGATAACCCTAGTACGATATATATGCAAGTGGAATAACAAGAAAGTGGAAATAAGGAGGTACAATTCCAGTAGTCCAGAAGTCAACAGCCGAGTGGCTGATGACTTGTGGACCAATAAACAACCCCACATAGTTAGATATCAGAAGACACTGGCAATCCATTTGCCAATTCTGACTACTATTTCTCCAAATTTGATCAAACGCCTTTGGAACATCAAAACTATCTGTTTGAACTTTATCTAAAGATGTGCAACGTAAAGTAAAAGATCTGTGCAGTGACCAATATACAGTAATCCATGATTTAAGAAGATCCTTTATTACAGATCTATATATGGACAGAAAACAGAAGGATTACTGGAGGACAGATTTGTTTCCGCTCTTCATAATGGTTGGATATGGGTGATTCCCCTTTGCAGAGAAAAATAAAGCAGTTGCTGTTCGGTTTAAAGCTGTCCAGGACTAGATAAATGTTATCTAGTCCTGGACAGCTGTTGCATTAAGGACTGGCAAGATTATTTTAATCTCTTTACGCAAAAAGTCAAAAAAGGGCACTGAGATGGGTGGTTCCCCCAAAAACGTCGCTGAGATGGGTGATAATATATCAATATTATCAATCTAAGATCAATATAAGGGTAGGAAAGAAGTATACTGATGTTCAAAAGTTAAGTTATGACGGGAAATTCAGAAACAAGAAAAACATGATGGCAAGGTTTCAAATTCTATCAAATTATTTGTGGAAGAGCATTAATATAAGAAATATTTCTTCCATACTTATGGCCTGGTGGTAGTCCATTTTACGAACTCAGGTCCGTTTAATCACATTCAGCTCTGAAGATTTGGCAATTCACACCGGTTCTAAAATGAGATGGAAATAATGATGGACAGAAGATGCCACCAGTAGAAATCACATCATTCCTATAAGAATTAATTCCGATCATGGATCGGAGAAAATATCATAATCATAAAATTGAAAACAGTACCCCAACCAAGGAGCCGTTTGAGAGAAATCATAATATTAATTAGGGTGGTCTGCGTGATCGATACTGTTCATAAGTACCCATAAATCTTGTTGTCCTCCGTGGATGTATACATTTCCGTATTGTTGTAGATGGGCTTTCATTCTGGTAGTAAAGTGTAATGAGGAATTCTATGTCGGATTTGATCAACATGGTTATTTCTATGCAGGACCATGGCTGCATTCAGGTGATACTAATTAAGTTCCACCGCTCCATGTGGAGTTTTGTAGTAGCGTCAATATTTTGTAATAGCGTATATACAATGATGAACCAAAACATTATGACCACCTACTTAATATGATGTTGGTCCTTGTGCAGCCAAACAGCTCGTACCCGGCGAGGCAAGAACTCTACAAGATTTCTGAATGCGTCTTGTGGTATCTGGTACCAACACTTAACCAGCAGATCCTTTAACACCTGCAAGTTCCGTGGTTGAGACATCGCAGATCGAAGTTGCTGTTCCAACACAAACCACAGATGCACGATGGGATTGATGTCTGAGGAATTTGGAGGCCAGTGCAATACCTGGAAGCCTTCCGTTGCCATGAAAGGGTTTACATGGTCAGCAATGATGCTTACGTATTGGTATATTTGGGTCTAATGGCTCTATAAACAGAATTTTAAAAAATTTCTGTTTATACTCCGGGACGACCAAACGGTCAGAGGAGTTCACAAGATAGACAGAATATAAGAAATAGCACCGTATTCAACAGTCAGGGGGCTTGAACCCCGGTCAGTCAAGGTACGTGTACTTATGTACCCGCGCGCCTGACCACTAGGCTACGGTGGCCTTTTAATATGCCTAAATGGATCGGGCAAGAAATTTTGATGTAGTTAAATTCGGATGTGCAGGGCTGAAAGCGCTGTAAAAGTCAACAGTAAAGGTGGGGGGGGGACTGAAGACTGCAGGGAAGAAAAGGAAGTATGGGGTTGATAGAGAGGATGGCCCCGCGTTTCCAGTGGAGCAGGCCCGTGCTCCACCAGAAGGAACAGATTTGGGGAAGGGGAGTAGGGGAAAAAAGCCCCCTCTCCCCGCAGGAAAGAAAAGAAAGCATTGTTCAAGAGAGAAACAGTGTATGATGAGTCATATGACCACCTTGGATGTCCTTTAGTCCCGGTGCCCAACAAGGCGAGATGAGGTTCTTCTGTGGTGGCTCTGACCTAGTTGAGTCACAATTACTGTCACTGTGGAGGACACTGATATGTCCTACCTCCAGTCTTCATTGGTGTGTTTTCTTTGTCTGTGATAAGAAAGTCTCTTCCATGGTCCAGTCATATCATAGCAGTTTCTTGTCGCTTAGAAGGTCAACCTTAACAAACCCGGCTGCCTCTCAGTTTGGGAATCCTTTCCTATGGTCATTGGCTTAGGAGGTCAAGAGGGTGACCAACTGCCTGATCGTTATCAATGGGTTCGTATACTAGTCTCATTCCTGTTTTTGTCCATGTAGGCTGTATAAGATTCGTTGTCACTAAGGTGGCCCAACTAAATCCTGGTTGCCTCACAGGTTGTGGGTACATTCCAGTGATCCAGTGAGGTGTGTAGTTTTTCCTGGGTCAGTTCCTGATCCTGTGCGACATATACGGAGTATGTTTCAGGCATTTTCTGTAGTTCCTTAGAGAGGGGTTTCTCTGAATTTAGTCAGGTCTTAGTTGTGTTTCCGTTACTCTGGGCCATTGAGGGATGGCTGTTGTCTCGTGATTGATTGTCCTATGCGTGGATTTGTGAACTTTTGGGATACCTCCACTCAAGGTGAGGGCAGGGTCCGTTATCTTGTAAACAGTTTTTGTGCAAAAAGTAAAGTCTTGTCGTTATTAATAATATCGATCGGTGTGTCACTTCCAGTTTTTTTTCTTGTTGGCAGCTGTGCTAGTCATTGGGTACCAGGCCCCAGCTGCATAGACTAGTGCTGGGATAGAGAATGCCTTATAGAGGACACCAAGTGCCCTATTTTTCATACACCAGTCTTTTCTAGTGAATCTATAAGCTCGAATATCTTCTTGTTTTTGTTCTCAAATTGGAGAGATGTGGAGTGAAGCTAAGAAATCCTTTGAGAAGTATTGAACTGGTTTTATCTGAGGATATAGTAGGGAGATTTGCGCTAGCCCATTTTACGTAGATGGTAGACGCCAGAGTGTTTGGCACATGGAAGACTGGAACCAGAGTATCCCAGAAGAACATTGTCCAATGCATGACACCGCCGCCACCGGTTTGTTTTCATTCCATGTGCATCCAGGCGCCATCACTTCCCCGGGTAAACGAGGCACACGCACTCGACCGTCCACATGGTGCAACAGGAAACGTGATTCATCGGACCAGACGACCTTCCAATCACTCAAGGTTCGATGCTCGCGTGCCCATTGTAGGCGCTGTCGCCGGTAAACCGTGGTTAGCATGAGCACTCGGAGCGGCCTGCGGCTACGCAACCCCATTTTCAACAGGGTTCGATGTACTGTGTGTTGCGACACATTACTCCCGTCACCAGCATTCCAATTACCGGCGAGTTGCGCCACAGTCACCCTTCTGTTGCCACGTACCATCCGAGAGAGCCTTCGCCCACCTTGAGCATCGATGAGCGTTGGTCGTCCAACACCTGGCCGACGGTTCGTGGGTTTCCCCTCCTTGGACCACTTTCGATAGGTACTATGACTGTGCGTCTCACCAGCCGTGCCGTTTTGGATATGCCCTGACCCAGTCATCTGGCCATTACAATTTGGCTTTTATGAAACTCGCTCAAGTCCGCTGCCTTTCCCATCTGAAGAACAAGAGTAACACTGATTAACGGAGCTCAGTATCAGGTGTTTTTTATGCCATGTCCCGACCCGCGCACGCGCGGTGTTTAACTTCACTTGGAGTTGCATCAATTTCCATTAACCACTCGCTGGTCATAATGTTTTGGCTCATTGGTGTATATTATAATAGCGTGGTGTTTGGTAATTTTTTCTATTTGCTGGATGAAAATCGCGAGTATCTAGCAGATAAAACCATGTGCCCTATCCCCACGCCCGAGATCGACTAACTTTGTGAAAAAAAGGGCACTTAAGATTCTAGTTCAGCCTTTTACCATATTATAATTGGCATGAAACAAATCGTATCTAACTTCCAATGTTTACATTGGACGGACCTCTATTTTATGTTTTTCCTTTTTTTTTTAAGTAGAAATAATTGCAACTGAAATCCAGTGGGTAATTGTATCCCAGAGTATCGTGTGGTTTGTTGCTCACTCGAAATATAATTACTGACTTTCTTTTAATCCCAATCTCATTTTAGACTACATTTAATCCCTATCTAATTAAGAACAAATAACTCCAGAAGCACAGAAGGCATTTTTTTTTTCCATTACCACAGAATTCGTTAAACCTGCAAGCCATACACTTGACAGACAACTCGGAGTTAAGGATTGCTTTCTAACCCTAATCCTACTGCAAACCAATAGAGAGAAAAATATTTCATTAATATGAAATCAGCGCTTTAAGTCGGTTATATTTTATTTAAAATGAACAACTAGACTTCACCTCATTTATTTTTAACTATCAACAATGAATTATTAAAATTTTTACAGCTGTTTTAAGTCATTATAAATATTATGGCATCAAAGGAATAGATGAAGAATTCAGCAGCGATGTATATATTTTATTCCAATTATGCTGCTTCTGTTTCATCTGCATTAAACACGGAATATCTTACCAGATACGTACCCCTTCTTTGACCATTTATTAGAAGTAATCTTATTAATCATTCAGCATACGCAATCGACATACTCAATCCACAACAACCATCAATCGATGTACTCATTCCAATCACCCAACTTTTGCGATTCTTGAAATGAAAGCCAGCTGAATTTCCGTTTCCCTACCTTTCACAGCAACTCCACAATATCAGATCGTAATTAAAACTGGTCGTATCGAAATATACAAGTGGCTTTAATTAAAGACAGTCCCGGTAAGGTTCACAACCAAAGGAACGGTGTCTACTAAGAGGTATTGCCCGATTTTAGGTAAAGCCGCATTTGCATTCTGTTATTATCCCCTGCGATTGTAGTCTGAAAACGCTTTGACGAGCTGAACCTCCCCAATGATGTCTGAGGAGGAAAACTTCTTCCTCTCATTCTTCCTTATTAAAACCAATCCTGAAACAAATAACCCGCTTAACAGTATCCAGTATGAGTTAATCAAAGTGCCAGCCAACTCCTAAAGATAATTCAAAGCTTACAAACCTTGAATTATCCTAAATTATCTTCAATTAACATTGACAAAGTTAGACACTGAAAAAGCTTTTGACTCATTGCTACACACGTAGTCCTCATTCTAACTCAGTCATAGTGTAAAATGCTTTTTACACCGTGACTGAGTTAGTCGGTCTTGGACCACGATTGCGTGGATCCTCAAGTGAAGAAAGTGAAGCAAATTGGGTTTTTCATCCCACTGGAAAGGCAAACCGTCTTTACTTTTGCCTCATTTGCCTTGGCAAACTCTAAACAAGCCAATCCCCTACACATACACCTTATTCACAAAGTCTCGGTGGAAAGCGTCTGCACTAAGATAAACAAATGGAAATTATGCG